>NC_138972.1:84640000-85840000 GCF_055761805.1 Camellia sinensis
TGTGGAACACAACAAATGCTCCAAATAATCATTCATAAAAGGAATTTTAGAGAACATCTTGTCATTTAGAAATCGGAACGGTTTTTTGGTTCCTATAGGAATTTGGTTGCAGCTTGCAAGTGTGTGGATGATGGTGAATGATTTGGTTAACTAACTTATTTGAGAAGATCTTCAAAACAAAGAAGCTTTTTGATGAATGGAGGAAAAGCACTATGGTATATATTTTTAAGATTGACTGATACTCAAAATTGAACTAACTATCATGATATCAGACTTAAAATGTATAAGGTGAAACTTCATAAGATAATAGTTAAGCAAACATTAAGACATGGTAGTCGAAATTGATTTTTTGATAAAACTTAAAAAAATTCCAAAATAAAATAAAACTTTAAAAAATTGTGAAATTGTGCATGGCATACTTATTGAACACACAAAACAATATATATATAATCAATATGATACAATATGCATTGGGGAAATTAATTAGATCTTATTTAATCAGATACTTGTAAGTTGTAGCTATGTGTTTCCCTATAAGTGATATACCAGGTTGCTGTTCCCATTCCACAGGCCATAGTAATTTATCTTTCAGGGACGATTATTCACTTAAAATCTTCTTAAACAATTACACCTCTACAGAGAGGGTTCTTGGGTCCTGACTGTATTGTGGCTTGGGTTCTTGGATCCTGACTGCATTTTTCATCAGAATTACTATTATAGAATGTTCTACTGTTTCACAGTTTACTGTGTTCCCAATTGTATTTCCGTTGTCCCAAATGTTTTCCAGTTTGTGGTGTTCATAATTTTTAGGTACTTCTTATTTTAGAAAGTTCTTCCGTTGAGGTTTTCATTGGGATAAACTTACAAATTTTTGGATTTCAGGTCCCCAATTTTGTCTGCTGCAGTCAGTTCTGTGGTAGGATTGTTGGGGTTGTTACCAACCAGGGCTTCCAGGTTTCTTGTGACAAAATCTGTTGGAAAATCTTGGTCTACCACTGCTGTTGATGCTCTATGCACTCATGTGCTGCAGGTATAGTTTTATCTTTTGTGCTTGATTTGTTCGGCATTGTTGCCAGCAACGTGCAATTATATACATTGAAACAGTAGATTTGGTGGTTCATACTTCTTTTTTGGGTATGAAAGAGAAATTTGAATTGTGGAAGCTAATGGAATTTGAAAATATGAAGTTGAACTTAAGAGGCCAAGCTTGCTTTCTCTGGTTTTTGTTACTAAAATTCATTCATCATCGCAAAAAGGCAGGATGGATCACAATGTTAAATGGACACATCTTATACTTAATTTACATGACTTCATTTTGGATAGGCTCTTTCTAAAATTAGGACTGAAGGTGCAGCTGTCTTCGAGTTTCTTGTTCTTCATTCCTTTGACTTTGTACATTGAACCACTTTTACGCAAGTTTTTGCAATATTACACATCACCAAGGATGTAGCATAATCAACCTTGTAGTTGTATGATTGAGTTCCTATGTTTTTCAAACTCAAGCAATATTTGTGGTTTGAGCAATATGTTTTTTATTTGCTTGTTTAGTGTAGTCACTTATTTAATGGCATTATAGTTCAATAATGCATAATAAAACCATCACAGAAATGATTCTTCAATCACTGAAATTTAAACATTAGGTACGCCATTTTCTGTGCTTATAAATTGTTTCTGACAAGAGTTTATATTTCATTTGTTATTGATTTTCAGTACCATGTGATACGTAATGTACTCTTCTTGGCAATGACAGAGTTCAAAAAGGTATAAATCTCGTCTGTCTACAATTTGTTTAAATGTTGAAAAACAATATAGGTTTGAATGGTACCAATATCTTCAGACCACCTGGTTAACGGTGACTTTGTCATCATTAATATCATATATGCATGAAGATATTTTTCCCTATGTTACATGGGTTCGGGTACAAGTATCAGATGCGTGTGTATCAGATGCGGGTGTGTATCTAAGTATCAGACCTTCATAAATTAAATCTTAAGATCTTGATATACGTATCCAAAATTGGATATGGTTACGGAGGTGCATCATATACACATATATATTGCATATTATAAAATATTCTCGAATGAAATGTTGTAAATTATATAGAAGTATACTTGACATTAAATAGGATTTAGGAAAAAAATTTCTATATCTAATTAATGTGAGAGGCTAAAAATATTGCTTTACTAGTAAATGTGAGTTTCTTCTTCTCATATATCGTAACAAATTAAAGGATCTAAGTGTTTAAATTTGGTACGTGTGTCCGACACATATCTCACACCCTTACCCATGTCATATCCAATGGACACAGGTATTGTGGGAGAAATAGAAGAGTTCATGTAACACAGATTTTTCATCCTCTTTTAAAAACGACATTGTTTTAGTTGTGTAAAAGCAGTTTTAATTTAATACTCCTGCCCCCAATTATAAAATCTGCTTGAGATTTGGTGGTTACTTCCCCAGTACTGCAAAACCTGATAGCTGCTAACACATAGGCTTTGAGAACTATTCATATGCTTGACACACACATGGAGTGACGGGCTCCTTTGAAGTGTATATCCAATTTAATTTTGTTGGATTAAATGATTGTTTGCTTCAAACATTTGTTTTTTTTTTAATTATTTTTATTTCTTTGTATTTTTCTTATTAATTCCCTTTTTAATCTTTTGTGACTCTTTAATCTACATGTCATTTTGCTGTATTATATATGTCTTGGTGATAGCTGGCGTTTCTGTGATAGTTGTTTTGACTACATCTGTTGTGTTTATATTTTGTTCAGTAACATTCTAGTACAAAATTCACATAGAAAACTGTGTTAAAAAAAAAATTCACATAGAAAACCTCTTTTGAACCATTGCAAGATCTTTTATATAAAACTACTGAGGTGTTCCAACCTTGGTCTTTGACATTAGCTTTCAGAAACACCAGATTGGACATTCATGAGAGGAAAGCAAAGCCGGATAGCATTTTTGTTTGGCGTTGGTGATCATTGGGGTCCATTGCAAATGTTTGATGAGGTAAGACCTGTATTTATCATCTTCTTGTTAACTTTATTTTAGAACATTAACCTCTTTGTATGCGTAGCATTTGTAAATGGTGGACCATTAACTGTTTGTGTGAGGAATATGCTTGTTTGTTTATGCATGTTGTGTAGTACGCGGTCAATTTAACTCTCCCAGTGTAATCCCCATCTTAAATTTTTTTTGTCACCAAGCCCATTTTGCTTGTACAATAAGAATTGTGTGTATCCATTTACTAATTTTTATCTGCCACTAAACCAATTATTATTGTGTATACTTTGCTCTCTTCTTCTTCTTAGCCAGCCTAAACTGGAATTTGGTTGGAATAGAAACCAAGTTTTTTTTAAAGAAAAAAAAAAAAATTAAAGGTCAAAATATTAATTTCAAAAAAATCCACTAGGGCCTATTGCACCCACTCATTCCTACATGCATCTGCTCTTGTTGCCACCCATAGTTTTCAAAGGCATTATTGAGGCTGGCCTCGATACGAGGCTAAGACAAATGTGTCTAGGCTTTCATTGTTAGGCAACACTCTCCAAAAGGCTTGCACATTACAGTGTGAGGTGTGCGCCTTGTATGCAATATGGAGAGTTGACCTATAAAGTTTGGTTGGTCTAATAGCCATCTCATAGTATTTTCTTTTCAAATTTATAGTGCTGTACATTTGACTGCACAACACACCCAAAGCGATCTTCAACTTAGCCCATCATGCTTAAATTCTGTGTACTTTGTCACCACCAATCTCTCTTTCAAATTAACCCGCGTGTCTGGTTAACTAGTTTCCAAACTGGTTTACTCAAATTGCTTGGGCATTGGCTTCCTCTCATGCTTACGAGAGCTTCCCTTTGGCCTTGCTACATTCACTAGCCCAATGGAGTGCTTCCATGGTGGAAAACAAGTTGGTAAGCAAACCAATGTGGGATACGGCAATAAGGAAGCTTCTTGGTTTTGAAATTCCCATGTACACCCAACCCAACACTTTAATGGAAACCCTTGATGGAATGGGATGATTCAACCTGATTTATGTCAATAATTTTAGACACCTGTGAAATTCTGGATGAACATTGTGTTAATAAAGTAGTTACAACAGTACTATGGTGACAACTATTTATTTATTTTTTCTTTGAAGTGACAAACACAATAATGTCAGTCTGCTTAAAAAAATGTCAAACTCGTTGAGCTGTTTATTTGCCTGAAATTTCTCTAGCATTCTTTAAGATGAGTGTTGCTGAGATGAGGATGTTAAGGTGGATGTGTAGCAAAACTAGACAAGATAGAATTAGGAATGAGTGTATTCGGAAATGGGTAGGAGTAGTACCCGATAAAAGATAAGTTGAGAGAGAGTCGATTAAAATGGTTTGGTCATATTCAACGGAGACCAATAGAGGCAGTAGTGAAGAGATGCGATGCAGTGACGGTAGATGGAAGTGTTAGGGGACCGGGTAGATTTAGATTAACGTTGGATAGCGTTGTAAATAGAGATATAGATCTACTTAATTTGACTAACGAAATAACTTTTGATAGAGCCGCGTGAAGAAAAATGATTCATGTGGCCTACCCTTTTGATAGGACTTAAGGATTGGTTTGGTTGGTTTGGTTATTCTTTAATTTGACAACTTGAGTGTGGCTCTCGGTCAACTTTTGCACTTGCAGATCTCCAAGAATGTTCCCGATGTTGCTCTTGCAATTGAACGCGAGGGCCTTTCTCATGCCTTCTCTTGCACTAAAGCTGGCTCGTTATGGGTTGCTCAGCACGTAGCAAGCTTAATCAAAAACTGGAAAACCAGTTCAAGCTAGTAAGATTGAACTCAAGCCAATCTTTGCATTTTCCTCTGCAAATCTAAGATCCAAAACGTCCTAAAAGTGTGCATAATGTGGATGTCTCTGGTTGCAACATGATGTGCTCTAAATTACACCGCGAAATTATGATCCAAGTCACCCAATCACCTCAGACGGTGAGTTATGACAGACTTATTAAAGGTTTTTTTTCTATGATAGGAGAAGTTACAACAATGTTACACAGCGTTTAAAAAAAATTATTCGAAAATTTATTATTATTATTTTTTTAATTTGGACCAGATTTATTATGAGTGTGATTTACCTTAAATTAAATTTAATTTACACTTCAATTTTTATTTCTTGGTCTCCCTAACTTTTTTGGGAGAAGTATTTTTTTTGGTACAAATAAGATATTTGTAATGTGTTGTAGCTAAATGTCATTGATTTATATAATGGGTCCATTACTTTTATTTTGAGATTTTACTCGAAAGTAATGCTAAAAACTCTTAAAATATCACTCTTAAACATATCTATATGTGTGGGGCAGATGATTGGGTGGTAATTGGATGATCCTTAAATAAATCGACATGTAACAGTTTACGTAGTTGTTGATTGGAAACCAGACTAATGTGGTCGTAACCTAATGTCTTATCCAGTTAAAAAATGGTTGACACCTCTAAAAGAGGAGTTTTAAAAGAGCATTAAATTGTCTTTTTTTTTTTTTTTTTTTATGTTGTCTTTAATACAATTTTATTTTATTTTTTTTATTTTTTTTTTGGTGTAGTGCCAGCTCACTAGTGTTTTTAGAGCAGTTCCATTAGAGCTCTTTATCAAAACTGTATCCAGTTTTTCAGAAATTTTACTCTAGCCATGTTTGTCCAATAATTAGAGATTATGTTCTTACACGGCTCCAAAAAAAAAAAAAAAAAAAAAAAAAAAAAAGTATAATATGAAATAAATCACGACATTATTAATTGGTCACGTGATGTATGTTTTGAAAGATTGAATAATTGTTGCCTAATCGAACCTAATTATTTTTTTTTTCAGATTAATTCTCTCTTAAGTTTAAATTTAAATTTTTTTAATAATTCGAACAGTTCATTTTATAATCTTCTCAAAAAAAATAGATAGTTTATGTTTTAAAATAAATTTGTTATCTAATTTTTAAAAAATAAGTGTAATAAAGTAAAAATATTATTGATTGATTTAATTTTTTTGACGAATGCTATAGATGAAAGATTTTATAAAATGAATCATTTATGTCATCAAAATGGGATTTACGTGGAGTCCAATTCTCAATTCAAACTTGTTAATGGGTGATTATAAAAACAACGCTGCTACACAGCTCGAAAAGCAGCTAGCCCAATTGGCTTGAATCCAAAATGACGTCGTTTTTCTCATTTGTTTATTCTCTTCTTCTTCTTCTTCCGTTCAATGAATAGTATTCATCTATCCCTCTGTTCATCTCTTTCTCTCCCTTTATTCACAATTACAAAACTGAAATCAAAATCTATTTTTTTTTTTTTTTTCTTCTTTCAGCCGGCCAACAGTCTACAAAGAAAAAGAAAGAAGAAAAGAGGAGAGGAAAGAGAGAATCAAAACCAAAAAAATCAATCAGACAAATCAAACCCATCCACTGAGAGAGAGAGAGAGAAAGAGAGAGAGAGCATCAATCATCAACAACGCATCATCATCAACACATCATCATCTTCCTGTATCTGTTCTTGCTCTGTTTTTTTCTTTTCTTTTCTTTTCTTCTTCCATAACTCAGAACAGAGAGAGACAGATACACACACAGAGAGAGAGGTATAGATCAGTGTGTACACACACAGATATACACACAGAGAGAAAGAGAGAGAGAGAGAGAGAGAGGTACACACATCGATACAGATCTGTGTATATACACAGAGGATGGCGGCGCCGGTGATGGGTGCTCTTTCTCTTCCCCCTCCCTCTTCTCTTTCTCTCTCTCTCTCTTCTTCTCTCTTCTCTCTTCTCTCTTCTCTCTCTTCCTCCTTCTATTTCAGCAATATAAGAGGGAAAGAAAAAAATAAAAAATAAAAAAAAGAATACCCAAAGTAACGTCGTTTTGAATATTCAAGTCATTTCAAACTAAATTTTTTTTAAATTACGAAAGATTATTGTTATAAAAAAGGACACTTATTATATAGCGTAATAAAAACTCATCAAGCCCATGTTTAATGTAAGAACGTGAGTGCCCACGACTACATCTACCGAGATCTCTGATGATCTTGTTTTATTAGTTTCAAATCAAGTGGCTCCAATTTTTTATGGATCCCTAGATCATCAAACCCACTGTCATAGAAGTTTCTTTTATGCCTAAGAATTTTGTAAACTTATTTAATTAGAGCATGACCAATGAATATCAAATAAAAAATCATAAATTTTTTTACCCTCACAAAATGATGATTGAAAGGTTGTGTTCGAGAAGCGTGAAATAAGTTGGTCTTTTTATTTATTAAAAAAAGAATATAAAAAAATAGAGATATGGTATAATTTAAATATGTTAAAATGTCAATAAACTAATTTATAAGTCACTTCTCAAAAAAGGCCTAAATCTTTTAATTTAAAATGTGGCGATAGCAAGATTGGATATGATACAAATGATACACACCTATTTTGAATTAGTTGGGTCTTAATTATAAATATATTAAAGTCAATAATAATTATTATGTTAGTAATTAGATTATGTATATAAGAGTAGTGTTATTCGAGATTAAAAATTAGATTATTTTTTTAATTTAATGATGTGATAATATATTAAAATATTTAAAATAAATCTTTTTTATATCTTTTCTAATCACCCATCAATTATTTTATTTACACATTATTAAATTAAATAATAAATCATCAAAATAAACTTATATATCGTTCTCTTATTTAGGACGGTAATCTTTTATCATATGAATGAGATGTCTCTAACAGTGTATTAATTATCCTTTTCTCTTGAACGTATGCACTTAGATTAGATTGTCATGGGTGGTAGACCAAACAGCTGTCATATTAGGGAGGGACCCTTTCCATCCGAATTGAGATCCTCTCCCGTCACTCTCTATTATCTTTAATTTTTGCAACGGTTTAGATTCATTCAAAGATTTTAATGGTTCAAATTATTTTATTAAAAAATAAAATATTAAATTTATTTTTTTAATAAAGTGATCTGAACTATTAAATTTTTTTTAAAATGATTTAAACCGTTGCAAAAAAAAGAGACCGGAGAGAGTAGCTGCAGAGGATCTCAATTCCACATCCCCCACATGCCCAATTTATAGTTAAGAGGGAGAGAACAATCCCCTCCCTCCCTTTTCTCAGTCAAAACCTACCCACACTTTGAGACAACCATACTCATCCCAAAGTCCCAACTCTCTCTCTCTCTCTCTCTCAAAAATGTCAAACAACAGGAGAAAGCTCCGCCTCAACACCGTAACAGTCAACCTCGGCTGCAGCAGCTGCCGGAGACCAAAACTCTCCTCCATCTTCCACCCCAAACCACCCAAAAAACACCATTGGACCACTCTCAATCCCCACTACGACTACTCCACCACCACCACCACCACCACCACCACCGACGACACCGACGACGACATACGGAGCCTGAGAGCAGTTCAGGGCTTCGGCAGAATCGGCGGCGAGAGCGTGGCGGTGGAGAAAGACTCCGACGACCCTTACCTCGATTTCCGGCGATCCATGCTTCAGATGATACTTGAAAAAGAGATCTACGCTAAAGACGATCTGAGAGAGCTTCTCAACTGTTTCTTGCAGCTCAATTCACCTTACTACCATGGTGTGATCGTTCGAGCTTTCACCGATATCTGGAATGGTGTCTTCTCCGTCAAGTCTTCTGCCTCGCGACCCTTTTAAGTAAGTGTTTGATTCATTGGAACGAACTTGAATCGATGATTTCATTCGTAATTCATTTTTCGTAACTTTTTTATTGTAAAAATGAATTTTATGATGGAATCATCGATCCACTTTAGTTCGTTTGAATGAACCACACATAGCATTAATGATCAATAAAAATCTTGCCGTTTTAATATGAAAAAATAAATGAAGAATAAATATCACATGAATAAGGAATAGAAAAGTAATTGCAAATGTGTAGTGCAAGTAAAAACTGTTCTTACGTGAAATGTGAATTATTACCTTAGATATAATTTTCACTTGAGTATAGTTTTTACTTGTACTTTATTAATTTGCAATTATTTTTTTATTTTTTATTTAAAATTAAAAATATTATTTGTGTGATATTTATTTTAATCTCTCATTTGGTTTATGCTATTTTAATTTGTGAAGATTGATTTCTTTAAATTTGATTAAAAAAAATATTTTTAGGGTTTTCTAATTTAGAGGAACCTAAAAATAAATTTAAAAAAAATCAAATTTGAGAAGAATCTTAAAAAGATGAAAATAAATCTATTTTTGTAAAAATTAAAATAGTTTAAACCAAACGAGGCAAGGCAAGAATTTTATTGGTCACTAGAGCATGGTAGAGTAGGGTGGGTAACAAGTAGAGAATCGTAGCCAAATGTGGATGAAGTAGAAGTAGTACTAGTAGCAGTAGTTTAGTTTCTTTGGAGGGGTTTTTTTGACTTTTGATATTATGAAAATGATTAATGGCTTTTGAGAGATGTAGAAGTAGTAGGAAAGTAGTTTATCTTTTTTCTCTTTGGAGTTGGGTGGGAAAAGATAGACGTTGGGATTTGAAAGTTTTATTAATGTAATGGAGCTGACACTTTGTTTTATTGCGACTTTAATGGGAAAAAATATGTATATATTATTTAATATATTTGTTGTGAGTGAGTGTTGTCTCTGACTTCGTACAGTTTCCAACATTTTGCATTAACACTTTGTTGGTGTCTTAATTTGTGTGTTTACATTGTGCAAATATGTAAATGGGCTTTGTGTTGTTGGCCCTCCTTTCACTGTTTGATCTTAAATGGGCTCTCTCTCTCTCTCTCTCTCTCGTATGAAACCTAGCTTAATCACATAGGGTTGATCTCAGATTAGATTTTAATAAGTTAAATTTTATTAGCAGAGAGCCATTTAACTATATAACAATAAATTGTGAACTCATACATAAATAAAAATTTAAACTTACACTCTTAATATTAAATATTATTTGTCTAAATTTAAATTATTCGCCATATCAATTATATGTACTATGCCTGAATGACTAGTCCTAAGAAAAAGTCAAACATAGGATCTTAGAAACTTCACCCCTAGGTCTTATCCCAAGCCCAAGTATGAATATGAATGCGGATATTATACCAATATAGATATGAATGAGACATGATACATAAGATTTGGGGTGGTGGTTGTGTTTCCCAGCATAGCAGTTATTGTTAGGTAATTGAATGAGTTTATTTTGAAATTTATTTTGATAATTTGAATTGTTTATATTTTAAAATATATTAAGTAGAATATACTTGTAAAAAATTAAATTAATCGAATACCGTTAATTCTTTCATTCACTCATGTTTGTATTCATTTTAATACTTTAAATCACAATTTTTATTTAAGTAGATATAAATGTGAGTAAATGAAAAAGTTAACGATATTCAATTAACTTAATTTTTTACAAATATGTTCTATTTGATGGACTCTAAAATGTGAAATATTTAAATCATTAAAATGGGTCTCGAAATGAGCCCATTTGATTACATAACAATAACTGTTGTGCTCCTAGCAGAATAACCACCCAAATCTTGATACATAATGTAGATACTATACAATATGATACAAATTTAATAATATGATAAAATTTTAAAATAGATACAAGTATAGCGATGATACATTGAAAAATATTTATATTATATTATGTATGAGCTCAAGGAATATTGATAAAATATTCTTTAAAAATTAGATATTAATAAGAATTAAATTTTTTTTAGGTTCATATCTCAATATGAGAAAATTTAAGTGACTCGTGAAGCTCAATACAGTCTCGTTTTAATGATCCAATCCGTTTACTTTTTAACATTCGTTGAGTTTAATATCCATATAAAAAATCAAGATGATCGAATGCCAGTAACTATATGTTTGATACAAAAATAGATGATTATTCTTGAAATTATATTTATCGTTTATTTTTTAAAAACTAGTGATTCAAACATATAACTACTGATATTCAATCATCTTGATTTTTTGTATAATTATTTTACTTAACGAGTCCAAAAAAGTAAATGATTTGAACTACTGAAATCGATTCCAAAATAGACTTATTAAGTCCAAACTATTTAATTCAAGGAGAAATTACATATCAGTTTTTTTTTTTTTGAAAATAATTATAGATTAATGAAATTTTTTATCAATATTATTAATTAAAATTATAAAATTTTCCAAGATTTTGTATTTTTTTTTCTGCCAATCCACTAGACGGTATTTTTCCCTTAAATCAAAGTACTATTTAACTCTTACTATTCACTTTGTGGGTAAAATATATATATATATATATATATATATATTAAAATTTTATATTTTTGTTTATTTTAAAAATTATACTCTAATAATATGCAAAAACTATTACAATTTCACTTTTATAACAATTTGGATAACGTGACTTTTGTTAGGAAAAATATATAATTCCCTATAAGTAAATCAATCAACGGGAATAAAAATTAATGTGAAAAAATTAAATTAAAGGCAACACAAGAATTTTTACGTGGTTCCCTCAATGTGAGGTACGTCCACGGGATCAAAATCCGATTCCACTATCAACCAAATAATTTTCCAAACGATTATAAACGAGACATGAATTGTCTCACAAAATCACCTTAGGTGAATTTCAAATAATCACAAATAAATAAGAGGAAAGACCTCACCAAATAGATGAACCAAAATCTTCAGAACCAAACTTATAGAAGATTCAAATAACAAACCAAATCAACACCGAAAACGAAGCAAAGAACCACCCAAATTAATTCCACTGTTCACACACCCAAATAATTGATTTCACCAAAGTGGAGTATGTGTAGCAGCCGTTCTCTTCACCTTGGGATGAGCAAAAAACAAAACTCTAAAATATTGTGAATCTAGGGTTTATTATCAAACCTTAATTGTTTCCAAATTTGATTGGGTCTCCACAAATTAAATATAATATATAAAAATATATTATAATTAATACTAAACCAAATTAAACTCTTTTTCTAAAACCAATTGGGTCTCACACTCCAATAAGGAGATATACCCCAACAATTCTCCCCCTATCGACTTAGGTGGAGACATCAACCATACCCTCCAAAGTTCGACACTTCAAATGTTTGTCCCTCGACAAAGTCTTAGTCAACATATCCAAAATATTATCATCCGTGTGAACCTTTTCGAGTTGCAACAATTTCGAATCTAACACATCATGAATCCAATGGTATCTCACATCAATGTGTTTCGATCTCGAATGAAAAGTATAATTTTTGCTCAAGTGAATAGCACTTTGACTATCACAATAAAGCACATACCTTTTTTTGCTTTAAACCCAACTCTTGTAAAAATTTCTTCAACCATAACTCTTCTTTGCAAACTTTCGTAATAGCAATAAATTCAGCTTCGGTAATTGAGAGAGCAACACATTTTTCTAATTTAGATTGCCATACAAAAGTCATCAAATATCCCGAAGTAGATTTCTTAGAATCAATATCACCGGCCATGTCAGAATCCGTGAACCCATCAAGCATCGGCTTACCATCCCCAAAACACAAACACACCTTCGAAGTCCCTCGAAGATATCTTAAAATCCATTTTACCGCTGTCCAATGTTCTTTACCCGGAATAGAGAGAAAACGACTCACCACACCAACGACGTGACCAATATCCAGCCTTGTACAAACCATGGCGTACATCAAAGAACCAACTGCTAAAGAATAAGGAACTTTCAACATCTCTTCTTTGTCTTTCTCACTTGTAGGACATTGATTCGAACTAAGCTTGAAGTGACCCGTAAGTGGACAACCAACCGGCTTTGCTTTATTCATATTGAACCTCTCAAGAACTTTCTCAATGTAGCTTTCTTGAGATAACCAAATCAGCCCCTCTTTGCGATCACGAACAATTTTCATACCAAGTATTTGCTTTGCCGGTCCCAAATCTTTCATAGTAAAAGACTTGCTCAACTCCAATTTCAACCTATTAATCATGGTAGAATCTTGACCCACAATTAACATATCATCAACATAAAGCAAAAGAATAATAAATTTACCATCCGAAAAATTTTTCACAAACACACAATGGTCCAAAGTGGTTTTAGAAAAATCATTTTTCATCATGAAAGATTCAAATTTTTTGTACCATTACCACGGGGCTTGCTTGAGACCATACAAACTTTTCTTTAATTTGCAAACAAATTTCTCTTTCCCTTTCTCTACAAAACCTTCCGGTTGCTCCATGTAAATTTCTTCTTCAAGGTCACCATGAAGAAATGCGGTCTTCACATCAAGTTGCTTAACTTCAAGGTTCATACTTGCAGCCATGCCAAGTATAACCCGAATAGAAGATATCTTCACAACCGGCGAGAAAATCTCATCAAAGTCAATACATTTCTTTTGCCCAAAGCCTTTCACAACAAGACGTGCTTTGTACCTCAGAGTCTTGCCATCATTCTTTAATTTGAAAACCCACTTATTTTTCAGAATTTTCCTCCCTTTAGGCAACTTCACTAAATCATAAGTCTGGTTTTCAAGTAAGGAATTCATCTCCTCGTCCATGGCCTTTTTCCAATCACCTTCCTTTGCATGTTCAATTGCTTCTTGGTAGCTCTCAGGCTCCCCTTGATCGGAAATCAACACAAATTCATTTGGAGGATATTTTCTTGAAGGTTGTCGGTCCCTTATAGGTTTCCTCAACTCAAGTTGTGGTGGCGGTTCTTGAGTTGGATGCTCTTCCTCAATTTCTGGCTCAACTTCATTAGGAAGCATCATCCTCTACATCTTCAATAGGTGGCTGCACATCTCCCCCGTTTTTATCGTCAACTGACGATGAAGGAGATGGATCCATGTCAATGAGATCACTAGTTTTTGGCTTCGGTTGATCACCTTTGCCAAAGTTTTCAATTGTTTGGTCTTCAAGAAACACAACATCACGGTTTCGAATGACTTTCTTGTCGACTGGATCCCACAATCTATACCCAAATTCATCTCGCCCATAGCCAAGAAAAATACATTGTCTTGACTTACTATCAAGCTTGGACCTCTCATCTTTTAGAATGTGAACAAAAGCTCGGCAACCAAATACTCTCAAGCGCTCATAAGATACATCTTTACCGGTCCAAACTCTTTCTGGAACATCACCATTCAAAGGATAGGAAGGAGACAAATTGATCACGTCAACTGCTGTCTTCAATGCCTCACCCTAAAGGGATCTTGGCAATTTAGCTTGTGAAAGCAAACACCTTGTTCTTTCCATAATGGTGCGGTTCATCTTCTCGGCAACTCCATTTTATTGAGGAGTCTTCTTAACTGTCTTTTGATGCCGAATACCTTGGCTGCGACAATAATCATCAAATGGCCCAATGTATTCACCACCATTGTCTGATCGGATGCACTTCAATTTCTGCCCTGTTTCTCTTTCAACCATGGCCTGAAAATGCTTAAATACTTCTAGAACTTGATCTTTAGTTTTTAGTAGAAAAGCCCAAACTTTCCTTCAATAATCATCAATGAAAGTAACAAAATAAAGTGCACCACCATGTGTTCTAACTTTTAAAGGACCACAAACATCCGAATGAATCAACTCCAAAACATTTTCATTTCTAGAAGCAACATTTTTATGAAAAGAAACTCTATGTTGTTTACCCGCCAAACAATGAACACAAGTTTTGAGATGTGTACCTTTCAAACTGGGTAGAAGCTCTTTCTTGAACAATACTTGCAGCTCCTTTTCACTCATGTGGCCAAGCCACTTGTGCCACAATTCGGTAGAAGTATCATCTTCAAGTGCATTGATAACACCTTTACAAATTTTTCCTTACATCGAATAAAGTGTATGAGTCTTCTTGCACTTAGCCACCACCAAAGAACCCTTTGTGAGCTTCCATATTCCGTCACCAAATTTCTTGTTGAAGCCTTCATCATCTAGCTTCCCAGTAGAGATCAAATTGAGGCGAATTTCGGGAACATGCCTCAAATCTTTAAGTAACAACTTGCAACCCAAATTTGTTTCCAAGCAAACATCACTCATGCCAATAATCTTGGACAAACCTTCATTATCCAGTCAAACAGAACCATAATCTCCTTTGGTGTAGGTAGTGAAGAAATCAACTCGAGAAGTTACATGAAAAGAAGCACCGGAATCAATCACCCAATTACTCTCTTAGCCCACAAAATTGATATAATCATCTTCACAAACGACCATGAGATAGTTTTCCAAGTTACCCAATTGCTTCCATTGAAGCTAGAGATAGGACCCACATTCCCCTCCATTGATTTACACAAATAAATATACCCAAATAAACCGTAAGTTTTAATACCAATTGTTAGGGAAAATGTATAATTCCCTACAAGTAAATCAATCAATGGGAATAAAAACTAATACGAAAAAATTAAATCAAAGGCAACACAAAATTTTTTACGTGGTTCCCTCAATGTGAGGTACGTCCACGGGATCGAAATCCGATTCCACTATCAACCAAATAATTTTCCAAACGATTACAAACGAAACACGAATGGTCTCACAAAATCACCCTTAGGTGAATTCCAAATAATCACCAATAAACAAGAAGAAAGACCTTACCAAATAGATGAACCAAAATTTTCAGAACCAGACTTGTAGAAGATCCAAATTAACACTGAAAACGAAGCAAAGACCACCCAAATTAATTCCACTGTTCACGCACCCAAATAATTGATTTCACCAAAGTGGAGTATGTGTAGCAGCCGTTCTCTTCACCTTGGGATGAGCAAAAAACAAAACCCTAAAATATTGTGAATCTAGGGTTTATTATCAAACCTTAGTTGTTTCCAAATTTGATTGGGTCTCCACAAATTAAATATAATATATAAAAATATATTATAATTAATACTAAACCAAATTAAACTCTTTTTCTAAAACCAATTAAGTCCCACACTCCAATAAAAAAATATACCCCAACAATTAGTCCCAAAACTATCCCACGTTTCTCAATATAAAGATCAAGTATCGAGTACATTTTAAGAACTATTAAATACCTTATTTAAAAAGTATCAATATTCGATATAGATATACAAGTATGACTCTTTTTTTAAAATATTCATGCTTCATATATTACATTTAAATTTGGATTTGTTGATGAAAAGAAAATTAAAGGTAAATATATGAGAAATAAAGTAAAACAAGTTAAATTATTTTTTGGTTAGATTTGAAAATTGAAAAGAAGTCTTCGTTTTTTGTTTTTTCATTTTTGTTTGGTTATCTCCATAAAAGTTATATACAAAATTTATTATTATTATTATTTTTAATTATTGTCTCTTGACAAATTTAAAATTCAAATATAATGTTATAGTTGCAAGGCCACAATATTTACATTATTGAGTTAACATAATAGAGAATAAAGAATGGATAGAGCACTCACAAATTGATGGAGGAGGAATTTTAGAAAAATTATCAAATAAATGACAAATAAGCAAATTATAAATCAATCAGTTATAACTGTACACTAGTAAGAACTGTATCATTTCTGCACAATTTTTACTTGTACTAGGTATATATCTCACCTGCATTCTATTAATTCATAAATATTTTTACAATTTCTTGTTTATGAGATTTTTCCTTAATGCCGCTTAACAAAATCTTCAGAGGGTAGTGATGAAAAGGCTTCAAAATTAATTAAGATGTGCGTAAATTAGTCTGAATAGTCTGTTATAATAATAATAATAATAATAATAATAATGTAATGATGAAAAAAAAAAGTTGCCCTTCTTCTCCCAAATATAAATAATAAAAAAAATCAAATAAATTAAAATCTAAAATTACAACCAAACATTACTAGTGACATTTTTTATTAAATAAAATGACTTACAAATGTAATGAAACAAGGCTAAGATTAGAAACAAAATATAATAAGGGTTCGTTTGGGAAGTGGGTTCGTTTTTTAACTTTTTGACTATTTTAGCCTGAGGTTAAAAAGTCTCGTTTGGAAAGGATTTTTGACTTTTTTGACTTTTTTGTGAGAGAAAGAATGTAATGACTATGGGTTGAATGTGATATTTTGTCTTATTAAACGAAAAAATTTATTTTATTTTTTTGTGACTATTTTAACCAAAAAAACCCTAATCTTTCCTTACCGATCGAACTCTAAGGGCTAGTTTGGCATATTTAAAAAAAGGCAAAAAATTACTATCCTATTTAAATCACATCATCTTATTTAAGTCACATCACCTCTCTAACACATCACTTTAAACTCAACTCATATTTTATAAAAAGTCAAAAAGTATATCATTCCAAATAACCCCTAAATATAATAATTCTAAAATTAAATAACACAATATCATCGTGATGAAAACTTACACGTTGTCTCTATAAATAACAAAAGACAAATATATTGATGTGAAATTACAAAATAAGCCTTAAATGGTTTAACATATATAATGAAGGCTAAAGAAGGGCAAAATTAGTAACAAAAAAAGCGAGCCATCCTAAACAGTAAAACTACCGTTGGAAAGCCTACAACATGAGAAATTAGAGTGGTGATGCATCTCTTAATACATCATTTTAATTTTGACCTCCAATAGAAGTGGAAGGGAGAGAGATAGAGAGGAGTGTAGGTTTTCTTACTATAGTCTATTCTATGTCATTAGGAATGAATTGAAAGTGTTCAATTAGAACTTTTAAACATTTTTTAAGGAATTATGTAAGAGTAATTTCTCTTTATTTCATTGTTTGATTCAATAGAACTATCACAAGCCTTATTTTTATGATTTGAATAATTTATTTTATGGATCTTTTAGGCCTTTGTTTATTTGCTAGATTGGGTTGCATGTAATTATCAGTGCGGTGAGATTGAATGAAGGAATTACTATTTTGTTAACATTAAGTTTGAGATATAAGATAAATTCTATTTATTTGTGCACTAATGTAATGATATTAATTGATTGAGATTAATCTTATAAAATTAGGTAAAATATAACTTTATTATTTTTGTAAAATAGGGCAATAAGGCAATTTCTCCCCCAATATTATGGGATTGAATTAGCAAATCCAAGTCCCCATGGATTGCTAATATTATGGGATTGATAATTTTTTAAAACAAACGTGATATTTGTTTTCCATCTCCCTTCATCTTTGAAAATAAATCAGCCTTAGATAAAAAATAAAAAATAAAAAAACAAACCAGTCTTAGATCATATGTTAAAAAATTAAATTATTTAATAATGGGATATTTACACACAAGTCTTAATTTATGAACTTATACTCCATTAAATCCTAATTAAGATTTTTTATCTTTCAAACAATAATTGTTCATCATTTATGATTACCTATAAAAGAATACGATGATTTGACATTTATTTTGATTTTCAAAATTTTAAAATATCAACTTTCAAATTGAAAAAACTAAAAAAATTTATGTGCAAAAAAAAAAAAAAAAAACTAATGTGTTTGGTTTTAGTTTTCTGAATTTAGTTTTTTGAAAACTAAGCTTTTTATTTTTTGTATTTTTTTGTTTTTAGTAAATATTTTTAAAATTTTACGCATTTTTTTTTACATTTTTAGATGCACATTACTTAGATGTATCTAAAAAGCAAAATATTTGTGAAAAAATATTTTAAAAAATTAATAAATACACAAAAATATGAAAAACATATTGATTTTTTGTATTTTTTTATATTTTTGGTATTTAGTGAATTTCTTAAAGATTTTTTTCAGAAAATTATACATTTTAAGTGTATTTATGTTAGGTCTGCCTAAATTTTTTTTTTAAAAAAAATGCTTAAAATATTAAAAAAAAATTAATAAAAACAAAAAAATACGAAAAATAAGAAAGTAGAATTTTTTGAAAGTGTTTTTAGAAAACTGAAACCAAGCATTGTTTTTTTTTTTTTGAAAAAATTTAAAAAATTAAAATATTTTTGTACAAAACTGAAAATTTTGTGTCTATAAAGGAGCATGATTATGGAACATTGATGTGCAAAATTGAAAAAAAAAAATAAAAACTTTAAAAATGAAAAAAATTGATAATGTTTTTAGTTTTAAAATTGGAAAAAAAAAATTGTTAATATTCTCAATTTTATTATATAGTTAAATTAAGCCAATAAGTAGTAGGGCAAAAATGTTTAATCTCATACTTTGTTTTTTTTCAATCAGTTAGTGAAACAATTATCTTGAACATTACTATGCAAAATTGATAATGCTCTTAGTTTTAAAAATTGAAAAAAATTAATAATATTTTCAGTTTTACTAAATAAGATTTATTAATTCAAATTTTTTTAAGAATAATGTTTGAGGGCCACAATTTTTGTGGCTCAAATGGCTCAAAACTGCCAAAATGACGTCGTTTTGGCATGTTTTGTGTTCAAAACGACGCCGTTTGAACAGTTTTGATCCATTTGAGCCACAAAAATTGTGGCCTCTACCATTGTTCTTTTTTTAAATAAGACTTAAACTATGATAATATTTTTAAATAAGATTTTTAAATAATTACCTCTTTAATAATTATAAATATATTATTTTATTGAAATCATACATTTCTTTATGCATGCATATAAATGTTCATAAATGTGATTGAAATGATGTTTTGCATGGAGGACGTTTTGCAGTGGCTTGAGTGTGATTGAGAACAACTGTGAAAAGTCTCCTCCTCTGTGTGCTTAATTGGCTCATAAATGTTGTCATCAAATCAATTTAAAGAGTTCCCTTTGAATGTCACAGTCAATGAATATAAAGAGCCCCTCCCACCTCCGGCAGCAAAACTTAATGGATATTTCAGTAGAAAGGTGGATCTTCCTTCAAAACTAGATGACCATCATGATGCACTATCTCACATTAATTTTTTGTTTTTTATAACTCAGTAATTGGTCCAATAGATAGACTAATTTAAAGATTAATTTCACAGTTTACTAGCCTATGGTTGAATTAAAACTTGAGTAAAGTTTCATACGGATTGATTCGCAAAAAATTATTTGCACTTAAAAAGAAGTTTTGAACTTAAGCTCCTTAAAAAGAAGTTTTGTTCAAAAAAAAAAAAACTTAAGCTCATGAAAATAATATAATCTCAAGCTCTAAGTTTTGACTATCAAACCAATGCCTTATATCGTTGGTATTTAGAATAAGAATTTTGTTAAATGTACTCTTAAAATATACCTTAAGAAACTTTAAAAAATTATACATTTTACATAGAGTGAGTTTAATTGAGAATGTATAATTTATTTAAATTTACTTGACATGTATTTTAAGGATATACATTAAATTTACTAGTATGCTTCAAATAAACTTGTTAGTCACATTTTATTTGAAGATGATGTCTTTTAATTTTGATGGGCAAACTCAGAAAATCAAGTATTGAGCTGGATCATAATGAATAATACGCCTATCTAATAACTGGATTATGCATTTATCATGGTGTATATTAGAGAAAAATATATTAAAGTCACGATTATACCTGTTTCAAGGTGCGAATATATATCAACATCTCATATTACTAGTAATGAAATTCATAATAGGCTTTGTACGAGCACGAAATAATGTTCTCGTATTATCCTGTTGATCAAGTCTGTGCTCCTCCAAACGTCGTCGCTTTACTCCCTGAAAACACAAACGTGAGCTAGCCGGCGGGTATGTGCCGAATACCTCTCCGATGTCTAAGTCAGCAAAATAGACAAACAGACAAAAGTTCTGTGTATTCGAGAATCAAAGTTGTGTTACCTCTTCTATAGGTTCTATTATGAGCTTTTATAGATTCCGTGTGGCACAATCCTAATAGGACTCTTATTCCTCCATGTAGAGTCCTCCTCGGAATCACACTCCTGAAAGATAATGCTTATCCTTCAATACCCCCCTCACTGCTTAAACTAAGTTAGATAGTTTTACCTCGGCGAAATGACAATATAACTGAACTTAACAATATCTCTTTGTCATACTCAATCCAGTACCTTCACATGCAACTCATAGCTCGGCTCTTGTCCGCTTGTACTTCGGTTTTATCCGTTGAGACCGAGCTAACTACAGCAAGATCTGGCTGCGCTAACCAGAGCAAGGTCCACCATAAGAAACCATAATACCTTGGTTCCAAACACTGTGGCCGAGCTAATTATCACTACCGGGGTGACTGAGCTAACTACAAGGCCCTTTTTGGACCGAGCTAACTACAAGGCCCTTTTACTTAGCCTTTTTTACTGCGGCCCACAAAACGGCCCATTACCACGCCTTGGCCTAGCTCGGCCCTAATGGACATAAAAACTCTCTCTCAATTGCCCCTTAATCCCATCTACGTAGCATGATTGGGATTACCTGTTACCAGTCGAGCTAAAACTTCAGACCTTCAACCGAGCTAGATTGTCACCGAGCTACCGATTTGCTCGGTCAAAAAACGTCTCTTCATTCACACTATGCTTCTGAATCGCTTGCTATTCCTATAAACACGTGGCAGGCCCTTATTGGTTGAGTACAACTGTCGATGCCGACTTCGTATCTCGCAAATTTTGAACAGTCCCACATTTTTCACTCTCTTTACACAAAAACCACACGTTTTGAATCAACCATTTCTACTATTCATCTTCTCTCTCTCTTTTCCTTTGAATCTCCATTCTTGCAACCCTAGCACCTGCCAAGCTCGTGTTTTTGCTGATATTGTTTCCTTCTTCAGTTCCTTCATTCTGAACTGGTATGTGGCTCAAATCTGTTTCCTTTCCGTTTATTTTGCACTGTTTTGTAATACATAGCATAGTATGTATGTTTCTCAAAACACTTTGTCGTTTCCATGATAAATGACCACTTTTTTCCAAGAACTATGTAATAGATCCACTGGATTCATCACCAATCTGAGAAATGACGCTTTTGATCCAAAATAATATTTCAATCGGACTAGGAACCTGTTTGTACTTAAGGTGTGCACCCAGCCGAACTAGATTATGTTTCAATCGGTCTAAGAAACTTCTGTTTCATATAACCGAGCTAGGGAACTGTACTAGGTGTGCGCACTACCGAACTAGAATGTCTTAACCAATGACTGGGCTATTACTTGGGGCCAAACCAGCTCTCTGACTTAGTTAAACCCGAACCAAGAATGTCGTACCCTAAGCTTCAACCGATCTATGAACCCCTCGTTCCACTTAACCGAGCTAAAGTTCTTCACTTCAACCGAGCTAAAAATGGATAGTATCCCACGTAGCCGAGCTAGAATTCCATTTATTTTGTCTTTGTTACTTTTAGTACGGTCCAACGATCTGTGCTTAACACTTTTTCTTTTCACTTTGACTAACTTAGGTTGGCCAGGCAGACCTTTGCACGCTCAACCGAGATACTGAAGGTCATCTCAACACCGAGCTAGCCCTTCCGAGCTAAATTATCTATAATTTAAGTCCACATGGGGAAGTATCGATTTTTAGTGAACTCTCCACGAGCTATAGCCGAGTTCCAAAGGGATTACAACATCTCTGATGATGTTCATCTCAGTTTAGCCGAACTAGACACCATTCCTTGGGGAAAATCGGGCTTCGTCCCTTTCAACGTCACATCCATTGTAGAGGTTGGCCTCCGATTTCCCGTTCAGCCTCTTCTTTGTGAATTCCTTAGACAAACAAGACTTTGCCCTACCTAGCTTTCCACAAATTCGTACAGAATAATAAATGGCATCGCCGAGCCAAACCGTCGGCTTGTTCTTAACCTCGGTTTAGCCGAGCTATTTCACTAGTATTCACTTGGTCAGAACGAAGATGGCTGGGTATACTATTTAAGAATAAGAAGGCGCCGAGAGAAGATAATAAAAAACACCCCAGACAAAGATGTAAATGATGATGATTTTTTTTGGGTCTCGGGCAACTTCGAAGACCAAGAAGCCCAAATACCAGTAGACCGGATTAACTGGAATAAATGAGTGGCCGGTATAAATACCTCGGCTCAATTTTGTGTTTTCTTTACTCCGTTGGTCTCATTTTCAACCGTACTAACCGTTGTCTTTTTACTTTATGCAAACTTGAACCATCTAAAGTCCCAGTATAGTTACCCCAATCTTGACGCACTCCACGCCGCACTAAGATATCCCGATCGTGGTTGGGCCGAGCTACTCAACTTTGAGCCGACAGATAAATACAATAGCAGGAGGAAGACCAGGGTGATAGATTTCCTTCTAGAGCCATCACCAGAACCTGATCCAACCATTCCACAAATCAATCTCATTCCATTGACAGCGGAACAAGAAATGGCCAAGAAGGGAGCAGTTAGGGCCCTCATTACCGAAACAAATCAAGCCGAGGTACCACAAGCCAGCTAATCACAAGAGGCCGTGATAACCCTTTCAACCGCCCAGCCTTCATCATCTCGGCCAAGCAAGCGCGCTCGGACTTCCACAACCGAGCCAAGCCTTGTTGACGAGGATGAAACCGTGCTTCCACAAATCACTTCGCCAAGTCTAGAGCCCGAACGTTCCGACCGGGCTAACTCTTCTGATTGGGCTCCAAGACTTACATTTAGGAACCGAGCTATACAAAACACAGATTCAGTTGTAGCAGACAAAGATCATACACTTGCCTTTAACCTGGTTAGGAGTGTGTGCTTGCCCTCTAACATGGAACACCATGACCATTTGACCGAGCTAAAGGCCATCCAGTCGGCAATGAAGTCAATGGTGCTGGTAAGTGCTCATTCTAATCATTTTTTCATTTTATATCGTCTATTTGCTCAGTTTTTATTCACAATTGTTATCTCTCCTTTTGCAGGCCATGCAGAAGAACCATGTTGCTCACAAGCGCGTGTTGGAATTGTGCAAGACAACAAGGCAGGCCGTGGCTGAGGCCGATAGCAAGACGGCTGAGCTAAACGAAACCAAACAAAAAATGGCCGAGCTTCAATTAGAAGTCGCCCGACTTACCGGGCTAGTAGATTCGGCGAAGGCAGACAAACAAAAGGCCTTGACCGAGCTGAAGGACCGCTATCTGCGTGAGCTGGCTAAGGTCGAGAAGAAGAAGAATGCCGAGATAACCGAGCTGGAGAAGAGGTAGAAGACGCGGAAGACCGCGGTTACAAAGAAGGTGAAGCCACCTATATCCTGCAGTGCAAAGCTGCTAAGGATATATTTTTCAAATGTGGATGGAAAGCAGCCGTGGCGCTGCTCGGTCATGGCTAAGAGACCGAGGTCTTCTAGAAGCCTCCTCCACATTTCATACCGAGCTACATGGCGGAGTATGCCTACGCCATTCAGCAAAAATTCCTTCAAGTTGAGGAAGAAGAGGAGTCCCCAGAACCCAACAATGCCCCGGTCGTCACCAATGATCCTGTTGTTCATTCAGCTCGGGTAGAGCCACCGGTGGAAGACTTGGTTGAAAATGTGACCAAGCTACCTATTGAAACCGAGCTTTGAGTTGATCTGGATGCGGATCTCAACGACCTTTTTGTTTGATTATGTATTTTCTGTTTTTTGCTTTTTGGAAAGAATGTGTAACCGGGCTAAAGCCCCACTTCTTGTAATCGACTTGAATTTCGAATGAAATCTTCTTTTGTTTTCCTCAACTGTTTGTTTGGTTTACTCCATGCTTGTATTTACTTTCTACTATGATTTGTGTGAAGTATAATATTTTCTGGTCGAAATAACTATCTCGGTCTTAACTCTGTAATCTTTTTGGTTATACCTGCCAACCTCTTCAGCCTAGATCTTTATCTCGACTGAAGAGTACTCAAAGTTGGTTATTCTAGCCAACCACTCTTTAGCTTAGATCCTTATCTCGGCTGAAGAGTACTCAAAGTTGGTTATTCCAGCCAATCATTCTTTAGCTTGGATCTTTATCTTGGCTGAAGAGTACTAAAAGTTGGTTATTCCAGCTAACCTCTTCAGCCTAGATCTTGATCTCAGTTGAAAAGAACAAAGTGTTGGTTTTTCCAACCAACCTTTTCAGTCTAGATCCTGATCTTAGCTGAAGAGAGCTCAGTGTTGGTTATTCCTGCCAACCTAAAGCCAAGTGTTTGGTTATTCCTGCCAAACCTCTGCAGCCTAGATCCTGATCTCGGCTAAAGAGAAGTAAGTGTTGGTTTTTCCGGCCAACCTTTTTAGCCTAGATCCTGATCTTGGCTGAAGATAGATAAGTGTTGGTTTTTTCAACCAACCTCTTCAGCCTAGATCTTAATCTCGACTGAAGATAGCTCAAAGTTGGTTATTCCTGCCAACCTAAAGCGAAGTGTTTGGTTATTCCTGCCAAACTTTCTGCAGCCTAGATCCTTATCTCGGCTTAGGAGAAGTAAGTGTTGGTTTTTCCAGCCAACCTCTTCAGCCTAGATCCTGATCTCGTCTGAAGAGAGCTCAAAGTTGGTTATTCCTGCCAATTTAGAGTAAAGTGTTTGGTTATTCTGGCCAAACTTCCTGTAGCTTAGATCCTTATCTCGGCTCAGGAGAAGTAAGTGTTGGTTTTTTCAGCCAACCTCTTCAGCCTAGATCCTGATCTCGGCTGAAGAGAGCTCAAAGTTGGTTATTCCTACCAACCTAGAGCGAAGTATTGGTTATTCTGGCCAACACTACTTTCATTGCCCCTAGCTCATTAAAATAACTTTTACAGAAGAAAATCATTATACTGAAAAGGAAACTACTTGCTTTATTGAAAAAAAGAAAAATTACAAGTACTTTAAAGAAAAGTTAAAACTAAAATAGTTTGAGGTTGGCAGTGTTCCACAGCCTGGGAATGGCCCTGTTGTCTCTATCTTCCAAGTGGTATGCCCCTGTTCTTGCTAATCGAACCACTTTGTAAGGTCCTTCCCAATTAGGCCCTAACTTGTCGTCTCCGAGTATCAGGGTGTTTCTCATTACTTTGCGTAGCATCCAGTCTCCAATCTTGAATTGCCTCAGATGTACCATCTTGTTATATTTTCTAGATAACTCTTGCTGGTATGAGGCAATGTGAACCAGTACTCTTTCTCTTCTCTCTTCCACAAGGTCAAGTTCCAAGGCTA
This sequence comes from Camellia sinensis, assembly GCF_055761805.1. NCBI lineage: Eukaryota > Viridiplantae > Streptophyta > Magnoliopsida > Ericales > Theaceae > Camellia > Camellia sinensis. The sequence goes on from NC_138972.1 coordinate 84,665,869, forward strand.
TGACTTCTCCATTTAAATCTGGGTCAAAATTTCCACTTCTAATAGTGGGAAGGCCAACTTCTAGTGAGATTACTGCTTCCATGCCATAGGCCAAGGAAAAAGGTGTTTCTCCAGTTGACTGCCGAGGTGTGGTACGGTAAGCCCATAAAACATGAGAGAGCTCCTCAATCCACTTGCCTTTTACTTTCTCCAGTCTTTTTTTCAATTCATCTAAGACGACTTTGTTTGATGCTTCCGCTTGGCCATTTGCTTGGGGGTATGCTGGTGTAGAGTTGTAGAATTCTATCTTGTACTCTTCACAAAAGCCTCTAAAAAATTTTCTATCGAACGGAGTGCCGTTGTCAGATATTAGAGCCTTAGGTATGCCGTACCGAGTAATGATATTCTGCCGGACGAACTTCTTCACATCTTTCTCTTTTATTGAGGCGAGGGCTTCTGCTTCCACCCATTTTGTAAAGTAGTATGTTGCTGCAAGGAAGAACTTTCTGTTGCCGGGTACCGTTGGAAGAGGTCCTACTATGTTCAAGCCCCACATTGCGAAGGGCCATGGGCTAGTTAATGGTAGAAGCTCTCTGGTTGGTTGATGTATTTGGTGTGTGAACTTCTGATATTTCTTGCACTTCTTGACATACTTCTCTAAATCTGCTTGCATGTAAGGCCACCAATATCCTTACGAAATTGCTCTGTAGGCCAATGATCTTCCCCCTTGGTGGCTTTCGTATACGCCTTCGTGTATCTCGAACAAGAGTGCTTTGACTTTGCTAGGATGGACACATTTCAAGTAAGGTCCTGTGAAGGATTTTTTGTACAAGGCCATTGATGGGGAGAGCCAAAATTGCTGTGACTTTGCTCTGATCTTGTTGGCTTCTTTCTTCTCTTCAGGTAAGACACCGTCTTTTAAGAATACTATAATGGGATCTATCCATGAAGGGCCTAGTTCGATGCAACATACCTCAGTTACTTCGGGTTCTTCAATGCTTGGCCTTGGTAGGAAGTCGATCAGTAATGGATGTGGGATGGATGTATCTGCCATCGAAGCAAACCCTGCTAGTTCGTCTGCTCTGATGTTTTCTTCCCGGCCGATCTGCTCTATTCACACCACTTCGAATTTCATGATTTCCCTTCTGACTAACTCTTGACACTTTGCCATCCTCTCATCTTTTGCTTCGTAGTCGCTTGAAATCTGGTTTACTACCAGTTGGGCGTCACTGTAAACCATTAGCTCGGTGGCTTACATGAAGAGTGCTGATTTTAGGCCTGCTAAGAGTGCTTCATACTCCGCCTCATTGTTTGATGCTAGGAAGCCAAGGTTGACTGCTTGTTCCACTACTAAGCCTTCTAGTGAGATGAGGACTATGCCAAGTCCTGCACCATGCCTATTAGATGCTCCATCCACGAAGAGTTTCCACATCTCTCCAACAAATAGCTTCTAGCAAGTGGAGGGTTCGGATGATGTCTTGGGGTCGTGCGTGTTGCTTATGTTTTCTTCCAAGTCCTTGCCTACTATTGGGGTTTGCTCTTCACTGTCTAACTGCCCTAAGTTTTTACTTGCGGATGAATCCTTACTAGGAATGGCATGGTTTGTTCCTTCATTCTGATCCTCAAGCCTGTATGATTTGCAATGTGGCGGGGTGTCTTATATTAGGGGTTGCGCATTTCTTGCGGCACTTTCCGTCCCCATTTCGGTTGTACCAGTCAAGTCAACTGGGGATATGTGATGACTTCCTGGTGTGAACTCTGCCACAAAGTTTGCCAAAGGTTGGGCTTTTATTGTGGTTTTGGGCTGAAACTTAATATCAAACTGTCCCAATTCCACCGCCCATTTCAAGATTCGCCTAGAAAAGTTCGCCCTCTCAAATATTGCAGACCACCTACTGAACTTCTATACAGAGAGGGCCGAGCAAATGGCAAAGAATCAGCTGCAGAACATACAGTTTTAACAACCATAGGAGAAGAGCATAGTTTGCAGTCTTGTAAACCTGCTTTGTGCAATAAGGCGGCTGCATACTTGGCTTGAGATAAGAAGTAACCATGCTCATCAGAATGAACTGAAATTCCCAGAAAATAGGACAGAGAGCCAAGCTCTTTCATAGAAAAAGCCTTGTGCATTTGCTGAAGAAGGTGAGCAATGATAGCAGAATCATTACCAGTTAGTAAAATGTCATCAACATATACTAAGAGAATGGTGAGACTGGTAGAAGTTTTTCTGATAAAAAGAAAAGTATCAGACAGACTGTTTGTGAATCCCTGAGAAAGCAAAAGGCAAAAAAAGCGGAGTACCAAACCCTAGGGGCTTGCTTGAGACCATATAAAGCCTTCTTGAGTTTGCAAACATGAGTAAAAGATTGCACAAAGCCTGGAGGCTGCAACATATAGACTTCTTCTTGAAGAGTGCCATGAAAAAATGCATTCGAAATATCAAGTTGTTTAATAAGCCATTGAAATTGAAGAGCAATATTTAAGAAGATTCTAATTGTGGGTTGTTTAGCCACTGGACTAAAAGTCTCATGAAAATCAATTCATTCTTGTTACAAAAACCCCTTTGCCACCAATCTAGCTTTATAACGGGCAATTGTACCATTTGAATCTCTTTTAATGCGAAAAACCCATTTGCACCCAATGGCAATCTTATGAGGAGGAAGGTCAACAAGGTCCCAAGTGCCTTGTTGTTGAAGAGCTTGATATTTTTCCTTCATGGCTTGAAGCCACACAAGTGATTGAAGAGCAGCTTGAACAGAGGTAGGTTCAGTGTCAAGATGAGAAACAGTAACAGAAAGACACTGAGGAAGGTAGTGTTTGGATCTAGTGATCATGGGATATGTGTTAGAAACAGAAGAAGGAAGAGAATGATGAGGTGAGTCCATGATAATAGAAGAACTAGGAATAGGCTGAGCAAGAGAAGTAGGAGCAGGAGAAAAAGAAGACTCAGAAAAAGAAGAAGGCTCAGAAGGAGCAGTAGATGGAACAGAAGAAGAAGAAGAAGACTGAGAAGGAAGCACAGATGAAGAACTGAGGGAAGAAGGCTAGAAAAATAAAGTAAGAGCAAACAAATCTGAAGATGAAGGAGAATAAACTGAGGGCTGCTGCTGAGAGAAAGGAAAAGATGATTCATTAAAGATGACATGCCTAGAAATGTAGACTTTTCCAGGAAGATGATCAAGACATCTATGACCCTTAATAGTAGGATGATATCTTAAGAAAACACAAGAAATGGATTTTAGTGCCAGCTTGTGAGAAGTATAAGGATTTAACCAAGGAAAACATTGGCAACCAAACACTTTGAAAAGTGAATAATCAGGTAAGATACGAAACAACATTTCAAAAGGAGTCTTGTGATGTAAAACACTAGAGGGCATTCTATTAATGAGAAATGTAGCTGTGGCAATGGCATCAAACAAAAGATTAATTAGAACAAAGGAGTGATGAAGCAATGTGATGGTAGTTTCAATAATATATCTGTGTTTGCGTTCAGCTATGCCATTTTGTACCTGAGTATATGGACAACTACTTTGATGAACAATGCCATGAGAAAACAACAAAGTATCAACTCTTTTATTAACAAATTCAGTACCACAATCAGTCCTAAGTATTTTAAGAGAAGTCTGAAACTGAGTGTCAATATGTGCTTTGAATACAAGCAATTTATCATACGCCTCACTCTTGTAATTCAAAGGATACACCCAAGTAAATCTACTGTAATCATCCACAAACAAAACATAGAAATGAAATGGAGCATTAGCCATTGTAAAAAGACCCCATACATCACTATGAACTAGGGCAAAAAGACAATTTACAGAAGCATTAGACAATTTGAAAGGAAGCCTATGAGCTTTAGACACATTACAATCAAGGCAAGACAAGTCCTTATTTAAATAAAGTTTATTTGGTAAGAAAGTAGCCATATGTTGAAGCTTTAAAGAAGATGGATGGCCTAATCTGTGATGCCAAAGCATATCAGACACAGGAGCTGTAGTGCTAGACTTAAAAACTTGGGGAGAGAATTGCTCAGATGATGGAATGAACTGGTAAAGACCATTAACAGTAACACCTCTATGTAGAATCTTGTTCGTGCATTTGTCCTGAATGACAAAAGTATTAGCATATAAAATAACAAGACAATTGTGGTCTTTGGTAAGTTGATGCACAGATAAAAGGTTTGAAGAAATGGTAGGTACATGAAGAAGATTTGAGAGATGAAGAATAATGTGGAGTAGGCAAGAGACCTTTACCTATGTGGCTGATTGGTAAAGATGAACCATTACCAACTTGAACCTGTTCCTGACCTTGATAAGGCTAAAATTGTTGAAGATTAGTCAAGTCATTTGTGAGGTGATTGGTGGCAGCAGAGTCAACATAGCAAGGAGGTATGGGAGGATCAAAAGAAGGCTGAGACACTGAAGCAGCATAGGCCTTTGACTGAGACAGAGAGGACTGTGAGGAGTTGCTGTGAGAGGAAGGCTGAAAAGTAGGATCCAGTCGATGCCAACATTCAAAAGCAGTATGACTCATACCTCCACAAATCTAACATCCAGAGTTGGAGTAAAAATTTCCTCTGGATCTATTATTATTGTACCTATTATTTGATCTGCCTCCTCGAGAATTATTATATCTGCCTCCTCTGGAACCACGATATGAACCTCTGCCTCTCACAGAATAAAAGCCTCGATTAGAAGAACTTGAAGAATCATAACTAGACTGAGAGGAAGATGAAGATCCTCGTGAGGCAGAGTAGGCAACATGAAGATCAGTGACAGGCTCAAATCGAGTATGAATAGAGGTTTTGAAAGCATCATATTCCTCTGGCAAACCATTCAAGATTAGAAATACCAGATCCTTATCATCAACTTTTGCAGAAGCTAAAGCTAGTTGTGCTACAAGATCTTTGATTTGAGATAGATATACCTCCATTGAAGATGATTTCTTACAAAGTGTTTGAAGTTTGGTTTTTAGTTGATGGATATGAGAACGTGAAACAGAAGTGAACTGTTTCTTTAAAAATTGTCATACCTGATAACTGTGAGTCAGATGAAGAACAGAGGAATAAATTCCATATAAAAATTGTTAGATTCGAGCATCACTGTGATGCGAGAATTGAAATTCGAAATTAGTAAACTGAAATTTGGTGGTAGAGAAGAATCTGCCATTAAAAGACTGTGGATCTTGCTCATGAGAGCTCACAGCTCTGATACCATATTGAGAATCTTTAAACTCATTTTCATTGAAACAAATTGTAACTTACACTTGGTTATATACTATAAACAAAATATCTAATCCTAACTAAATGTATAACAAACTATCTAACCACCACAACTAATGCCATTGTAGCATGCCAGCGGAACACTAGTCTTACAGAGCTGTGATGGAGAAGTTATAATAGACAAAGACAGCAGCTCAGGTTTGCTACAAGATGGTGCTGATGATGAAAGCCTGCGGGATGGTGATGATGTGATAACTTCTTCAGACTGTCTACTCACACCATTCATACCCAACACATCACAAGGGTTTTGAACCTTCTCTTTAGACAAAATTGTTGTCTACTTTTATTAATCCCGTTGATTGTTACAACTTCAATTTCTTTTCCTTTTCTTTTTGTCTTTTTTTTTTATTTTTATTTTTTTAATTTCTTGTACTATTTCAGTCTCTGTCAAAACTTTCTTAATTTAGCTGTGCAAAAAGATCCTGTTTTCTTTTGGTGACAACAAGAGTTTGTTTCCCACTATCTTAAAAATCCAACATGAGATGAATCAGAATTCAGCAACTACTTAAAGTCTTTAGATTAGAAAGAAGGCAAATGGTAATGAAAAATGCTTGGGAGCACTAATTAGTGCTCCCACTAATTAGGTGATAGTGGGTTCCGTCATTAATGATGTGATATTTTGGTCTTGGAATTGTATTTTTTTCTTTTCTTTTTTATTTTTTTAATGCATTAGTGCTATTAGTGGTGATGTTTTTAGTGGGATGAATTATTGTTGAATGGTAATACAAGGAAATCTCTTCCTCTTATATACATGCACACTCTTATATACGTATGATGTATGGTGCATGTTTTAATATAGTGTAATATTATATGTATCAATTATATATTAATTAGTGTACTAATTGATAAAGTGACATAATTTAATATATTTTTTATATTTGTAATTTGTATAATAAAAACAAAAAAAAATTATGTAATTATTATTTAGATATGATATTTTATCTTATTAATTATTTTAATTTATTTCGTTTTTATTAATTATTTTAATATATGATTAGTGCTACATGCACCAATTAGTCAACTAACTAGTGTACCAACGCTAGTTATGACCTTATTATTAATCTCATTTATTATATAAATTATAAATATTAAAAATATCTTAAATTATATCATATCATCAATCGATATACTAATTAATACACTAATTGATGCATATAGCATTACTCAATGCGAATGGCTATTTTTTTGGTGATTTTGAATCATCAAATCATTAATAGCCTGATCAATTATTATTATTCAACTCAGTAAAAATGCCCAAGGTCACACTTTTGTCTAGATCCATCTTATCCGAAAATGGGAAAAGGTATAATTTTGAACCCTACTCCAATAACCGATAATAATTAATTAAGATAATTAATGACATAATTATCCCAAATCACTAAATATCTTTCTCAATAGTATTGGATAAAACTACATATAAATGGATGAATTTTATTACCTAAATCAATCGGGAGCTTCTATTTGCACACACCGCTTTCTCACTCCTCACACACTTAATGATATTTTTTTTATTACATTTTTATCTTAAAATAAAATTACCAAAATATCCCTTTCTTCTTCAACCAAAACCCTAACCCTAACCCTAATACCCAACACAGTGCCTCCCCCTCCGGTCATCTCCTTCCTCCATCCGTCGCTCTCCTTCCTCTCTCTGTCGCCTCCCTCCAGCCTCCCTCCTCTCAAATTGAAGCCCCACCCCACCTCATCATTCGTCGCTCACTCACCCTCCTCTGTAACCCCTCACTTCGGGACACAACACCACCGCTGCCGCCGTAGCTTCCACCCCTTTGCGACGCTTAATTCTGCGCACACACACACACACACACACAGAGGAGAACCTAGATCCGAAGCCCCCTTTTCGCGACTAAGAGAGGAGAGAGAGATCGAGGGGATGGGGTGGGCGTCGTGGTAGTGTCGCCGGTGGGTGGAGGAAAGGGGTGGGAATGGCGACTGGAAAGGAGGTGGTAACGATGGTGGTTGCCGGCGAGGTGGTCGCCGATCTGGAAGGTGTGTGGATTGGGAGGGTTGGAAAGTTGTGTTTATAGGGATATAATTGAAATAAAAATGTGTGTAATAAATAAATATTTTATTTCTTATTTTTTTAGATGTGTGAATTAAGAAAGATGTGCAAACAGAGGATTGAGTGTGTGCAAATAGAGTTCACATTCTATTCCAGCAACACTATTGATAAATTTTTTTATTTACATCAAATGTCACCAAACACAGGAGGTTCAGTTTTTAAGCTATTTTCACAATATCAAAGAGACATAGAGATGCCTCGGGATGCTAACAATATTTGACAAAGAACCAAAAAAAAAAATATAATAAATAAAGAAGAGACATAGAGATGTTGGTATTTTGTCAAATATTATTAAGGTACCAGAGGCATCAATCTTGGTTGATAAAAGATTAGACAATAATTAAAGCTTCAAACATAAAAAACATAAAGTACTTTTTGTTTGTTGAATGGATATATAAATAAGAATAATAACATAACACTAGTTGACATATTAGTGTGTATATTAATTGGTGCATGCAACATCACCGTATAATTTAAGAGGTCTTTGATATTTATAATTTGTATAATAAGTGAGGTCAGTAATAATGCCATAACATATGTTGGTACACTAGTTAATATACTAATTAATGTATGTAACACTACCAAATAAATAAATATATACATATGCCAATATTTATGAGGACCCTTAGGCACTCAGTTTGGCCAATGAAATGAAATGTCTTGATTTTGAGCACCAAATAAGAAGCTACAAAGCTTCAAGATAAAAAAACATCTGATATGTGGACTTTTTGGCAACCCATGATACAAATAGAAATATTCAAAATAAAATAATCAAGATCAAAATCAATAAAAGTCTTCTCTATCCACACATTGAGGACCAAAGAACCCCATTGATTCAATCTTGTTTCTCCAAGGAAGTACTACTCAGCTGTCTTGTATTTTAAAAGGGTCGCATTTCTAATGTTTGCTTTTATACCCTTTTGGGGACTGCTTTTAAGTTGCTTTATTCATGTTGGATTGGATGGTTATCAGTGTACCCTGAAACCTTAGGACCCAGTAAGCATTTTGGTAGTTCTAACCAAGAAATAAATTTGGAGGGTCAAACTATATCCCACCAATCCCATTGAGACATATGGAAGCTTTTTTTGAACCATTTAACTGGGCAAAGGATAAAGAGAGTTCTGCTATGTATAACAATTTAAATTTTAAAATGCACTAAATTAAAAGAATATTATACTATAGATTTTACATGTACACATGCAATTTGTTGTGAAAATTCATGTTACAACTGAAAAAAAAAAAATGAAAAAAATTATTGATGGCAAATTTCATTTTCCCAACCCATAATTCTCAATGTTGTGAATGTAGTTTCTGGATCAATAAAAGGTTCAATGAATGAAATTAGACCCTCAAAGTTGGGATGATTTCCAATGTTCTTGACTAATGTTATAATAATTATCAATTTCTACCATGTTAATTTAATTGTCAACATTGCAGTCTACATGAGAAATATACATTAGTGGTGGCACTACAAAAAATTAAGTTGGGAAAAATACCAATAAAAGCACTTTTTTTAGACAAATTTAGGGATAAAATCACTTTTTATAGACGAAATATTTTTATTGTAAAAAATGTCATTATTATATTTTTAACGACGAAATTTGGACATTAGTAATGAATAATTTTTTTTTTTTTGGGGGGGGGACCAAATTTTTTTATTTCAAAAAATAAAACCCTTTTGGAACCAAATTATCTTGTCCCTAAAAGTGTTTTTATTTTGAAAAAATCGCTTAAAACCCAATTTTTTTACTTTTCGAGATAATTTTTTAGCGACTATTTTCATGACGGCAAGAATTAGTCCCTAAATATTTTTGTCAACAAATTTTTTACTTTTAGGGACAAAAAAGTTTAGTCCCTAAAACTGTTTATATGTTGTAATGTAAGACTCATTACATCAATATTACATCAATATTGTATTGATAAATAAAACTATATTAATATAATAATGTGATAAGTGTGACATTATTCACAAGATAGTAGATGTTGGGGGGGGGGGGGGGGGGGGTATTCAACAGAAGTGGAAAAACATTTTTTTTTCTTTATTGGTCAAAAAAAATTTCAATAGAGAGCCAATTCAACCAGCCCTTGAAAGGTAGTATGGGCTAACTCAAAGGATAGGCTGAAGCCCAAACCTAGAAAACTTTTTCATTGGAAAGAATTTTGTGGGTTTGGCAGACTTCTAAAGCCCATAAATGAAGCAAACTTTGCAAGAACCCAAAGATTTTCCCATACTTTACCTCAATTGCAAAATAAAAGCTTTCTTAAATAGTGAAGCTTTCTTAAATAGTGGAACTTGTTTTAAATAGTGAAGTTTTAATATTGAAAATCACATCTATAAGTAAGAATTTTTTTAAATTTTGTCTATTTGTGTAGCATTTGACATAATCCAGAGTGAACAAAAATAAAATCCACTGAAACTCTAGTTTGAAAGAAAAATAGATTAGAAAAGAGAGTCTAGGATTACAACGGAATCGAGCTATTTATGAATAACTCGAGTTTGGCTTGTTTAAAATTCATTTGAGCTCGGTCTCGAGTAGCCTCATCTTTCGACAAAATTACTAAATTTTGAAATTTTAATTTTGTCAATGTAAACTTTAATTTGTTTTCAATTTAAACAATTAACTTATTTTTGTTAAGTAAAACTACCGTAAAAATAATATTTTAGTTATTAAACTATCATCTTTCATTGAGTTTAATAATTAAAATATTATATTTTTAACAAAAATAGATAGATAATTTATATTAAAAAAATAAAAAAAATTAAATTTACATTAACAAAATAAAATTTTGAAATTTATTTTATTAGGAGAATCAAACACTAAATTTTTTGAAAATCATCTCAGCCAAACTGACTGTAATGGCTAAGAAGAGCATTTAATGCTACTTACACAAACTTTTTTTAACAAGGCTTGTTTGATCACAGATCTCACAATAAGTTAAATTGGAGTAGAAAGAGAAGTACCTATTCATCATCCGTCACTTTCTCACCAAATTCCAAAACCTTGGATGATATTGGGATTAATTTTCTCGGGAAAATTTGTAGACCCAACTCATGCCCTTCTCCGGCAGGCATTAATTAAAGGGGAATTGTGATACAGAGAGATCATCAGATTCATCATGAATCATCATCATACACAGTGTTGAATGCAAAGCTTAAATGGCTTGTCATTCCAATTTAATTTCTATCTGATACCGTGTGTAAATTTTATTGTTTGTTCAATAATTATACAGATAAAAAATCAATCACAAAATCAATTGTAAAAAAATAATGATAATTATACATATCAAATGGTGAAACCGGTTAGTGAAAATGTGCTTTACTTATATTTTTGTATGTAGTTAATTATGTTTTGATAGAATTATTGATTGTTTGTTTGTTAAAGAATGAATTGAAAATAATAATTAAAAAAAAAAGTTTTTCCTAACTTGTGTTATTAGGATTTATGTTAAGAAGTTTAAAATAATTACATATTTTTTATTAAAATAAAAATATATATATTCTTGATAGACTCTGTGAACTTGTGGACTAAGGAAGATTGTCATAGCATCACTTTCTCTTAATTAAGATTGTTTTAATGACTTACATTTGTGGGAGGTAAAATTTGAGCTCATACACCATTTCATCATCCGTGACCGAGCATGACAAGTGGCAAGGTCACCGAGCTGTAGCGACCAAGCAAAATCAGTTGGTCGAGCGAGACAGTTTGAATGTCAAGCTGGACAACTTAGTTAGCCCGAGTGTTGAGTTGGACAATAGGTCAAACAGGTTAACCTAAGTAGAGGATGTGCTAGGCCAACGAAAAGTCCACCTTTCACAGAGCGGACTTACTTAGGCTTCGTTTGGAAACTCTTTCTTTTAGTCAAAAAGTTAAAAAAGTTATTAAATTAGTCAAAAAGTCAACAACTCATATCAAAAAGTCAAAAATTCTCTTTTCTCTCTACTTTTTGCATATCTTTTCGTAAAAAACCAAAAAATTATCCCAAACATACTAGTTTTTTTTAGCTCATATTTTAGCCAAATAGCTAAAAAGTTACTAAATTAGCCTGTTCCCAAACGAGGCCTTATTCTTAGAACATCGTGAACATGAGACACGATCCCACATAGGGGAAGTGGCAAAAATTTGTCGACGGTCTATAACGGTTAATAGTAACACTATAAGAAGCAGCTACGCACACTAAATCAAGTAGGGATGCAACTCGGACGGGTTTGGTCGGATTGGAAGGTTGTCCAAACTCAGCCCAAGTTGTGTTGAGACCTGCCCAAGCCCGTCCAAACCCGAATTGTAACTCGAGGTTGTCTGTTCAAGCCCAACCCGAGTTAAACCCGAATTGCCCGAGTTGTCCGAATTGTAAATAAATTTTAATTTTTTTTTTTTGCAGATACATTATTAAATTATTAAAATTTGACTCTATTTACAATTTTTTTTTTAAGAAAATCATTAATACCATCAAAATAAATAATTTATATAATGTAAGAGAGATGCCACTATAGTAATCCTTACAATTTATGAGTGAAAATAAAAAGAAAAAAATTAAGATTTTATATTATTTGTATATATAATATATATTCAATATGATTTAATAATATAAATTACTTTAATATCATGTAATGAGTAATAATTTATATGTATATTTAATATTTTTATATATCTGTATATGTATAATTCGGGTTTTGGGTTGCTCGGGTTATTTGATGTCTATGCCCAAGCCCGCCCAAATTTAATTCGGGCTTCTGAATTTTTATCCAAGCTCGTACCGAATTTGAAAATATTTTATCCAAACCCTAAAAAAATTCGAACTGGACTCAAGTTGCTCGGGTTGAGTCCGTCCAAGTTACACTCCTAAAATCAAGTACACAATCACAAATATTTAAGTAATTTCTTTTTGGTGCCCTGAAGTATCAGTACTAACTTAGGCATCGGAAAATTCTTTTGTTATCCACTCCAGTTAAAGTTTTTGGTTTGAGTGTTTCTTAGACAATTAAAGTGAGTGTTGAGTTTAACAATTGCTATCGACAAAGTGTAGTAAGTTTTTTGCCACACAACATTGACTGAACGGCATGGAATTTGTTTGTAAGATCAAGCCTACACATAGGAAGCTTATGGATGATTTTATGAGATCAACTTGGAGATAGTTTTTCTCTATACATTAGAGACGTATAGTAACTGAAACAACATTGGGCACTTTTTGTTGGGTCAATTTAATATATATATATATATATATATATTGTTAGTGTATAATTGTAATATTAATATTAGTGTATAGCTTTAATTATTAGCACTTTACTTTATTCTTTATGCTTTCGGTGAGCATCCAATGCACCATAATTCTCTCTATAAAGAGAGTCTCTTTGTAATTCACACATTGTATTGACAGACAAATAATACATTGTCTCTCTCTCTCTCTCTCTATCCTCTCTCACTTTCTCAAACTATTATTTCATGGTATCAGAGCCTAGTAATACAATTCTGGCATTCTTCAATTTTGGTGCCTAGTCCCGTACACAGTGGAACTACACCAAACAGCTCGGAATCTCCTTATGATTCCAACGGCACCAAGCCCGTCACCAGAAACTCTCTCACGCGCTCTCACGGGCCGCCTCTTTGCTCGGCGCGTCTCTGCTTCCGTTGCCACGCTCACACGCGCCTTCACGCGCCTTCCACTCTGCCCTTTCGTGCGCCGCACCTGCTACCGTGCAACCGCGTGCGCCATTCGTCTACCGTGAGCCGCACGTACGCCGTTCCGCTATTGTGCACCCGCGTACGCTGTTCCGCTATTGTACACCCGCGTGCGCCATTCTGCTACCGTGCGCCGCACGCCCTCTCTGCTAACGTGCGCCGCTGACATCATTTTCCATCCTGCTGACATCATCTTTACACAGCCCACCTTTCCTAGCTATTTTCGACCTTCCGGACTCACTGGTACACTCTGTTTTACCTAATTTTGCTCCTACAGGTCTATTCCTATCAATTTAGCCCTACTCAACTATTACTATAGATCGTCATGATGCCTCCCATCCCATTTCCGTTATTTTGAATGGTTCCAACTATGTTCTATGGGCCTAAGCCATGTCTTCCTTCCTCAAAGGAAAGAAGCTCTGGCGAATTATCACCGAGGACATAACCCAACCGATGAAAGACACTACTGAAACCACTGTTTCTCCTGCTACTCCTACATATGAAGATCGTCTTGAGGAATGGGACAGTAAGAATTACCAAATCATTACCTGGTTTTGAAATACTTCTGTTACGTCTATCAGTCTTCAGTTTGGTCGCTTTCAGCTTGACTCTGTAACAACTCCTGCAAAAGACATCTGGGATTTTTTGAAAGAACGATACCAGACTACTGGTCTTGCCCATCAATATCAACTTCAGAACCAACTTCACCGCATGCGCCAAGAATCCACTCAGTCCATTAATGACTTCCTTTCTCAAATGTACTCTGTTTGGGATCAGTTTGCTCTTTCAGAACCAACTTGGCATAACAACGAAGATGCTGTTTTATTTACTCTCTATCGCAACCAGCAAAGGTTGGTGCACTTTCTCATGGCTCTTACTTCCTCCTTTGAGCCCGTACGTGCCTCTCTGCTTCATCGCCATCCATTGCCCACTCTTGAACAAGCAATTTCTGAGTTGCTATCAGAGGAGACTCGTCTTGGTACTCTTCAAACTCATCATGTGGACTCTGTTCTTGCCACTCCTCCGTCCCGGCCATCATTTACCCAGCGGACCACTGCTTGCCTCTATTGTCAAAATCGAGGCCTTCCTTCAACCCATCTCCTGGTCAATTGCCCCGTCAGATCCTGCCGCTACTGCAACAAACTTGGTCCTGGTCATCTACAACAGGATTGTTTTCGCAATCCATCCCGATCATCCTCCAATAGCCACTCCTCTCGCGGTGGCTCTTCCCGGGGAAGCTTTCATCGTTCCGGGACTCAGTCTCATCACACTGCTACTGCTGCTTCCGGGAATCAGTCTCATCACACTGATACTGCCGCTTCTGCGGGGTTCTCTGAGTCACCTGCTCCGTCTACCCCTCGCTTTTCTCCGACGGATGTCGAGGCCATGCTCAAAGAACTTCTCTCCCCATCCGGTACACCTCCTCCTACTGCTTTGTCTGTAATCCCAAGTAACTCTTCTTGGTATTTTGACTCTGCCTGTTGTAATCATATGACCTCCAGTTCTACTATCTTTTCTTCCTTATCTTTATCTCCTCATATTCCCCCAATACATACTACTGATGGTGCCCTCATGTCTGTCCGTCATGTTGGTACTGTTTCCACCTCTTCTTTATCTATACCTCAAGTTTATCATATCCCTGCTCTTACCTTAAACCTTATTTCCATTGGTCAATTATGTGAACTTGGTCTAACTATCACATTTTCTGCTACTGATTGTTTGGTACAGGACCCTCAGACGGGGCAGACTATTGGGATCGGCCGTAAGCATGGACGTCTCTATGAACTTATTCACCTTCATGTTCCTGCCCCTCCTCAGATCGCTGCTCCTATATTTACTTCCTCATTATCTCCCTTTCATCTTTGGCATTGTCGCTTAGGGCATATTTCTGTTAATCGCTTAAAGTCTTTGGTTTCTAGTGGTCAGTTGGGTCATGTAATTCCCGATAATTTCGATTGTATACCCTGTCAACTTGCCAAACAACCTGCTTTATCATTTAATAAAAGTACTTCTGTTTCCCTTGCACCTTTTGATCTTATACATTCGGATATTTGGGAGCCCTCTCCTACTACTACTATGGGGGGATCCCGCTATTTTGTTATTTTTATTGATGATTTTTCCCGGTTTACTTGGCTTTTTCTCATGAAAAATAGGTCTGAACTTAAACACATTTATTATAAATTTGCCCAAATGGTCCACACCCAATTCTCCAAAGTCATCAAAAATTTTCGCTCTGACAATGCTATGGAATATCGGGATTCAGATTTCCTTTCCTTTCTTTAGCATCATGGTACACTGCCTCATCGTTCTTGTGCTGGCACGTCTCAGCAAAATGGCCACGCTGAACGCAAACATAGGCATATTCTTGACACTACCCGCGCTCTTCTTCTCTCTTCTTCCTGCCCTGAAAACTTTTGGGGGGAAGCTGCCCTCACTGCTGTTTACACTATCAACTGTGCTCCTACCCCTGTCATCCATAATCAAACTCCCTTTGAACGTCTGCATGGCACTCCCCCTCCTTACGCCAATCTCCGGGTTTTTGGCTCTGCTTGCTTTGTTCTACTTCAATCCCATGAACACACCAAGCTTGAACCTCGTTCTCGTCTTTGTTGCTTTCTTGGGTATGGAATTGAACATAAAGGCTTTCGCTGTTGGGATCCTCTCTCTAACCGTCTTCGTATCTCCCGCCATGTTGTTTTCTAGGAGTACCAAATGTTTTCCTCGCTATCCTCCTTTCACTTACCCGCACTTTCCACTACTGTCCTGTTTACTAATCATTCCATAGATCTTTTCTCTGCTGATTTTGATACAGGTTCCTCCTTCATCGAGACGCCCTTGCTCACTCCTGATCCTGTCCAGCCTGCTCTCCCTGAAGGTCTATCTCTTATTGCCACACCTCCTTCTTCACCGGTTCTTCCTCCCACCGATCCTCCTACGGGTCGACCACGCCGGGTAACTCAACCTCCTATCCATCTTCGTGATTATATTATTGGATCTGCTGCCTTCTCTACTTATGAACCTACCTTCTATCGTGAGGCTTGTACTAATCCTCTTTGGCAGCAAGCTATGACTGATGAACTCCAAGCCTTGGACAAAGCTCATACTTGGGATCTTGTTGATCTTCCTCCTGGCAAGACTGTGATTGGCTGCAAATGGGTTTACAAAATCAAAACACATTCTGATGGCTCTATTGAACGCTACAAAGCTCATCTTGTTGCCAAGGGTTTCAACCAGGAATATGGTATTGATTATGAGGAGACATTCTCTCCTGTTGCTCGGCTTACCTCTGTTCGCAGTTTACTTGCTATTGCTGCTGCTTGCCACTGGGGGCTTTTTCAGATGGATGTCAAAAATGCTTTCCTCAATGGTCATCTTCATGAGGAGGTCTACATGCAACCTCCACCTGGGTCCACTTTTCCACCTCATCAGGTTTGCAAACTACAGCGTGCTCTCTATGGCCTCAAGCAAGCGCCTCGTGCTTGGTTTGCGACGTTCAGTTCTACCATTCATGACTTCGGGTTCACCTCTAGCTCCTATGACTCTGCTCTTTTTATCCGGACTACTTCTCATGGTACCACTCTTCTTCTTCTGTATGTGGATGATATGATTATCACTGGTAATGATGAAGCTGGTATTCTCCACCTCAAACAGTTTCTCCACCGACAGTTTGAGATGAAGGACCTTGGTACTCTTAACTACTTCTTAGGCCTTGAAGTCTCTCATGATTCTACTGGTTCCTATTTGTCCCAGGCCAAATATGCATCCGACCTTCTGGCTCGTGCTGGTCTTACTGATTGCAAAACTACCTCTACTCCAGTTGATCCTCAGATTCGTCTCACTCCTCTCGATGGGACTCTTCTCTCTGATGCTACTCTTTATCGCTAGCTCGTCGGCAGACTTGTCTATCTCATAGTAACTCGTCCTGACATTGCCTATGCTGTTCACATTGTCAGTCAGTACATGTCGGCTCCTCGCACTCCCCACTATACTGCTCTACTCCGCATCCTTCGCTACCTCAAAGGCACTCTGTTCCATGGCCTTCACTTCTCTGCTTCCTCATCTCTTGAACTGCGTGCCTTTTCCGATGCTGATTGGGCTGGAGATCCTACGGATCGACGCTCCACAACGAGATTCTACTTCTTCTTAGGGGATTCTCTTCTTGCTTGGCGTAGCAAAAAACAATCCCTCACTGCCCGCTCTAGCACCGAAGCTGAATACCGAGCTCTTGCTGATACTACTCAGGAACTTCTCTGGCTTCGCTGGCTCCTTGCTGATATGGGTGTTTCTTCTTCTGATCCTACCCCTCTCTATTGTAACAATCAGAGTGCCATTCAGATTGCTCACAATGATATTTTTCATGATCGCACCAAACATATTGAGATTGATTGTCATTTCATTCGCCAGCATGTTACCTGTGGTACTGTTCATCTTCTCCCTATTGCTTCAGTTGATCAACCCGCTGATATCTTCACTAAGGCTCATCCTCCTGGCCGCTTCAGTGATCTTGTTTCCAAACTCAACTTGGCTGATGCTTTCCCTCCTTGAGTTTGCGGGGGGATGTTAGTGTATAATTGTAATATTAATATTAGTGTATAGCTTTAATTATTAGCACTTTACTTTATTCTTTATGCTTTATTCTTTATGCTTTCGGTGAGCATCCAATGCACCATAATTCTCTCTATAAAGAGAGTGCCTTCTCTTTGTAATTCACACATTGTATTGACAGACAAATAATACATTGTCTCTCTCTCTCTCTCTCTATTCTCTCTCACTTTCTCAAACTATTATTTCATATATATTGTAATTGAAAATCTCATTCTTGGGTCTCTTTGTCACAAAATCAAAACATATATCATGTTAGGATTAATTTTAACATTTGGTCTTGCGAACAAGTAGAAAAAAATTACAAGAAATTTTTCATTAAGTTCAAAACATTTTTTATTGATTTTAAAACCTTTTTTTTTTTTAGACTTTTCTCTATTTTTAAAATACTATTTTCAAAATTTTAAAATACTAATATCTTAAGGGAACTAGTTAACATTTGAGTAAAAATTTTATAAGCAAAGCAATAATAAATTAGAGGTCTTGTTAATTAATGCGTGGCCTTAGAGCATATGTTAGCATTGTTTACAAAAATTTTAATTTTTTATTACATATGATCAAGCACTCTCTCGTTGTACCAATCCATCTTGTTACTCACTACCGTTAATATTTCAACAAATATGAGTTTGACATGAATAAATAACCTGAGAAACAAGAAAAAAGATAATTTTTTAAAAAAAATACAAGACATTTTTTACATATTTCAAAATATTTTTTACTATCATAATTCTTTTAACCTTTTTCATCTATTTTCAAAATATTTTTCACACCAATCCTGCTATTAGACAATGGCCCTGTTTGGTACAGCTTAATTTCAGCTTATTTCAGCTTTCAGCTTAATTTAAGCTATTTTGATGTGTTTGGTTTAGCTTATAGCTTATAACTTATAGTTTTGTGGAAGTCAGAAAACAGCTTATTCTTTAAGTGGGGCAGGAGATGCTTTAAGAATAAGCTGGAAATCAGCTTAAGCTGAAAGTTATAAGCTATAAGCTGTTTAGGCATAAGGTATAAGCACTTTCCCACAGCTCTACCAAACAGGGCCAATGTCGCATAGACACAAAATTTTATATATGTAAACTTTTTGTTTTTTTGATCGGGATATATATGTAAACTTAACTCTATCTTATATGGCCCCTTTTTTAAAATTAGAGTACTTTGTATTCACTCTATTTGTTTATCCAGTTTTTAAAATTAGATTTTGAATTTTGAATTCATATTTTTTATTTTTAATAATTTTTTAATATATATATATATATATTTTAGATACATCTAATCTAGGTGTACTAAAAAATTAAAACATTTGTGAAGAAATTTTTAAAAGGTTCAATAAATTTACTATTTACTATTTATTACTATTATTATGACTATTTCTATTAACTACTACTATCATAAAAGTGTGAAGAGTCCGTATGTTTTCTACTTTTTTCAATCTCAATTTTACCCTCTCAAATATATTATATTTTTCTAAAAGTCATGAAGAGTCCTATATAAACTAATTGTTTCTTTATTTTCCAAGAGTCCTATATAAATATAAACAAACCGTCTCCCCTCTTATAATAATAATAAAAAATAAAAAAATGTCCTCTCTATTTTTTACATTGATAATAATTGAAGAACAAAAAATAATTATTATTTCTTATTTCCTGTGTCTACTTCTATACTTATATTTACAATTATCTATCATGGATCAAATCACTATAAATAATTTTGGTTAAATCTCAAAATTGTATGCATTCGTTCAAATCTAGACAAATGAAAGCACATGTGTTATTTTCATACACTTTTTTTTTGTTTAAATTATATTTTATGAACTGTAATACACTATAACACATAACAGTTTTAAAGACCAAATGTTTTGGTCTCTAAAAGTGAAAATTTTGTTATAAAAGACATTTGGGGACTAATTTCCATTGTCACGAGGATAGTCGCTAAAAAGTCTTTCCGAAAAATCAAAAACAAGATTTTAGGGACAAAATTTTGAAAATGTCACTAATAAATAGACTTTTAGGGACAAAATAATTTATTCTCAAAATAGTTTATTTTCTGAGACAAAATTTGATCACAAAAGAATAATAATCCATCACTAATATCCAATTTTTGTTACGAAAAATATAATAATGACACTTTTCGTAACAAAAATATTTGGTCGCTAAAAAATAATTTTGTCCTTAAATTTTAGTTTCTAAAACCTTAATTTTTTGTAGTGATATTTTACATGATACTTTAATAACCAAGGTATAATGTCAAAATTTTAAATAATAACTACTTTCGTTGGTTTTATTTTTTAAATTTGTTTTTTAGTTCTTAATTTTTCATATTTTCTCAATATTGGTGATTAAAGATACTAAAATTTTTTCATATTTTATATTTAAATTATACTTTTTCATGAAAATCTAATATCTAATAATTTAAATAGAATTTAAAAAAAAATTATAAATTCAAACATGTACTGATTTTTTTATTATATATATATATATATATATATTATTAATTTTTTTTTCCCAAAAAGAATACACAACAAACTATTTTCTAAGTGTATTTAGATTAAGTGAATCTAATTCTAAAATTAAAATTAAAAAATAATAAAGTATTAAATTAAGTGAATCTAAAAAGAAAATGAAAAGATTATCAAAAAAAAGTGTCAAAGGTAAAAAACATGAATATCAAAAAAACCAAAATAAAAGTTTGAAAAAACAAATCAAACCAAACAGTATAAACTTCTCTTTTTTAAAATCTTTCTTCACTAATCTCTAATTTTACACAAATTATTCACAAGTTCCTTTCAATTTTTATGTGAATTTAATGATCTAATTAAAAATTTGTGCATACACACAAAAATGTAACACTAAACATCTACATTATGACCAACTATTTAATTATGAATAATTAATTTTTCATTGTTACTTGTATTATATTGTTACAAAAGATTTTACATATTATTTTTTTGATATTTTATATATGTCAATGTCTATATAAAAATATATATATATATATATATATATATATATGTATAAAAAATATAAATATAAATGTATATATGTTATTATATTCATATATTGTCGATCTATAATATTATATTACCATCGGATACTGTAATTTCGCTTAAGTAATATAGCTATATTTGCTAGGAAAAAATTACGAAATTGTGTTATTCTTCTATTACCTTATGTTCAATACATATATACATACATACATACATATCATACATACAAATGTCCACAAAAAACACTTTCAATAACAAACTAAAACTTTGCAAAACACCTCTATTACAATAATAATTGTACTTCTTTTCCTCTCATAGAAAAATCACATTATTGAGGGAAAATGAATTTTAAAATTCATAACAATATGATATCACCTCAAACTGTTACTCATCAAAAAAAAAATTTATAATAATGAGTAAAAAGAAAAATAAGAAGATAGTAAAATAAAAGATACAGAAGATCTATTACAACATACTCTCTAAACAAAGTTAAACAAGCTGAAGTAGGAATTGTCCTATTTGTTATGAAGTTCAAGAAAAACAATGTACCTCATGCATACATTTTAGTCAAATTATAAGAAAAAAATAAATAAATGATACTCAAATATTATCGCAGCAACTCAATGATGTAGAAAATAAATGCATCAAATAAAAAGTTTCAATCAATTTTTGCCATATGCTGATTACTTATAGATGATATAATAAATTATGTAACTTGACAGTTTCATGAAAGTGACCCTATAAATACTTATAAGTATGGATCTATAAATATTATGAAAACAATTATAAAATTCATATATCGATCGAAATATTAAACCACAATATCATTTCATTTTCTTAAAAAAACTATTTCACATTTTCTACATAAATGAAAATATACTAATAACTAATGTTATATTTTTTATCATGGAAGATATTCATAGCACATGAAACGAAACTCAATAACTTTTGATATATAAAAATATATTATAGACTGATATTAATGTATTTTTACACCAATAGTATGCAAATAATATAAAGTAGTGGGTTCAATGAATTTGTATTATGAGATGAATTATTAAACAAAATTGTGTAATTATACAATTAATTTCATACCTTCAATTATATTACAGGTATGAATTATGAAAAATTGAACTAGAAAGTTGATAGAAAAATATTTGTGTAATACTATATATTTAAAGAACATGTTTATTATTTAAAATAAGATTGTGATTTCAATAATCTAGTTATAAATTAAAATTTATGCTTATAAAATTTCTCATTTATCATTTAAATTATTCAACCAAGTATGTGTTCATTTCTTACTTAGTTGTATTTTGGATACAAATTAATTTATTCATAAAAGTTTTCATACTTTATATACATATCACAAGCTAATTTAAGCGACACGCATAATTACTGCACTAATAGTTGATGAAAAATCACGTATCACGTGTAACGCACGTGCTCAACCACTAGTACTACAAAATATAAAAATATATATATATAAATTCAGTACATTTTCGTTTTTTTTTATTTATTTATTGGACTTTTTAAAGATTTTTTTACAAATATTTTACTTTTTATACATTTATATTAGATGTATTTAAAAAATAAATAAATAAATTGACCAAAATATTTTAAAATTTACTAAAAATAAAAAATACAAATTGAAAACTTAAAATCTGAAGTACATGGGGGTATATTGTGTTTACACTATAGTGCAATTACGGAAGATAATTACAAGCAGAATATTTAAAAACTTTTTCCTTAAGCAAAAGTCTGTGAAGTTTTTGAATGTTTTGAAAGTTACCCTCTTAGTTTAATCACCAAAAATCATTTAAAAAAATTAACAATTAAAAAGTTTCTCTTACACAATTATTTTTTTTATTTTATTTTTTTTCTTTGGTCCTGGTAAGAGGGTATTTTTTCTTCACATTGTAAATTGTAGAGTCTAAAATATGACTGAGAAACAACCACACCCCCCCCCCCCCCAAAAAAAAAAAAAAAAACCAAAAATAAAAATAAAAATAAAAAATATGGTCGTTTGAACTTTCGAGAGAAAAAATTATTGGCAAAGGAAAATAAAAATTGCCATTATATGAATTTGAACAATTATAGATAAAAATGGCCATTATAGATAAAATTTTATTGTTGTGTGAGTTTCAACAACTTATTGCTTAATTCAACTCTAGTATATGAACTATAAAAAATTATTGCGTTTGGTAGAGTTTTGTAATTATGATTTGAGAGTATGAGTTGTATTTTGAGTTTGTGGGGTTTGAAATTATGATTTGAGTGTACAAAATTTGTTTGGTAAAGAGTTTTGAAAATAGTTTTGAAAAGAGTTTTGATTTGAGTGGGGAATTATTGATGTGACATTTGATATTTGATACAAAAATTTACAATTCATAACTAAACATACAACTCAAAATTATTTTAAAACACATAAAAAATTTTAAAAATTTCAGAAAATGTGTTTTTTGATTATATAAAAATTAACATATAAATTGCAAAAAAAAAAAATCACTATTCCGGTCAACCGGCCAGTCAACCGGCCGGACGACCGGTCAGGCAAAATTTTCAAAAAAAAAATTCTGAAAAGCACGGTTGAGACAGAGCTCTCTGCAGAGTTTTGGAAACGTGATTCCAAAACTCCTACCAAACACCATACTTGAATCAAGGTGCAGAATCATGATTTGAGAAGACAACCAAACACAGCCTTGACTAGATTTAAAATTTATTAAATTTTTAAATAAAATTTAAATAATTTATTACGTGACTAGATTCGACTCATTACTAATTCCAAAAAATTAAAGATGATACGGCCTCACGATCCACCCACCTTTTTATGTGAAATATTTTAATTTTGAGCAAGTAATTTAACACTGCTGCTGCTGGGTAGGCATAAATGGGAAGGACAATTTATTTAATTTAGGCATTGATGCACTGTCATGACTCATGATGCCTTATGACAATCAAATTAATAACAAGGCCGTAAGGGTGTAAATCACTTCCCTTTTATTGCATGGGCTATGATAAATTATTTGAATTCATTATAGTACTATACGACTTTAGTTTAATTTATGAATTTTATTAATTTGTGTCTTTGCATATTAAATTTTTTTTTTTAAAGGGTTTATGTAAGCCAATCTTTACTGTATTAAAAAAATAAATTAAGAAATAAGATATTCTATTTGATTACTAAAATCGGAACAAAATATAAACAATAAAAATAAACAAAACAGATTCTTACTTTTGTTATAAAAACAAAACAAAATCTGAAGGACAATAAATAAATAGCCTACTTATAGTATTACTTTCTCGAAAATTCAAATTCTTGAAAATTCAATCAAGTTCAGTGTTTAACACTGTTTCTTTAAGATATATTCATCCTCTCCGCGGTACTTTCAGAATGTGATATCTATCTCTCAGGATAAAATGATTGACGACAATTAGTAGCAGCACTACAAACAAAATGTCCAGGGAACACACTTTGTATTTATACTCTTTTTTACAGAAAATTTATGCAGCAAAATGCAGGAAGCAAAAGCAGAAAGAAGAACGAAAATTGAATGAAAAACCAAATGTAGGACTTGTCTATTTATAGGAAACTTGGTGGCTATTCAGGACAGAGTTGAACATGTAAAGAACCTGTTTGGGATATTGAACAAGTAAAGAACTTGTTCATGTTGGATTTGAATAGGTAAAGAATCTGTTTGGGTTGGAGGGAAAGGTGCA
The DNA here is from genome assembly GCF_055761805.1 of Camellia sinensis. Classification (NCBI taxonomy): domain Eukaryota; kingdom Viridiplantae; phylum Streptophyta; class Magnoliopsida; order Ericales; family Theaceae; genus Camellia; species Camellia sinensis. The sequence continues at coordinate 84,690,189 of NC_138972.1, forward strand.
TTGGACTAAACTGCCAATGTTCAAAAAAGTTGGGGCCATTTCGGTATTTATTTTGAATTTCAAATTCAAATTCAAATTCCAAACGCTAAGAATTTAATTTTAGAAAAATAAAATTCAAATGTTTTTAGCCAAAAAATATTTGAGTGGGCAGATGGTAATTTTGGGTCCAATAAGTCAAAGCCCATTTTCCCCATAACATCTCCCTCTACAAAACTTGGGTGTCTCTTGGACTCTCCCCAAAATGCAACCTCAAGGTTTATAAACCCACACCATGTTTGACTACTCAAGCAATGTGGGATAAGCCTTTTCTCTATCCCTTACCGAAATCCCACCAAATACAATTTCCATGGATCTCATTTTGGTATTGATTTTCCATTTACCTGATAATAGTTTTGAACAACCAAATATACGATGTGAATCATTACGTGGCAAAGAATGTGTTGCCACATAGACCTGCCAAGTTTGATGCATGGGTCCCATTTAAAAAATAGACCAATTTTTTTTAGAAAAAACTATTTTTCTCAAAACCATTTATTGCAGTTTATGCATCTTATATTATAGCAAGTTTTATGTTCTTAACTCATGTACTGGTTGCAGGCAAAGGCTGGGATTGTTAGGTTTGAGTTTAGACTAGCATCTTGTCATGACGAAGGCGCGATTTGGGCTAGTAACAATCGATTGTGTTGTTGGCATTATACTCTTTAAGCAAATAAAGCTGCACTTTTACTACTATAATATAGTTTTGGGTTGGTTTTTTTTTCATATTGACTATCTCAATTTAAGAGAGCATTTGTGTTTGATAGGTAATGCTTGTTGAGAGGGTAATTTTTGAGAAAAATTGGGCCGAGCTGCGAGTTGGGCTTTGTGGCCCAAAGTGCGAAGGACTAAGTAAAAAGGCCGTAATGATTACTCTGGCTCAATAAAAATGCAAAAGGTTACTCCGGCCCAGGAGAGGCAAGGTTACTCCGGCCTAGGAGAAACAAAGTTACTCCGGCCAGGGAGGTAAAATTACTTCGGCTCAGGAATTATAAAGATACTTCGGTCCAGGAACGACTTAGAGTTATGCCGGTCTTGGAGTCATACCGGCCGAAAGTCATTGGTTCGGTCTAAGACCGCACCATTGGTTGTACATGAGAAAACCGAAATAAGGATAGAATTAAAGGTGGAACCGAACTAAGAATAGTTCGGTTTACTCAGTGGCTCTGCATAGCCAAGCTTATTTCGGTCATATAGTAGTTCGTCCAAAGTAAAAACCATCCCACTTGGTTTAAGCAGTGGGGAGGATGTAAAAGCATAAGCATTATCCTTAGGAGTATGAATCCTAGGAGGACTCTGCATGGAGGAATAAAAGTCCTACTAGGATTGTGCCACAAGAAACTTATAAAAGCTCACAAATATCACATTGGAGGAGGTAATTGAACACAACGCAATTTTGTTTTCTGAGAACATAGAGCTTTGTCTATTTGTCAAGCCCACTGACTTAGGCATCGGAGAGGTTTCCGGCACACATCCGCCGGCTAGCTCACGTTTGTGTTTTCAAGTGACAAAGCGACGTCGTATGGAGGAGCGTGGACTTGGTCAACAGGATTATACGAGAAGGCGTATTTCTTTCCCGTACACTTGTGGTGGACATTTTAATTTTAATTTTTTTTCCTAATTTAATTTTGTGTATATAAAATTTCTCAATAAATTAAGGTGATGGCCAATTAGAAGGGCATTTAATGCAAATCAACCCAAAACCAAAGGTAAATTCGGGGAAAACACCAACTTCTAGACTATTTGATCACACCCCTTTCAGGAAGAAAATTTTTAATTTTCTCGGAAACTGAAGTTCTCATTTATGAGTCAATTATCTTTCTAATGATCCAACGCCCAAGACCACTTACATAAGAAAATGTAATGGATTACTTCAAGGTTTTTGACAAATTAAACCTGCAGAGTGTTTGTTTGTTTGTCCCAAACAGAAATGATCAGGTGTAGCATACTACATTTTTACCAAATTGACTATATCAACTAATCATGCACCATCACAAAACTTATTATTCCGTCCTTGAAATTGAAAGTGGTCCTATCGGATGGTTGATATTGGTACGAATTAACACATTTCATTTCCCGAAGCAAATGGATGGTTCTGATTGTCACGTGATTACGATTGATTGAATAAGGACAAATTAATTTCATGGACATAGGTGTACCTAATCATTCCTAATGTATGAAGTTTTGTTGAGAATTGTAATTCAATGTGCATTTTAAAATAGAGAAATAAAATAATTAATTGTGAGCGTTTAGAATATAATAATAATAATAACAACAATAATTTAAGAACAGAAAATCATGAAGCAAGCACACATGGTGCCAAGTTAAAGAGGTTTCGAACTCGAAATTAACTGTTTTATTGATAGATCATGTGAAATTTAAGATACAAAAATTTTATTACATTATTAAACATTGTGATTTTTTAAGAAAATAAAATAGGGAGTGCCGTGTCAACTGATAAAGGTAAAGAAATCAAATTCATTTTCTTCAAACCAACCCTGTAGAACAAAATAAAAATGGAATAAATATAGTTAGAAAGGTCAATATAATTTATGTTTAATTTAATATTAAACTTTATCGATCATTGAATTTAAAATGGCTTGGCACAAGATTTAGAAGGTTCCTCACACAGACAGAGAATCTTGGTTCAGATATTAGAGCCTAGATGATCATATAGGCTAAGTTTGGGAAGTCCCAAATAAGCCAAAAAGTCAAAAAGTTACTCAAAAAGCTAAAAAGTTAACACTATTCACCAAAAGTCAACAATTACGGCTGCACAACTCCCAATTCAAATTTTTCTCTACAAATCAATTTTTACAATTTTTTATTACACATTTTTCAATAAAAAGTCAAAAAGTTAACCCAAACATCCATATTTTCAACCTCAATTTTTTAGTCTAAAAAGACAAAAAGTGCACTTTTTTAGTCTTCCCAAACTTAGCCTAATTCACATGCCTGCTCTAACTTCTTAGGAGCCTAAAGTAAACTTTTTAATAGAGAACTTTTCATACATATTTAAAAAAATAATAATTATATGTTTAACTTTTTTTTTTTCTTCTTGGTATTTGACTGTACTCATAAAAGGTTACCTCCATTACATATCTATTATTGATCCAAAAAAATTATATTAAAATTTACTTAAATATATATTAAAATTTACAATAAGAAAAATGATCAAAATAATCTAAACTAAAGTATCAAATAAAAAGTAAACAAACTGTAACAAAAATCACTTAAATATCATTTTTTTAGCATTTGAAAAGAGCAACTGTAAGTAATATAATCAATCATATTCTGTACATAATCCATACATTTGAATATAACCATTCAATAATTTTAAACAATTCATCACATCAATAAATTTTTTGGTTTCTTTCGATAAAAAAACAACTATATATTAGTTTTAAATAATTTACGACATTGATCATTTATTAGTTTTAAATCACAACTGAATTTTGTTTATGCCCATTAAATTCTAGTAAGATTTTTTTTTTAATTTTATATAGGTTAATATAATAGCTAATAAAATTATGAATTTTTTTGTTTTTTTTTTGGGTCAATTTTCAAGGACCTAAAGGGGCGACCTGGCCGGCTTGTGCCTAAAGCCGGCCTTGCTAATCCAAAAACTTTTGAATGCGAATGGTTAGAATCCATTTAATTTATTTAATAATGTTGAGATTAAAAAAGAAAATTAAAAAAGAAAACCCTTGTTTATAGGAAGAGACAGCACAAGCAATGGAGTATAGTATATTATGCTATGATCTCTCCATGAAATTGCGGCTTGCTTTCGGGGTTCCAAACTCCCATAGTATGATTTTTATTAGGGCTAAAGATTCTTCATCCTAAAATATTATTTCAACATTAAAGTAAATCGTAGGATAAATTGTATTGACTTCTTTTGAGACTTGAAAACTATATAATAAGTTTTATAATTTTAACTTAATTATATTGAGTTCTCTTAATAATTCACATACTACTTTGGTTTATTTTAATCGATAGTTCATTAGTTATATAGATGAAAAATGATATTATCATATATTTTACACTAAAATGTATATGTATTTACTTATTGTTGTATCTTTACATTATTTACATTAATTCTGATCTATTTAGTCTTACAAAAGAAAAGTCGGTGTAATTATGTTAAAACTATAATATATATTGTATTTTTTTTTTTAATTTCAAAAGAGATTAATATAATTTATTATAAATTATACGTTACAAATTTAACCTGAGATCATGAGTTGGCCTAATAAAATCCATCCAAATCTATATGGGTTAAATATTGATTGTTGGGTTTGTTGAACACAAGATTAGATTTTTAAAAAAATACATAACAAAGCAAGGAACCCTCTCCTTCACCAAAACCATTACTACTATCACTACAACAACAACAACTACCATCACTATTAAAAGTTTTGTTAAATAAACAAGTTAGCTATGTTTTTTTGTTTTTAGTTATGACATAAATTGATTTACTTATAACATTTGTACCATCATATTTGTGATATTAATATCATAAATATCATAACGTGTATATAGTAGACATTCTAATATGATAGAATTACCGTAGACTCACTATTCTAACTTTATTTTATTAATAAATTCTTTTATTATCACTTCACTCAATAAACATACTTAAAAAATATAGGAGGAGAATTCTCTCTAGTATTTGGATTGGAGGATGTTGGTTGGGCACATGAGACTCATCACGGGTCTCGTTTTGATTATTCAAACTGCTTATTTTGTCAGACTATTCGTATATTTCATCCACACAAAAAGTTAAGTCGTTCGTAACCTATTTAATTTATTACGTTTATCATCAAAAAAAATAGGTGAAAATTTTGTTTTTAAAAATAAACAATTTATTTTTTTTGTGACAAACACAATAAATTAAATAGATTACGATGATCGGATCAATCTAAATTTTTTTTTAATAAAATATACAAAACACTTGACAAAATGAACAGTTTGAATAATTAAAACAACACCCTATTAAGCCTCACGACCTCAAATAGCGCCTAGACCGAAGGAAATCCACCTCCAAAAAAATAAAGGCTTAATTACACCTTTCACCCATGTAGCACTCAAATTTCACTTTAGGGCTTGTAGTTTCAACTTGAATTTAATTGGTCTATACAATTTCAATTTAGTTTTAATTTGATCCTTTCGTCTAAATTGGAGGTTAACATTAACAATTTTGGAACTCTTGTCAATTTTCTAAGATATATACGTAGACAAAATTAATAACAGAGGAATCAAATTGAAATTATATTTAAAGTATATGAACCAAATTGTTCGTGTTGAAACTATAAGAACTAAAATAAAATTTCAGTTAAATTATAAGGATAAAAAGTGTAATTAATCCAAAAATAAAAGAATCAGAATGGCTAAAATATTTTAAAAACTAATAAACTATTGTAAACTATTGAGACTATGTCAATGCTCTTATTAAATGATTGAGTTAAATTAAATTGTTTTAATTATTAATCCATTTTGACTCTTCTAAACGCATTCGTTTATATCAATAAAAAAATATTTATTTATCACTGTTACATGTAGAAATTTGGAGACTTAAATTTTACATACAATTAACTGTTGAAGGAATAAATTGAAACAAAACGACGAGAGAATTTACAGACCAGCATAATTTAATAGTTAATGTTACATTGAAATAAAATAATAAAAAAATTAAAAATAGAGAATCTCGTGCGAATTATCTGTAATCAAATTGTAGAAACAGCAGAGGATTGACAGAGGCCTCACATAGGAGAAGTTACAAGTTAAAAATATCAGGAGGCTTAAGTTATTGGAGCTCAGGTGGTTGGTTGAAATTGGTTTCAGCTAAATTTGACTAATAAGTCGTGCCCCATTTTTTATATAGTAATGATTCAGTGTACTAATTTTGGTACTTTAATAGAATACTAATGACATGGTAAAGAGAAAAAAAAAAATTAAGACCAAAATATCACATCACAGTGGATTGGGGTCTACTGTCATCTTATTAGAGCTGACTTTAAAACTCAAGAATTAGAGGTCCAAAATATTTTTCTTTTGTATATATGTTTCACTAAATCTCTAATACTAGATTTTATACAAAAGAATCTTTTTACTTCTGTACCTCATTAAGAAATTAGCGTATGAATCTCTCCAATTATTTATGGGCTTATCTTATTGAGTCCAACTTTCTTTCTTTCTTTTTTTTTTTTCTTTTTTTCATAAATAATTTTAAGATAAGAATAGAAAAGAAATTGCAATTGTGTATGGTGATCCAAGTTTAGTTATGGGGAGATCAAATAATGGATATCACAAGTAGGGCTTTCTCTAGTCCGTCATCGGACTAGAGAATACTGTTTGGCCCGTGAGAGGTCACCACGGGTTCCATTTCGATAATCCGAATTGTTCAATGTGTAAAACTCGTCAAGTACTATATGACAATAAAAAATCACATTGATCGGATATCGATAGTTATCTCATTGGATCAGATTTCTGTCAACCGTTTATTTTGTCAAAGCCCATTGTTTTTATACAAAACTGATTTTATCACATAGCTATTGATATTCGATCAACGTGATTTTTTTAATGCATATAATATTTGACGAGTTCTACATATTAAATGGTTCAGATTATCGAAACGAGACCCGTGTTAAGTCCTCACAAATTTAACAATATCCTCCAATCCAATCATAGACAAAAGGGAAGCCAGCCCCTTACAGGTATCCCTTCCCTTTAAGGACCACCAATAATACATCTATGCTATGGTAGTGACCTTCTCTCCCACCACCCACAGAATGTTTCTGCCATCTGTTTTTTCCTCCAACATTTTACTTTCCTTTGGAGAGAGAGAGAGACTGAGAGAAAATCTATTTTTTGACAGTGAGGACTGAGGTGAATCATATGATATCCTGCCCTACCATAGGTCAAATTATTTTAGTACTCGGACAAATATACATAGTATTTCAACTTAATTTTTATGCTATTTTTTATGAGATAATATGATAAATGTCACACGATGTTAATATTGTGACACATTATTTCAAAATCACTAAAAACCCAACAAATACTACAAGAAATGTCACTTTTGACTACTAAAATATTGGTCGTCAAAAGTCTAATATTTGGTCGCTGAAACGATTTAGCGACTAAAATTTCTTGTCGCCAAACTCGTCGTCTATACCCTGTCAGCGATAGTATTGGCGACTAAACTTTGTTTGGTCGCCGAAAGTGACTACATTTCGCTACTAAATTTGTTTAGTCCACAAATGTTATGTTTCCACCACTAAAGCCTTTAGTCGCCGAATGAGACTTTTGGCTACTAAAATTCGTGTGGTCGGGAAAGGTGTCACTTTTAGCTACTAAAGAATTGGTCACCGAAAGTACACATTTGGCTACGAAACATTGTTTAGTCGGCAAAACATGATTTCGGCGACTAAATTGTTAGTCACTAAAAGTGCTACCATAAAATGAGAACGACTATTATAGGCCAAACATTTTGGTCACCAATAGAATACATATTTTTAGCGACTAAGTAATTTTTGTCGTTGTAACTTTTGCCCACTAAAAGTTTCGTAGCGAAAAGCCTCTTAACATTCACTTCTTCACTTTTTGCCACCAAATGTTTTAGTCGCCAAATGATACCATTTTTTTTCCGTGACTAACAAATTTAGTGGCTCATAGTTTCTTTCTCTCATTCTCAATTGTTTTAGCTACTAATTATTTGGTCACAAAAACTTTTTGGGTTGTGTTTTTGCCACTAAATTATTAGTCACCAAAACATTTGATTACGTATTTGGCTACCAAAATATTTGGTGGCTAAATATTTTAACGTGTTTTTTTTTAAAAAAAAAAATTCTAAACAACCTGTATCCATTATTAATACAACCTGTACCCTGTATAAACAATATAATCCATCAACACTAAATATGTTATCAAGCATTCAACAACGTGCACACATTTCAGTTCCAACCATCCAAATAATTAATATTGAACTTCCAATTATATATATTACAAATTCCATAAGAACCAAGTCTAATCCAACGTCAATAATTTAATTCCATACATAATACAGGAATAACCAAATTAATTGTACACTTAAAACTTCTGTACCACAACAAAAATTATATGATGTACTGCCCCAAAACTATTTTGTACCACGTGCTATGTTAATTTCTACCATGCCAACTTAGTTGATATTTACCACACCAAAAAGGTAATTTGAACAAACCACTATATATACGAATAGAGATATAAAAACAATGCCCTCCCGTACTTGTCAAAAAAAACATATCCACATTTTTATGTCCAAAAACATCTGCAAAAAAATAAAAAAAATCATTAGTTTGGTGCGTATAGAGGCACTTCTGGATGACATATATATATTGTAATAATTTCAAACATTAAAAGACAAGGAGAGTGTAACAACCCTCATACTGTTTACTGATTAATGACCGATTGATTACCGATAATCACCGATTACTAATAAACGGAACTGATAATGACTGATAACTGACTGAGAATTGAACTGATTAAGGTACTGAACTGATTGCCCTAAATTGAAACTGAATTGAGTGAATATATCTGTTTGAATTGCATTCTATCTGTTTGACTGTATGATTATCTGTTCATGCTTATATGTTTAAACTGCTAATTGAAGGCCTTATCGGCGACCGAATCCGGAATTGGTCAGTGTTTTATGATCCTCATAATTAATGTAATTTTATGGTATAATTATCTGAAAACCGATTAGGTATGATTAAATTAGATTAAATAAGCTAATTAAAGAGTTAGGCTTATTTACCAAATTGCCACCCTTAGTGGCCCACTCAATACACACACTTGAGCCTTATGTACACACTTGAAGAACATTTCATCAGCCATTTTCTTCTTGTTCTAGCCGACCTTAGAGAGAGAGAGACTTGAGGAGTTGATTTCATCTCAATTTTGCTTGTGAATTGTTTGGAAATTGAAGAAATTGTTGAGGAGATTGCATATTTGAGCTCCCTTCTTGAACTACAAGACTAAAGGTAGCTCCATTGTCTTCTTGTTCATGTTTTGAGTTGATTGTTGCATGGTCCATGTTAGATTGTGGAGCTAAGTCATGATTTGGGTCATTAATGGTGAATTGAAGCTCATTTCATGCATGCATGTTTGAATTAATGAGTTTTGAGTTGAATTCACGGTATAATGGTGCATGCATGTTCATAATTTTGTCATACTCCATAAGTTCATCTTGTTTTTGAAGGCTTGAGCTCTTTTGAAACAGCATTAAAGCTTTGAAAATGATTTAAGATCATGCATGTCATGTTTGAAGATTGTTCTCGAAAATGATTTAAAATTGGTTTGAAATTGGGTTTGAATTAAACACCCTTGGGCTTTGATTTCTCAAATTGAGTTTTGAATCATGTTTAACTATGAGTTTACGTGTGTTTTCTGGAAATTTAGCCCAAGAGGTCGAGTTTTGATGCTTTTGAACTTGGTTTGAGCTTGGAGGTGCAATCTAGGTTTTCCAGATTTCGCACTTCCGCTCGAGCGGGGGAAATGCCGCTCGAGCGTGGAATCCGAGCATCCAGCATCTCTCTGCACTGTTTTACAGTCCGCTCGAGCGGAGGATTGGGCGCTCGAGCGGAGTCTTGTCTCAAGCTCGAGCGGGCGTCGAGCGGAGATTTCACCCATCCAGTACTTTTACAGTACGCTCGAGCGGGTAAGTTTACGCTCGAGCGTGTACCTTTGTTGCATGACCGCTCGAGCGGGGAAACTTGCGCTCGAGCGGGACTCTGTTTTTCTGAAAATGCTTTTAATGTACATCTTTGCATCCTCATCCCATTCTAGGCATTCTTAGGCCTAGTTTAAGGCATCTTGTTGAGGATATAGATGAAGAACACACCGAGGCATTAGGGATTAAGTTGTTATCTTTCCCAACTGTGTAGCTTAGTGTGTGTTCAACCTGTTAACTGTGTAGGGTTGGCGACTGGGGAGACACGCTCTAGCATACTGTAGCCCAAACTCTGTGAGTAACAATTGTGTAAAGATATGTTCAACTGATATCTTTTGAATACTGAACTGAACTGTTTACTGAACTGGTATTATTGAATGAATGTATGTCCTTTATTTCTGAACTGTACTGTGGCATCCTTAGTACCTACTGTTTACTGTTACTGTTACTATTACAGAGATCTCTGTCGGTTCCCTCGTGGAACCACTACTGTTTACTGACTGATGGCCATCATTACTGTTCGGTCTTCCAAGACCTACTGTTACTGTTATGCTAATGGATGTACCACATATGACTGTTTACTGTACTGAACAACTGAAATACTGATTGAATTGAACTGTTTTCATTACTGTAAGGACATTCATTCTAAACCCCTTTACGCTTTATGTTATTCACTGGGCTTTAGCTCACTGCTCATATATACATGTAGGTGTACAGGCACCAGATCGGAGCTAGGAGCGTCAGGGTAACTCCAGTTTTGTCAAGCCAGCCTTTGTGCCTCACTGCGAGGTTCCGAGTTGCCATGCTATGGCTTGGGGGTGTTTTGTTTGTTTTCCCCCGCCTGTCTTCATACTGTCTAACTGTTCTGTATAGACTAAATGTTTACCGTACTGTTATCAAGGGATTAGGTCCCTATACTGTGTGACTGTAAATTTTGTATAGACTGTACTGTTTGTATATGTATGAATGCATGAAAAATCTTTTTGGCATACAGACTGTCACAGTTCATTGGACATTGTTTAATTACTGTATTGGCTTCCGCCAGGCCCTGTACTCTGTTTTACTGTATTACTGTTAAGTAGGCCTTCGGTAATCTCGGATTACTGGCCGGTTACGGTGCTAAACCCATAGGGCCGGGTTTGGGTCGTGACAGAGTGGTATCAGAGCGATACTTACCACGAGTTATACCGCACACACGTGTCCAGATGAGCTATAGGGTGTCCTAGAAACGTAATTAGGGCATCTCACGAGCATGATAAGTGTGTGGTTATGTTGTGACTGAGTTTTGACTGAATACATGCTAATGTGTTAAACTGTGAAACAATGACTGCTTATGCTTAAAACTGTTATAACTACTTATAGTGAAATGGACAATGCAAATGAACTTGAGTCCTCATCTACTGAGGCAAGAATGGAAAGAATGGAAAGAATGATGGAACTGATAACTGCTAGACTTGATCAACAGAACCAACAGCCCTCACCTCCTCCTCCTCCGGTACAACCGGAACCTAATGTGAATGTGAATGATGGGGATATAATTGCTCTGACCCAGAAGTTCAGCAAAATGAAACCGCCATCCTTTCAGGGAGGCCTTGAACCGTTAAAAGCTGAAGCTTGGGTTCTGGAAACAGAAAAATTATTCGAAGTGTTTCCGTGCTCAGAAGCGAACAAAGTATTGTTAGCTACTTTCACCCTACAAGAAGAGGCTAGAAGGTGGTGGATGTTGATCCGTGATACAAATACTGTTATGACTTGGGCTCAGTTCAAGGAGTCCTTCTTTGAAAAGTACTTCCCACAATGTGTCAGGGATAGGAAAGTAACTGAGTTTGAACAACTGAAACAGGGCACCACGTCGGTTGCCGAATACGAAACAAAATTTACTGAACTTGCCCGTTATGCACCGCATATGGTGGATACTGAGTATAAGAAGGCCAAGAAATTTGAAGGTGGCCTTAATGTTGCAATTCTTGACCGAATAAATGTGTTGAAACTACCGACTTTTGTGAGTGTTCTCGACCGGGCATTGATGGCCGAGTCGAACATTGCAGCAGTGAAACAATCTGAAACACCAACAACTGAATGGCATGGTAAAAGGCAGGGTTTCAAATTCAAGAAAGGCAAGCACAACCCGGCCAACAAGAAACAGAATACGGGGTCGACAACTAGCCCCAGCCAAGGGAGTGGGTTCATACCACCCTGTCCTGAGTGTGGCAAGAAGCACAAGGGGGTTTGTCACAAATTATCTGGAGCCTGTTACAGGTGTGGCAAGGTGGACCACATGGTTAAAGATTGTCCTTCTGCTCCTCAAGGCAATAGCAAAGCTGCAGCCAGCGGCGCAGCATCAAACGCTCCACCAAAACTGAACCCTAAGGCTACCGGGAAAGAGCCTGTGAGGCAAGGCCGAGTGTTCGCACTAGTACCGGGAGATGTGCAGAATACCGAGACCGTTGTGTCAGGTATTCTCTCTATTTGTACACAAAATGCATATGTATTGATTGATTCGGGGTCTACGCATTCTTATGTATCGCATGCTTTCTCACGGAAATTGAATAGACCCTTAGAACCCATGAACTATCTGTTAGCCGTATCATCACCCGTAGGGGGATCCATGACATGTGCTTATATGTACCCCGCATGTGAAATTATTGTTGGGGATATGCATCTGTTTATTGATTTACTGCCATTGAACATTGATCATTTTGATGTTATATTGGGAATGGACTGGTTAACAAAATATCATGCCACTATTGACTGTGTGACCAAGCAAGTTGTTTTCCGTCCACCTGGTCTGCCTGAATCTGTGTTTAATGGGGTTGGAGTAGTACCTCCCCCGTATCTGATTTCATCTGTGAAGGCTGTTAAACTGATTAGAAAGGGCTGTAAGGGATATTTGTGTTCTGTACTGACTGTATCTACTGATGATAATGTTAATGTGAACTGTATTCCTATAGTCAGAGAATTCCCAGATGTTTTTCCAGATGATCTGCCAGGGGATTTGACTGACAGGGAGATTGAATTTACTGTTGATGTGATTCCCGGAACACAGCCGGTTTCTAAAGCTCCTTACCGAATGGCTCCAACTGAACTGAAAGAACTGAAAGTACAACTGCAGGAACTGCTGGATAAGAAGTTTATCAGGCCCAGTACTTCACCATGGGGTGCACCTGTCTTGTTCGTAAAGAAGAAAGACGGCTCACTGAGACTGTGTATAGACTATCGTGAACTGAATAAGGTAACTGTAAAGAATAAATACCCATTACCGCGCATTGATGATTTATTTGATCAGTTACAGGGTGCACAAGTGTTTTCCAAAATCGATCTCAGATCGGGGTATCATCAACTGAAGGTTAAACCAGAAGACATTGATAAAACTGCTTTTAGAACGAGGTATGGCCATTATGAATTTTTAGTTATGCCATTCGGAGTCACGAATGCCCCTGCTGCTTTTATGGACCTCATGAACAGAATTTTTAAACCTTACCTTGATGACTTTATTGTTGCATTTATCGATGACATATTGATTTACTCCAAAAGTATAGAACAGCATGAACATCATCTGAGACTTGCCCTACAAACCTTAAGAGAACAGAAACTGTATGCTAAACTGTCTAAATGTGAATTTTGGCTTGACCATGTTATGTTTTTGGGGCATGTTGTTAGCAAAAATGGAATTTCTGTTGATCCGCAGAAAATTGAAGCTGTAGTGAACTGGCCTAGACCGACAAATGTGACTGAAGTCCGAAGCTTTTTGGGACTGGCTGGATATTACAGAAGATTTGTCAAAGATTTCTCCAAAATTGCCCTACCATTGACTCAGTTAACTCAAAAGGGGACATCATTTGACTGGACTGACCAAAGAGAATCTGCTTTCCAGGAGCTGAAAACTCGATTAGTGACTACACCAGTTCTTACCTTACCTTCAGGTACGGATGGCTATACTGTATTTAGTGATGCTTCTCATAAGGGTTTGGGGTGTGTGTTAATGCAGAATGGGAAAGTTATTGCTTATGCTTCCCGTCAACTGAGACCGCATGAAAAGAACTACCCGACCCATGATCTGGAACTTGCTGCAGTAGTATTTGCACTGAAAATCTGGCGTCACTATCTGTACGGGGTGACATGTGAAGTATACACCGACCACAAGAGTTTAAAATATTTCTTCACATAGAAAGAACTGAACATGAGACAGCGGAGATGGCTGGAACTGATTAAAGACTATGACCTATAGGTATTGTACCATCCAGGAAAAGCCAATACCGTTACCGATGCATTGAGCCGGAAATCGATTGGAAATCTAGCATGTTTGCTCACCGGACAGAAAGAGTTGCTTTGTGACCTTGAAAAATCTGAAATTGAAATTGTTTTACGAGAACAAGGTGGAACCTTAGCTGCTATTTCTGCTCAACCGGCACTGATTGAAGAAATTAAAGAGAAACAGCAACTGGATGACTTCTTGAAGAAGATCATCGAAGGAAGAGAATCTAAACCGAGACCGGGATTCAAATTTGAGAACAATGTACTGAAATTTCATGAAAGACTGTGTGTACCGAATGATACTGAACTGAAAAGAAGAGTTCTGCAAGAGGGCCACAACTCAAGATTTTCTATTCACCCGGGAAATACGAAAATGTACCAAGATCTGAAACCGAATTTCTGGTGGCCGGGAATGAAGAAAGAAATTGCTGACTTTGTGTCCAAATGTCTTCATTGCCAACAAGTCAAAGCTGAACATCAACGACCCGCAGGCTTATTGCAACCCTTACCCATACCGGAATGGAAATGTCACGATGGATTTTATTATAGGATTGCCTCGTTCCAGAAAAGGTATGGATTCAATTTGGGTTATTGTTGATAGACTAACCAAATCTGCTCACTTTTTACCTGTCAAGACGATTTATAATGCGGACAAATTGGCTGTCATCTATATTGATGAAATTGTTAGACTGCATGGAGTGCCTGTGTCTATTGTTTCTGACAGGGATTCGAAGTTTACATCGAGGTTTTGGCAAAGCCTACAAGTTGCACTGGGTACCGAACTGAGACTGAGTAGTGCCTATCATCCTCAGACAGATGGCCAATCAGAAAGGACCATCCAAACTCTGGAGGATTTACTGAGAATGTGTGTCCTTGATTTTCAGGGAGATTGGGAAAGTCATTTGCCATTAGTTGAATTCGCCTACAACAATAGCTACCATTCGAGTATTGGTATGGCGCCTTTCGAGGCATTGTATGACAAAAAATGTAGATCTCCGATTTGCTGGGCAGAAGTCGGAGATGGGCCTTTGCTTGGGCCCGAGATTGTGTATGAAACAACTGAAAAAGTGAAACTGATACAACAGAGACTGAAAACTGCACAGAGTAGACAGAAAAGCTATGCAGATGTTAGAAGACGAGACAGAGAGTATGAAGTGGGTGATCACGTGTTTGTGAAAGTGACACCAACGAAAGGCCAGACTCGTTTTGGAGTCAAAGGCAAGTTAGCACCAAGATACGTCGGACCGTTTGAGATTATTGAGAAAATTAATCCGGTGGCGTATCAAGTTGCGCTCCCTCTTGAAATGGAGCATATGCATAACGTCTTCCACATTTCCATGTTGAGAGACTACCTCCGGGATCCCTTCCATGTGATTGAGCCTACTCGGATAGTGTTGAATGATGACTACACTTACGAGGAACGGCCTATACAGATTGTAAACCGACGGATCAAGAAACTGAGGAACAAAGAGATCCCGCTAGTAAAAGTTGACTGGCAGAACCATGGTGGTATGTATGCCACTTGGGAAAGGGAAGATGACATGGCCAAAAGATATCCTGAACTGTTTCCACTGAATCCTGTTTTCTTCTAGAATGAAGGTAACTCGAGTTTAGAGGACTAAACTCTTTATAAGGAGGGGAGACTGTAACAACCCTCATACTGTTTACTGATTAATGACTGATTGATTACCGATAATCACCGATTACTAATAAACGGAACTGATAATGACTGATAACTGACTGAGAATTGAACTGATTAAGGTACTGAACTGACTGCCCGAAATTGAAACTGAATTGAGTGAATATATCTGTTTGAATTGCATTCTATCTGTTTGACTGTATGATTATATGTTCATGCTTATATGTTTAAACTGCTAATTGAAGGCCTTATCGGCGACCGAATCCGGAATTGGTCAGTGTTTTATGATCCTCATAATTAATGTAATTTTATGGTATAATTATCTGAAAACCGATTAGGTATGATTAAATTAGATTAAATAAGCTAATTAAAGAGTTAGGCTTATTTACCAAATTGCCACCCTTAGTGGCCCACTCAATACACACACTTGAGCCTTATGTACACACTTGAAGAACATTTCATCAGCCATTTTCTTCTTGTTCTAGCCGACCTTAGAGAGAGAGAGACTTGAGGAGTTGATTTCATCTCAATTTTGCTTGTGAATTGTTTGGAAATTGAAGAAATTATTGAGGAGATTGCATATTTGAGCTCCCTTCTTGAACTACAAGACTAAAGGTAGCTCCATTGTCTTCTTGTTCATGTTTTGAGTTGATTGTTGCATGGTCCATGTTAGATTGTGGAGCTAAGTCATGATTTGGGTCATTAATGGTGAATTGAAGCTCATTTCATGCATGCATGTTTGAATTAATGAGTTTTGAGTTGAATTCACGGTATAATGGTGCATGCATGTTCATAATTTTGTCATACTCCATAAGTTCATCTTGTTTTTGAAGGCTTGAGCTCTTTTGAAACAGCATTAAAGCTTTGAAAATGATTTAAGATCATGCATGTCATGTTTGAAGATTGTTCTCGAAAATGATTTAAAATTGGTTTGAAATTGGGTTTGAATTAAACACCCTTGGGCTTTGATTTCTCAAATTGAGTTTTGAATCATGTTTAACTATGAGTTTACGTGTGTTTTCTGGAAATTTAGCCCAAGAGGTCGAGTTTTGATGCTTTTGAACTTGGTTTGAGCTTGGAGGTGCAATCTGGGTTTTCCAGATTTCGCACTTCCGCTCGAGCGGGGGAAATGCCGCTCGAGCGTGGAATCCGAGCATCCAGCATCTCTCTGCACTGTTTTACAGTCCGCTCGAGCGGAGGATTGGGCGCTCGAGCGGAGTCTTGTCTCAAGCTCGAGCGGGCGTCGAGCGGAGATTTCACCCATCCAGTACTTTTACAGTACGCTCGAGCGGGTAAGTTTACGCTCGAGCGTGTACCTTTGTTGCATGACCGCTCGAGCGGGGAAACTTGCGCTCGAGCGGGACTCTGTTTTTCTGAAAATGCTTTTAATGTACATCTTTGCATCCTCATCCCATTCTAGGCATTCTTAGGCCTAGTTTAAGGCATCTTGTTGGGGATATAGATGAAGAACACACCGAGGCATTAGGGATTAAGTTGTTATCTTTCCCAACTGTGTAGCTTAGTGTGTGTTCAACCTGTTAACTGTGTAGGGTTGGCGACTGGGGAGACACGCTCTAGCATACTGTAGCCCAAACTCTGTGAGTAACAATTGTGTAAAGATATGTTCAACTGATATCTTTTGAATACTGAACTGAACTGTTTACTGAACTGGTATTACTGAATGAATGTATGTCCTTTATTTCTGAACTGTACTGTGGCATCCTTAGTACCTACTGTTTACTGTTACTGTTACTGTTACAGAGATCTCTGTCGGTTCCCTCGTGGAACCACTACTGTTTACTGACTGATGGCCATCATTACTGTTCGGTCTTCCAAGACCTACTGTTACTGTTATGCTAATGGATGTACTACATATGACTGTTTACTGTACTGAACAACTGAAATACTGATTGAATTGAACTGTTTTCATTACTGTAAGGACATTCATTCTAAACCCCTTTACGCTTTATGTTATTCACTGGGCTTTAGCTCACTGCTCATATATACATGTAGGTGTACAGGCACCAGATCGGAGCTAGGAGCGTCAGGGTAACTCCAGTTTTGTCAAGCCAGCCTTTGTGCCTCACTGCGAGGTTCCGAGTTGCCATGCTATGGCTTGGGGGTGTTTTGTTTGTTTTCCCCCGCCTGTCTTCATACTGTCTAACTGTTCTGTATAGACTAAATGTTTACCGTACTGTTATCAAGGGATTAGGTCCCTATACTGTGTGACTGTAAATTTTGTATAGACTGTACTGTTTGTATATGTATGAATGCATGAAAAATCTTTTTGGCATACAGACTGTCACAGCTCATTGGACATTGTTTAATTACTGTATTGGCTTCCGCCAGGCCCTGTACTCTGTTTTACTGTATTACTGTTAAGCAGGCCTTTGGTAATCTTGGATTACTGGCCGGTTACGGTGCTAAACCCATAGGGCCGAGTTTGGGTCGTGACAGAGAGTAATAGCTACTAACTAATGAAAGACATCCGAACAAGGACCCATCATGAGTTCTTGTTTTAGCTTTTTAATCTCTAAATCTATGTAAGTAAATTTTAGTAGTTAAATGTGAAAGTAAACTGTGTAGGTATTACCAAATTACAGAAATTATGGGTGTACTTACCATTTCATCTAAAAATTATTTGTTATAAAAATGTAAGAGGACCCATCATTAGAGTTTGTCTGGTATCCATAAAACTCAATACTAGCCCGACAATAAAGAAACCTGAATTAAGCAATTTGTAAAGGCAAGGAGATTGTGTTGGTTAGCATGAAGATGGTATTTTCACTATGCTTATGCTTTTGTGACCTCCATGAAGAGCTGAAAAAGATTATGCTTAACTATTCTTCCATAACACCATCTAATTTTGATAGGTATCTTCAATACTTAGCTTCTTTAGTCCTAAGTTCCTTGATCTATTGTTGAGGAATTATCCTCCCATCAGCCAAATCTTGAGGCCATGTTTTATGAACTGTCTACTATTCAACTGTTGTTGCACATTTTGCAGTGGTGATAGTTAAACTGATCAAACACACAATTGTGCCTAAACCTTAGCTGAACTTTACAAATCCATTATTCGAATTTCCAACCGATTAGGTCAACAGGATATATCCTTTATCACATTTAGTTCTTGCAAAATGGTGCCCCCCGAACCCCTTTTTTCGACTAAGTTTATAACATTTTCAACTCTAACTCCCAACGTACTTGTCCTACTTACGTACTGTCTGTCCCTACATGTCACATTTATCACCGAGAAGCTTCCCGTTACGAAAAAACAGTGGCTCGAGGGCTGTTTTGCATTTTCGCCCTCCGAACCCCTTTTTTGCATTTAAGTTTATGACATTTTCAACCTTAACTCCCAACGTACGTGTTCTACTTACGTACTGTCTGTTCCTACATGACACATTTGTCACCGGGAAGCTTCCCGTTACGAAAAAACAGTGGTTCGGGGGTTGTTTTGCATTTTCGCCCCCCGAACCCCTTTTTTCGACTAAGTTTATAACATTTTCAACTCTAACTCCCAACGTAAGTGTCCTATTTACGTACTGTCTGTCCCTACATGTCACATTTATCACCGGGAAGCTTCCTGTTACGAAAAAACAGTGGCTCGGGGGTTATTTTCCACTTTCTCCCCTCGAACCCCTTTTTTCGACTAAGTTTATGACATTTTCAACCCTAACTCCTAATGTACGTGTCCTACTTACGTACCGTCTGTCCCTACATAACACATTTGTCACCAGGAAGCTTCCTGTTATGAAAAAATAGTGGTCCGGGGGCTATTTTGCATTTTCGCCCCCCGAACCCCTTTTTTCGACTAAGTTTATGACATTTTCAACTCTAACTCCCAACATACGTGTCCTACTTACGTACCATCTGTCCCTACATGACACATTTTTCACCGGGATGCTTCCCGTTACAAAAAAACAGTGGCTTGGGGGCTGTTTTCCATTTTCGCCCCCGAACCCCTTTTTTCGACTAAGTTTATGATATTTTCAACTCTAACTCCCAACGTAGGTGTCCTATTTACGTACCGTCTGTCCCTACATGTCACATTTATCATTGGGAAGCTTCCCGTTACGAAAAAAATAGTGGCTCGGGGGCTGTTTTCCATTTTCGCCCCCCGAACCCCTTTTTTCGACTAAATTTATGACATTTTCAACCCTAAATCCCAACGTACGTGTCCTATTTACGTACTGTCTATCCCTACATGTCGCATTTGTCACTGGGAAGCTTCCCATTACGTAAAAATAGTGGTTTGGGGGTTGTTTTTCATTTTCGCCCCCCGAACCCCTTTTTTCGACTAAGTTTATGACATTTTCCCTACATGTCACATTTCCCACCGGGAAGCTTCCCGTTACGTTAAAACTGAGGTTCGGTGCCTGTTTTGCATTTTCACCCCCCAAACGCCTTTTTCCGATTACATTTATGACATTTTCAACTCTAAATCACCACAAACTGGCATAAATCACCACAAATATTAATAATTTTCACAACAAAAAATTGTAAATCTTCTTACGATATACCCTTTTTAAGGGTGCACACACATTGTAGATTTGTCCTAATAAGTATTATATCCAATTGAAGTTGCTCAGAACAAATGAATGAATTCCCAAATTACCTAAGCATAGATCAGAGTTCCAAATCAAAGGTCTCATGACTAATGAAAAGAACAACCTAAATCTATATCAAATAAAAGTTCTTAGAACAAATAAATGAAGACCTAATTTTCCTAATGCATAGATCAGAGGTCAATCAAGGATCTCAAGACAAATGAAAAGAATGACCTGAATCTATATCAAATACTTAGAATAAATAAATGAAGACACAGATTTATGAGGAGCAAAGAAACTTACCTTCATATATGTAATCTATGTGGTATATATTTATATAAAGAAAGTACCTGGATGACAAAAAAGAAGAAATTGATTGAGAGAGTATCCACAAAACACAAACATTAAAAAAGCAAATATAAAGCTGATCATTTTTTTTTTAACTCCACAAACAAAGCACACTAATTCATATATAATATTTATAAAAAAAAAATTCAAGAAAATAAATCACAAAAGGCACATTCGACTTCAATCTGATCACATTCAGCTATAAAACATGAAAAACAAAGGTAGTATTAGGGCATATACAATGTATTTATATATAGATGAGAATTCTTTCCTGGATTTGATCGAAAAAAATTTCAAGAGCATTCATCGAAAATCCAAACATACTTAACAGCATGGACTCTAACATGTTGCTGAAGCTGTTCTTTGAAAGAACACAAAACTGTAATAACCCACATTCTTGTCTTAGTCATGTTCATGAGCATTTATATGATTTTACCGTGTTAAGTTTGTACATGCAGACTTAGACTTGTTTTGCCTAGGTAAAGGTTCTTGTCTTGTGTTGATGCTATCATGTTTTGCCTAAATGTTATATGCATGCTTTGTTCCTTACTAGGTCATGTCAAGCCTACGTCATGCCAATCCTAGGTCATGCCAAGCCTAGGTCATGTCAAGCCTAGGTCATGCCAAGCCTAAGTCATGCCAAGCCTAGGTCATGTTAAGCCTAGGTCATGCCAAGCCTAGGTCATGTTAAGCCTAGGTCATGCCAACACCTAGGGCCATCTTGGAACCACTTTTGTTGACCTCCACCTTCACCCTGGCATATTGAGCAAGATGTCATCATCTAGGCCGAGGTGTGCATCACCTAAGCCAAGATATGTATCATCTAGGCCGAGATGTTATCATCTAGGCGTCCTAGATCTTTGATCCTTGCACCTAGCGATCTTGTTCCGGGACTGGTATGACCAAGACCGAGGTATGGCATATCTAGGCCGAGGTGTGGCACAGCTAGGTCAAGTGTTATCCTTCCTAGCCGAGATCATTGAGACCTTACTTGCCGAAGCCTATGTCCTAATCCGAGATCATTACCTGCCGAAGTGCCCATGTCGCCTTGCTTGTTGTACACCCTTTGTCATGCTCTTGTCTTGTCATTCAGTCACCTTTTTCAGGAAACCCAATCCAGTAATGCCACGTGTCCCAGCAGAGGGTTAAGTCAGCCAACAGAGAGAGAAAACATATCATTTGTCATATATTTGCCTTTGAAGAGAGAGAAGCTCTAGGAAAGAGGAAGAAGTTCTTAGAGGGAGAGAGCTAGATTCCAAGCTTGATCTTCACACCTTGAACCGTTAGATCCGTGTTTTGAGGTTAGATTCTTGATCTACTCTTGTTATTCTTTATGTTGATCCGATTACATTGCATGATCTAGCATGATTCATGAGCCGTGCATTGATTTAAAGTTTATTTTAGAAAGAGAAAGTGATGTTTATGTGTTCTTAAAGAAAAACCATGTTTTGATCCGAAAGCTTGAATCAAGATCCATGTTTTTGTATTTGTTTTCATAAGATCTTCAAGTATGGGTACCCAGGTCCACGTTTTCGAACTCATCTCATGAAATCTCAGGTTTTGAATAAAGAAGTTATGATTTTAGCATTCATGTTCTTCATGTTCTTGTCTTTCATGTTCTTCATGTCCTTCAAGGAGGAAACCCAGATTTCCAGACTTCACATTTCCCTAGGTGTGGTCACCGAGACCACTCTTGCCTAAATCTCACACCTAGGCCAAGCATTGTATCTCACCTTGGCCTACCTTGCATGATCACTTACACCTTAGTCTATCTTGCATGCACACTTAGGCTAACCACTGCACACCTAGGCTGACCATGGTACACCCAGGCCGACCATGGTACACCCTTGCCGACACCTTGTAACACCTCGGCAGGCAACTGCACGCCGAAGCCTAGGTAACCACACATCGGCCAAGAGGTGTGGGACCTCGGCCAAGACCTCCTGAGTTCACCCAGCTAGGTCATTTTTGCCTAGATCATTTCTGTACATCCATTCCAAGACTTGTTGGTACCCAGCATGTTTTCCCTAGATGAAAAACAGTGATTTAACTCCCAGCATGTTTTACTATGTCTTGACTTGGTTTTGGAAAGAAATGTCGGGATCATTTTCATTCATGTAAAGCTTGTTTTAAGGATGCATTGCACAACCATCTTTGAGCATTCCTTCTTGTCTTCTTGAAGTGCATTCAGTAGACTTTATTATGTATTTGTAGGTCTTGGATCCTTGCCTTAATCCCTACACCCAAAGAGCTATGTGAGTGGTATTTTTAATAAAGCTACGTTATAAAGTTTTGATAAGGCTTTGCTTTATTTGGAAAAGTATTTGTTCAAGTATGAATGATTATCCCTAGTTTTGTATTAAGTATTATCTTGTTTTGATGACATTCTTGGAAAGTCCTTTCATGCTAGGGGACTATAAGCCCATGTAGCACCATGTTTGAGAGATCTCTGCCATCGACGGTCTTGTACGGATGGCCCCACCGACGACCTTGTGCGGGTGGATTTGTCTTATCGATTCCGGGTCGATTATTCCCTTGTTTTGTCTGGAATGTCATCCCCCATGTATTATGTAGATGTTATTAAACATCCCAAGAAGATTTGAAAGATTTGATTGATGAACTCGATTCATCCCATGTTTGGGGACTATAAGCCCATGTAGCACCATGTTTGAGAGATATCTGCCATCGACGATCTTGTACGGATGGCCCCACCGACGGCCTTGTGCGGGTGGATTTGTCTAATCGATTCCGGGTCGATTATTCCCTTATTTTGTCTGGAATGTCATCCCCCATGTATTATGTAGATGTTATTAAACATCCCAAGAAGATTTGAAAGATTTGATTGATGAACTCGATTCATCCCATGTTTTGTTACAAGCTATGATATGTATTATTTTGATAAAGATCTCGGATATCATTCATTCAAACCTTTATTAATTATATCATTCACTGAGTATCCAAGCTCACCCTCCCCTTTATATATATGTAGGTGGCGAGCAAGAAGGCGGTGACGCCTAAGATGTTATGTGCAAGATGTTTTGATTCATGTTTTGTATTATCTTGAAGATTATGCTTCTTAGTTTGTAACTTATTTCTTTTGTATATGTCGGCTTCAGAAGCCTTTTGATCAAGATGTAATATGTACTTTATTTTATTTGTATCCAAGTTGTAAAACCATGTTAAGATGTATGTCATTTCATTTGATCTATGCACAACTATTATGGACTATTTAAATTTAAATTTATTACTTCCGCACATGTAAGCCCCATATGTATACTCTGATTGTGTGTGAATCTTTGTAAGTTGGCCTTTGGTAATCTCGGATTACTAGCCATCACGGCACCATTCTACTAAGGGCGGAATGGGGTCGTGACAAAACAAGTATTACTGTGCCTGTGAATACAAAAAAACACCACAAAACCTAATTAAGAACCAAAATCCATTTTCAATCTTCAAAAAAATAACCAAAAAATAAAACAAAACCCAGAATTTGGTGTTGAGTGAACTTAGACATTTCATTGAACACCTGAGCTGCAAACCCACAAAAAAAAAAAAAGAAAAAAAAAAGGTGTCAACCAAATCTTGTTCAAAACCCCCAACATTACTAATCAAATGATATTAAGGCCAGCAACTAGCACCAAAAAAAAAACAATTATCCTTGACATAAGCAGCAACATTTTCAAAATTCTTCTAACTTAAATCATTTCCAAATTATTCGTTGAAAAGGTTTGAGTAGCAAAAATTATGAGCAGAAGCCAAAGGTTTGAGTAGCAGTAATTTCCAAATCATTCATTTCCAATTACCAGAAGTTGTTGCAATAAATATTATAAGAGCACTGCAATACCTTGAATGACTTGGGCTGTAGTCTAGGAGTCCTATGAAAAATGATTTGAGTGTCAAAAATGATTTGGGCTGTAGTCTAGGAGTTCTGTGGACCTTCATAATATTATTATGAGAGCACTGCAATACCTTGTATTCTACATATTAATATATTATAAAAAAAATTTAAAAATTAAAATTGATTTTGTTGCTTAGTTGTATTATTTATGTGAAATGTCTACATTGTACTAGCACTTAAACTCATAAATATAGTAAATTCACTTAAACTCATAAATATAGTAAATTCTTATTACAAAAGTAACAATTCATCACCAATAACATATATCTTTACTCTTCAATCCTCACAAGTCCAAACTGAAATATCCATAAAAAAATCTCAATCCTTTAATTCCTAAGAAGATAACCAAATTCATATGTTTGAGTGGTCCCATCCCAGTTGAAATCGAATTCTATCTCGATGGGAACGAGGTTAAAACAAGATTTTGACTCATATATTTGAGTGGTCCTAATGTGTCCTATGCAAGTGCACATAATAGTAATGAGAAAAATAACAGCTATAGTTATAAAACTATTTGTATCCTGCGGTTCAAAACTTAAAATAAAATAAAATAATAAAAAAAAGGGGGGGTAATAACAAGAATAGGACATATGTTAGCCTGAGAAAATTTGGTCAACGCCAACCACAATACCATGTAAAAACACAAGAATGTCACTAAGTGAACAAGAGACAGTGTGTTTATAAAGAAATTGATTGATAAATCTATTACTTGAGAGTAGGGGTGTGCATGGTGCGGGTCGGTGCGGTTTGAGAAAAAAATAGAAACCGTATGGCGGGTGGCGGATTGATAAAAGTGTCACTAGAATTTGTCATTTTCCTTGTCAAAAACCGGCGGTTTGGTTGGCAAATAATGACAGATTTGCTTCGGGCGAATTGGCGGTTTATAAAAAATATAATTCAAATTACAAAACTTAAATCAAAGAGTAAAAAAAAGACGAGAGATATCGTGATGTTAAGCATCTTGCGAAGCTTTCTTCTGATGCAGCAAATGTAGCAACAACATGATAATATCAACGACTATGCCATCGGTTCATTACAAGCATCTGTGGAAGCTACAATAATGAAATACAATACATAAAATTACTCTCGAGCAGTAATATAATACTATATTCTAAGGTATAGAACAACAAGCAAACTTAAGTAAAAAAGAATTTTTAAAATCCTATAAAACATGATTTAATAGCGGTGCGGGTCGGTGCGGTTTGGAAGAAAAATAGAAACCGGCGGATTGATAAAAGTGTCACTAGAATTTGCCATTTTTCTTATAAAAAACCGGTGGTTCGATTGACAAATAATAACGAATTTGCCTTGGCGGTGCGGTTCGGTGCGGTTTTAGCGGTTTCGGCGGTTTCGGCGGTATTATGCACACCCCTACTTGAGAGAGACCTACCCACTCAAACTTTTTCACCGGAGGTTTGTCTTTTAACTTTTTATAATAACATTTGGGATGAAGATAACTGTTAATGCAGCTATTAATGTGATTATTCCAACTATGTTGGGTATCAAACATGTAACGATCGATCAAATTCGTGAATGTTCCTATGAAGAAACACTTGTGATGTTTGAACTCATGCCTTATCGAGCTTGTTATCCCATATTTAAACAAATGCTAGTTACAATATGGGTTCCAATGAAACAGAAACTTTTCGATGGAATATTCACATTATGTATAATATCTTCACTCTCAATAGGTACATACAAAACATAGAAAAACAGGAACATTTCTTTTCATTATTCTTCTTAAAATGTAATGACTTGGATGAAATGATCATATTTAACATTCAGCAAATAAAACTTTCCATTCAAAAAACCAAGCTAATTGAATTGCTTACCATTTCAGTACAACCATTTCAGTACGAAACAATTAAAGTCCATATTCAAGTGGCTTGTCATACATTGCTGGTGAAATCTCGCAATATTCGTCATCATCATCATCATGATGCTCCCATTAGAACAAGGTGAGTGCGTAAAATTGTTGGCATTCTCAAGAGTGTTTACAAGACAATCCATGATTCAAGTCCTGATCCGTTAGCATTGAAGTGGGACATAGAATCACAGGGTTATCCTTTTTTAGACTGTTCAAAATTGTTCAGTGAAAACAATACTAGCTGAACCAAGTAATGGGTTGCTCAAGCTTGATTAGAAAATTTGGTGAGATATAAAATGAAGATTGAGGTTTACTAGTTTGTTGCATGAATGATCTCAAGCAAGATTCTACTCAAGCCCATAAAAAACCAAGCAATTAGAGCTTGGTTTCTTGGTTAGTCTCATAAAATTATCGACCTCTCAAGTCGAGTTTAAGCTGAGTTGAATAAAACAAGCATCAAAATATGGTTGAACTATTCAATAAGGGATATTTTATATCTTTTTAATTCCCATTTACTACAATTTCTCTTACCCAATCAGATTTAAAGGGCAATCTGCTATAGTTCACAAATTCAAGAATTGAAGTTCTAGTTTATCCTCCATACGCAGATAATTTCAGAGATAAGTTCTAGAGATAATTTCAGAGAGATAATTGAAGTTCTAGAGATAATTTCAGAGAGATCAAAGAAGACTAAAGAGAAAGGAAATGGTGGAATCGCATAAACAGATCCTTGGTCGTAGATGTCGATGGAAGCGAAGACACGTTCGAAACCGGACTTGAGCCTGGTGAGAGTGGCCTTCTTGTGGGCAACGATGAAAGGGGCGTCCGAGCTCGCCAGTGTCAAGAACAGAGCTGCTATCAGAACAGAGCTGCAAATGGAAGAAAAAAACCCTAGAGGCTAAAATTAGTGGAAGAGAGACTGAAAGACAAAGAGAGGGCAAAATAGAGAGAGGACATACCTGGGGCAATGCTCCAATGGTGGATTGACGGTGGTGCTCGTTTGCGATGGCGGTGATGCTCCCGTACCCGACGACGATGGAGACAAAGGCAAAAGAGAGAGCTGGAGGAGGGCAGAGGCGTGAGAGAGTGGAAAAGAGAGAGAAAGAGAGTCACAGAGTGAGAGACAAATCTGTAGAAGACAAACGTATGAGAGTTTGAGCGTGTGGAAGTGTATTTCTTAAACCTAATTTATTTTCTTTCCCGACCAATTTTTGTAGTCGCCAATAATAAATAAAGACGTTTTCCCGACTAACGACTTTAGTAGCCAATTAATTTTCCTTCTGAAATCTGATGTCCAATTTTTAAATTTCTTTAATTATAATCGCCGACTAAAATTTAGTCGCTAAAAGTAAATTAATACCGACTAAATTATTTTTAGGAGCTAAAGATTATACATTTAGGGACCAAAATTTTTTTAGTCGCGTATAGGGTAATTTTTTAGCGACTAAGTCATTTTTAGTCGCCTATTGAGTAACTTTTTAGCTACTAATTGTATTTTAGTCGCCTATTGGGCTATTTTTAGCGACTAACTATTTTTTAGTCGCTGATTGGGTCATTTTTTAGTTGCTAGTTGTATTTTAGTCGCCTATTTGGCTATTTTTAGCGACTAACTATTTTTTAGTCGCTGATTGGGTCATTTTTTAGCTACTAATTGTATTTTAGTCGCCAATAAGTAATGTACGGCTACTAAAAAATTTTAGTAGCTAAAATATGGAACATTGCTAACCAATTCAAATTTTAGTCGCCAAAGGGCTGACTTTTGGCGACTTAATTAATTTTAGTAGCCAAATTTGGTCGCTAAAAGTGTAATTTCTTGTAGTGAAAAGGGAAAAGAAAAAAAAATCTAAATACATAAAATCTTGTTATGGATTCACCTAATGTAAGAGGATTGTGTTTGATTATGTGTACGTAAAAAAAACTATTTTCATTAATAAATAAATAAATAAAAAGGCAAAAAAAAAAAAGGTTTAGGAATAAGAAAGTTTGAATGTCAGGTGAAGTGTTTCCTCTCTAAGCTTGTAGCTAATTGACTCTCTCACAACTATGGATATTCCATGCATGTTACAGTAGACAAGTGTAGTGACATTTCTCAATTCTCTCTCTCTCTCTCTCTCAGAGAGTATGTATATATGATTATATTCTCAATTTCTGGTGTAAAGATAATGTTGCAGGTGCATGGATATGAACATTGGACCACCTCCCTCACCCAAATTTGTGCAGTGGAGTAGTGACTATCAAATGAAAATGACTGTCCAATTTGAAAATGACGGCCATGATCTCACCCCTATCATGTTTATATATCTGGTGCAATGATCAACCAATTTGTTTTTTAATCTAACGGGTGCAAATCTACCCACTTGGAATTCATTATTATATTCTTGGCGAAAAATGGAATTCAGTGTCATATATAACAGAATACCGTTGAAGCAATACTCTCTTCCCAACCTCAATACTCAAATGAATTTTATTTTGAAGTCTCAGACACCTCTCTCTCACAACCACACACAGTTAATTATTCAGTAATTTTGAAATATATGATACGTGATATTTTATATTATTATGATTAATAAAAAAGATGAATAGATGAAATATTATATTGGGCGATTGAGAAATATAAAACGACATATTAAAAGATAATTAATTAAATAGTACAGACACATCGTACTCTAGAATTATTAAACAATTTCCCCCACACACTTTTATGTGGTTTTTGGTTCCAATTGCTGTGAGTATTAAATATGGACTAATACGAGTGGTGATTTTAAACTTTTCATACAATATTCATTCATATATTAGTCAAAATTGTTCAAAATCCACTAATATATAATTATATGCTGATGTCATCATTTAAAACTAAGCCATGGACATATATATATAAAGCGGAAAAAAAAACACATTAAGCTTTTTAATAATTTAAATAAAAACATTTTTTTGGTATTTTTACTTGTTTTAAAATTATTTTTCACCTTAATTTAGATAAAAACTAAGCGTCAGGGCAGTAGTTAGCATTTGTTGATACTATTAATTAAGGCTTTTCTAGCTCAAATTAAATTGGAATTTTTACGACCAGTCCTATTTTTAAGGGTTATTACCTAATAGGTTCTTAATGGAGACTCTTTTATCTATAGGTCCTGTACATTTTTGTTTATTTTGTTTTTGCCCTCATGTTTTTATACTCAAATCTAGAGATGCAAAAATGGGAAAAAAAAAAAGAAAGAAAAAAAAAAGCTCGCTCTCTTTCTCTCTCGCTGTACATTTATCCACCAACGACCATCACTATCTCTACCGTTGCCAACCACCGCCACCTCCACTGTAGTCATTGTCGGCGACCTCAATTGGTATCTTCTTCCGCTTTCACCATTGCTTCCACCTCTACCGACGTCTTCGCCTCCACCTCCATAGTCGTCGTCACCTCCACCTCTAGATCTAGGATCTAGGCTCTTTGCCGCCGGGTCTTCTCTCTCTCTCTCTCTTTATATATTGGGGAGGATCCCAGTGATAAATTTGTTTAAACTAATGATAAATCAGTGATAAATTTGTTTAAATCAGTGATAAACCAGTGATAAATTTGTTTAAATCAGTGATAAACCAGTGATAAATTTGTTTAAACCAGTGATAAATTTACCACTGTTGAATTTTTGTAAATTTATTTTTGTGAATTAGTAAGTGAGTGCGTATGTATGTGAATATAAAATTTATCACTGATAACATTTTATCAGTGATAAATTTATCACCACTAAATTATTGTGAATTTATTTTTGTAAATTAGTAAGTGTGTGGATGTATTTTTGTGAATTAGTGAGTGAGTGTGTACGTATGTGAGTATGAGAGTGAGAAAGAATAAGTAATTTAAGTGGTTTGGTAAATACTGATAACATTTATCAGTGTCTGTGTGTTTTTCACGGAGACGATGGCCAGATGTTGGGTTGCAGTGTTGAGTCTAGAGGTAAAAATGAAAAACACTATTCGATTTTTTAGGATAAGACCTGCTGGGTGATAAGACCGGTCCACTGGATCGGCCCATAACTCCCCCAATTAAATTTGAGTCAATCCTGAGTAGAGGCCTCGGCCCATTCAATTCCATATTTATTATATTATAAAAATATATATGTATATATATAATTTTTTTAGATCAAGAATAAAATCATCATTACAAAATCGATAAAAAAATCGAATCAATTTAGTACAACGGTATTACAAAATATCAAAAAGAGACAAACAACTTACATAAAATGAAAGATCCAAACCTTTATAGAGGAGCAAAAAAAGCCCTCACAAAGGAGGAATCAAATCTCCACACAAGAAAAATTATTAAATGACGAAACTAAAAATTAAGAAAACCAAAGAAAAAAATCAAATCAAAGTTGTCACCAAACTCATCTCAAACTCCAATACTTTGCAGGATTGCAATTTGGGAACATGTTTAAAAAGCCAGTTTTTTGGTTTTTTAGTTTTTTTAGCAAAAAAAGTCACCAAAAAGCTAGTTTTTTTAGCCAAAAAAGCCACCAAAAAGTTAAAAAAATCAAAAAGTCAATTTTTTACTCGCTTCCCAAAACACCACATAATCTTGACAATAAAAAATACTCATTTTTGGATTAAAACTCGAATATTTATAAAAATTGAAAAAGATTAACAGTGCGATAATGAACAAGGTGATTGAGTCAGACAATTTCAAATTAAATGACCCAAAAATTTTAGAGGAATAACAATTCTTATAACGTTACAATGATATTTTTATAATAAAAATAATTTTGACTAGTATTATAAAAATTAAAAGTATCAATGGCGGAGATAAAAAATTAAGTTAGAGGAAATATTTATTAATTATAATTTTTTATTTTAAAAAAATCATGATCAAGCTAAATTTAAGCATAAGAAATTAAAAATCATTATTAATAGGAACAAATCAAAATTCTATAATAATGTGTAATAACTCGGTGCGAGATGATGATGTAAGTTTGTAATTTTAGCACAAAAAATTATGGATCAAAATTCTTAATTTTAAAAAATAAAAATACATCATTTATATCACAAATTATTATAAAATTATTTAATTTTTATTTGACAGAAAATATTAAAGAGATAATATTGCTTATAAATGATGTGTTTTGAATAAAAATTATTAAATAGTTTTACAGTACCATATGGCATTGTCTATGTGATACTCAAAGCATGAGAAATCACAAATTACACTAAGTAGTTTGTTAACTATTTGAAAATAATAAGTTAATTATATTTAATCCATACGATTTTCCACTACACTATTAGTTTAGATTACTACGTAAATAATACTACATAGCGCTCTTAAAATGTTAAATAATTACTTATTATGAACAATACAATAAATCATTAGCTAAAGAATATGTTAAGAGAAAAAAAAAAAAACATTTTGTATGTCACCACAAAATAAAAATAAAAAGATTCAAAATTGAGGAGGCACGCGACCCCTGCCCTTCTTTGACTCCACCCCTGGATAGAATAGTGAATGCTGATAGATGCCCCACATATTACACTGAAATAATTTTGTCATTTTACAAAATTACTTTCCCTGTTTTGAAGCAATGAAACCCGGTTGAGGCACCAACTTAAAGAAATGGTTGAGTGAAAGAAAACTTTCTGTTTTGACAAAGTACACTCACATTCAATTGTCTCTACCAAACAACATTTACTTTCTATTACTTGTTGAATAAATAAACATGCACTTGTAAAATTATATATGCACATAAAAAAAAATGTAATTTTTTCAAAAATCATTTGTTATAATGGTGTGTCAATGACAAAATAGTATGGGTTAATATATTTTAATCTCAAAAATTCTTTGTGTGTACCATTGTGATACTCAATGTTTAAATTATATTAATTTAGTTCACACTATATGAATGATAATTTGATTTCTCATCCTAACTCAACCCATTAAAATTACAACTGATCAATTTGAAAATCCACTTAAGAATTATAATTTGGAAAATTATAAATATTCATAAAATAAAATAAAAATAAAAATTGACAGAATGATGTCACATTGTCGTTATTATCAATATCTTCTATCGAGTTGAGTTTTATAGTAGGTGTCATGTCACATTACGTTTATGTAATGTCTCATCCGATATGGTCACGTTACGTTACGTTTATGTAGGTGTCACGTTACGTTTCGCAAACTTAATCTATGGTAACATTCAATTTTCTATATATGGTTTTATCATTATTTATGATATTAACAACTAATATTGAAGGTAAATGTGTCAACAAATTTCACACAGGACTTATGGAAATATAAGTTTTTTAGTAGGACTATATGTAACATAAGTCTCCCTAATAGGACCTATAAATAATTTTTCCTTAAATTAATACAATTTAACTATTAAAAACAAGGGTAATGCTATGATATGTATTCTCAAAACGTTGTGTATCATATATAAATTATAATATTTGTGAGTTTGATTATAATAAATGTCATAACTTAATCATACAAGAGTCATATCATAGGTTCAAATAAAAAATTAATATAGGATGATGTGACAATTTTTGATCTCATCACTTCAAAATAAAAGAATATCGAAATGCTTATATTTTGAAAAATACTGACACCATTACATTATTGTGGTCAAAAATTATTTACGAAAATTAGAGAAAGAACAATGTTATAGACCATTAATTTGTTATCACTAATTCCACCATTAGTGAAATGGTAATTGAAAAAAATAATAATAATTAGCATAAACACATTGTGGCAGTGGATCCGACTCACTGTCACATCATTAGAATCACTACTAATTAGTGGTTTAAAGCATTTTTTTTAAAGAAATGCTGGTGACTCTAACTTTTCACTCACAAAATAATATTGTAAGGGAGTTGAGTCATGTATTTGTATAGGGAAATTTTACTATACATACTCTTTAAAAAGAGTATATCATATGTACTTTTAGTTTTGTCATTTTTTTTTAGTTATGACTAATTTTTTTTTAGTTAGGCCTTATAAGATTTTTAATTATGCTTCATGTAGTGTTTGGTTATAATTTTTTTTAGTTATAACTCAGAAAATATATAGTTATGTTATTTTTTTTTTCTTTAATTATAAGGTGGAAAGATTATAGTATAACTAAAGAAAAAAATAACATAATTTTATATTTTTTAAGTCATAATTAAAAAAAATAATCATAATTAAAGATCTCATGAATCATAACTTGTCATAATTAAAAAAATAATAATATTATTAAAGGTGTATAAACACACCTTTCAAGGGTTATATGGTAAAAATTTTCAATTGACGCTCATCTATATAACAATGGAAGGGTTAATTTGAAAATGTCTTTCAAATCAATGGTTCAGATCTGTTTAGATTTAAAAGCAATGGCTCAGATTTATTTTTGAAAATGTCTCTCTCACAAATTATCTTTAATGGTTTAGATTTATCTAATTTAAAAACAATGGTTGAGATTGAAAAGAGTTTCACTGGTTTAGATTTGTCCATAGCTAAAATCCAATGGTCCAGATTTGTATTCCTATCAACTCTCACCAACCCACTGCATTTTACCAGGTAAGGCATCATTTGTATTCCTATCAATGCAGAAGGCTAGGAACAAAGCTTCGAAGAAAGCTGTGAAGAAGGAAGAAAACTCTGTGAAAGCTCTCTTCTCTACCAATGACCAGGTAAGACACCCTCCTCTCCTCACTTTATTTTGCTCACCTTGAGTTTGAATGCTCAGTTTGAATGCTTGCTCTCTGAAATTGAAACATTAAGGCCGTGGGTCATTGAAGTTGAAATTGAAACATTAAGGCTATGGGTCATTGAAACACCTTCTGTTTTTATCATTGAAGTGGGTCATTGAAACACCTTCTGTTTGTCATTGAAGTGGGTCATTGAAACACCTTCTGTTTGTCATTGAAACACCTTCTGTTTCGGACCACCTTCTGTTTTTTTTTACCTTTGAAATTGTTAAAACAATGCTTCTTAAATACAAACTGGTTTTAGCTTTTTCCCTCCTATTCTTCTTACATACTTTCTATCATTGAAGTGGGTTTCTATTCTTTTTAGCTTTTTCCCTCTTATGAAATGGATTTCTATCATTGAAGTGGGTTTATAGATTCATTCACAGTTTAAGAACATGATTTTCCTTATTACACAGTTACACAGTTAAGATTTAAAAATTCATTTAAAAATTCATTTAAGAACATGTGCTCATATGTATATCATTTAAGATTTAAAAATTCTGACATCTCAAGATTAAAATTTTAAAATTTGCTTGTTGCTTTGGGAAATTTTCAAGGCCAAAATCTATTGTTAATATCATGATTTTCCTTCTGTTTTTTTTTACCTTTGAAATTGTTGCTTTGGAAAATGTTGTTCCAGTTTACTCTAATTTATTTTGCATCTAATGATTTAGGTGAATTTGGAAAGCAGGGGATTATATCAGTGCTTCAGTTGATCAAGAACAGGGCAACATTACTCCTAGCGAAAAAGGCACAAAGAGGTATTAAGTTGGTATCTTTTTTTCTTTTTGTTTTTTCTGTTGTAATAACAAAATAGTTACCTTAAGGAAAATACTGATTTTTTATACAAAATAGTGACATATAGATGTGTAAAACGTTTCTTAGTATATGTATAAAAAGTGTATTGGGGTATAAAAAGTGTCATGAACATGACCCTTCTTAATTTTTTATACAGATTTCTTGAGCTCTATATTATATGATCTTAGTATTTTTGAATATATATTCATTCATTAAAAATTTAAGAATCTTTAAGATTGAATTTTTTTTGAATATATATTCATTCATTAAAAATTCATTCATTCATTAAAAGTATTTTTGAATATATATTCATTCATTAAAATATATATTATATTCATTCATTGAAAACTCTACTAGATGACCATGATGGTTGAAAATTTAAGAATCTTTGTATTAAAATTTTTTGAACATATATTCATTCATTGAAAACTCTATGCCTATGATGGGTTTACATTTTCTTTACATTTTGGCGCTGGTGACATTTTCTTTACATTTTCTTTTTGTAGGTTTGAAATTAGTTGCAAATATGATGGGTTTATATATTTCTATTTCATTGATGGGTTTTATCAACTAACCTATGATTATAATGGGTTTTGATTTTGGTTTTGATATCTATAAAATTGTATTTTGGATTTCTATGAAATGAGTTTTGATTTTGGGTTCATATTTGTGGGTTTCATCCTATGAAATTATTGAATAAAATGGGTGCTGATGACATTAGCATTCTGTTTTTTAGTTTGATTTTGAAACATTAGCATTTTGTTTGCATTATAGGCATAATCAGAAGCCCATTTATTTGGTGATAATAATTCCTATAATCTATTAAATGCTGCTGTTGAGGATGAGCTTTAATAATTCCTATAACGTATCAAATGTTAAACAAAATAAAATTTTGTATTGTGTTTTTTTTTTTTAATAACCAATTGGGGACCCATAATCCAAATCCAACACCATTTGCATCGCAACCTATGTCCAATTTAGATAAGCTACACTGTATCACAAAGCATCAAGGATTAAAGATTCTATAGTTTTTGACCTATGTCCAATTAGAGATTCTATAGTTTTTAACCAAGTAGTTTAAGCTATTATTAGGTTCTTTGTAGAACTGTAACACTTAGTATTAAGGATTTCAAGTAACTACTACGTTATTTCAAATTTGTCAAGACAAAATTTTCAAATTCAATCTTAAAATCACATCTAAACAAATTTAAATTTGAACTATTTTAATTTTCTGAAGTATCCTATAGTTCTGCTTTAAGTTTCAACAACAAAACTTTTGGACTGTAAAAAGTTTTCAAGATATTATGGTTCTGTTTTCCCTTATAAAAAGGTTATCTCTAAAGTTGTCCCATACAATGCATTAGAGTATCTTGAGGATGCTTAAGTGGAGCAAGTAAGGGGTAAATGACAGTTTTTAAGAAATGGGTTACTTTCTATCAACGTGGTAAAGATTTGAGTGGATTGAATTGTGAAATTACTATCTAAAACCTTTCTCTTACCACGTCTACTGTGAAATCTTATGAGCAGTGATAGAGATGTAAAAAGATCAGTTAGAATCATGAATTGTTTGTAGGTTTAAGAAAGTAGTTGAAGCATGAACTGTTTCAACAAAATGCAGTAAGGAAACAAAACCACCCTAAAGAAGAAAAAAATAATGTAATGATAACACTCTTCTAAATTGAAAAAATACTGTAAAAATAACTAGACAGACTTTATTTGCCTCCCCAAATAATCATATAGATAAGACAAAAGATATTTGTAATTATCCAATTACAGTGTGGTGAGACCTTTTATAAATTTTTATTGTAGGTTTTAACCTATTTTTTTTTTCACATTTTAAAATGAAAAATTAGTAATTAAATTTCTATATTGAAGTTTTGCTAAAATCATGAAAATGTTTGTAGGTTTAAGAAATAGTTGAAGCATGAACTGTTTCAACAAAAGGTAGTAAGGAAACAAAACCACCCGAAACAAAACCACCCTAAAGAAAAAAATTAGTAATTAAATTTCTATATTGAAGTTTTGCTAAAATCATGAAAATGTTTGTAGGTTTAAGAAAGTAGTTGAAGCATGAACTGTTTCAACAAAAGGTAGTAAGGAAACAAAACCACCCTAAAGAAGAAAAAAATAATGTAATGATAACACTCTTCTAAATTGAAAAAAGACTGTAAAAATAACTAGACAGACTTTATTTGCCTCCCCAAATAATCATATAGATAAGACAAAAGATATTTGTAATTATCCAATTACAGTGTGGTGAGACCTTTTATAAATTTTTATTGTAGGTTTTAACCTATTTTTTTTCCACATTTTAAAATGAAAAATTAGTAATTAAATTTCTATATTGAAGTTTTGCTAAAATTTTATTCATAAGTAGTATAATTTACATTTTTTTAGAATTTACTTTTTTTTTTTTTTGTTGTGTGGTATACATTAGTTGTCAATAGGAAAAGTGGGCAGTACAATCCATAACAATTTAACTGTTGTCAATGCAAAATTACTATGTAGAATCAACCGCAAAATCATGTATTGCAATAGTTCTACATTTTGGCAGATACAGAAAAATGATGAAGACACAAAAATATAAATTTGTCTTCCATCCTATAGTAGTTCAATTTCCCCATTTGTGATATTCATGCAATTACAAGGATTTTGTTACAGTTTAATTTTGTAATATGATATGTCTTCTTTTTTTTTTTTCCCATCTCTTAGGCTGTATTTGGATTTAGGATTTGAAGGGAATTTGTTGATTGAAAGGAAAAGGGAACATTAAAAAGTTAACCCTTTTTATTTGATGGCCTTTTTTTTTTTTTTGGCTTTTAGTAAATTGTTTTTAATTTGGTTTTTTATTGAACTGCTATTTCAAAATATTTGGGCTTCTCTCTCTCTCTAAAAAGAGTCCAATTTATTTAGCTTTTTAAATTTTATTTTTTTAATTTTTCAAAAAAAAAAAAGAAGACTTTTTAGATGTTTATCAAGTCTTTTGAAAAAACTTAAACTTCTTTTAAAAATTTGTTTTAATAATTTTTTTATGGTTTTTATGAGAGTATTACTCTTGGGTTTATATAAGCTACTGAGTAAATAAGCTACTGTGTAGTATAAATTTTTATGATGCGTATTGAAAAAGACATTTGTAATTATATAGATAATACAAAAGGCATTTGTAATTTTTGTTGAGCCCCTTTATAAATTTTTGTTGTAGTTTTTTTACTTATTTTTTTTCACATTTTAAAATGCAAAATTAGTAATTAAAAACAATGGCTCAGATGTAATTTTTAACACCCACTTTTCTCTCTTTATCAAACGGAGGTTAAGGAAAAATGGGTTTCATGTTTCAAATGAGGGTTAAGGAAAATTGGAGGAGAGGTCACTGCTGTGAGCTCTTCCCTGCTGTGTCTGTTGTGCAGACAAAAGCGACGCCTTTTCATGTTTTTTTTTATTAAACAAGTATAATGGTTTGGTTTGTTGTTTGTGAATGGGTTAGGGAAAACACAATTGTATGCTATAAGATTTTCTTTCTTTTTTTCTTTTTTTTTTTTGCAAATTATTTATTTATTTATTATGTAATTTTTTTGTATATGTTATATATTTTTGTAGTAAATATTATATAATTTTTTTGATAGTATTACAATAATTTGTGATTCAGAAGTAAAATTATACATTTTATGATAATGTTACATATTTTATAGTTAAAAAATATGTAACCTTAATTTTTAAATGATAAATTGCCGTAACTCATCAAAAAATGACATAATAATTGGTCCACTGTGAACCATATACACCGTTATTAGCAAAAAAGTTATATATATGCTTTGTATTTTTGTCAAAAATGTTATATTATTTTTTTATGAGTTATGACAATTTATGATTCAAAATTTAAGGTTACATTTTTTTTTATTCAAACATTTTTTAATCATAAAATAAGTAATATTACTACAAAATGCATAACTTTATTTCTGAATCAAAAATTGTCTTAACTCTATCAAATAATTATTTAATATTTGTCACAAAAATACATAACATATTAAAAAAAATACATAATAATTTTTTTTTTTAAATGGCAAAACCATAAATAAATAAATAAATAAATAAGGAAGAAGAAAATTTTATGACATACAACTTTGTCTTTCCCAACCCATTCACTGAGAACAAACCAACCAAATTATACATGCTAAACCAAAAGCACATGAAACGGCGCCGCTTTTGTCCGCACAGCAGACACAGCAAGGAGGGGCTCACAACAGTGACCCCTCCTCCAGGAAAATTGGGTTAGTTGTTAGCAATCATTTTTATTTCATCTTAATGGGTTGAGCTTCCAAAAAAAACTCTGAGTTAATGTTAACATTAATTGGGTTGAGGTACCCTTTAATAATCAATGGAATTTTAACACCCACTTTTCTCTCTTTATCAAATGGAGGTTAAGGAAAAATAGGTTTCGTGTTTCAAATGAGGGTTAAGAAAAATTGGGTTTTATATTTACAATCATTTTTATTTCATCTTAATGGGTTGAGCTTCCAAAAAAAACTCTGAGTTAATGTTGACATTAATTAGGTTGTTGTTATATAGATTTTTGTTTCATCTTGGTCAGATGGGTTGAGGCTCTCTTTAATCATCAATGGTCATATTTTTACTCACCAAATATAAAAATAGATTTGTATACATTTTTTGTGATGTGTTCTATCCCTTGCAATTCTTTATTAGTTCCTCACTTTATTTATTGAAAATTGCAGTGGGTTAATAAATGTTTTGGATTAATGAATGGACTCTTTCATATTTCTTTAATGCTTTGGAATTTTCATGTTTGGTCTTCGAATTTTCAATAATTACATTAAACATTAAGCTTTTAATATTTGGTTTAGAAATAAGTCTAATATAGTGTGTATAGTTATGTATCTTGGTATATAACTGTTAATTTGATGACCCTTATTTTTTTTGCTTTTAGTGAATTGTTTTTAATTTCGTTTTTTAATTGAACTGCTATTTTAAAATGTTTAGGCTTCTCTCTCTTTAAAAAGAGTCCAGTTTATTTTTCTGTTTCAATTTTATTTATGGAATTTTTCAAAAAACTTAAACTTAAACTTATTTTAAAAAACTTAAAATAACTTAAATGTTTTTTTCAGGACTTTTTAGAATGACTTAAAATAACTTAAAATAACTTAAGAGTCCAGACTTTTTAGATGTTTATCAGGACTTTTGAAAAAACTTAAACTTATTTTAAAAAATTGTTTTAATAACTTTTTAATGATTTTTATGAGAGTACTACTCCTTGGAGTAAATAAGCTACTGTGTAGTATACTTTTTTGAAAAAGGCATTTGCAATTATACAGATAATACAAAAGGTATTTGTAATTTTCCAGTTACAGTGTGGTGAGCCCTTTTATAAATTTTTATTGTAGTTTTTTACTTATTTTTCATTTTCACATTTTAAAATGCAAATTTAGTAATTAAATTTCTGTAATTAAGTTTTGCTAAAATTTTATTCATTAGTATAATTTATATTTTTTTTATAATTTACTTTGTTGTTAGTAGGAAAAATGGGCAATACAATCCATAAGAATTAACCTTTGTCAGTGCAAAGTTGCTATATAGAATCAACCACAAAATCATGTATTGCTATAGTTCTACATTTTGGTCAATAGAGAAAAATTATGAAGAATTCTATGAGAGTATTTAATTTTTCTTCTATCCTTTTTAACGTATATTGAAGACATAAAAAAATTATAATTTTTCTTCTATCCTGTAGTAGGTGAATTTCTCCATCTGTGATATTCATGCACAAACGAACTTCTTAAACTAGGTTGTTAACTAAAATATGTTAGGAGGTTGTTAATTTTGTAGCGATTAATTTTTCTTTATGGCAATTATTAAACCTCATTTTGCCTTCATACAGTTATCTTTGTCAAATTTACATAACCCGGCACTTTCAGGTTGCGACACCATTGACCTTCAACCGCTAATTATGGACAACATTACTATTTTTGGTCACGTAAGTTGTTTTCTTTTTTATTTATTTGAAAAAAAAAAAACATTTTTCTTATAAGCAAAAGTCAATTTTCTTTTCTTTTCATAATTTTTTTTTTATCTAATTCCTTATAACAAAATTCTCTTTTCTTATAATTTACAGATGGATGGAGACCTACGTCGAACTGTAATACTGATTCCTTTTACTCATTTTCTTACATGTATAATTTTTTTATTTTTTTTACCTCTAATTCTTTTGTATTTTTAGGTCCAATTTCTTCAAGAAAGAAATGTTAATGTTGTTATCCGTGATGAGCGTGCCCTTAATGTCATCCGTGTTCGAGAGGTAGGCCCAATTTAATTATATAGATTTTTTTTTCATTCAAAACACCGTATACATCGTATATTCTTATTTATATATTTTTTAAAAACTTTCTACATATATATAATATATATATTCTTTATTCTTTAAATTTATTTTTACTTTTTGTAGGCAAAAGAAAAGGAAATTGCCAAGGCATTGTTGAAGAAAAACGAAAAGACCACCGTTTCGGGCAAGGGAAAGGAAAATGCATGTTCAGTAGTATGGCTCTTCAACATTTCCATTTAAAGTTATTTTTTTGAAATATTTATTTTGGACCATGAACCTTGATTATTTATTTATTTTTAAATGTAAAATTGACATACTACTTGCACAGTGACATATAACATTATAACTTTAAATGGAAGCATGCTAAAATATTTTTATTCTTTTTTGGAAATAACTATAAATTTGTATCAAATGTACAAAAAACATCATTTGTACAAAAAACATTATATTTGTTTTAAATTATTATTATTCTTTTTTGGCGTTTTGCTATTGACATGAACATCTACAAGAGAATAAAAAAGGAATAGAACAAAAAAAAGGAATGAGGGGAGGAAGGATACAAAATGAAAAAGTTTTCAATTTTTTTACAAATGAAGAGTAAAGTATAAAACAATAGATGATAAAATTTAGGCATCTTATGAAATTAATCTTCATGTTTTAGGCACATAACAATAATGTTATATCGAAAGCTGCATTGGCTCAACGTGCACGGCGAGAACGCGAAAGAAATGATAAGGCAAGCTCTTCATATCAATTGGGACAACGTTCGCGACGTGAACGAGAGAGATCGAGAGAATTGATTCCACCAAACACAACTAATACTCCACTGGCTCAGAAAGGAGTAATGTTTACACATCTGCCTTCGCCAAGCACATCTTTAGCTTCACAAAGGAATTGGTAAAACATTGTATTTAATTCTACAAATACATATTCTTATTGCTAAGATTTTATTTTATAAATTTTATTTTGTACACAACAAATATTTGTAGGCCTACTCATGCAAGCCCATTGCTCCATGAGACTAGGAATATTGGTGTTGTTATTCGTGATGAGTGCAATCTTAATATTATCCGCAATTCTAAGGTAAGTATAAATATCAAGTTCAACATATTCTTTTTTCGTAATCTTAATAAATTCTATAAATACATGTTCTTTTTCGTATTCTGTAGGCAAAGGAAAAGGAAAAGGCCAAGGCAATGTCTAAAGGAAAAGAAAAGGCAACTTCTTTTGACAAAGGAAAGGAAAACGCATGTCCAATGGTATATATTCAACATCTTTAAAAAAATATTTATCGAGTAAAACAAAGCCAATCATATTGTTTAAGTGAACATTGATCATGTATATTTTTAAAATTTTAAATTGTGTTGTCAATTTTTTTTGTGTGCTCTTTGTTTTCTGTATACTCAAACAAAGTATTTTTAGCTCTCTTTAACATTTCCTAAAAAATAATTGTAACCTTTATCAACTCCAAGAAAAACTTTATAACATCTAAGCAAAGGAACAGAGGAACATAGGCATAGAAAATATTTTTAATTTTCTTAAAATCATCATGAGGCAAGAAGAAAGAGAAAACAATAATTAAAAAATAAATTGTTCTATCACAAGGCATGAAGAGGGAAAATGAAGCAAAATGGAAAAGGAAGTAGGACAAAGAAAATGTAAAAATATTCTTAAAATTATCACAAGGCAGGAAGAAAAAGAAATAAAATAGTATACGATAATATTTGTATTTTAGGTATCAATGACATAATATTCACATTTTAGGCACACAATAAGAATGTTATATCAAAAGCTACATTGGCCCAACGTGCACGGCGAGAACGAGAGAAATCAAGAGAATGTATTCAACCGAGACAAACTTCTTTAATACCGTGTCGTCGTAGTCGTGCTTGCTTGGAACTAGGAACAAAGGCAACTGAGGACACTCAGTCGGCGCAAAAACGAACAATGGTTGCACATCCTTCCACATGTTCGTTCTCAATGCCAAGCACATCTTTAGCTCCACAAAGGAATTGGTAAAAGACTGTGTTTAATTCTTCAAATACATACTCCTACGATTGCCATTCTATTTTAATTTACACAGAATCAATATTTGTAGGCCTACTCTTACAACTCCTTCCCTTCAAGAGGATCTATGTACTAATGAGGAATTAGAGGATATGCCTATGGGTCCAATGGTTGGTACTCGAGCACATATAAATTCATGTCGTCATTCTCTTGGCAAGATGGATGTATTATGTCCTTTCTGTTCAGCATTACATTGGATGGATGAAAAATTAGTAAAATCATCTCCAAACCGTCCTCTATTCGGAACATGTTGTTCAAAAGGGAAGGTTAAGCTTCCTCTGCTTATTACACCCCCTTCACTTCTTCAAGCATTATATGATGGGAATGATGATAAATCAAAATCGTTTCGACGTTATACTCGAGTGTACAATGCAACCAATGCTTTTACAAGTCTTGGTGCTACATTAGATCCAAGAGTACTTACTGGAAGAGGCCCTACATCATTCACTATCCATGGGGAATTGCGACATCGAACAGGATCACTACTACCACAATCAGGGCAAGATGCAGCTTATGCGCAATTGTACATTTATGACCCTGATTCAGCTTTAGAAGTTCGCAATCGTAGAAATCCTCAATTAAGAAGAGATGTTCTAAAAACTATTCAAGATAGTTTATTACAGGTTAATGCATTCGTTGCTAAATTTCGCCAGGCTCATGCAATTTTGAATCAATTAGCCTTGACAGGACGAAATTTGCCTGCTCATCTCCACTACAGTTCATCGACAGATCGACGACGGTATAACCTACCAACTACAGATGAGATTGCAGTTGTAATACCAGGTGATGGAACCAAGGTTAGTGGAATGAGAGATGTTATCTTACATCTACATGGAAATAATGAGCTAATGCAAATCAATGAATGTCACCCAGCATATTTGCCATTACATTATGTTTTATTATTTCCACATGGTGAGCTTGGATGGGAACCTGGGATGAAACTGTGGGATGTTGAACGTGATCGTCCTTCAACTGATCGACTTACTCAAATGGATTTTTATAGTTATCGTTTGTTTGAACGACCCACAGAGTATTCAACAATTTTGAGAGCTGGAAAACTGTTCCAAGAGTTTTTGGTTGATGCTTGGGCCGCAACTGAACAAAATAGGTTGACTTACTACAAGCTTAATCAAGGGAAGATCCGTGCTGAACTTTACCAAGATTTGACAGATATTGATCCAAATGACCTTCAACCCAATCAAATTGGTCAAAGATTTGTTTTGCCATCTTCATTTGCTGGAGGTCCTAGACACATGTTTGAAATCTTTCAAGACTCAATGGCTATCACGCGATACAACCAACATCCAGACATTTTTCTCACCATGACTGCAAATCCTAATTGGCCAGAAATTACTTCGGCATTATTACCGCACCAAAAGCCTATTGATCGTCCTGATTTAATTGCCCGTGTTTTTGAGTTAAAGAGAAAGTGCTTGATGAAGGAGATAGAAACAAACCGAGTGTTTGGTAATAAAGTTGCGCATGTTTTTACAATTGAATTCCAAAAGCGAGGCCTTCCTCATATGCATGCACTTCTATTTCTTAAGGGTCCAGACAAAATTCGAACATGTGCTCAAGTAGACAAATTGGTTTGTGCGGAATTTCCAGATCCAAAAGATGAACCT
The DNA here is from genome assembly GCF_055761805.1 of Camellia sinensis. NCBI lineage: Eukaryota > Viridiplantae > Streptophyta > Magnoliopsida > Ericales > Theaceae > Camellia > Camellia sinensis. The sequence goes on from NC_138972.1 coordinate 84,735,024, forward strand.
ATGCTTTTCGAAACTATCAAGTGTTGTATGGTACATGGACCATGTGGTGCTCGAAATCCACAAGCACCATGTATGGAAAATGGTAAATGCACTAAGAGATACCCTCGAGCATTTGCAGAAACAACTACTATGGATCAAGATGGATATCCTATCTATCGTCGTCGCAATACTGGTCAAGCTCATATTGTGAGGGGGAAAGAAGTTGATAACAGAGACATCGTACCATACAATGCATATCTTTCTAAACGTTTCAACTGTCACATAAATGTGGAAGTTTGCGCCGGAATGAGATGCGTCAAGTATATACACAAGTACATTTATAAGGGTTATGATCGTACAACGATGGTGTTGGGATTGATAAATGAGATCCAACAATATCTCGATGCGAGGTATATTGGACCTCCAGAAGCTGCTTGGCGAATATTTGGTTATCCATTGCATGCAGAGATACCAACAGTTGTACGCTTAGCACTTCATTTACCTGGAATGCACCGCGTTCTTTTTAATCCTGATGAATCATTAGAAGCAATTGTTTCTAGAGCTGGCCAACAAATGTCAACTCTTACTGGTTTTTTTGCATGTTGCGCTTCTATGGAAGACGAATGTCCATTCACTTACCAAGAATTTCCACAACATTTTGTTTGGCTTAATTCAGAAAAGAGATGGAAACCAAGGCAGCAGGGCTATGCAATTGGTAGAATGTACTTTGCTAGCCCTAATTGTGGAGAGAGATTTTATTTGCGTTTGCTATTAACTGTTGTCAAAGGACCAAAATCGTTTCAATGTTTACGCACGGTCAACAATGTTTTGCATGATACATTTAAATCAGCATGTGTTGCAAGAGGACTTTTAGAAGATGATGAAGAATGGATACAATGCCTCAAAGAGGCTGCAGTTATGAAAACTGGTTATCAATTAAGGAGATTGTTTACTATTATTCTTACTCAGTGCTCTCCACTGCAACCGTATACGTTATGGAATCAATTTTCAATGCATATATGTGATGATCTTGCACATAAGATTCGAACATTGTTTGCCATTTCTGAACCAACTGAGGCTCAAATTGAAGACTATGGTCTATATCTTTTGAATCAAATGCTCCAAGAATCAGGAAAAAGTTTAATTGACTTCCCGCCAATGCCACAACCTTCTACAAATTGGAGTGCAGTAGTTGGTAACAGGTTGATATTCGAACATCAACAACTGCATAATGAGGCACAACAGACAGATGCAGAAATTATTATTGATCGCCTCAACAATGATCAACGAACAGCTTATGATGCAATCATTTCCTCAGTCTTTGAAAATAAAGGAACTATTTTCTTTTTGAATGGAGGTGCCGGAACAGGGAAAACGTTTTTGTACAATGCGATTGCATTAAAGTGTCGCAGCCTTGGCCATATTGTTATTACTGTGGCTTCATCTGGAATTGCATCATTGTTATTGGTAGGAGGTCGTACTGCTCATTCAACTTTTTCCATTCCGTTGGATGTATTGGAAAATTCAATTTGTGGATTTAGCAAGCAATCATTACAAGCAGAATTGTTTAGAGAAACAAAACTTATAATCTGGGATGAAGTTCCTATGCAGCATAGACATTGTGTTGAGGCAGTTGATCGCACACTTCGGGACACTTGTGATAGTGAAAAGCCATTTGGGGGTATCACTGTTGTTCTTGGTGGAGATTTTCGACAAATCTTACCAGTTATAACCAAAGGAGTCCGTGAGCAAATTGTGAATGCATCATTAAGACACTCTTTTCTATGGAAGGATATACATGTTCTGTCTTTAAATTTGAACATGCGCTTGAATCATGCAAATCTTGAAAATGCTAATTTTGCAAAATTCTTGATGGAGGTAATATTTCTTCAAACTTTTTCTCTATTATATGGTTCTTTTAAATTGACGAAATATATTTACGTTTATGTACTTTAATTGATTTTACTTACTATTTTATTTATTTATTTTTATAAATAGATTGGGACCAATCCTCAGGAAATTGTTAAACTTCCATCAACAATACACAAATGCCAAGATCTAAAAGACATAATCTCAGTAGTTTATCCGCAACTGGATGTGGCAATGACATCGACTGCAACATTTTTAACTGAACGTACAATTCTTTCTGCACGGAATGATGATGTCAGTGCTATCAATACTGCAGCATTGAATATTTTTCCCGGCAACACACATACTTATTTGGCAGCAGACAAGATGTCTGAAGATGATGAAATTGATCGTACTATAATAAATAGATATCCTAATGAATATTTAAATTCATTAGATCCTCCTGGGCTACCGGCTTTTAAGGTAGAGTTGAAAGTGGGTTGTCCTATAATGTTGTTAAGAAATATTGCACCAAAAGATGGACTGTGCAATGGCACAAGATTGATGGTTTCTAGATGCAATACTCGCATAATTGAAGCTCAAATTTTAACTGGAGAAAAATGTGGCAATTTGGTATTCATACCAAGGATATCCTTGACACCGTCTTCTTCAGAAATGCCTTTTCGAATGACAAGACGTCAATTTCCAGTTCGATTGGCATATGCCCTGACCATTAATAAATCTCAAGGGCAATCTGTGAAATTTGTTGGAGTTGATTTGCGCACACCAGTGTTTAGTCATGGGCAATTGTATGTGGCCCTATCTAGATGCACATCCTTTGATCGTATAAGTGTCCTCCTTCCCAATGATGAGCCGGATTCTACTATAAACATTGTTTATCCTGAAATTTTGTTATAGTGTTACTTATGGATCAAACCACTTTTGTCAAAAGGTACAATTTATTTTTTGATAACTTTGTTTCTATTGATTACAAATTGTTATTTTTAAAATATTTTACTATATGTGTCGACTTTTGTAGGATTGGGTTAAAAAATATATGGAGCTCAAAAATATAAATACAACTAGATTGCTTCGATGGGGATGTAACAAGGTAATTTCAATTTGAAAGTGTTTTGATATATATATAAATTTTCTTTTGCTAATATACTAACTTTTTTTTATTTTCATAAATTAATAGATTGTCGTGCATGCTCCTCACTGGGGATACATACAAGTTGATACGAGGACTTTTTGGAAAGTGATGAGGCGCTCCTAGGATTTCTAAGAAAGAACAAGTTTGAGTCTCATATTTATTTTTGTGAAAAGCATACATATGCTAGCTACGATCCATATTTTGTAAAGTTTCCGATCGATGTGAAATTTATTACTTACAATAGTTTTGTAAAGTCTTTTATCTATGTGGAATTTATAACTAAGTTTAGATGTATGTTAGATCATTTTCATTTGAATTATTGATTTATGCTATGAGTTTGTTTTTGTAAATGTAACACACTAGGTGATATATATTTTTTTTGTTTTTTCTTCCTAATATGCTCTTGAATTAGGTTAAACAAAACTAATCATATTTTTATTTGGTTATCTTTTTATCAGGAAGGGTGTTGCATTTTCTTTGTATTACAGAACATTGGCTGGTGTGCTTAATTTGTTATTTGGCTTTTTTTTTTTTGTATTGCAGAGCATTGGCTGGTGTGCTTAATTTGTTATTTGGCATTTTTTTTGTATTGCAGAGCATTGGCTGGTGTGCTTAATTTGTTGTTTATTTTTTTCTATTGCATAGCATTGGCTGGCGTATTTTGTCTGATTTTTATATAGATGTTTCTGTGTTGTGGGATTTACATTTTGTTGTTTGTTTAAAATCTTATGGCTTTATTGTGCTTGAATTTTACATAGCAATTATGTGTTTACTTTTCATTATTTCGTTTACCTATAAATTTGGAAAATTTATGTTCAAATTGATTTATTCACCAAGCAGCATACAATTTATTTATTTTTTATTTATTTAATTTTCTGCACAATAAACTGACCACCAAATCGTAAAAATTGGTAGATTTTAACCATTACATTAAAATTGATGCAAAACTATAGCTTTGAGATCTCTCTTCTTTACTTCAACCAAAACTCATTATCTAAGAAAATGTGGATATAAAAATTTATTTGGATACTGTTATTGGCTAGGATAATAAAATGCTCATTTTCTATTACAAATTGCAAGTGGGTTACATAAACAAAAATACTACAATAGTAAATATTTGGTGATATGATCTTTGTTTGCATTTGTGTCATCATACTACAATACTCCAAACTCTTTTCAAAAATCTAATTATAAAATTCATTTGAAAATTCAAAACCATACGGATAATTTATTTATATTTTCACCTCAAATTTTTTTTCCCAACAAATTAAATAAATTACATTTTAACCCAATAATTTTATATTCAATTAATGGTCACCGTGCCTTCAGGCACGGGCATACCCTAGTCATATCATAATTGAGGGAACAATCTTTTAGAGTTTCAAATATTTTTTAAAAATTATTTAAAAATATCATTTTTCGTTTTAAATATAACAAAGAGCCCACTAGTCCTCTCTTCATCTCCCAATCTCACCACTCTTTTAAAATCTCCACCCTGAACCTCTGACTCCCCATTAATGCCTCAATAAAACCTCCCACTTCACAACCCCAAAAAATACAAAGCAAAAAACAATACAACACAACCATTCAAACTTCAAAAACTACAATCCCTCATATCAAATTTCAAAACCAAAAAAAAACAAAAAAAATGGGGAAGAAAATGAAGCTCCCATTTTTCTTCAAGACTCCAGAATCCACCACCACCACCACTTCCTGGCCATGGCCCTCCTGCACCACCACCAAAACCCTCTCTTTCAGAGCCACCACCACCGCCACCACCTACGCCACGGCCCACGGCGGAGACATCTTCAAAACCATAAACTCCGCCTACGCCGGCATAACCGACTCCGGCAGCCGGAGGATTGATGAATCCTCCACCACCGCCGCCGCCGGAGGAGGAGGGGAGTCGATAGAGGCGGTGATAAATGGGCTTCGGTCGGCGGAGAGGTTGTTTTTCTCTCCGGGAGAGACTAGTTCTTCGATAATGGAAGAAGCAAAGAGTGATGGGTTTATATTCAAAGAGAGCGTGGTGATGGCTATGGAATCGATAAACCCTTACGCCGACTTCAAGCGGTCCATGGCGGAGATGGTGGTGGCTCATGGGTTGATGAACAAAGACTGGGACTCTCTTGAAGAGCTCTTGAGTTGGTATTTCAGAGTCAATGATGAATCCAATCATGGGTATATTGTTGGTGCTTTTGTTGATTTATTAGTTGATCTTGCTTTTGCTTCTTCTTCTTCATCATCATCATCATCATCAACGAGTACTACTACTAGTGTTCTCTCTCCTATTTCACCATTGTCATTTTCTTGTTCGAGTTCTACTATTAGTCCTTGTTTGTCTTTGTTAGAAGAAGCTGAGGATGAGATTGAGAAAAGAGAGGATAATGGTTCGTCTTCTTCTTCATCATCTTCTTGAGATGTTTGATTCTGTGTCTGTCTTTGATAAATTATAGTATACTAGTAGCTAGTAGTAGTTTCAGAAATGAATGATAGTGAAACTTCATTTTGACTCTCTCTCTCTCTCTCTCTCTCTCTCTCTCGTGTTTGTTCACAAATACATGTGCAGTCATGTGTGATGAAGAAAGAACATGTGAAAGGTAGCGTAAAATAGAAAATTTCACTATTTTCAAATTTGTTTTTGTTGATTCAATCATATTTACTACTTCCCAAGTGTAGGAATTATTTTATTTTATTTTTTGTTGAGAAAATAATTTCCTAATCAAATTTTATTATTAAAAAAAATCTTGAAAGATGAAGTGGCAAAATAAGCCTATGGGATGGAATGTAAGTGTAACTGTTACATTACCTTACCTTGATATGATGTATGTATTGAATAGTGATATTGTTATTTTAATATGTATAATTTTTTTGATTTGAAATATATGAAGTGAAAAAATTGACCATATTATGTTGTAGAATTTTCATTGAGATGAAAAGGTATTATGAAAATAGGCTAAAAAAAAGGTTAAGAAATCTATTGCATAATTTTATGGTTATTGATTTTTTATTTTTTATTTTTTTTTTATAATTTGAGCACTTGATAGGAAAATTCTTATATATTTTCATAAATTATAACACTTGCATCCATGTTAGGGTAAAAAAGCAAAATTTAGGCCAAGTTTGGGAAGACTAAAAAAATACACTTTTTGTCTTTTTGGACTAAAAATTTGAGGTTGAAAATATGGATGTTTGGGTTAACTTTTTGACTTTTTATTGAAAAATGTGTAATAAAAAATTGTAAAAATTGATTTGTAGGGAAAAATTTAAATTGAGAGTTGTGCAGCCGTAATTGTTGACTTTTGGTGAATAGTGTTAACTTTTTAACTTTTTGAGTAACTTTTTGACTTTTTGACTTTTTTAGAAGTACCCAAACTTAATCTTAATCCTTTGTTATAATATGGGTAATTGCATCCAGTGAGATTTTGGAAACAAAATTATAAATTCATAAAAAAAATTATGATTTAATTATTAGTATTTATAACAAAAATTATCAATTTGTAATTATTTTTATTAAATTACACTGATTTGATATTTTTCCTTATAATACTTTTTCTTCCCCAAGCATGACAAGTACCTTATACTACTTAAGGCTTTGTTTGTCAACTAGTCAAAAAAATAAAAAGTCATTACAAGTTGTCACATTACTCTCTTTTTATTTTTTTACATATTTTTTTGTAAAAATTCAAAAAATTATTAAAATAATTTATTCCCAAACTAGGCGTTAGTATAACTAAAAGTACACACCATCCTTTAATGCAACAAATTGCATGACATACACACCATCCTTTAATGCAAGATACATGAGCAAAGATTAAGTGGTGTTTTGAAAAATTGGTAAAAAATTAATTTTTTAGTTTTTTTTGTGATTTTTTGGCTTTTTTGTGCTAAAAAAACTAGCTTTTTTATAACTTTTTGTGACTTTTTTGGTTAAAAAAACTAGAAAGCTAAAAAATTGACTTTTTACGACGTACTCAAAACACCCTAAAGAGTAATTTGATAAATAGGCGTACTTTTACCAGGTGTGAAGTTTGAATTATAAATCTCATTTACATGTAATAATCTTTTTTTTTTTCCCTCTTAATTTAGATACAATAATGCTATCCATGAATAAAATAAAAATTATACAGATCCTAATCATGCTTAAGACCATCTCCAATGTTACATCAGATTCATTACTAAATTTGAATTTGGTAAAAAAAGTCACATTTTTTATCTCAAACGGTTTCATCAGAGTGATATCAAATTGAGAATTGAGCAAATTTTCACCAAACTGATGAGCTACGTCTGATTTCACCATTTTACTGTGCATTTACGTTGGAAGTGGGTCCACCAGGCAACCGGCCGGACACCGGTCGTCTGGTTTAGACAGAAAAAACACAACTGCTTGAGATCAAATGGCTATCTTATTAATCCTGCTCTTGTTTCTCAACCTCTCGGCAAGACTCAGAGCATCAGCAGCAACAGGACGTGACGATTGCAAAGCCAACAAGGTGCTATAGCGACGGCCCAAATATCTGGTACTCGTTCCGGCTGAAGGATGACCAACAACAGCAGCAGCCAAAACACTGTGGCTATCCTAGCTTCAATCTTTCTTATGTGAAAATCCTACGTGATTTGTGATTAGATCAAGATTAACTTATTCCAAATAGGGATGGCAATTTGAACCCGGCCCGACGGGGACCCGACCCCCCGTCCCCGATAAGAATGGTTTTTCCCCGAAAAATACCCCCGACGGGCCGGGGATGGTATTAAAAAATAAATCCCCGATAATATTCGAGCCGGGGACGGTGATATATATTTCATCCCCGGCCCGCCCCGGCCCCGGCCCCGCCCCCCGCCCCGGTCAGCCCCCGATTTATATATATATATATATATATTATATATATGTTACAGGCTCTATCTCAAGCTCTCTATTATATTTATATATTATATTATATTTATATATTATATTATATTTATTTCAATCCTTTGTTGAATAAGTCAGCAGTAGCTCAGAGCTACTAGTTCTATCTCACGCACACTCTCTTCTCTTCTCTTCTCCCACTCTCTCTCTTCTCTTCTCTTCACACAGACACAGACGCAGCGCAGGAGCCTCCTCCAAGCCGCCACCTCCTCCTCCTCCTCCAGGCCACTACAGCCTCCTCCTCCGTCGCCACGGCAGATCTAATGGAGTGTAGCACATCGTCGATCTCCACTGCCGATCTCCTTCGCCGATCTCCACCGCCGCCCTCCTCCGTCGATATCCTCCTCCGCCGCCCTCATCAGCTCAGATCTGTAAGAGCTCAGATCTGTAAGATCTGTTATTCTTTTTTTTATTTGTTGTTGATTTTTTGATCTGATGATCTGTAATTTTTTTTTTATCTATTGATGATCTGTAATTTTTTTTTTTTTGATCTGTTATTTGTTTTTTGTTGATCTATGTTGATGATGTTGAATGTTGAAACAGAGTTGATGGTGTTGAATGTTGAAACAGATCTGTTTTTTTTGATGATCTGTTTTTTTTTTTTTTTTTTATCTGTTGATGATGTTGAATGTTGAAAACAGAGTTGGATCGGGGACTTTTCGGGGTCGGGGAAACCCGATCCCCGTTGGGGACGGGGATGGGGACTGTGACAGGTTCCCCGTCGGGGATCGGGGCCGGGGACGGGGAAGTTTTGGCCATCGGGGATCGGGGACGGGGAGGGTGGTCCCCGGCCCTGCCCCGCCCCGTTGCCATTCCTAATTCCAAATCCCATCAATCCAAAACACTCAACCTAAAATCATCAAACGCTTACGAGAGTGATTTTAGTTTGTTTGTTTTTAAGAATAAACGATAAATCAACACAAACGATTTTTTACGTGGAAAAAACCACAATTGAAGAACCTTCAATTGTAATCAAAAACCACGGGCGAACCGCCACTATCAATCCACTACTAAAGAACGAAAAGATTACAAAGAAATCATACAAATTACCCAACCCTAGTCAATTTGTCTCTGAATCTTCTGTAACTCTTTTCACCACACCTTCGTCACGGAATTGATCCTGAAGACTGAAGTTGATTCCACACCACAACTCCACTTGTCGAATTAACGACCGCGTAGAATCAAACGCCTTTTGAATTCTACGCTTTAATCTTCGGAATCCACCGAAGAGAACTTTCTTGTAACTTAAGAAGCAACCTCCTTGATGTATGAATCTCAATGCATAAGTTCAGAACTCTCTCAAGAACATCAAGGAAAACTATGAAAAATCTCCAAAAAAAACTTTAAACACAACCCTAGTTCTTTTAGATCAGATCTAGAAAAAACTACTTCACAAAAACACCCTTAACAACTTTAAATAGGAATCTGGATCCGCGATCTCCGCTCGAGCTCAACACAGCCCGCTCGAGCGGACTGACCAAAAACAGCGTGCGAATAAACTGCGATGCGCTCGAGCGTAGGAGAATCCGCTCGAGCGTAAAATCACACCCACCAGTATTTTTGCTTGTCCTGACAAAATACTGAGACCTGCTAATCTACGCTCGAGCTCACAATGCTCCGCTCGAGCGGACAGAACAAAAACACAAAAAATTACATTTGAATCAACACAATGTTTTGTCTCCGGATTTGACAACATAGGGACCTAACAATCTCCCCCTTTGTCAATTCCCGGACAAAACCTTTCTAACCATTGTTCCTTACACACACGCACTATAAAAGTTACAAAACAAATAAACAAAACAATCTTTTAAAACCCGAAAACACACAACTTGGAAAAGAATTCATTCATTCTACTTCACCCACTTATGCGCGTGTTCCATGAGCCTGAAAAAGAACACCCAAACACAAGCCAACCAAAAACAGGTGGAACTGGATTAAATAACAAATCAGTAAGCCAATCATAAACCATTATCCATCCATCCATAAACATATTTCCAAAATATAACCAAAAAAAAAAAATAATCCAACTGTACCAAGGAAGGATAACCAGAGAACAACTGTACCAAAAAAAAAAAAAAAAATGTACCCAAATCAACTGTCAACTGATCAACTGTACCCATACAAGCAACATTACTCCCCCTTTTTGGCCGGGAAGGAAGAAAGCAGGAAATCAAGCACCAGGTGGAGGAGGGGCCGGCTGAAGCGTCAGTAAGGAAATGATGTGGTCCAGCTGCGAAGTAGTGTGAGCGGCAGTCTGCTCCAGCTGACCAAGACGACCATCAAAGGCATCAAAACGAGCATCAAGAAAGTCTAACCTCCGGGTCATAGCCTCCTCAAAGTGCCGAAGCTGATCAGGAAAAGAGCTTGGGGGAACAAGTGCCTCATCATCATCACCGACTGTGGTGGCATCAAACTCGGCTTCTTCAGCAAGACCAGCAGCAACTCCTGCAGAAGGACCAACCTGGGATGACTCCCCCTTAATATGAGCTCGACTTTGAGACACAGTTTTCTTGGTAAAAGGGCGAGAAGGAGAGGCAAACTCATCATCTTCGAGGATGGGGGTCCCAAGGTCAGACAAAATTCGGTTGATCAAGCAACCGTAGGGAAGGCCAAGCTTTTTATGCCCATGAGCACCGATCATCTTTTTTATAATAAGAGAGGCGAGATCAATAGACCGGTGACGGGCAATACAGGACAAAATGAATCCTTGGTCTTGTTTGACCTCGGATGAGTGTGTGGTGACAATGATGTTGGCGCAGACAATGATGTTGGCGCAGACAATCAGATTAAGCAGTCTGAACTCCGGAAGAAGTTCAAACTGTTTAATCAAACCTCCTTTAGGCCAATGACGGGCAACACCACACAGCTCCAAAGCCACATCATCAAAGTTACAAGTAGGACGGTCAGGAACAGGGAAAGGATAGTATTGGGGAAAGACTTGCTCAATCTGAAGAAGTTGGCGAATCAATACCGGGGTGACGGAAATGGATTTTGACCGAACCCATGTAGTGAAAGATGGCTCATAATCACGAATACCCTCCATATTACAATAGAATTCTCGAACCCAATCGAGATTCTAACGCCCTGAAAACAATAAAACAAGGTCACCACCTAGAGGGTCGAACAAAGGACGAATATGGATGGACTCAAATGTATCAGGTTGAACATTCCGTTCTAAATGAACTGTGCGAGTCACAAAAGATTTGTGGAAGGACTTGGATTGTGTGGCCGACTGAAACCTAACAGGATTATAGGTCGGGCGAGAGACGGTGGCCTTTCGGCGTTTAGGAGCAGGAGCAGACATGACGAAAAAGACACTATAACACCCAACAGACCAACAAACCAACAAACCCAAAACCCAAAACCCAAACCACACCAAACCAAAACAAAGCAAATCATTAGTTCAATAACCAAATTAAAAAAAACAGGGCATGAAATCCTCAATGTACAATGCAAAAGATCAATCATGAACAAAGTGAGCATGGTATAGAAGAACGCATAACTAACACACCCAATATGAGAGAAATTGCAAAGTATAAGTATGAATCATGAGAAAATCAAAGCAATGTATTCAAGACCAGACCCATACGCACGCACAGAGACCTCAACAGCCCATAAAGACATGAAGGCAGGAACACAGATAAACCCGAATACCACAGACACAATACAGAAAACACACAAAAAAAAATCAGACAATAGGACGAGGACAAGGTGTGGGAGAGAGAGAATCAAACGACACACAAAACCCACAAAATTACAAACCCAACACCCACTAAAACCAAATAGAACAAAAATCAACGAAAATAAAAGAGGGTAAAACTTACCAAAGAGCAAATCGGCAGGCACGATGGAGGATGAGAGGAAAAAATGACCACAATGTAGCCACAAAACAAACCCTAGATCGAGAGAATGAAATAGGAAGAAAAAAAATGACGCGAAGAGTCCAGAGAGGGAGTAAGTATGAAAATGGTCCGCTCGAGCGTACATTACATTTGAATCAACACAATGTTTTGTCTCCGGATTTGACAACATAGGGACCTAACAATCTCCCCCTTTGTCAATTCCCGGACAAAACCTTTCTAACCATTGTTCCTTACACACACGCACTATAAAAGTTACAAAACAAATAAACAAAACAATCTTTTAAAACCTGAAAACACACAACTTGGAAAAGAATTCATTCATTCAACTTCACCCACTTATGCGCGTGTTCCATGAGCCTGAAAAAGAACACCCTTTTTTTTAAAAAAAAAAAAACAAAACAAAACACACCTAGAAAGTCCTGTAACAAGCAAGAAGAGCAAGTGAAGACTAAACCACAAAGACAAGAAAATCCATCAAATTATGAGTCCTGCAAATTTTTGAGAAAAGAGATGAAACACCAGCTCATGAACAACACAGATAGTATTAAATCAAAGCCACACGCATCATGAGAATGCATAACTCAAAAACACACATGAGAGCTCATGTAAAAAATGTGTGTGTGTGCAATCCTTGAGAGCCACAAAACTAGAGTTAATCCTAGTAGTGATCGTATGGCTGGACCTCCGACACGAGTAACTGACTATCACAGAGAAAAGTCAAACCACTAGGAATCACGGGGTATTTGTTGAGTAAATGCGAAAGCTCCCCCTCGGATTTTTTTTTTTTTTTTTCTTGTGGGCACTCACTGGTGGCATGCACGCTCAAGAGTATGGATTCCAACCAGAGAAGAATGAAGTCAAAATGATGGCCTGGTTGGTGCCTCTGAGGTAGCCTTTTCCTAATGCCCGGAGATCATGTACTGAGGGAGAAACCATGGAAGTGAACTAAGGCGGTAGATGGTTAAGAGACTTAACATCACCCATGATATACTAGTATAAGTCAATTTCTCCGCAAAAGTACAAGAAACACTGTCAGTGGTCCATTGAGAACTTTGATCACTTATGCGGAAACCCCTGCAACAGTTTAGCTCAAGAATGTGTACAGAATGAGATCACGAAGTAAATGAGTATGGACATTCAGAATGAGCTATGAACAAAGATGTAAAACAAATCTTGTAAGAACCATGAGCAGCGTTCATTTAATATTTTGAGGCAAAAAAAAAAAATACCAGGACTCAAACACAATGAGATTAACACATCTAAGAATAGTAAGTCAGCCACTCACACTCACCTCACGAACACAGGAAATAACCTAGTTACTGAGCATTACACCCAAGGTCTTTCTAAGAAACTCAAATCGAAGAAGATCAAGGGGTTTTGTAAAAATATCAGCTTTTTGATGATCAGTAGGGATATGTTCCAAAACAACAAGGCCTTCATCCACTAACTCTCGAATAAAATGATGACGGATGTCAATATGTTTGGTGCGAGAGTGTTGGACTGGATTTTTTGAAATGTTTATGGCACTTGTGTTATCACAGAAAAGAGTGAGGGTATTCTGTTCTATTCCATAATCATGAAGCATTTGCTTCATCCACAACATTTGTGCACAACAACTCCCTGCAGCAATGTACTCAGCCTCAGCAGTGGAAAGAGAGATGGCATTCTGCTTTTTACTATGCCAAGAAACCAAATTATTCCCAAGGTAAAAACACCCCCCGGAGGTACTTTTCCTATCATCAGCACACCCTGCCCAGTCGGCATTAGAAAAACCAGTAATTTCGGCTGTAGTATTAGTGGAAAACCAAACCCCATACCCCAAGGTCCCATTAACATACTTGATGATGCGTTTTACCGCAAGAAGGTGAGACTCTTTAGGACTGGCTTGGTAACGAGCACAAACACCGACACTGAAAGAAATATCAGGACGACTGGCTGTGAGATACAAAAGACTCCCTATCATACTCCTATAAAGGGTAGGATCAACATCAATACCAGAGGAATCTTTGGAGAGGTGAAGACTGGTGCTCATTGGAGTGCGTGCATGCTTGGAAGACTCAAGACCAAACTTAGACACAAGATTTTTTGCATACTTAGACTGAGGCCTCGTTTGGGAACAGGCTAATTTAGCCTCCGTTTGGGAAGTGGGTTGGCTTTTTGGCTTTTTGGCTTTTTTGGCTATTTTAGCCTGGGCTAAAAAGTTTGGTTTGGGAAGGGCTTTTTGGCTTTTTGGCTTTTTTGACTTTTTTTGTGAGAGAAGAATGTAATGATTATGGGTTGGATGTGATGTTTTGTTTTTTGTGGCTAAAATAGCCTATTTTGTTTTTTGTGGCTAAAATAGCCAAAAAAGTCCCGTTTAGCTCTTGCCAAACGGAGGCTTAGTAACTTTTTGGCTATTTGGCTAAAAAGGTAGGTAAAAAAAACTTGTATGTTTGGGATGACTTTTTGGCTAATTACGAAAAAATGTGCAAAAAGTAGAGAGAAAAGAGAATCTTTGACTTTTTGGTATGGGTTGTTAGCTTTTTGGCTAATTTAGTAACTTTTTGGCTAATTGGCTAAAATAGCCTCTTGCCAAACGAGGCCTGAGACACAAATATACCTGAGGGAGACTGTTTAATTTGAAGACCCAAAAAGTAAGACAACTCTCCCATCATGCTCATCTCAAACTCATGTGTCATGCAATCCGAAAAATATTTCACAAGATGTTCAGCAGTGGATCCAAACACAATATCATCAACATAAATCTGAGCAACAAGAATATGAGACTTAGTATGTTTCACAAATAAGGTCTTATCCACACTACCTCTGTGAAAGTCATTATCAAGGAGAAAGGTAGTTAGCCTATTATACCAAGCCCGAGGGGCTTGTTTCAACCCATACAAAGCCTTGTCTAACTTGTAGACATGATTAGGGCATTTAGGATCCTCAAACCCTTTTGGTTGCTCAACATATGCCTCTTCTTTTAAGTACCCATTCAGAAAAGCACTTTTCACATCCATTTGAAACAATTTAAAGCCAAGAAAACAAGCAAACGTCTCATCATAGTCAATACCCTCAACTTGTGTGTAGCCTTGAGCAACCAACCTGGCTTTATTTCTCACTACAGTACCATTCTCATCAGATTTATTTTTAAAGATCCACTTGGTACCTATCACATTCATGTTTCTAGGTCTGGGAACAAGAGTCCAAACTTTGTTACGCTCAAATTGACCTAATTCTTCATGCATAGCATTGACCCAACTATCATCTAGCAAGGCCTCTTTAATATTCTTAGGTTCAATTAAAGAAACATAACACATATGTGATACCTCATCCCGAATCTGTCTTCGGGTTTTCATTCGATCTGAGACGCTTCCAATCACCTGTTGAGCTGGATGGTTCAGTTTTACCCTAACTGATGGTTTAAGCTCAGGACTTGCGGTGACAGGGGCAACAGGAGTGATGTCCCTTGGAGCACTCTTTGGACTTGACCTTACCTGTGAAGATGGTTCTGTAACCATTTCTTGTGATGGGTCCGCACCTTCTCCTTGATTTTGTGATTCCGTATCCAAGATTGGAGACTCATCATTATCATCCTCATTTGTTGCTGGAGTAGGTGCACCTGTGTCATCTATAACCACATTGATAGATTCCATTAAAGATGATGTTCGCAGGTTATAGACTCTAAAAGCCCTACTGGTGGTTGAATACCCTAGAAAAATACCTTCATCACTTCGGGAGTCAAATTTGCCCAAAGGCTCTCTATCTTTGAAGATGTAACACTTACTCCCAAAAGTTTTGAAGTATTTTACATTAGGTTTCAAACCCTTCCACAATTCATATGGAGTTTGTAAAGTGCCGGGCCTTAAATATACGTGATTTATGACATAAACAGCAGTATTTAAGGCTTCAGCCCAGAACTTAGGAGGAAGTTTCTTACTAAGGAGCATGACCCTAGCCATTTCTTGAACAACCCTATTCTTCCTCTCAACAACTCCATTTTGTTGTGGAGTAATAGGAGCAGAAAATTCATGCTTGATTCCATGCATATCACAAAAATCCGAAAACGAACTATTTTCAAATTCACGACCATAATCAGTTCGGATTCTTATGATACGCCCAATGGAAATACCCTGTTCATTTTGGATTTTAGGGACTAAGGCCTGGAAAGCATCAAATGTATCAGATTTTTCCCTTAAAAAATTTACCCACGAAAATCGAGTAAAATCATCAACAGTTAAAAAAATGTATCTTTTACCTCCGATGCTTTCAGTGCGAGTAGGACCCATTAAATCCATGTGAATCAATTCAAGAGGACGTTTGGTTGTAAAGCTGTTTACCTTTTTATGAGGAGCACGGGTTTGCTTGCCAAGCTGACAAGGTCCACACACATGGCTCAAATTCTTACCTAGTTTAGGAACTCCTCTCACAAGCTCTTTGTTGGCTATCTTGGTTAGGTCTTTGAAATTCATGCGACCTAATCTTTGATGCCACAGATCAATGTTACTTATGGTGGCCAAATGACAAGTAAAATCATTAGTCGTAAGAATCCCATAGCAGTTATCAGATGTGCGAACCCCATGTAAAACAGTATTTCCCTTTTTATCCAAAATTTCATATTTATCTTTTGAAAACAAAACTTCATGATGGGAATCACACATCTGACTAATGCTCAAAAAATTAGCTTTAAGGCCATCAACAAGTAAGGCATTATCTAGCTTGGGGAGACCAGCAACACTTATAGAACCCTTACCAATGACTCTAGAAGTGCCGCCATCTCCAAAGGTGACAATTCCTCCTTCATATTTTTCAAGAGAGGTGAAGTAGGATTTGTTACCGGACATATGACGAGAGCACCCACTATCAAGATACCACATGTGTGAGTCACGAGCTTTTAGAGCAGTGTGAGCAACAAAACAAGTCAAATCCTCTTTTCTAATCCAAATCTTTTTAGTCTTGGTGTTCTGCCTAGACATGTAAGGTTGTCTCCTAACCCAAACAGTATTAGAATTTCTACCCTTTTTAGACACCTTACCAAACAGTTCAAAACAGTAAGGACGAATGTGGCCATACCTACCACAGTAATGACAAATAAAAACAGGTTTTACCTCCTTTTTGTTGATCTTACCTACTTTTGCTTGATGAAGTGAAGGATCAACCTGGTCTATCTTCAGTTTTTCTTTTGTTTGAGTCTTCAAGTTCTGAGAGGTAGAGGCCTGTCCTTTGTGAGCCGCCGCACCATAGCCTAGCCCTCTTTTGTCACAACCCATTTGTTGAGACCCGAGGATGTCTTCTAAAGATTTGGAACCTTTGTTCCACATGGCAATAGTGGCTCTAGCAACACGAAGCTCTTCATCCTTTTGACAGACTATCTCTTCCAATCTGGCTTGTGATAGCTCAAGACTTTCAAGCTTTTCTTCATATGTGGAATACACCTTCAGAAGTTCATTCCTTTCAGTTTCACAGGATAGTAATTTTCCACATAAGTCTTGCCTGTCACTCGAGATCTTGACGATATTCTGCTTTGCTGCTACAAGTTCTCCTTTCAGCCTGATATTCTCACTCTCACATGTCTTGAGTTTGAGAGAGAGTTTGTCGTTGAGTTTGGACAAATTCAAAGATTCCTCGTACAGCTTTTCGTAGGCTTGTTGTAGTTCATCGCCATTGATCTCATCATTATCCTCAGATGTTTCATCATCCTCTTTTTGCTCTTCATTCTCCTTGACCTCATCCAGTCTAGCAACTAAGACAGGAAGGTTGCTGGATGGTAGTGAAGGCGAGTTTCCTCTTTCATGGAATTGGCTCAAAATTTCCCATGCCTCTTTAGCCTTTGTGCAATGAACAACCCGTTGCTGTTCTTCAGGAGAAATTGCCCCACGAATAGTGATCAGGGCTCTCTGATTGCTCGGATTGTCAGCCCTGTCTGTATCTTCTTCAATGGCTTGCCAGCCTTCTGGATCAAAAGCTCTCAGAAAAGTTCTCATTCTGATTTTCCAAAACAGGTAGTTACTCCCATCAAATGTAGGAGCATGATGTAGGTTCTGACCATGAGCTAACTCCGCAGGCTTTGGAAGAGTTTGAGAGAAAGTGGACCAAAACGCCATGAAAGCACTATCCCCATCTTCACCGGATTCAGGTTCTTCGGGTTCTTGCTCCGACCCGCTTTCATCATCCCAAGTTACGGTGTAGACTTTCTTCCGATTCTTTTTCGAAGGACATTCAAGAGACATATGGCCAAACCCTTGACATTCATAACACTTGACCCCTGGTCCCCTTACAATCTTTTTTTCAGTAGTTTGAGCAATTTTTGGTGGAACAGTTTTGGGTTTGTCATTACTCTTGTCTTTTGAAATAGGGGCTCTGAAATTCGACTTCTTTTTCAAAAAATTTTTAAACTGTTTTGTAAGCATAGCCGTCATCTCAGACTCTAAATCAAATTCAGTCTCCAGAGGTTTTGCAGTCTCATGGGCACTCGTAAAAGCCATATTTTCTTTTTGCTTTTTCTTAGAAATTTGGTGGGCTTCATAAGTCTGCAAATTTCCAACCAATTGATCGAGCTTGAGGGTATCAACATTCTAAGCCTCCTTAATGGCTGTCACCTTTGGTTGGAACCTCTCGGGAAGGGACCTCAAAATTTTTCCAACAACTTTTGCTTCCGGGATTTTTTCACCGAGAGTGAAACAAGAATTCACGATATCACTGAGTTTTGCATAAAATTCATCGAACGTCTCATCGTTGCGCATAAAAAGGGTTTCAAAGGCAGACGTGAGACGTTGAAGTTTTGACCTTTTAACAGAGGTAGTACCTTCGTGAATCGTTTCAAGAACATCCCACGCCTCTTTTGCTATTTCACACGTGCAAATTCGACGGAATTCTTCAGGTGTGACAGAGCAGAAGAGGGAGTTGAGAGCTTTGCTGTTCCAACTCGAATTCTGGTAATCGGTTGTGTCCCATTTATCAAGGGGTTTAGGAATATCAATCCCATCAACGGTGATTGTAGGTTCACTCCACCCAAAGATTACGGAGTGCCAAACTTTCTCATCGATGGATTTTAAAAATGCTCTCATACGAGCTTTCCAATAAGAATAGTTTGTACCGTCAAGTAATGGGGGTCTATGAGTCGAGTTACCTTCACGAATAGAATCCATGATACTAATCACACAAAATCACACTCCTATAGTTTTAAAAAAACAAAGAGTGACCCGCTCTGATACCAATTGAAAATCCTACGTGATTTGTGATTAGATCAAGATTAACTTATTCCAAATCCCATCAATCCAAAACACTCAACCTAAAATCATCAAACACTTACGAGAGTGATTTTAGTTTGTTTGTTTTTAAGAATAAACGATAAATCAACACAAACGATTTTTTACATGGAAAAAACCACAATTGAAGAACCTTCAATTGTAATCAAAAACCACGGGCGAACCGCCACTATCAATCCACTACTAAAGAACGAAAAGATTACAAAGAAATCATACAAATTACCCAACCCTAGTCAATTTGTCTCTGAATCTTCTGTAACTCTTTTCACCACACTTTCGTCACGGAATTGATCCTGAAGTTGATTCCACACCACAACTCCATTTGTCGAATTAACGACCGCGTAGAATCAAACGCCTTTTGAATTCTACGCTTTAATCTTCGGAATCCACCGAAGAGAACTTTCTTGTAACTTAAGAAGCAACCTCTTTGATGTATGAATCTCAATGCATAAGTTCATAACTCTCTCAAGAACATCAAGGAAAACTATGAAAAATCTCCAAAAAAAACTTTAAACACAACCCTAGTTCTTTTAGATCATATCTAGAAAAAACTACTTCACAAAAACACCCTTCACAGCTTTAAATAGGAATCTGGATCCGCGATCTCCGCTCGAGCTCAACACAGCCCGCTCGAACGGACTGACCAAAAACAGCGTGCGAATAAACTGCAATGCGCTCGAGCGTAGGAGAATCCGCTCGAGCGTAAAATCACACCCACCAGTATTTTTGCTTGTCCTGACAAAATACTGAGACCTGCTAATCTACGCTCGAGCTCACAATGCTCCGCTCGAGCGGACAGAACAAAAACACAAAAAATTACATTTGAATCAACCCAATGTTTTGTCTCTGGATTTGACAACATAGGGACCTAACATTATGATCATGAAAACCACACCATGCTTGAGCTTCCATTCTCTGTCAAAGTAGCAGTCAAAGAAATTGAGTACATATCTCAGTTGATACACACATATGACCCTCATGAATGCTTTCCTCAACTACTTCAAAACCTCAACTTATCTAGAAATGAACTTTTACACTCAAATTCAACACAATACATGTCTCTAATTTCACCAAACCTATCTGTCACACTCAAATTCAAACAAACACAATCAGAAACGAAACAAAACGAATCCCAATCGAACTTAATCTCTCAGATCTCTATCAAAACACCCCAAAAAAAAATTAAAAAAAACCTAATCAATAGTTCGATTCGCTTCGAAACCACGCTTTCTTGAAGCATAAAATCTCTCTCTCTCTCTCTCTCTCTCTCTCTCTGAGGCTTGAGTTCAGTTCAATCTAGGTTTGGGGAAGACAAAGAAAAGAAGACTTGACGTCGTCCCCCTCTTCCCATGAAAGCTATGGTGCAACCATTGGAGCAGCCCATACCAGATCGAGAAATTTGCCCTTTTTTTACTCAGATTTGATGAAAAATTTGGTGAATGGTTGGAGACACTCTTAACAAAATAGGTAAAGGGGCTGGTATACTTCTTTACTTGTGTTATGCATAGACATTGCAGAAGCTTTTGATTAAGATTTATTTATTTTGTATTTTTATGATATAATGTAATTGGAAATATATTGACATATTTTTTTTTTTTTCATTTTTACCTTAGTTGAGTTTTGACCATCTTCCGTGGTGAAGATTCATTGGCCTTGTTTGGAAAGTTGACTATTTTAATAGACTCTTTTAGTTTTTGATTATTTTAGTAGGTTAAAATTTTTGTATTTGAGAAGATCGTTAGATTTTTTTGTAGTTGGATGTGATGTTTGTGAGAAAAAAAGTAAAATAATTATGGGTTTGATGTGACATTTTGTCTTATTAATTATTTTAGCCTATTTTGTCTTTTGTGAAATGATTATGAATTTGATGTAACATTTTGTCTTATTAACTATTTTAAGTTATTTGTAGTCTTTTTATGAATTTTAGCCTAAAAAACTAATTTTTCTACTACAAGTTTTGATACTCTATTCTTGCAAAGGTAAAATTATGCATTGCATTAGTATATCATGTATTGTTTTTGTATAGGTTTTATCATATATATGTATATATATATATATATATGTTTTTAAGTTCTTGACCATAGATAATTTATTTTTGGAAAATTAAGACTTAAACCAATTAGAATTGAATTCACTTTGTCCTGTTAGCATGAAAAGCTTATAGCGAAGGGTCTTTCGCCAAAATCCCTTCTTATATATATGCCCTTAGTTATTTGTGAGGGTTAATCACTTAATTAAACTTACATTGAGTATGCCCTTAGTCATTTGAGAGAGTTTTTCTTATATAATCCATATTATTCTTTCATATTCTCAAGACTCAGTTCCGGGGCTATATCGAATTGGGTTGAGTTTTTCTCATATTAATCATCTCAACTTGAGAAAGCGTTTAGATTTCATAAGCGCATTTTAGAATCGATTAAATATTCTAAACCGTTCATTTTTAGGACTCGTTGAGAAGAATATTCATTCAAATCAAGATGATTAAATATAGTTATATATTTGAATCAAATTGGTCTTACGAAAAATGAATTGTTATTCTTGAAATTACATTTATCATTTATTTTTTTGAAGCAAATACGATTCAAGCATATAACTATCGATGTTCAATCAACTTGATTTTTTACATGAGTATTCTACTTAACAAAGTACTAAAAAGAAAATGGTTTGGATCATCGAAATTAGTTCCAAAATAAGCATACTAAGCTCAAAAGCTCTCTCAAGTTGAGATGACAACTTCAGATAAACCAAACTCTATCAAATTAGTGTTATTTGCACATTGATCGAGCTTGGAGGTTTGAGGTTGGATGATGGTGTTCTTGAGGGATTGGCACAACCAGTGGAGATCTAGATGTATTAAATATCAGTAATATTATAAATTCAGATTTAATTATTTAGAAATTACATAGAATTATTATCTTGTGATTCAGATTTATTTTACACATGAATCTCACAATAGACAAATTCAATTCTAAACACATATCATCATTCAAACTAAATTTGGGTTAGATATGATTGAACATATGTGAAATTATATTGGACTACAAAACTCTTCTGAAATTAAGTTTAGGTAGGATCTCTACGTCTGTATCTTGGTATATCTTATGGTTATTAATGGTTTGTTTATACTTTAAATATTTTTTCTCGAATTCGAATTTCTATGTAAATCTATCTCCATGTGGATAATTAATATATATCTCTACCTAATTAATTTTTCTTATTTAAGCAACTTGGAATTAATCTAAGTAAAGGATTAAAAAATCCTGTTAGTTTTGTTAAACTAAACAAATAATTGAGAATTCATAAACTAAAAAGATTCTTGGAAAATGCCCTGTCTATTGTACTCAACCCTTTCTCCACAACTTTGAGCTACTTTTGTAGATCTTATATATAATTAATTACTTTTTACTTTTGCCCTTTTTGGTTTTTATGATTATTTTTACTTGGACCTCAACTTGTTTTGGTTGTTTTTTACTCATTAAACTTTTTGTTTGTCATTTTTTTTCCTTTCTTCTTCTTTTTTATTTTTATTTATTGGTCATCTTGAGGTCACATTCATAGAAGGATAAAATTGGAGGGAAATAAAAGTGAAAATTTAAAAGATTTTTTTTATTTTTAAAAGAAACATATGGGGCTCAATATCATTGGAAGTATTTAAAACGGAACTTTCTTTCACGTGCTTCCTTGTTGGTAGATTAAGACCCCATAGAGAAAGACCCTTATACATTTATATATATAAGATTTTATGTATATATATATATATCGGATTTTATGTACCTAGAATGAGGGGGGAGAGAACGCGAGGAATTGAATGGCAATGAACCACTTTTGTACCCTTTCTATTTAATGGATGGTTTGTATGTTCTATACCTTCAAGATTAAATATTTATCATCAAAGACCTAGACATGGTTTCAAATTTTAAGTCAATCCTTGGAGTAAATTGTCTTGTATTTTAGGAATTTTGTATTGGCCATATATCCAATTACATGACACTGACACTATAATAAATAAGAGTTTTAAGGATCAAATTTTTGTCTTTAAAAATGAAATTTTTATTGCATAAAATATTTGAGAATCTATCATTGTTGTCGCGTAGGTAGTTGTTAAAAAGTTATCCCAAAATTTTTTAAAAAAAAAACTTTTAGCGACAATTTAAAAAATATCGCTAATACAAAATAATTTAGTCCCAAAAATATTTATTGTTTGAGAAAAAAAAAATTCTCAAAAGGATAGTAATTCATCATTTGACGTTTAGTTTTGTGGTTAAAAATACAATAATTACATTTGGCAACACAAATATTTTGTTCCTAAAAAGTAATTTTGTCCCAAAATTTTTGTATTTAAAACCTAATTTGTTATAATATAAATACAAAAAAATAGAAAAAAAAAATGATAATATCTCATTAGACAAGTACACAACCAAGTGATCTTAACTGCTGATAATTTTTTTGGGAATCCTTGAGGAAGGAAATTCATGGATGTCAATGCAGACCATAGTGTGTGACCACTCCATAGTGGGCCCATTGTGCCGGTCCAGGAACATTTATTTTGAGCATATAGGCTGTGGTTTGTTTTTCACAAAATACTGAAATGTTGTCTACATTATGCTTGTAAAGAAGGGACCATATTACAGCTAACAATGTGAGGTGGTCCATTTTGTGTTCAAATTTTGAAGTTCATGTTCGTGATCATGATCAGGTTGATGGGCCATCTGGGTTTTGGAGGTTCACTTCAATTCGCAGCCACCTAGTGACTGCATAATGTGATATGTCGGCCCAAAATATGCATACACAAAAACACATTATATATAGGGTTGGGCTTTTCTGTGGGCCAGATTTAGATTAAAACAATGGATTTATTTTTCATGATCTAAATTGTTTATTTTATAAGATCCTCTGTGTATATTATTTATACACAAAATTGAGTCGATCCAATAATTATATCATGTTTAATTTATCGTGTTTGTCAAAAAAAAACCCATTTTTTGTTAGAGACAAATGTAATAAATTAATCTGATTACGATTATCGGATCGATCTAATTTTTTTTATCCATGATGTACATGAAAAGCCCAACAAAATGAACTATTTGGATTATTAATATGAGACTCGTGGTAGGCCTCATAGGCCTATACAACACCTACATATATGTGTGAAAAAAATTAAAATTACAAAAGTCAATTATAAAACCAGATCACATAACAGAAGCCATATAAGAGGGTTGTGTCTGATTTTGTAATTGATTTATGTGCAAGTAAAAAAAATCATATGTATATATGTGTCTTATGTATATACACTAAGCAGTTGGCACACGCAATACATGTGTAATAAAATAAAATATTTCTTATATATTGTGTGTCACTCAAGTGGTAGGACTCTCCTTCAATTGACTTAAGGTCCAAAGTTTAAGTCTCACTCCTCTTATCTATTTAATTTTTTTTTTAAAAAAAAAAATAGAAAAATAAGAGATAGATGGCATAAGAAAAAATAAGGGACACATGGCATAAGGAGAAGCGAGTAAAACTTGGTCACCAAGTGAGTTGTTCACTTCATATAATAGTATAAAATTGTATAGATATGTCTTAATCATTTCAATTAGTCAAAACACCATGGAAAGTTATGTTTCAAACCTTAGGATGGATTCAATGAATGGTAAAAGTTTTATTCTCCATTTTTCTGGAGGCCACCATCATAATTTAAGCTTGATAATTACTTGATATAGGTAAGATGAAGAATTAGAATAATATTTGGCAATATTGCAAATGCATTTATTGCCGTCCACACAAATGAATGGTTGTGTATGTATTTTTTTTATCAACAAAAGAATGATTTTATTGATGACATCGATAAACAATACATATGAGATACATCAATACAGGAGACGAGAACAACAACCATTTGTAATATTGATTAATTTGTAACATTGTTGTTTGCATTGATTAATTTTCGCTAATCGTGACTTCAAGGTAAGAGATTCTTTGTTTGAATTTATGTGTTAAAAATGTGACTTTAAGACAAAAAAGTCCGAAATGAGAAGACAAGAACGATTGGAAAAAAGAATCAATCTCTTAGTAAATTTAGAAGCTTAACACAACAATACCATGGTTTTAGTGTTCGTTTAAAACTAGAAACAGATGTTAACCTTCCAAGACCAACAAACATCCAGGTACTTTGCATTGAAAATTAGAACTTTTAGATTATGTTTGGATCATGAATTTGAGTAAAGATCTTCTTCTCTTTTTTTTAAATGTGAATGAAATATAAGTTAAATTTTTTCTTCATTTTCGTTTTTCTTTCAAAATTCTTATCAAAAATCTATGATCAAAACACAACATAAATACCCAAATCAGTGTAAAATTTTCCATTTGGTTTTAAGTGGAGATCTGGCTTCTAGTGTTGTACACAAATTGGCAGCACATTCAAACTCGAAGCCATTGCCTAATTGCCAAAGAGACTACCTTGAAAAGGTTAATATGTATTATCAATTTTTAGTCGTTAGATATTTAAAAGTTGAAATCATTAATTTGATTCATAATTAGCATCACTATGGGTTGTAACTGTTGGACAATCTTCACTGTATTTAAAAAATTTAATTCTATTGTGTACAAAACAACAACTAGAATTTAAAGAAATAAAGAAAATGAGAGAATTTGTTTGATTATAAAAATCAAACTCGAAATAATAAATAAATCAATAAAAACAGATTTTATTTTGTTACAAAAACAAAATTAAAATCTGACTTAAATAAATAACAATAACACAAAAATTAATTAAATAACTTACTTGATTTAATTTCTTTGAATTATAGTATGATCAAGTCCAGTATTTGACACTGTGTCCTTAAGACAGATTCGTCCTCTCCACGGTGCTTTCAGAAATTGGACGTCTATCTCCCAGGATGAAATGATCTACTACAAACAATAGCAGCGCTACAAATTGTTTGCCTTACGAACACACTAATTTCTTTCAGAAAATAAATGCAGCAAAATGCAGAGATTTTTATCAGAGGATGGAGTAAAAAAAATTAGAGTTTTTTTCCAAATGGGGGGCTTAGTCTATTTATAGATGGATTGGTGGCTTTCCATTTTGAATTAAACAGATACTGTACTTGTTCAATTTGAATTAAACAGATACAAAATTGTTTAGGCACTGTTTGGTTTAAAATTCAAACAGATTTAGAGCTGTTGGGTTCAAAAAACAGAAGGGCCCTATTTGGATGTACAGAAAAAATCGAACCAGATTATTTCCGGTTAATTTGAATTATGGATTTTATTTTACCAAAAAATAAAAATAAATTCAAATTTTTTTGGCCTAAAAAGATTAGTATTGGGCCGAACCCGCCTGCCCGACGGCGGCGCGCGTGGTGATTTTTGGGTCTAATGGGTCTAGCCCATAACCTCTCCCTCTAAAACACTTGGGTACCCCTTGGGGCACACCCCAAGTACCAAACCCAAGCCTTATAAACCCATTCAAAACCTCCCACCAAATCAATGTGGGACAAGCCATTTTACAACCTTAAGGAATTTCTATCGAAACTCCATTTCCATGGAGCACACTTTGGCTTCAATTTCCCATTCACTCGGTAATGGTTTTGAGCAACCAAATATATACCACGTGAATCACAACGCGGCATAGAACGCGTTACCACTTTGACCCGAGTAAATCGACGCCCGGGGCCCACCTAAAAAATAGACCAAACTTGAGAAAAAATTCTAGTTTTACCCAGAATTTTTCTTCCATTTCCAACAGTAACTAAATGCCACTTGATTCATAACAAGCAATAACCACTACAAATAATATGGCTTGTTTGGTGAACCTTATTGCATGCTAGAAATTAATAATCATAGAGTAGAACTCAAAAGTACTATTTTCCCAACTTCTAAATAATCAAAGTTTTCAATTTAAGTTTTTTCAATCTAATAAGTAGAAATTATACCAAATCATTTGGGATAGACAACAAAATCAAAATAAATTATACGCAACTCATTTAACCTGCACCAAAAAGTCCTATAATAGAATACCACGGCGTATCATAACCAAATACGTCTAAGTTCATAATCCATTTTGATTTGAGATATATGTGACACTCCAACTGTTTCAAACCACAATATGATATAATGAAAATTATTAAAATCATAACAAAAGACAACTGAGAATCTATTTAAGTATATAATACATTAAGATTCTCTTCACTACATGATTGGGATGGAGATCTCTATTTTAATACGTAAAGTTGTTATATGTCATTAAAATTTAAAAATCAACTGTCTGCAATTATTATATTAATTTCAATTTCAAAATTCTCACCTTCATTATTTTTGAATTAGTATATGTTGATGTCTTTTTACAACAATTGATTATGTAATAAATCACTGTATAGAATTTCTATTTTATTCATGTAATATAAAGGATCTTGATCACTATATGAGAGGGTAATTTGTAAACAAATTGGGCCGAGCTAGGAAGAGTCTTCTTTGGGAGTTGGACCGCATAATAGGCCGAGATAAGGGCAGGTATAGCTCGGTCTTAGGCCAAGAAGACATCTCATATTTTGGGTTTGGGCCGAGCTATGGACCGAGGTATCGGTAAAAAGAGGACCGAGCTAAACGATAGCTCTACAGGGCGTCATCTCGAAGTCAAGACTGATAGTAGTGCTTAAAGTATCACAGAGCCGAAGTAACTTGGCTGACCGCAATGTTAGCCGAGGTAAAGATGTCAGCCGAAATAAGTGGGCCTGATGGTTAGCCGAGGTATTGGTGAGAAAGGATATCGGGCTTGGTATAGCTCGGCCGGTCTTGGTATAACTCGGCCGGGCGCCATCTACATCATTACTTAAGCGTGTGACCGAGGTAACTTAGCTCGGTGTGGTTGCAGCAGCTTATTAAAAGCAGGTAGCATCAATGGCGAGGACCGAGCTGTGTATAGCTCGGCAGGGTGGCATCCGTTAGATCGGCTTTCGATCACACGGTCCGAAGGGCAGGGGACCGAGATAAATCAGTTCGGGCAGGAATGTATAACCGAGGTAAAAAGTTCAGCCATCTCACTTGGCTTGCAGTGATGAGACTCCTAGTAGGACTCTGCTAAGGAGAGTTAGAGTCCTACTAGGATTGTGTAAACCATCTCACTTGGTTGGTAGTGAGTAGGAGTATGACTCCTAGGAGGACTCTACTAAGGAGAGTATAGTCCTACTAAGATTGTGCAAAACCATCTCACTTGGTTGGTAGTGAGTAGGGTGTGTGATTCCTAGGAGGACTCTCATAGGGAGAGTTGGAATCCTACTAGGATTGTGCCAAAGTAAAGTCTATAAAACTCATGAGCGCAGACTTGATCAACAGGATTATACGAGAAGGTTTATTTCCTTCCCGTACAATTGGCGCCGTCAGTGGGAAATTCACAAAGAGCAAAACCTCTTGATCAAGTTTTCCTCTCTAGTTGAAAGCAATGGCGCACAATGAAGACTTGCCACAATCTGCTATTGATGGGCAAACTCCGGAAGGGGGTGAGAGGCACGAAGGTTTACCTTCTATCCCACCCATGGCGGAATTAAATCCCCAACAAAGGAATCCGCGGAGAGAAGCAAGAAGAAGACAGGGCTCAAGTCCACACCGCTCTCGGAGCCCTGATAGACAGAGGCGGAAGATGGATCATCAAGTTCTCGAAGATCGCATAAGGGAGTAAGACGAAGTAATAAGAAGAATAGTGGCTGACATAGAGTTTGTGAAGAGTGAGATAAAAGGCAAAGGGGTGGCAACAAAAGAGGGAAGTAGAGGCAACACACGCTCTTGCCACTCAGAAGATCATGACAGACAAGTCACACTATCACAAACTGAAAGTAGAAGCCTCAGGTCGGGTGATACACAATCAAAGACTTCCAGGACACGCTACTCCAGACCTGAGAGAAAGAAGACTGAAAGGGCTCGAATGAGAGAAGACACGTAGGCTCGTGACCCCCGCAGAGTCTCCGCACTACAACGATTGGCTCCTAGAACACATAGGAGTATCGAGGTTGGAATTCCAGAACCACGTCTCGCCTATGAACCAGCAAACAAAGCATTAGCAAGGTTGCAGAGCTCACCGTTCATCCCGACAATTGAGGACGCACCATTACCCTTAGGCTTCCATCAGCCTAAATTCATAACTTATGAGGGGGAGTCAGACCCCTACATACACTTAAGCCACTTTCGCCAGGTTATGGCCGTGTATCGACGAAACGAGCCCTTAATGTGTATCATGTTTCCGTCCAGCCTTGGCGACATGGGTTTAGCATGGTTTGAAAGGTCACCAGAAGGTAGTATAGCCCCATGGGCGCAACTAACGGAGGCATTTGTAACCAAATTCAAAACAAACACCAAGACGCCAGTGGAGATTGACCAGCTTCTCTCCATTAGCATGGGCAAGAAGGAAACATTGAAGTCTTACGACAATCGGTATTGGGAGACCTTCAACCAAGTAACAGATTGTCCTACAAACCTAGCTATTGCACAGTACAAGCAAGGTCTGTTAGTGGGTCATAAATTGAGAGATTCAATAACAATGACGCCACCTCTTACTATGGAAGCCCTGATGGAGCGAGTGCACCAACACATCTTGGTAGAGGAAAATGGGATGCACACCAAGGTAGAGTTCGATACAAACAGTGATATCAGACAGAACATCTTCGGCAAAAGTTAGCACGGTTGGAAAGAAGGACTAACCAAGCGCAACAAGTCTTTGCCCGACTTGGGGGGCAATCAAGAAGTTTGGCAGGAATAACCAAACGCTTAGCTCTATGTTGGCCGGAATAACCAACATTTAGCTCTCCTAAGCCCAGGATAAGGATCCAGGCTGCAGGACGTTCGGTCGGAATAACCAAACACTTTACTCTAGGTTGGCCGAAATAACCAACTTAGAGGTTGGCTGGAAAAACCAACACCCCTCTTAAGCCTAGGATAAGGATCCAGGCTGCAGGACGTTTGGTCGGAATAACCAAACACTTTACTCTAGGTTGGCCGGAATAACCAACTTAGAGGTTGGCTAGAAAAACCAACACTCCTCCTAAGCCCAGGATAAGGATCCAGGCTGCAGGACGCTTAGTCGGAATAACCAAACACTTTACTCTAGGTTGGCCGGAATAACCAACTTAGAGGTTGGCTGGAAAAACCAACACCTCTCCTAAGCCTAGGATAAGGATCCAGGCTGCAGGACGTTTGGTCGGAATAACCAAACACTTTACTCTAGGTTGGCCGGAATAACCAACTTAGAGGTTGGCTGGAAAAACCAACACCCTTCCAAAGCCCAGGATAAGGATCCAGGCTGCAGGATGTTTGGTCGAAATAACCAAACACTTTACTTTAGGTTGGCTGGAAAAACCAATCTAGAGGTTGGCTGGATTAAACCAACACTTGGTACTCTTCAGCCGAAGTAAGGACATCGGCTAAAGAGTGGTTGGCTGGATTAAACCAATTCTTGGTACTCTTTAGCCGAAGTAAGGATATCGGCTAAAGAGTGGTTGGTTAGATTAAACCAACTCTTGGTGTTCTTTAGCCGAAGTAAGGATATCGGCTAGAGAGTGGTTGGCTGGATTAAACCAACACTTGGGACGAAGTAAGGATATCGGCTAAAGAGTGATTGGCTGGAAAAACCAACACTTACTTCTCCTAAGCTGAGATAAGGATCTAGGCTGCAGGAAGTTGGCAGGTATGTCCAACAAAATTTTTGAAACTCTTTGGCCCGGATGATGGTTACCTCGGCCAAAACAGGTTGGCAAGGGCCGTATAAACCGAGTTAGTCTGTTCGGCAAGACATAGAAAGAACGACTCGACGTATACAAACTCGAAGGATACATACGTTAAAGGCAAAAAATCAGGGCTATTCAAATTTTTGGCATGACGATGGTAACAAGGAGAATAAGAATATTGGGGGCATGCCATGTATCCTGGGAATAACGTCGTACCAGATTAGTGGAAGGACATGCTAAGCAACTGACAAGGCTTATTGGGACTGAACAAGCCATGAAACCGAACAACTTCTTAGCTCGGCTGGAGGAAAAATAATCCCAATCATGCTACGCAGATGGAATTAAGGGGCAATTGAGAGGGTAATTTGTAAACAAATTAGGCCGAGCTAGGAAGAGTTTTCTTTGGGAGTTGGACCGCGTAATAGGCCGAGATAAGGGCGGTGTAGCTCGGTCTTAGGCCAAGAAGACATCTCATATTTTGGGTTTGGGCCGAGCTATGGACCGAGGTATCGGTAGAAAGAGGACCGAGCTAAACGATAGCTCTACAGGGCATCATCTCGAAGTCAAGATTGATAGTAGTGCTTAAAGTATCACAGAGCTGAAGTAACTTGGCTGGCCGCAATGTTAGTCGAGGTAAAGATGTCAGCTGAAATAAGTGGGCCTGATGGTTAGCCGAGGTATTGGTGAGAAAAGATGTCGGGCTTGGTATAGCTCGGCCGGTCTTGGTATAACTCGGCCGGGCGCCATCTACATCATTACTTAAGCGTGTGACCGAGGTAACTTAGCTCGGTGTGGTTGCAACAGCTTATTAAAAGGAGGTAGCATCAATGGCGAGGTCCGAGTGTAGACACCCCATTTTTGACCGACCTTAAGACTCAGACATCACCGATTGAGCGCTCGGTGACGTTGCATCTCGTGCTCGTTCAGAAGTTTCAGAGTCGCGGCCGTAAGCCCTGCCTCCGGATTTCCGAACCCTCTTCTGTGCCTTGTCTCGGTTTGCGAACCAGACTCGGTTTTCTCTGTTTCTTTTCCCGAGGGGAGGGAGAGGTCCCATAGACCATCTTTCAGTGGCCGTGGGCTACATTTTGTGGCCGCAGGCCATTTTGCCCATTTCGGAGTCCGATTTCCGGTTTTTCGGGACCGTTGGCCATGTGCCTCGGTTCGGGACCGCTTAACCATCTCCATTTGCTCTGATTTTTGGCATACACCTTATTTTCTCCCTTTTGAGGGACACTGGGGTCTGAGAAACCCACTTCGTGGCCGAACGCCACTTTCGGTGCTTAACAGCCCATTTTCGGGACCCCGAACTGCGTGTTTTGGCCCCCGAGCTTTCGTTTTGCATCGGTTTTTGTTCATTT
The DNA here is from genome assembly GCF_055761805.1 of Camellia sinensis. Classification (NCBI taxonomy): domain Eukaryota; kingdom Viridiplantae; phylum Streptophyta; class Magnoliopsida; order Ericales; family Theaceae; genus Camellia; species Camellia sinensis. Next base: position 84,767,089 of record NC_138972.1, read on the forward strand.
TTGGCAGGTACCTCTGTTTTATCACTGGGAAGGCCGTAGAAGGGTGGAAGGCCAGCAATTATCTTGGCAACCAGTTATGTTCCATTTTCGCCCTCCGACACCCGTTTTTCGCACTTCCGGGCTAATGTTGAACACCTTTGAGCCATTTTCTTCAAACCCAAACCACATATTTGTGATGTACACACATGGGAGGACCCTAAAAGTTCATGGCAGGCCACTAATGTTGCCTGACCCTTTTGAACCCCTCCTTCCGAGCTAATGTTGAACACCTTGGAGCCACTTTCTTCAACCCCAAACCACATATTCGTGTTGTACACACATGGGGGGATCCTAATATCATATGGCCGGCCACTATTTCCTTTTGACCCTTTTGAACCCCTCTTGAAAATGGCTTGTTCTCTCTCCTGTTTTAGAGTTTCCAAATTCAAACCACAGGGTTATGATGAGGAGGCATGGGAGAACACCATTATGTGGTGGCCGGCCACTATTTCAAGTTGACCCTTTTGACCCCTAGCCGGCCGGCTAGGGGAGGTGGCCGGCCGGCCACCTGCAACAAAAGTAATGGGCCGGCCATGTTCCTTGCGTGATCCACTTTACAGCTGTGTAGCATTTTCCCCCAGAAAAGATCTGTATCCGGGGGATATTTTTGTGGGGGAAACAAGAGGGCTTCATTTTTTGGCTCCACTTTGGCTAGAATTTTTCTCTCCCTCTCTCTTGGATATTGTTGGCCTCCCAACTCAAAAAAAGGGGTTACAAGAGTTGCTTGGAGGAGATAGATACATATCACCCCATTTCCTTCAAGTTTTGGGTTCCATTTCTTCATCATCTTCAAGCTCTACCATCACCACTCCATTCCAGCAGCAAAAGAGGGGATTCTAGCAGCTTAGAGTCACCAAATCTGGTCCAAGAAGCAACAAAAGTGTTGGTCTTCAAAGGTAAGTCCAATTGCCCTCTTTTCTAGCTCATTTTTGCACCATCTCTAAGCCATACATGCTTGCTGAGTTGAGCTCCGACCAAAACTGAAAAGGTCATTTTTTTGAGCTCATTTTCTTGTTTCATTAAGGGCTCAACCCTATTTGAGCCCTCCATATTACACTTGCTTCAATATCCTCCTTGAATGCCATTTTCTTGCATGCTTTGGCAGCCCATTATGCTTCCATTTTTGGACGATTTACAGGCCTACAGATGGCCTTATTTTGACCTTCTTAACATGTTTCATTAAGGGTCTTTGGCTGTTTGGTGAATGCTTTGCATACCTCATGTTATAGCCTCTTTTAAGCCTCATTTTGCATTGCATTTCTAGCATGTTTGTATACTTTTTTTGGGTTTTTACAGTTCTGGAAATATGCTTATTTTTGGTCCCTCTTCAATGTTGTAGAAGGGAATTTTTCAATTTGGGCATTGCATATACCACTTGCCTCTTTGGCCACCTTTTGGCCCTTTTTCTTGCATAAGAACTTAGCCTTGTCTATGATTGTTTTTAGATTTTTTACAGTTCTGTAAATGTGCATATTTTTTGCCCCTCTTCAATGTTGTTGAAGGGCCCTAACCTGTTTGGGGTCAGCAGCTGTGAGCTGCTTCATAACCTCATGTTTAGGGCCATTTTTGCATGACATTGTTGCCCTATCTTTGCTTGCTGTTTGGCCATGTTTTGCACTAGAAAAATGCTAATTTTGGGGCTGCCTTGCTACTGTCTATTCATTGCATATCCATATTGTGCATGTTTGGTATAGCTATAGGCCATTTCGGGTCCCAAAGTCCATGTTTCGGGACTATTCCATGCATCGGGTGTGTTTTCGCCTCATTTCGGGGCTGTTTTCCCCACATTTCAGTGCTGAAATCCCGTTAGCATGTTTGCATATCATTTTTATGCATTTGCATTGCGTATGCCATTGCTTCGGTTTGCGTGCCCGTGTGCACGCATTTCAAGGCACTTCATTTTCATCCATCGGCATCTTATGTGAGTGTGGCTGAGGCTCTCTCATGTTAGTATAAGTCCATGTTGCATTCTATATGCCATTTCCATGCCATTGCATTGCGTATACCATTGCTTCGGTTTGTGTGCCCGTGTGCACGCATTTCGAGGCACTTCATTTTCATCTATTGGCCTCTTATGTGAGTGTGGCTGAGGCTCTCTCATGTTAGTATAAGTCCATGTTGCATTCAATATGTCATTTCCATGCCATTGCATTGCGTATACCATTGCTTCGGTTTGCGTGCCCGTGTGCACGCATTTCGAGGCACTTCATTTTCATCCATCGGCATCTTATGTGAGTGTGGCTGAGGCTCTCTCATGTTAGTATAAGTCCATGTTGCATTCTATATGCCATTTCCATGCCATTGCATTGCATATGCCATTGCCTCGGTTTGCGTGCCCGTGTGCACGCATTTCGAGGTACTTCATTTTCATCCATCGGCCTCTTACGTGAGTGTGGCTGAGGCTCTCTCATGTTAGTGTAAGCCCATATCATATTTCCATGTCACTTGCATCGCATTCTGTCATTTTTTCGGTTTGCGTGCCCGTGTGCACGCATTTCGAGACATCTCATTTTCATAGCATTGTGTATGCTAGGCTGTATCTTAGTCGCATTTCATACATGTCATGCATATTGCATCGTGTTCGGAATAGGAGTTAGCCCGGGCACGGGAAACGAGGTGCGTTTCGTACTCCGAGTGACGGAACGTGTTTCAATTCCCCAGTCACCGACACTCCGGATTATCCATGATGGAGTTAGGTCTTATTGTGTTTTCATGTGCATTCATTCTATATTGAGTTGTGCAATTCGACTCCTTGGCCATCATGCCTCGGTATGCGTGATTGATGGCACGAGGATCGAGGCATGCATATACTTGTGAAAATACATTGCTATGCCCCTTTCCTGTTCTCTGTTGCAGCAAAATGAAGAATCAGCAACTTTTCGGAGTTTAGCACGCTTTCCAAGAATAACTGCTAAACAGAGGCTAATTGGGGCATCCCGGTGGATTTCCGCGCAAGGCAGCCCAGACATGCATCATTCATCAGAAGCAAGGCAGTCCCTGGCTTGCATGCCAGTTTTACAGTTTTCTTAGTTAATTTATTAATTAATTAGAAATTTGTACATTATTTGGACTGTAATATTTGGACTGTACTATTCTTTTATTCGAGACTGTATATTTATTCGGACCCTCTGCGCGAGGGCAAAACTGTAATAAGTGTGCGTGAGTGTGATGTATGCCTTCCAACCCCACGTCTTTCTTCCCTTTTATTTATCTGCTTATGATGGTTAGATTAGGGTATATTTCAATTAGCATACAGTATGATAGCATGTTTGCATTCATTCATCTGTTTTGCATGCACCGGGCTCGGCGCATCATACTAACTGCATTGTACTTTCAATTCCAAATTGAATACATTTTAGTTGTAGCATCCCATATGCCATGTTTAGAATAGCCGAGCCTATCTCAGTTGCATTTTCGCATGTGTTGCATTAGACATTTCTGTATACTTAGGATCATGCATGATTTCTAATGTAAACTTCTGTTTTGGCTTGGAGTACTCGGTAAGTTTTATGCTTTAGCATCCTTACATGCGTGTGAGTGACTGCCATGAATAGCATGCTTACCATGAGGCTAAATGCTTATGTGATATATCAGCCTAGGTGCCTGTGGGTGAAGGTTGGGTTACTTGGATTGGAATAAATCATCAAATGTTTGTTTTAAGCCCACTAGATAGTGGCAAAACCATCTTTTTCAAGCCCACCTGCGAGTGGCAAAATCTGCATTTTAAGCCTACTTGCGAGTAGCAAACCATCTTTCAAATAAACAAGCATGAAATGTTTTGTTCCAATTCGGGCGACCCAGTCTATACTTATATGCTGTGTGCATCACATAGTAACCTAGGCTAATAACCGGAATAAAAACACACAAAGTTTTCAAAAATAGATATCATGGTTAGTAGAGGCCGATCTTTGATCGGGCGAGCGGGGGTGCTCACGAAGTGACCTTCCCCAATCGTACCCAAGTTCCCGAGCCGAGGCAACTTTGGTGATGACGGACACGTGGCCTTTGGCACCGAGTCAGGGTTTCTTAAATTTCCCATTAAAAAACATTTAGGTGGCGACTCCGTATCTGGCAAAGCAGTCCATGTTTGGCACTTCTTTCAAAATCTGTTTTCTTAAAACGATTTGCCGGATTTGGACTCTTTGGTTCAGACTTAGAACCGTGACAAATTTGAGAGTCCTGAGTTGTAGTGACCCCAATATGAACAGAACGGGAGCTCGTTCCTCCCCGGGGCGTTCGGGGACGTCTACACCGAGCTATGTATAGCTCGGCAGGGTGGCATCCGTTAGATCGGCTTTCGATCACACGGTCCGAAGGGCAGGGGACCGAGATAAATCAGTTCGGGCAGGAATGTATGACCGAGGTAAAAAGTTCAGCCATCTCACTTGGCTTACAGTGATAAGACTCCTAGTAGGACTCTGCTAAGGAGAGTTAGAATCCTACTGGGATTGTGTAAACCATCTCACTTGGTTGGTAGTGAGTAGGAGTATGACTCCTAGGAGGACTCTACTAAGGAGAGTATAGTCCTACTAGGATTGTGCAAAACCATCTCACTTGGTTGGTAGTGAGTAGGATGTGTGATTACTAGGAGGACTCTCATAGGAAGAGTTGGAATCCTATTAGGATTGTGCCAAAGTAAAGTCTATAAAAGTTCATAAGCGCAGACTTGATCAACAGGATTATACGAGAAGGTTTATTTCTTTCCTGTACAACAATTGATTATGTAATAAATCACTGTATAGAATTTCTATTTTATTCATGTAATATAAAGGATCTTGATCACTATATAATACAAACTCAAAAAATGAGTGTGCGTGTTTACGCAGGCTAACTTGGATTTGTGCAATATAATGATTAATATTTATATAAGATTAGCTTAAGGCTTCATTTGGCTTTTAAATTTCAAAAGTTCAAAAAAAGAAGAAAAAAAAAAACATAAACAAAAACAAAAATCAATCAATCATGTACATGAGTGATTCACGTTTTTTAATGAAACAAAAAAAATTATTTCCAAACACGTTAAATATTTTTATCTCATAAAATATTAAAAAATTACTAATATAAAAATTAAATTCTAAGGTGCTGTTTGGTAACACTTACGTTTTCAGTTTTCTATTTATATTTATAAAAATTTTAAAAATTCAAATAAAAACTTGTTTGGTAAAATTTTTGATTTATAAATCAGTGGTCTCAGTTTATAAATTTGGCCAAAAAATGAAAACACAAAAAATGTGTTTCTGTTTTGAGTTTTGAGTTTTTTTTTTTTTTACCACCCAACACTAGCCACCACTCGCCACCATTTTCCACCACCGTCTTCCGCCACCACCACCCACCACCACTCACCATCCACCGGCCACCACCAGCCATCACTTGCCACCACCACCCACCTGTCACTCACTCGCCACCACCACCCACCCTTCGCCGCCGCCACCACCACCACCACCCACCACCCACCAACCACCTACCATTTACCTGCCACCACCTACCACCCGCCACTACCATCCACCGCCCGCGCACCTACTTGCCACCACCACTCACCACCCACCTGCCACCACCATCCACCCATCACCACCAGCCACCTGTCACCCACCCGCCACCACCACCAACCACCCACCACCACCACCACCACCACCACCATCACCCACCACCCACCCACCACTCACCACCCACCACCGCCACCACCACCACCCACTCGCTACCACTTACCACCCACCATCGTCACCCACCCACCACCACCATCACCACCTACTCGCCACCACCACTACCACCCACCACCACTACCGTCACCCACCCACCCACCACCCACCATCACCTGCCATCCGCCACCCACCTGCCACCACTACCCACCACCCACCACCCACTCGCTACCACCCACTACTCGCTACTGTCACCCACCCACCCACCCACCATCACCACCCACCCGCGACCACCAGCCATCCGCCACCCGCCTGCCACCACCACCCGCCACCGTCACCGTCACCGTCACCCACCCACCCGCCACCACCACCCGCTATTCGCCACCCACCTGCCACCACCACCCGCCACCACCACCACCACCACCCCCCCGCCACCACCCACCACCACCAGCTACCCACCACCTACCGTCACCACTTTCCACCACCGTCTTCCGCCGCCACTTGCCATTTCTCATTCTTTTTTATATTTTTAAAATTTTTTAAACATTTTGCTAATTACCAAACGCGCTTGTAGTTTATGTTTTTCAAAAAATAAACAAAAATCAATTTATAAAATTTTTATAAATATAAATTGAAAACGTAAACGTTACCAAACACACCCTAAACAACGCCAAGTTGTTATAGAAAGTAATAAAGATTTTGTTGAATGGATTGGGTTGGGCTGGGTTCAGGTGGGGCTTATGTTAAGGAAAAAACATATTCTATCCTATGCCCAAGTTTGGTTCGACATCTGAGCTATACCTCTCATTTTAAACCCGGTTTTCAAATAATATTACAATCTCATATTCGTCCAATAGAACTCAAATATTAAATAAAAATAAATATTACAAAACCATATAATTCATATTGCTTTTTATTTTTATTATAGGACAAACTTTTGTATTTACCCAATAATGTTCTAAGGATCCGTTTGTTATAGTCGATTGATTATAGAATTAAACTAACAATTCAATAAATACGGTGTAGATCATGTTCATTTTTTAAAAATATCATGGGACTACGAATTCTGTTGAAGGGTATTAGAACATCTCTAACCATGCTCTATATCTTCAAATTTAAAGCATCCTCACTCTATTCTCAGTTCCAACCCATCCTCTATATCCTTTTCCATTTGGGAGGATGGATGCTTCATCCTTCAAATACAGAGAGAATATGAAAAATGAAGAATGATCTCTATAACACTATTCATATTTTTTAAGTATTAATTTTGTCCTCGAGCCCTTTTGCTTTTAAATTATATACCAATTATATCCTTTTATATTTTTTTGTTATATGTTATAAAATACAAATAACTTTTAGTACGTACGTCTTAAATTTATGAATTTGGTATCATTAAAAATATTAAAATTATATATTTAAAATGAGTTTAATATTAAATATATTTAACAAAAAGTTAAAAATTAAATATTATTAATGTTACAAAATTTATTAGCTCCTATACAATCCGAATTAATCACTACCATTTATTCTTCACATTTTGTCAAAGCTTATGTCCAACATCTATCTTTATTATTAATGTTGCAAAATTTAAGAAAATTAAGATTTGTAGTTGGAGTTTGAATGAATAGTGACATACTCTATATTTATTTTTTGAATAAAAAAAAATATTTGCATCCTCTTGGTGAGAGGATTGGGTTTGAGATGCTCTTATGTTGTGTTCGATTGAGGATTTGAGAATGGATTTGAAAAGAGAAATAGAAAATATAGGTGAAATATGAATAAAACATACGTATATTTCACTTAGTTTCACACACCTTTTTCCTTTCTCTTTCCAAATCTCCCAATTAAACACAGCGTTAGTAATTCCATGTGGCCTTTCACAATCCAATGCCACGGAATTAGTGGTGAAAATATCATTTTATCTTCATTTTATAAAAATAACAACGTCTCCTTTTATAAATTTGAAAATTTTGATGTAAATTCATAAATTTAATCCGAACCAATTAATATTATCACACGAATACACAAACAATAATATAATTTATCTTACATCACTAATATCGTCCTGTCATACTAATAGTCTCTTCACTCCTCATTGTTACTAATAATCATATCAAACATAATTTGAGAAACAAACATGGCCCAAGTTTACTCTTTGGTGAAATGCAATTTTTCATTTAAAAAAACAAAAACTAAGTAAATTATATATGCGCTATGCATAAATATATAATATTTATATTAATATAAAAAGTAATCAGTTTGTTTGGTTTGAGTTTTTGAATTTACTTTTCATAAAATTAATTTTTTTTATTTTTCATGCTTTTTTGTTTTCATTGAATTATTTTTTAAAAAATATATTTTAAGCAATTTTTTAATTTTTTAGATACACCTAACATTAATACTATAATATTTGTGGGAAAAAAAATCTGTAAAAAATTCACTAAATATAAAAAATATAATATATATATATATAAATTTAGTATATTTTTCGTATTATTGTATATTTATTGATTTTTTAAAATATTTTACTTTTAGATACATTTAAGTAAGGTATAATTAAAAAAATTCAAAAAAAATTGCTTAAAATTTAAAAAAATGTTCACTAAAAATACAAAAAATAAAAAACTCAATTTCTAAAAAATTGAAACTAAACACGGTGAATACTTCTGTTAATGTAGCTGTGACCAAAAAAAAAAAAAAAAAGTTTTAAAAAATGCCCCCAAAACATAATAATTGTTATAAACTATTTCAATTCTCAACAAATGTTTTAAATAATTGTCATGGTTAATAGATCCAATTACAAATTATACACATAATGTGCGCGTGCTTCTAATATAGCTGTATAGGATTTTTGGGGGATTTTTTTTAAGATCCCTAATATTAAGATTTTATAGCATAAAGGACATTAAATATTTTCATGATGTCTAAGATCCCTCAACATCGATTTAGAGAAATTTCAGTCCTATAGAAATTCTCTCCAAAGAAAATTGAAATTTTCTCTAGAGAAATTCTCTGGGTTCAAACTAGGAAAAAATGAAATTTCTCTGAGTACCAAAAAAAACCAGGGAAAATTGTAGAGAGATAATTTGTGTGACTATCCAGGAAAATTATTTGACTTCATAAATTTTTTTGGCTCTATTCACAAAGAATTTCTCTGACTTTGTGTAATATGTAAGCCCACAATACAATCTTTACTAACAAACCCACAAATTTCTCTGGTCCAAAACCAGAGAAATTTTCTCCAAACCAGACAGATCAGAGAAATTCTCTGGATTGAAACCACAAATTTCCCACTGTAAATCCACAAATTTCTCTGACCTTCCCTAGACTTCCCACTGTAAATTTCTCTGGCCTTTCCTTCTCTCCAGAGAAATTTTTTTCTCTGCCTTCCTTATACTTCCCACTCTCTAGAGAAATTAAATTTCTCTGGCCTTCCTCTCTAGAGAAATTTTAATAATGTCTAAGGTCTAAGGTCTCTCAAATTGATTTAGAGAAAATTCGACTTCACAGAGAAATTTGGGACTTTCCAGATAAAATTTGAAAATTTCTTTGACCAATTGTTTCTCTGCCTTCCATATATTTCCCACTCTCCAGAGAAATTAATTTCTATAGCTTTCCTGGCCTTCCCACAAAATTACCTCTCTAGAGAAATTTTAGAAATTTGTCTGGCCTCCCTGGCCGTTCCTGGACTCTCCTCATTCTCTCTTTACAACTCCCTTCAGCTGGACTCTCTAGAACACTCCCTAGAGAGCTCAGCGAGCTCTTAAACCTCCAAAGCCTCTATCTTAATGTCAACACACTCTCTGGAACCATCCTTCTCGAGCTCGGCTACAGCTCTTCTCTCTCCGACATCGATTTGGGCAACAATTTGATCAATGGGTCACTTCCCACATCGATCTAGAACCTCTACGATTGGTTCATTTCACTTCGACTGCCTGTCTTCGAGCAACTTGCCAGCAAAGATCAACCTTTGCGGGTCTGGTGGGATAGCCTCCTTATATTGGATCTTAGCATTGACATTGTCAATGGTGTCAGAACTACAAGCAAGACTATCGCAGAGTCAGCGAAGATCAACCTCTGCGGCTCGTTTACGCTTTCGGGTTCAATTCTTGTGAGTATAAGGAAAGGAGAAAACCAGAGCTCGAACTCACGAAAAGAACGCCGGTGATGGTGGTTAGTCGACGGCACTGCAGCAACGGAGGTGAAGAGAGAAAGAGAAAGAGATATGCAACGGTGAATGAGAGACACAGCGGTCGAGAATGACATGTGCAAAGGTCAAGAACAAGGACAGAGAATAAAGAAGAGAGAGAGAGCAGGAGTGATAGACCTTAGACATCATAAAATAATATTGTGGATCTCTTCCATTACTAAAAATGAAAGAGGGACCTTAGACTAATTTTTCCATAATATTACAGTAGTGTTATATCTTTTTTTTTTTTTTTTCCTCAAAATTTTTCGAATGAGGTGACAATATGTAATGAGGGTTTTGAAAAAATATTGGAGCGTGAGTTAATTTTTCAAATTTTACTTACCAAATAATTGGGGGGATTTGAGAAAAAAGTTATATGAATAAATCACTTTTCATGATATTATACGCTGTGTTTAGTTTCAATTTTCAAGAAATTAATTATTTTATTTTTTGTATTTTTTTTATTTTTAGTAAATATTTTTAAATTTTTAAGCATTTTTTTTAAAAAAAATTAGATGCATCTTATTTAGATTTATCTAAAAAGTAAAATATTTTAAAAAATTAATAAATACAAAAGAATACGAAAATGTATTGAGTTTTTATTTATTTGTTTTTTTATATTTTTGAAATTTAGTGAATTTTTTTTAAAAAAAAATTCATAATTTTTTAAGTGTATTTATGTTAAGTATATATCTAAAAATTACTTAAAATATTTAAAAAATTCAATAAAGATAAAAAAAAATTAATTCAAAAACTGTACTTTAATTTAAATACTATTTTACTCTCTCGTGAGACCGGCGTAATATGATAACATGAGGCACACGCCTCAAGTAAGAGAGAATAAAATAATAGGCCAAATTTTAACGTTATCTTTGGTTTGCTACTCATAAACACATTTTTGAATTTTTGAATTTTTTTCAAAAAATATAAAGTAGTTTGATAAAAAGAAACACTAAAAAAATACGGACCACTATTTTTTTTTTTTAAAAAAAAAAAACTCTAAAATTTGAATCTTTTAATAAAATAATTTTTAAAATTTTAATATTGCCAATTTAAACCCTAATCTTTTAATTTGTTTTTAATTTAAATTATTTACCTATTTTCGTTAAGTAAAATTGATGAAAAAAAATATATATTTTAGTTATTAAACTCAATATAAGTATATATAAAGGGAAATTCTATTTGCACACCGTCAATATTGTTTATACACTATTTTCTAAGTTCACATCGTACCAAATTTCAAATTCTTTATTTTTTCTCAAATCACACCATTTATTTCCCCAACAATGATTCATCCCCCCTTTTCCTCCCACCCCCTTTGACCCCCTCTCTCTCTCATTGGTTACATTTTCTTTTTCTTTTTCTTTTTCTTTTTTTTCCTGCTCCTCCAATCACCCCCCGCCACGTGGCAAAGGGGGTGAGAGGGTGACCCCCAAAAAGGGGTCCCAAGCATTATTCTTTATTTCCCCGTAATCCCAAAATACCCTCTTCTTCTCAAAATGTCTAACCCTAACCATAACGTAGTCACCGTCGCCGCTTTTTGCCGCTACCGCCCCTAACCGAAGCCATAATCTCCATGACAACAACCCAGATCGCAACATCGCCTACCACCCATCGTCGCTTTCTTTCTCTCATTCTTCTCATCATTTTCTTTTTCTTCTCTCGAAACCCTAACCCTAGATCTAGATCTACCAATGTCGCAAATCCACATCACCACCCACCGCCGTTGCCATCACTGCTCACCACCCACTGTCACCCCTTTATTTTCTTCTTCTCTTTCTTTTCCTTCTTTTTTTCAAATCCTAGATTTAGATCCACCACCGACACCAGATCATAACCCGCTGTCACTGCCATCACCTTTCACCACTACCGCCAGATCGCGAGAGAAGATAGAACGAGAGAGCATGGTGAAAGATGAAAGGCAAAGAGACTATGGTGATCATGGGTTGGGTACGACTTAAGAAAGTTACTAGAGATAATGACGGTAGCAGTGAAAAAAGAAAGGAAGAAGAGGTGGGACGCGACAAGGCTGGACAAGGTACTGGTGGTGGCTAGTTGATGATGGTGGCTAGAGGAGTGTGCTGGTGGATTTGATTTTAAGGTTTTTGTCCAAAATAGTAATTTCATTCAAGGACACAATAGTAATTAAAAAATATTGGATAATGGTGTGTATTGATAATAATGATGATATGTAAATAAAATTATATATACATAAAATGTAGGGGTGTCCGCGGTTCGGTTTGGGACGACTTGCGGTTCGGTTTGGACCCGCCCGCATGTATGCAGTTTAGAAAAAAGTCAACCCGCAACTACCCGCAATGCGGTTTGCGGTTTGTGCGGTTAGGGTTCGTGGATGTGCGGGCGATTGTGGGCGGTTTGCGGATTGAACTTTTTTTCCAAAAATTTATTTTTAAACATTTTTTTTCTCCCATTTTGTCAATCTTTATTTTGGACAATTTTTTCTCATATTTTCTAAAATGCTCCAACATTAATAATTAATGAATTAAAACTTGTAAAAAACTTATAAAATAAAAAACACAACAAATTCAATTCGTAACCTAAACAAATTATTCAAAATCTACATTCTATCATTAACTTGCATTCATCCTAAATTCATCATTCATAACCCAAATAAAAAAATCCTACATTGAAAATTCAACATTCATCATTCCTAACCCAAAAAAGAAAAAGGAAAATAATAATTCTTCATTAACTTACATTCATCCAAAATGTAAAAAAAAAATTAAAAATTCATTAACTTTCATTCATCCAAAACCAAAACACAATTAAAAAAAAAAAATTGTTTTCAAACTTCATTCAATACAAACCCATGAAATAAAATTAAACAATTTCTAAGATATCAAACTTCATCTTCATGAACCACATCCAATTCAACTTTCACAAATTCCAATTCCAATTCTAATTTTAATTCCATGCATTTGGTTGATGAACCCTACACAAAAATAAATTGAAAAAATATAAACTTTAATTTTCAATTATAGTAAGAAATGAAAAGATGAGTATATGAAAAAGAAAAAGAAAACTACTTCATCAGGTAAGTAGAATCCATGTTGTCTACAAAAAAAAAAAAATGTAAAAAATTCTTCATACAACATTCAAACCCATCACAAAGATAGCATGCTTATCAATTAACAATCAGAATCAATTTTCAGATCAAACAAAACAAATTCATATTTCAGATTCAGATTCAGATTTCAGAATTAATAAAATTAACATACAGTTTCAGATTTCACAACTAAGATCAACATTACACAGTGTGAGACACAACTAAGATCAGATTTCAGATTACACAGTGTGATCAACTAAGATCAACATTTCAGATTCAGATTAACATACAGACATTACAGACATCACAGAATGAGGGAGACATTACACACACAAATTCGATCGGTGCAGTGCAGAGATGAGAGATCAGGGAGAGAGAGAGAGAGAGAGAGAGAGAGAGAGAGAGATAGAGAGGCTTACCTATGAGACAGTGTGAGTCCATCAAAGCGAGAGAGAGAGAGACAGAGATGAGACTGAACTGATGAGATGAAAGAGTGAGGGAGCCAGATTAGATCAGAGATATATATATATATATATATATATCAGATATGTATATATATATATAAAACAACCATCAGGCCGAGAGAGAAAGAGAGAGAGACGGAGATTGAGAGAGAGAGTTTACCTATGAGTAGATCGGCGGTGCGATGATCGGTGCGAATCGATGAGATGAACAACGAGAGAGTGAGAGAGTGATCGGTGCAGTGCAGAGATGAACGAGATCGGTGCAGAGATGAACGAGGGGGTGAGAGAGAGAGAGAGGCGATTGAGAGAGTGATGTGAGGGAGACGATTAGATTTAGGGTTTTTTCTTTTGTTTGGTATAGTATAGATGAGGACCAAGTATAGATGGACTGTTAGATTTGTTTGAAAAAAAAAAATTTAATTAATTTAATGTGGGCTGGTTGGGCGGGTGCAGTTCAAACCCGCAACCGCACGCAACCCGAAATTTATGTAAAATCCAAACCACACCCTACTCTAATGTGTTTGCGAAACCGTCCACATGCGTGCGGTTCGGATCGGGTAGGGCGGTTTGGGCGGGTCGGATAACCCTATGGCCAGCCCTAGCGGATTGGAAAAAATGAATCCGCATCCGTCCGCCAATTCGGCGGATGTGGATTGAGCGAATTGGCGATTTGGCGGATGGATGCGAATCGGTTTGGTGGTTTAAAATTTTATAAATTTTCAACATAATTCAACTTGTGCACTTTCTCAAAAAAGAAGAAGAAGAAAGTATTGCAATTAATGACTTAAAAAAGTATTAGAATCACTGTATACCTTATCTAAAGAAAGAAAGTTTGAAACTTTAGAATATCACAATCACTACATGCCTCATCTACATATTACAATCATAGTGTAATTCATCCACATAAAATATTACAATATGTGGTTCTTAAAATATAAAAATAATTCAAACTACCAAAACCATGAACAGAGCAGTAGTAGAGATTGTATGTCTATGTATTGTTACATTTATATATGTTGTGAAAACAAAAATTAATCAGCATATATCATATTTTCTATTTATTATTTTTAGAGTTAGATTTAAAAACTAAAAAATATAGATAAATAATACGCTTATTTTTTTCAATTCAAAAAATATATACAAGTTGAAAACTTTTTTTCAACAAAATATTTAAACTCTTTTTCAATTGAAAACACAAATAAAATATTTAAACAAATTGAAAATACAAAGCCTTATAAATTAATAGGGGTGCTCGCGGTTTGACGGTTCGGTTGCGGCCAAAGGAATCTCAAATCCGCCACCCGTCTGCCAAATTGGCGGATTGGAGAAAATTAATCCGCAATCGTCCGCTCGTCATCACACATCCGTCCAAAATGCAGCGGATCAGTTCGGTTTTGGCAGATCGGTATATCCGCTGCTCACCCCTAATCGAGAGAGCTAGTTAATGGCTGCACAGGACAACAGTAACACCCAACTCCCCAGAGCTCGTTTGATTAAAATATTCAAAAAATAAAATAAAATAAGTTTTCTAATTTAACAAGATAAAACATCATATTTAACTCATAATCATTATATTTTTTCTTTCATAAAAAATCAAAAATTCATTTCCAAACGAAATTTTTTAACACGAAATTAAAATAATAATAATAATAATAATAATAATAATAATAATAAAACTAAAAAACCAAGGCTCCGTTTGGTTAGGGTTTCAAATTATAATTCCACCCATTGATTTGAATGTATTGTTTGTTTAGAGCTTTCAAATCATAATTCTACACCAATTTCTCAAAACTCAATTCAAAACATAATCATTACTTTTCAAAACTCATAACCATATACATAATTTAAAACTCTTTTCAAAACTCAATTCAAATAAATATTTTAACTTTTTAAATATTTTAAATATTCAAATATTTTAATTTTTTTAAGGTTTTAAATATTTTAATATTTAAATACCTTACGATTTTTTAAAATTTTTAATTTTTTGAATATTTTTAAATATTTTAATTTCAAAATATTACGATTTTAATTTTTTAAATTTTAAAATATTTTATAAAAAAAAATTCAAACTCTATTTTATAAAATATTTTAATTTTTTTTGTCATGTATTTGGTTACGATTTGAGTGTAGAGTTGTGAAAGTAGTATGGAGTTTTGAGTTATGTGTTTGGTTATGAGTTTTAAAAATAATTTCTTAATTGAGTTTTGTTTTATGTGTTTGGTTACGATTTGAGTGTAGAGTTATTTTTAAATTTAAAATATTAACATTTTAAATTATTTAAATTTTTATTTAAATTTTGTACTTATTAAATTTTTTAGATTATTTAAATATTTATGATTTAAATTTTTTGAATATTTATTTTGAAAAAAAAATTATTTTCTTTGTCATATTTTCAATTAAAAAATTGTTTAATGTTATTTTCTATTAATAATAAATTTTTCTAATTGAATTTTAAAAAGAGTTGGTTATGATGTTGGTCAGAATTTTCAATAGTGTGAAAGTAATGTGTTTTGTTATGAGTTATAATAATTTGAATTAAGTTTTGAAAATTCTTTTCAAAACTCATAACCAAACAAATTTTCTTACTTCACATGTCAAATCAAACTTTCAAAATTCAATTCCACATTCAATTCAAAACTCAATTCAACACTCTCTTCAAAAATCATAACCAAACAAATTTTCTACACTCAAATCATAATTCTACAACTCACAAACTTAAAATACAATTCATACTCTCAAATCATATTTACAAAACTCTACCAATCACAATCCAAGTAATTCTAGCGTTATGCAATACGGCGGCAGCTGGATTTGAAAATGTCCGAAACACACAATTTTGGTTACAATGTTTGGGATGTATTTGCCCCCAAGATTGACGGTACTGATCACACTCTACTATATCTCTCTCTCTCTCTCTCTCTCTCTCTCTCTCTCTCTACTTTTAACTTCCCGCCCAAACCCTCAGAATTTGCTTTCTCTTTTTACACTCGAACCCCCTTCTGTCTTTTCTACGAATCCTCTCTCTCTCTCTCTCTCTCTCTCTAGAGGCTTCCATCATCTGGAGGTATTTCCCTTGGGTCTCTCTCAGATCTGGAATAGGGGGATTTGGTTTTGGGGTAAATCTGAATAGGGGATTTGATCCAAATTTGTTGGGGTTTTTTCTAGGTTGTTTTGCTTTTGCTTTTTAAAGGGTGAGAGAATTAAGTTGGTTAAGAGTTTTTGTTTTTAAATGCCATCACGTAATTTTCTTTCTCTGTCAAGGCTTTGGTTTGCAGTTTACAAACTCTGTGTTCTTTGATCATTTTCACCGTAGTGTTTGATTCTCATATTGATTTAGGAGCATATAACATACAATAGCTATTTATTTTAGACTATTTGTTTCTTTTGTTTTTTATTTCAAATTTTTGTGATATGTTCATGCTCAGATTCTCATTATATTGTGTTCTTTTTATGCAAAGCTTGATTTGAGTTGCAAGTGATTAATGCAGGCCTTTGTAAATCATTGCATGATTAAGGGTTTGTCAATTGCTTTCTATGGAACTAAGGCCATGTTTGTTTGGGCGGATTGAATTAGCATTCCCATGACTAATAGTTCTAGGACTACGAATCCATTGGATTATGTATCCTATCTTAACTAATAGTCAAGTTTAAAATAATTAGTTCGTACTTCAATTATTTAACCAAATATCGGATTAATAATTTTATTAGACTATTAGTCCAATTCCAAACTCATGTACACCCAAACAAACATGGCTTAAATATTAGATTTATGATAGTATCAATTCTGCAATGAATACAATTAAGGTTCGGTCTATTGTATTTTGTTGTGGTTGTTTGATTGATGGTGTTACTCATGAGCGTTGATTATATTGTAAGTTTTTTAGGATTTTGAAATTCCAACTCTTACCTTTGAAGTATTTGTTCATTCCTCATGAGGTTCTCCTCTGTGTGTGTGTGTGTGTGTGTTAAAATTTATTAGGGCAATCCCATCTTCATGCGTTTCCATTTCAGAAACTCATGTTGAGAGAAAAATTGACCCTCTTTTGTCGTTGGCCGTTAAATTGTTTTCCCAGTCCATTGCAATGTCTTGCAAAATAATGAATAATCATAAATAGTTTGGAATTGCACTTTCTGTCTTGCATATATAGTTTTTTGAGCTATTGAACTTTTTGAACCATGACTCAATCCAAATTCAATCTCCATGGAAGGCACTACAAGTCGAGGACACCATGTATTTGTGTGGTATTTCTTAATATATAATAGAACAACTTATAGGATTTAAGCCCCATGTAGATTGCCTAGTAGTAATTCCACATGGTTCAGAAGTTGACGTTTGTGCTTAAGTTCAGTATTTGAAAATTAATTAATTAGTGTTTTTTGTTTGTAAACTTCAATTTTCTTAGGAATATTTTTAGTTCGTCGGAGAACATATTTAACCTCTTTTTATGTTTGAAATTTTAATTTGAAGTGGAATTTGTTGTAACATGTCGGTTAAAGAGCCCCTCCTCAGCTTTGCCCCTTCCACCCAACCATGGCCTTACCCTTCCCTCCCAGCAAACTGACACAGCCTTGCAAGCTTTGAAATCATAGCAATGGTAGGGCTTCGTTTTTGTAGAGGTTGAAGTATTGAAAGAATTAGTGCAAGAAAACTTTCACTTACTATTTATATTATATTCTCAACATGTGTGTGTGTATGTGTGTGAAAAAAGAGGTATCATTTTAGACCCAGATCTGGTTATTTGTTCAAGGACTCATGTTCAGCACTTTTATGTATTTTCATTGAAAATTTTATGGAAACCCAAGTTACCGTCTCTTATATCAATGTCAATGTCAATGTCCAGCACAAATCTCTATGAGTGTATGCACGTTTCAGTCATCTATCATTTGTTGAATTTATTGAAGGCCAAGCCCCATCTTCATTCTTGTATGATTTTTCATTGAAATTGTATGTATATAGACAGCAGCAAGCAAGCAGGGTTGTGAATTTTATTTTTATATCTTTTATTAACCCCCATTCTTTGCTGTTGGTTTTCTTTCAGGTTAACAAAAACAAACAATAATAAATAAGTAATGGGTAGAAGTCTGAGCCCAATTCTGCGGCAAGAGTTGGAAAATCTTGAGAAAGGTGCAGATAGCAGAAAATCTGCAATGAAAGCGCTGAAATCATATGTGAAAGACTTGGATTCAAAGGCAATTCCACTCTTTCTTGCTCAGGTTTCTGAAACCAAAGAGAAGAATGGTTTGGCATCATTGCCATCTGGGGAGTACACAATTTCCCTCTATGAAGTTCTTGCCCGCGTCCATGGCCCAAAAATTGTCCCTTTGATTGATAACATCATGACCACCATCATCAACACTTTAACTTGCAGTGCAGGTTCTTTTGCTCTTCACCAGGCTTGTTCAAAGGTTGTCCCAGCCATAGCAAGGTACGGGATCGATCCCACAACTCCACAAGACAAGAAGATGCATATAATACACTCTCTCTGCAAGCCCCTTTCTGATTCTGTTTTGGCTAGCCAAGAGAGCCTTTCTTCTGGATCTGCCCTCTGCTTAAAGGCTCTTGTTGATTCTGACAATTGGCGCTTTGCTTCAGCTGATATTGTCAACGAGGTTTGTCAGAGAGTTGCTGGAGCCCTAGATAACCCCACACAGACACAGACCAATTCTCACATGGCCTTAGTTATGGCTTTGGCCAAGCATAATAATTTGATTGTTGAAGCATATGCAAGGTTGTTAATACAATCAGGATTGCGGATTTTGAATGCTGGGGTTGCTGAGGGAAATTCTCAGAAACGGTTATCTGCCATTCAGATGGTTAACTTTTTGATGAAATGTTTGGATCCAAAAAGCTTATTCTCAGAGCTTGGATTGATTATTGGGGAGATGGACAAGTGTCAATCTGATCCGATGGCTTATGTTAGAGGGGCTGCTTTTGAGGCTCTGCAAACTGCAAGAAGGATAGCCACGGCCACAGAGAAAGGCTTGAAAATTGATCGGGATATGATGATGGGTTCATCTACAGGATCAAGTTTTGGTAGGAGGGGCAATAATAGTCGGAGGAGAAATTTATTATCGAGTGCTGGGGATCAATCACCTGTGGCTGCATCACCCGAATCACAGACAGTTGATTCTTTTGTTGGATATGATTCTTTGATTGAATCACCAATTTCCAATTGTCAGGCCTCTGGTGAGCTTAGTTATGATCATGATCGAAGGAGTGTCAATCGGAAACTTTGGAGGAGGTATGAGAACGGTGGAGTGGATGTATCTCTCAAGGATGGCTTGTACTCTGAGGTGACTCGTGGAAGTGCCACTCAGAGCCCCAAAGGTGGTGGATCTTTCGATAGCGAAGGTGATGATTACACAGACGGATTTGCAGGATTCTTGCAGGGAAGTACTAGAAGAGACAGAGTTCCAAGAAGTACTACTCCTAGTCCTCAGGTACCCATAAAAATCAAAATGTTTGCTTATTTGAATTCATTTATACAAATAAAAAATTACAGTAAGGAATGGGATACATAAATTGAAGCCGCAAGGAGAATTGTCCTTGCAATCAAAATGGGGAAATAACAAGAAAACAAAAAAGAAGTAAAAAGTAAAGTTCAATTTGGAACTTCTTCCTGCAGGATGTCGTAGAGACAGAATCTAGTTGTACCAACAATCTAAGAATTGAAAGTTGTTGTACAAGTGAAGTGTTGGTGCATATTTCATGCACAATATATGAAAATTAGTAATTATGGCTGTAACTAGAGCATTCTATACACTTTCTTTATTATATATAAAATATGTATCTATTTTATAATTTTGTCACATGGATAAAAATAAGAAGACAGGAGAAAAAATTATCTTTGGATATAATAATAAAAATGGAGAGCTTTTGAAGGAACTATAAATAATCAAGAAGAAGGAATATCTCCTCTATGTATCAATTCTTTCCGCATGTCTATATTTTTGTGTTGTATTTTTTTAAACAGATTTTCAAGTAAATTGTAGGTGTGTTTCTTTGGGGGAGCTTTGGGTTTTCAAATTTTTGTGATAGCTGCTGCAAATGCAATTACCCAATGAAATATTAAACAACAAACCTTTTTGTCCAACTTGGAACTTTTAGCATTTTTCATACTCCCAATCGTATGTGTTGTAGCTGATTATGCACAAAGTTTAAAGAATGGAACTTTGAATGATAAATGTACAAAAATGTTGTTTGTCTTGAATAAAGTTTTGGGAATTATTATTGTAGATTTGGAAAAAATGATGATTAATACTTTTTTTTTTCAAACTAAGACACAATTAGAGGAGGGAGTATTAAGAATTTTTTTCACTATTTTCTGTTTTCTGTTATCAGGTTTGAAGTAGGCTTGTTTTTTTTTTTTGTGTGTGTGATAGTGTTGATTCTATCTATACTCCTCTTGTCTTTCAGAGGTCTCGCTATCAGATTAATGTAGATAACGTGAAGATTTTCGAAACTCCAAGGAAGCTCATTCATTCTCTTCAGGATCCAAATAATGAGAGAGCCAACTTCTCGGAAAAACATTCTAGAATGTTTAGAAGCCCATCCTCCAGCAAATTCGAATGGAGCCCTACATCCAAATATGACCAAAATGGTCTTTCACCCAATATCAACTATGTGGTCGAAAAGGATGGAGAACTACATGTTGGCAATGAACAATTCCAAGGTGGTTCAGAATCCGTATCATCAACAGAAGATATTCCTATTAATGCTGATTTGCAAGTGGCTGAGAAGGTGGTTCCTGGAAGTGAAGTTGAATCGCTGAACTTTGACAATCAGAAAAACAATTGCAAGTCTGCTATCAGTATGGTCTGTGGTGTCTTTGTTATGCTATTTGCAGTTTTTATTTCTTTACTGTGGATAGATGGCCAGGATGAAAGCTGTAACCTTGTTCCCACCTAATTTACCCATTGAAATGTATCAAAATCAAAGTAGGACAATTATTAGTGGTAAACACTTTGGAGTTGTGATGTTGAGAATCCAATGGCTTTTGTAATCAAAGAATTATATTAGGTTATCCTAACCATGAGTAAGATGTTTGATGTGCTTTATAGAAGTGAAATCATTGTGTTATCTAGGGACAATCATTCTTCCTATCTATGCGTGTCTTTTGTATTCTTTAGGACATCACTGATTTGAGTGTTGCTTTACTGTAATGAGTCTCATGACTAAAATTGCAAGGTATTTGTGATACGATTTGTTGTTTTCATTTGAGTACTACTCGGTTGCCTCATGTTGAATCAAGAAAATAGTTGCTCTTTTTTTTAATGCCAAACTTAAAATTTCTGAAATATGCTTTTTCTTCACTATATCCTTTACTTCCATCCCAATACAACGCCTCCAAATGAGAACATATTGAACTAACACAATTTTGCAGAAACTTGTTTCCCTACAAGCAAGTGTAGAAGATGTGTATTTCTCCTATCCAAATTATCTTCCTTGGGATGAAAGCAAAAACATGCTTCAGTGGGGTGTGTTTAGAGATTTGGGTTTTGCAAATGCTGCGAGCCTCTCCATTCACCTCCAGGACCGAGGATTATAGGTTTGAGCAGGGCAGATTGGCCTACGCATAGATAAGCATATTTGCCATACCATTCATGACTTGAGCCAGGACTGAACATGTACAGTTCGTTGAACCCATCTCTTCCTACCGCAACTGAATTTCTTCTACCCTGTTTCATATTCCGAAATCAACCCCCAAGAGAAAACAAAATTTGTCAGTTTATTATTAGATGATTGTAGCGCCAAAAGTTATATAGGCTAGTAGGGTGAATTACCCTATCAATTATTGTGAAGTACCGTGGTGCACTGGTGTAAATCCTACTCATTTTGTCCGTTAAGTGCTTATAGTTGTCGTTCTCTTCACCCTCCATCTCTTCTTCTCTTTCCATCTCATTGCTCCGATTCTCTGAACCCCAGGCAGACAAAAGTTGCTTGACTGCAGTAGGACTTTTCCATGATTTTTTAGAACCCAAATCGTTCCTTTTGGTGGATTCTGGAGGAATAATACTAAATTTTGATGAAAATGGTGGCTTGTTGTAGAAATTTGATCCTTCCAATCCAATTGCATAAGTTGCTTCTGGTGTACTCACTGTCAAATGACTCGTAATAGAGCCAGTCAGACGAAGAGATGAATGTTTTGAGTTAGAGATTAGAAGCTCTGAGCTTAAGAGATCTTGCTGGAGAGTTAGAATGTGTTTGACTTCAATCATATCCTGTGAATTACTGCAAACCAGTTCTACCTGCATTTGTCAAATTCATAATCCCTCAGAATTTGCTCAAAAACCCAAGCACAAGAAATCACAAAAATAAATAAATAAAAGCAAATAGGGGGGGAAATACATATAGGGCTGCTACCTGTTTGGCAAGTGAGAGAAACAATACAGACATAACTTCTAATCAATCATGTTCTACTTTTGGTGTAAGCACGGCTATTATTTTTTTTAAGAACTTCCAGTTATTTGGGGTTTTTTTTTTTTTTTTTTGAAAATTTGAAAAAAAAAATTCTGAATACAACTCACTTTGTAGCGGAAACCAAACAGTTGTTTTTGAATTTTGGAAAACTGTTTTCGTACAAAATTAAAAAAATAATATGAAAATGATGTTTGTCTTCAAACTTTCATTGTTTTATTAACATGAACTTCTTTTTGTTCACAAGCTCAGCACATCTTTTTCTATCTAAACCACATTTTAGTATAAGAATGGTGTCATGATTCTAATCCGGAAAGAAGTTCCAATCTCTGAGTCTTCTCTTTGTCTTGGCACTGTTTATATTTATATATATAGTGTAGTGTTGTTTTAGACAGATTTGTAGGCCATTTGTAAGAGTGTTTATTTGATGGAGCTTGGAGTTCAACCTCTTATACAGCTATAGAATAGAACCAATAGGTTTAAGGATTTATCAACTACAGAGGACTTAATCTCATTAAAGAAAATGAGATTACCGCGCCTCTTAATCCACTTTGTATAAATCTTTTATTTGAATATATTTTCTAGTGGTAATAACATCAACAAGAAAATATAAGATGAGAGACTAACCCTAATGGAATCTTGAGGACTTCCTCTAACATCGCCAAGGGCCCAAGTATTTGGTGACCATGAAACTCCACTATCACTTTCACAATTGAAAGCTAAAGACACCCCACCTTGAATTTGAATGACATCATCATCATCATCTTCATTCTCCTTCTTCTTCTCCACTTCTGATACAGATGTATGCAACAGCTCAAGAATGCCCCCATGCCACATGGAAGCCTTGTAGGATGTGATCAAGCCACTTGGCAGCATCAGGGTGGCAACACTTCCATTATCCAATGCCATCCTGACAACACCACAGTTGTCACTGAGTTCCTCAAAGGTGAGTCCATAGCCACTCAACTCCTCACTCTCCCAGTAGCCCATATTGATGGATGGTGGATATGTAATTGAAGCCATTGTTGCCAATGGAAAATCTCTCTTGCTGTTTCTGAATTGAATAGGAGGAAAATATGAGTGTAAAGATGTCAAACTTGTACTACTGCATTTTATAGGGGAAAGATGAGGAATGAAGTCAGAAGAGAAAAGAGAACTGTGAACCATACTCATGTTTCTTTCAAATTCTTGTTTTTTTCTTTTTCCCAACCTTATATTGTAGCATACCCTTTCACAAATGAATGAGAGAGAGAGAGAGAGAGAGAGAGAGGTTCATCTAGGATAAGGCTAGTTGTTTTGGTTGGCTGTAGTTGAAGACTCCAAAGATAATTATTATTAATTTTCTTTTTCTTGTCATTTGACAGCTGAGAAGTGTAACACCCTCTTTTTTACTGATATTCAGGTGAGATGCACAGTGGTTGGCCAAGAATTTAGCCTTATCTTCATCTTCTTAGTTTAAAATTGTTTTTGAGCCAATGGTGAATTAATAGTTGTTGGCATCAATGTTTTGAAATCCTTATCGTTAGTAAAATCAAGAAAGAGACCGAAATGTCATTCAGAATTGAATGGTGATGTTTTTTTTTTTTTGAGGAAAAGTTAAAGACAAATATATAAATATGCAAGTAGTGCTAACCAAATTAATTAATTTATGAGTTAATATATATATTGTTAGTTGGAAAAATTAATTAAACTTGTATCTAAGAGAAAGAAAGCTTAATGTAATATATTATTTATATTATTATATTATTACTAACCGTAATTTCCATCGATTTCACAAAGAGAGGTCTATTTTCAAGAGGAAACGGGTTTTAGGATTTAGGATTTCACCGAACGATAACCGATCGAACTGATCAATCCAGTTTGATTTAAAAAAATTAGTTTGCATAATAAGATGTTGTATCTCTCTCTCAAATCTCGCTTCCATTTTTTGCTAGTAAAGATGCATGTACCACAAAACAGCCCAAATATGTTGATCTTACATCTCAATTTGTCAAAAACCATTCAAAATAAATTTATACTTAAAACTTTTTCTTCATCTGTACATTTTGTGCATAGAATAAAAAGCATTTGATTTGCTAAAGCAATATCGACATCATCATTATCAATATCATTATTAACAAATGAAATGACAGACTACTGTAACAGCAAGAAACTGTTTCTTCTTCTACTATCGAAAAGAAAAAAAGGAAAAAAAAAATCAATTCCTCCGGAGAAAATTGGAAAAAAAAGAAAAAAGAAAAAAAAGTTCATTTACTAATTTTACAGATTTACAGAACTCTAGTGCAATAAGAATCTAAAACTATAAAATATTTACAATGTCAAACAAGTAGTAATCCACCAATTCTTTCAACCATTACTTTACTGATTGTACCTAAACAATTTAGGGAAATTTGACTGTGTGGGTGATTTTTCGACCACACTGCCCGCTTAGTAACCAGCTGGAGAGCACTGGCAGAATAGATGGCACCTGACTGACCTTCAACAGAAATATAAGAATCCCGCGGTGGTTTCGACCACCCGGGGGCACTCCGACGATCAAGTCAGTATATCTCTCAAAGATAAATCAAGTACTAAACTCACAAGCTTGAGTATCAAAAGCATACCTTAGACCCATGGGGGTGCCTCTCTTTTATAGCCAATACAATCCTAGTCCCAAAAGGAGCCTGGCCCTAATGGACTTAGGATTACTGCTAATCTGGGACTCTCAGTAGGATTAGAATAAACTCTCTAAGAGTCTTATCTTTACCCAAACTGAAGTCTTCTCCCAATCTAGGACTCTTGTCCATATCCAAGTTGAGTTCCCTCTTCATTCTAGGACTTTTGTCCCTTATCCATTTATCTCGGTTTCCGATATCTTCGGAGGCAACCTCGGCCTAGCCGAGATGACCTCGGCACAACGACCAAGACACGTGGCACCTCCGCTGACACGTCGGCGTCACCTTGCCACGTGTTGGTACTCAGAAAATATATCCCCACAATTGCTCCCTAGGTTCTATTACCTCGACATTCTGAGGTGATGGAACCTACACTGTTCGTTCATCTGTGCCCCTCAAAATTCCCTGGACTTTACTATCCACTGGTGTCAAGAATCAAGTTTCATGTTTTCTAAGCTGCTTGAAATCGCACCTCCTAGCCGAGATTCTGGTTCCATTAATTCGTAAACTCCAAGAGCTTTGCAACTGCTCTACTCACACTCTCTGGTGAGTTCCCGATTTCCAGTCATCTATTTGACTTCGGCGATTTTCATATTGGCGTTCATTTCACTTTGTAGGTTCATAAACTCTTTACTTACTATTAAGCTCAATCTTTCATAACTCTTCTGAATCTGTTTACTTGCCATCTGTTGCCTTCTATTTTCGTCTGTCTTCAAGTTTTGAATTGTTTGAATGCCTGGCACTGTTCTTGTCATATCCGCTTTCTGTTGCTAGCATCGTGTCTAGGTCATTACTTTCTTGTTCTTCACATACTTACTTAGTGCCTGTGCACTTGGCTTTATTCTTGAACCTTGCCGTCTTCTTGACTATTTTTCTCTTTTTTCATTCAATCCTCTGGCTTTTTCTCTTTCTAGATTTTTTTGCTTAAATCCGTCATTGTTCCAAGCTTTCAAGCTTCTGCAACTGTCTTCGTTTCTCTCCTCCGGTGAAGCTTTACGTCATTCTGTCATTGTCGTCAGACTTCGGCAATTCTCATTCCGGCTTCCCTCTTTCTGGTAAGCCACTGTTCCTCCTGGTTTTATTTCTTGTTGCTTTCCAAGAAGCACTGCTTCATTGTTAATCACCATTCTTGTTTTACCCGTTATTTCCAAATCATCTTCTTGAATACACACTGTTCACACATCTGTTGATTTCTACCACTGTTTTTGGCTTGACACACTTGTGCAATCTTTTTGTCTTGATTTCTTGATAGCTTCATCACCATTCTTGATTACGAATTACATTCTTGTTTCTGTTTTCTGTGTCTTTTTCCAGATTCTTGCTTTCAATCTTTGCCTTCAAACTCCGAGGTGCCAATCGCCAAGAAGAGCTTTGATCAAACTCTTCAGGAGGTTGATGCTGAGCTCGTGGCTGAGAAGGCTGCTGAGAAGTTCTTTCCAACTGTCTTCTGGGGGTGAGACACAACCTACCGCTAATGCCGAGTAGTTTGCTTCCTTCTTGAAATTGATGCCGAGGTAGCGGTAGAGAAGCTCCTCCAACTGACTGCCGAGGCTGAACCATTGTCGTCTGTCGAAGCAGATTAGTCCGACGTTCTTGCTTTCAGTCCCTAGTTCTTTAAGGTCTTTATTTTTGTACTTGCCAACCTTCTCAGCTCTTAACAAGCTAGTTGGTCATCTCGGTTGATCATATCTCGGAAACGTCTTTTAGTGTTTATCTCGGCTATACCAAACTTGTAAATTGTTACAAATTTCAACAAGTGGTAGACTTCATAATCTTCGGTTAACTCATTTTGTAATTTGCTCAAAAATTTCAACAAGCGTTAACATTCCTTGCTCCCTAATTATCATTCCTTCCCCATACACCTTCTCCCTGCCCCCTAATGTGAACGTAAGTTGTATTTAGGATCACATTAGGGAAGTGGGCTTCGTGCTGTAGCCACAGACCTGATGTGTTCTTCTTTCGCCGATGCATTAAAACTTCTGGTATTTAATTCACCCCCTTTAGACCCTCTTTCTCTTGGCCTTTGCAAACTATCATCGCTGTTTCTTGAAGCATTTATTCCTTTCACAATTCTGGTCACCACTTCTGGCGTGCATTTAGTGGTTCTAATCAAAACGACGTTTGACTCGGGCGAATCTTTTGCCGACATTTAACTTTGTGCACTCTTTAACTTGTAAATTCTCTCAGAATTTCAATAAATGTTAAACATCATTTCGGTTTAACTACGGTTAAGTATCATCTCAGTTTAACTTTAGTTAAACATCACCTCAGTTTAACTTCGGTTAAACATCATCTCGGCTTAACTTTGGTTAAGCATCATCTCAATTTTTGAAGTTTTTCCTTTTTTTTTGTCGCTTGTACTCTTGTACCTTTTTGTTCTTTAGATAATGTAAGCTCTGCATATGGCCGATGTGCCTCCTTGTTCTTGAATGTCTAATTCAACTTTCCTTCTCTGAATGAAGCGCTCTTCGTCGCCCTCCTGGACGAGGATTTTCTTCAATGGCTCCTTGCCGACATCATCTAGGACCTCCATGTCCTCGTCTTCAATCTTTGCCTTCCCTGGTTCCCGAATGTTGCAGGTAGTTTTCATTGCTGCCATGGAGCAATTCTTTACCTGCAGTTGGTCTCCTCTGACTTCTTCAATCCCATGTTCTGTGGGGAACCGCAATAGTTGATGCAACGTTGAGGGAACTGCCCCCATTGCATGCAATCATGGCCTTCCCAAGATGATGTTGTAAGGTGAAGGCGTGTCAAGCACGACGAATTCTGTTTTGATCTTCTTCTAACTGCTCTTGCATGATTCTATATTTTGCATGTTTTTCATATTTTGCCTCCTTTGTGCGATCTTCTCGGGGTTACATACCTCGGGTATAATAGCTACAAAACTTTTACTTCGGCAAGATACTGACCTGCAAACTTTTCATAAATTCTAACAAGTGTGAAACATATACTACTCAATGTTAACTTTGCAAGCTTTTTCTCAAGTTTCAACAAATGTTTAAACGGTGATCTCGATCTAGCCTACTTGTAAATTGCTACAAATTTCAACAAGGATTAACATATACTGTAACAGGGATCAACAAGGATTAACATAACAAGTGTTAAACAATAATCTATTTGTAAATTGCTACAAATTTCAACAAGTGTTTAAATATACTTAGCTCTTTCCTCAACCTGTAAATTGCTGCAAATTTCAACAGATGATCATATGTCGGCTTAACGTTATCTTGTAAATTGCTACAAATTTCAACAAGTGTTAAGCATCTTCTTTAGTTTAACCAACCTGTAGATTGCTACAAGTGTTTAGCAATAACCTCGGTTTTGCTTCAACTCGTAAATTGCTACGAATTTAAACAAGCGAAGAGAAACAGTAATCTCAGCTTAACTTCAACTTGTAAATTGCTACAAATTTCAACAAGTGAAGATAAGGAACCATCTCGGCTTAACTTCAACTTGTAAATTGCTACAAATTTCAACAAGTGAAGATAAGGAATCAGCTTAATTCCAACTTGTAAATTGCTACAAATTTCAACAAGTGAATTAAGGAATAATCTCGGCTTAACTTCGACTTGTAAATTGCTACAAATTTCAACAAGTGAAGATAAGGAATCAGCTTAACTCCAACTTGTAAATTGCTACAAATTTCAACAAGTAAAGATAAGGAATCAGCTTAATTCCAACTTGTAAATTGCTACAAATTTCAACAAGTGAATTAAGGAATAATCTCAGCTTAACTTCAACTTGTAAATTGCTACAAATTTCAACAAGTGAATTAAGGAATAATCTCAGCTTAACTTCAACTTGTAAATTGCTACAAATTTCAACAAGTGAAGATAAGGAACCATCTCGGCTTAATTTCAGTTAAGCATCATCTCGGCTTAACTTCGGTTAAGCATCGTCTCGATTTAACTTCGGTTAAACATCATCTGGGCTTAACTCCGGTTAAGCATCATCTCGGCTTAACTTCGGTTAAGCATCGTCTCGGCTTAACTTCGGTTAAACATTGTCTCGGCTTAACTTCGGTTAAGCATCATCTCGGCTTAACTTCGGTTAAGCGTCTCGGCTTAACTTCGGTTAAGCATCGTCTCGGCTTAACTTCGGTTAAGCATCGTCTGGGCTTAACTTCGGTTAAGCATCATCTCGGCCTAACTTTGGTTAAGCATCGTCTCGGTTTAACTTCGGTTAAACATCATCTGGGCTTAACTTCGGTTAAGCATCATCTCGGCTTAACTTCGGTTAAGCATCATATTGGTTTAACCAACTTGTAAATTGCTACAAATTTCAACAAGTGGTAAACATATTCTTCTTCTCTTTGCCCCCCCAGTGTGAACTTAAAATCCACTTAGGTTCTCATCATACATGTAGCTTCGACCTTGTCGCCGAGGTTTAATTCAAGCCGAGGTTGTCGGCCTTGGTTTCTCTATTGATCTTACTTGGCTCCAACCTGAGTTTGATTTTCGGCCTCGCATCGGCGAGCCGTTTCTTTTTTCTTGTTCCGACGCCTTTGTTCCCGGCATGTCCTCCTCGGCCCTAGCATACTTCTCAATTCTGGCCAACTTTAGTCTGATCTTGTGTGTTTCCTTTTTATCTTCTGGGATCTGAGATCTGCTCATTGTGCTCTTCTCTTCTCGGACTCAGGTGCTGAGATCTTATCTTCTGGAATCTTGGATCTGCTCATCAGGTTGAGCTCTTCTTTTCTCGGACCTACTCATCTAGGCCGAGATCATGTCTTCTGGGATCTGGGATCTGGGATTTGCTTACTCAGGTTGAGCTCTTCTATACTTGAAAGTTATCTCCTTGGGAGCGCTCATGCCCCCTGTTTTTGCATCCCTTCTGGAAGGGTCTTCGTTCCTCCGCAGGTATCTATCCTTCCATACCTGGAGGTCATCTTCATTGTAGTATCCGCTTCGATCTGTTGTCTTTGGTGCGTCACCTTCCTGGCCGGCGTCTTTCACTCCGTGACTCTGGTCACGAGTTTCTGTGTTGCGATCGTCCCCTTCAATGTCGAGATCGATAGGTCTCCCACTCCCAGTAGGAGCATTGTCTCTAATCTGATCCTTCTGTCCGTCATTGGCCATCTATTCTTCTTTCTTTCCCACAGACGGCGCCAAATTGTGTGGGTGATTTTTCGACCACACTGCCCGCTTAGTAACCAGCTGGAGAGCACTGGCAGAATAGATGGCACCTGACTGACCTTCAACAGAAATATAAGAATCCCGCGGTGGTTTCGACCACCCGGGGGCACTCCGACGATCAAGTCAGTATATCTCTCAAAGATAAATCAAGTACTAAACTCACAAGCTTGAGTATCAAAAGCATACCTTAGACCCATGGGGGTGCCTCTCTTTTATAGCCAATACAATCCTAGTCCCAAAAGGAGCCTGGCCCTAATGGACTTAGGATTACTGCTAATCTGGGACTCTCAGTAGGATTAGAATAAACTCTCTAAGAGTCTTATCTTTACCCAAACTGAAGTCTTCTCCCAATCTAGGACTCTTGTCCATATCCAAGTTGAGTTCCCTCTTCATTCTAGGACTCTTGTCCCTTATCCATTTATCTCGGTTTCCGATATCTTCGGAGGCAACCTCGGCCTAGCCGAGATGACCTCGGCACAACGACCAAGACACGTGGCACCTCCGCTGACACGTCGGCGTCACCTTGCCACGTGTTGGTACTCAGAAAATATATCCCCACATTGACTATAAATCCCTCTTACCTTCATTTCATTGTTAAAAGGACTAAGAAAAAAATTACACTTTCTAAACCCCCTCATAATTATAAAGTCTTGCATAAAGGGCAAAATTGATTATTTAAATATTTTATTAGACTATTGTACCCTCAATTAAATTTTCCCACCTTCTCCACCCACTCTCTCCCCACCTTCACTGTCTCTCTCCTCCCTCTCTCCCTTCTCTAACTCCTTCAAGCTTCAGATCTGGAAGCTCAGCTACTGCCTCTGGAACTCCTACGTCGATCTCGCCAACGTCGCCGGCTTCTGATCCTTTTCTGCCACTCCCTCCGGCGAACACGCCAAGCTCCGCCACGTCTCTGCTGATTTGCTCTTCTTATGTATATGTGTATGTATGTATTTATATATATGTGTGTGCATGTATGTATGTATATATGACTCATACATACATATGTATATGTATATATATCGGTAAGTGAGTATATGTATGTATATTACGTGATATTTTTTTTAAACATAGATTTGAGTTTTGAATATATATGTGTATATATATATATATATATTTGTGTGTATGAGTGTTGTTGAACACATGTATTCTTTGAAATCAAAAGATAGAGAGATATTTGGATGTGTTCTCTAAAATGGCCACCTCAATCAGATTATGATTATGTTGATATTTGGATGTTTTTGTTTAGTTTTTGATCTCTGTGTTTTGTGGTTATATATCCTTGTAATATAGATTTATGTTTTTACTAGTTTTTGAATTCACCTGTTCATACTCAGCTTGTTCAATGGATGATCGATCTATTAAAATGGATGATCTATTCAATTTCTTTCTCTCTGATAAGAATCTCTCTAATAAGAATTTCACACAGAAATTTTACTAATCAAAGTAAAGTTTACTTTGAATTAGAGTAAAATTTTACTCTGATGAAAAAATGTTGATTTTCTCAGCAACCAAATTATATTTGGTTTTCTTGTTATGTTTCTGTGATTTTCTAGTAACCAAACACACAAGGTTATTAATACATGATACTTAGTGTGATTCAAAGTGAATACTCTCCTTAAATCATAGTAAAATTATACTCTAAATCAGAGTAAAGTTTACTATGATTCAAAGTAAAATTTTACTCTGGTTAAAACCATGTTGATTTGCTTAACGATATAATTTTACTTTGAATCATAGTAAATTTTACTCTGATTCAGAGTAAAATTATATTTTCAGAGTAAAAATTTACTCTGAATCATAGTAAAATTTTACTTTAATTCAGAGTAAAATTGTACTTTCAGAGTAAAGTTTTACTCTGAATCAGAGTAAAATTTTACTCTGTTAAAAACATATTAATTTGCTTAACAATATAAAATTTTACTTTGAATCATAGTAAACTTTACTCTGATTCAGAGTAAAATATGATTCAGAGTAAAATTTTACTCTAAAATACACTGTGAAGATGGCTTAATAGGAGAGCTAATAGATATAAAGGTAATATAGTAAAAGAAACAAGTTTTAAAATATTAGAGAGTTTTGAAAGTACCTATATAATTCTTATCTTTTTAAAAGACAAATTAGATAGCGAGGGATCTATCACCAAATCCCCCAACAATTTATCATTTAATAGGTTCAACCCTTAAGCACTCATCCCTAGGCACTGACTGGGTAAAATATGTCATCTTTGGTGCTTACATGGGGTGATTCCCTTGATAGAACCCCCCAACACCACAAAATCAAAACCAACAAGGTAGAAGAACCAAGCAAATATAAGATCAAAGATAAAGCATCACTGCAGATCTTTCTATGAGAAACCCTAAAGATGAACCGAGAGTTCCAACACCTACTAAACTTGTCGGATTTTAAAGCAACTCAAAAAACCCTCTAAAACCTGTTAAAAAAACTTCTCTTCAATATATAAATCTGTTGGCTACATATTTTGTAAAAGCCAGTTGCAGTTCGACACGTGGCATAGTAAGGGTAATAAAGGAAGGTTATTCAAGCCTTTAATCCTGATCGTACACGTGGCAATAAATATTGGTCCTCACATGATCTGAGTAACACTAGATCAAATAACGGGATGCAAGATGACGTGTCTTCAACGGTTACTCATATTCAAATCCAGTACAAGAGGGAAGCTCAACTGCCAGTAATGGCGTAATGGAGCTACTTTTAAGGAAGCATGATCAGCGATCATGGAGGAGCAGTTCGACGGATCGAAGTGCAGTTCGAAGGTCATCACTGACGAGTATAAATAGCAGAGCAGCCCCCAGGAAAAAGGACGGACTCAGATCATACAAACCAGTCATTTACTTCATATATTTTCTTTTCCAGTCATTTACATTTCCAGTCTTTAAATACCCGTTCTTTAAATACCTGCACTTTAAATACCAGCACTGCACTTCGATTTATAGGAGTAGCTTCAAGTAGATTCAAGTAGATTGCTGTTGTAAACCTCTCTGAGGCCGAGTTCGGACCATTGTAAGTGTTCATTTTTATGAAATACTTCAATTGTTCTTCATATTACTGTTATTTTCTATTAACTTCTCCTAAATCAAGCCACCAGTAAAAGTCCTCTTCATTGAGGCTGAAAAGAACTAAAACACAATCGTCTGATAATTGGTTGGCAATCACAATTTCTGTAAGGACTGATTGATCCTTGCTGGCACGCTCACATTCACAAAAATACCCTTCGAAAAGCCAAAAAGCCAACATATATTTTTGGCACGCACAGTGGGACCTAATTAAAAATGGCTAGAAGAAGACGACAAGGAGAAAATGAACGCTTCGAAGAAGGCGTGGAAGGAGAGGTAGAAATACCAAATCCAGAGGATAATGTGGTAACACATCCTGTGGAAACTCCTATACTGTCAGAACCTATGGTCGAACAGACCAGTACTTCTGGACAAGAACCATATGTTCATATTATTGGACAAAACCAAGGAATTGGACCGTCCACTGTGCCATTTATTCAACCAACAAATCCATGGGATGGTTTAGTAAATGCCATGGGACAACAATTAATGAACACAATGGAAAGGTGGGCAACATCCTTTTTGGATCGAATGAATAACCACCAACCAACAAACACAAGACACACGGAGGAAGTCGTAAATGTCCCCCAACAAAGATTGGCTAGAGAAAAACAGCCTATGCAAGTTAATGGACATGCTAATGGTCAAACTAGTACCCAAAACTTTGAAAGACCATCGCCTCAGTCTTGGTATGAACCCATTTCAAGGCCTATAGCAGGCCAAAATGCCTCAGTACTTAATAATGAAGCCACACAAGTTGGTGGATCTGGCCAAGCACAAGAAACTGGCATAAGAGTGGTTACAAATCCCATGTTCGAAGCCATACCTGGCACGAGGGGGTACACTAATCCCTTATTCGAATTTACACCCGGGGGGTTGGAGGGTTTTCCCACAAATGGCAGAGACACAACACCTGTTCCAGCACCTTTTGCAGGTCCTTTCGTGGGTCATGCTCAAAGAGGTTACCCATACCCTCAACAGCAACCTGCACTGCAAGGACAACCAGCCCCAAATTTACCGCCTTATGGACCAAGAGGACCACAAGCACAAGTTTGTCCACCAAATCTTGTGTTTGCCCCTCCAGTAGTGGTTCAGCAGGCACAAAATATGGTCCCTAGAGACCAGATTGCTGATGTTGTTAGGGAGATATGTGGACCAATGGCTCGGGGGGTCCAGACTCCTATATACAGAAAACCATACCTAGAATGGGTGGATAGGGTACATGAATACCCGAGGGGATTCAGGATACCAGATTTTACCCTTTTTTACGGAACTGGAAATCAATCAACGATAGAACATATTGCTAGGTTTGCTGCTCAATGCGGTGAGTTTACTAACCATGACTATATGAAACTGAGATTATTTCCAAATTCCCTAACAGGGGGAGCATTTGTATGGTACATCAACCTTACACCTGGCTTCATTCAAAATTGGCAACAAATGGAAGAGGCATTTCATGCCCAATTCTTCCAATCAGAGCCAGAAGTATCTATGGCAGATTTGGCTAGATTGAGTCAAAGGCCTGAAGAAAAGGCTACTCAGTTTATTGCCAGATTTAAAAGGGCTCGAAATAAATGTAGAGTTATCCTGCCAGAGCCAGAATTCGTCAGATTGGCTCAAAATGGTTTGGAATTCAGGCTTCGAAAGAAGTTTGATTCAACTGAATTCAGAGATTTGGTCGAACTGACCTATAAGGTGTCTCGATATGAAGCATTATTAGAAGAGGAACAAGATCGAAATAATGCATCATATAAGACATATTATAGAGATCCTAATTATGAAATAGATGCAGCAGAGATTGTAGGCAAAGAACCTGTAATCTGTGAAGCATTAATTCATAAGGATACAATTATAGACCAGCAGTTTAAAAAGAAAGACTTTCACAGAAAATACTCTTTCGATTTAACAAAAGCAGATGACATCTTTGATCATTTGCTCGCAGCTAATTTCCTTAAGTTACCTAAAGGAGTAAAACTACCATCTCCAGATGAACTGAAAGGAAAAGTATACTGTAAATGGCATAATTCTTGGTCTCACTCGACTAAAAACTGCATTGTTTTTCGAGACAGGATCCAAGAACAGATTCGAAAGGGAAATTTGAAGTTCTCAGCTAAGACAGAAAAAGCCATGGGAATTGACAGTGATCCCTTTCCAGAAGTTGGAGAGGCAGCAGCCAATGTCATCACATCAGACTTTCAGAACTTGTCCTTGACAGAATTGGAGGAAGTCAATGTGCAGATGCATGTTGCTAATCAAACCAACATCAAGAAGAATGCTAGAGGTCCACCAGTTATTGAACAAGGTTTCTCGCACCAGAAGGAACACTCTGATGAAGAATCACTGGATGATGATTCTTTAGAAGCAGCGGTGATGCAGAGAATGTGCCCCAGGTGCAGACTCAGTTACAAGTGGTTGAAGGGGCTCCCAACTGATGGGAAGCAATACTACAGGGATGTTCAGAGACGTCCTAAGTTAACCAATGCTTACAACAAAAGGCCGTATCCGGCTAGTGATAGGCAGAGACCACCAGTGGTTGAGCCTGTGGTGAACAGAATGCATGACAAAGGCAAGAAGCTCTTGCATGAATCCAGGCCACATAACTATTATAGAATGGAGAGTAGCCATTCCGAAAGAAAACTGGAGAGAGGTTCAGTTCATGGCATCAGAGCCAGAGATTGGCCCCCTAGGCCAGTTTCACGCAGGACAGAAAATGGTCACCCCTATCGAAGGTCTGAATCAGATTCAAAACATGAGGACAAAACCAAGCACTTACCTTCACGGCCAGTTTCGAAGATGGCTTCGAAGGTGGAAAAGGGCAGTTCAGCGTCTGAATCAGCAAGTTCATGGGTACCTGGAGTCCCAGACTGGTTTGTAATGCAAAACAAACCTAGAGAATTGCCTGTTCGAGGAGATGTTGTAAACCAAGGCAGGATGATCAGGCCTCCTATGGTGGCTCCGAATAACTGGGTGCTGCTTAAACACCCAAAGACAAGGGAGCCAGACATGGTCCCAGTCATCTCAAGATCACAGAGGAGAAAAATTCAGCGCAGGTACACCCAGTACCAGAAAGATTTGAAGGAAAGTGAAGAAAATTCTTCACCAGTCAAAACGGAAGGAAGGAATAACCCAAAGTCAGACCATGCTCCAAAGCTGGTTCCACAGAGCAAAGTGGTCTGCAGCCGAGAACAATTGGCTAAGGTTCATGCCGAACTAACAGCCAGAGAGAAGTCTAGTCTTGTTGGATTGGAGAAGACTCTGATGGAGACAGATAGCGAGACCGAAGAAGAGAGTAGCGTAAGCCAGAAGAAAGAGGTCGTGGAGGAAGAGATGTTCGAAGCCTTCATGGCTGAGCAAACGTTTCTGACTAAAGAACCAGTTGAGAAAGATCCTTCGAATGGATCAATTAGCAATGAAATACCAGAATGCATCATGCAGGATGTTTCTGAGGGAGTCGACCAAAGTAACCAAGAGGGGGAACAAGTACAGCCAGCCATCCAGTTTGGCTCGTTTCCCCCAGTCTCAGTGAACATGGTACACATACTACCACAGGAATTCCAAGCTGGAGATGAAAATCAAGAGGGGCAGGAAGCTGATCCAGTCCAGATCTCTAGTGAGGACTCACAAGCAAGTATGGTGCACGATAATTTCGAAATGGTTACCCCGATGGAAGATGAATATGAAAGCGAGGAAGTGGTTAGCATCAATCTATCGTATCCATTCGAGTACCCCTCAAATTCGATGACGCAGCACGTCAGGCCTTTGTACATCAAGGCTTTCTTTGATGGAATACAGCTGAACCGAGTCCTGATAGATAATGGGGCAGCAGTAAACCTACTCCCGAAATCTTCTTTGAAGAAACTAGGGAAAAGGAATCCCAGGTTGATACCAACCAGCACAACCATTGCTGGTTTTGCTGGAGATAAGCAAATGGCTCAGGGGATTCTACCCATTAATTTAAGTGTGGGAACCAGGGATTGTATGACAGCATTCTTCGTAATCGACAGTAATGCTAAATACAATGCTTTGCTTGGAAGGGATTGGATCCACACTAACAAATGTGTGCCTTCTTCTTTACATCAGAAAATCATGATGGCTTTAGGCAATGGAGAGACAGAGGAAATCGATGCAGATCCTCAACCCTTCATAGCCTGTGCAGACTTTGCGGAGGCTAAATTGTATATTGAGGGAGTGACACCTCTCAGTATACTGATGAAAGATGACAGCTCAGCCGAAGTGACGGCTGATGAGGAGGTGACACACCTAAAGCACTTAGTCCAAAAAGGTGCTGATGAAGAGGTTGTCCTTAGAGATGACAATGATGCCTGGTTATAGGCAAAGAGAGGAACCGCAAGAAGCCAAGTCCTTGGCTTTGATTAAATTTTCAGCATTGGACATAAAAGCAATAGTCCAGAAAGTTCAGGAGCAAGAGAGAGAGGCCATGATAATTGGCTGCAAACAGCAGAAGCAACAGGCTGGAGTCTTGACTCTTGGTAAGTACTGTGCATTGGACATTGAAACAAAAGTCCAGGAGATACAGGAAGAGGAAGCCTTGTGGACAGACTTTGTCTATGAGGAGGAGGACAAAGATATTGAATTGAAGAACCTGGGGGCAGAACCAAGCTTGAAGATCACTTCAAAGGTAGCAGAAACCAGAGGGAGTTCTCATGCACAAGACCCTTTAGAAGAAGTAAATCTAGGGGAAGGTTCTGTACAACAGCCCACTTATGTAAGTGCTTGTTTGAATGCTCTGGACAGAAACCAGCTTTTGGTTGTTCTGAAGAAATACAAAGATTGCTTTGCATGGTCTTATAATGAACTACCAGGATTGGACAGGTCATTAGTGGAACATAGGCTCCCTATGAAGCCTAATTTCAGGCCATATAAGCAGAAACCAAGAAGGATGAGTCCAGAAGTAATTCAGAAGGTCAAGGAAGAGATCCTTAGACTCCTCAAGGCAGGTTTTATTAGAACAGCCAGGTATGTCGAGTGGCTATCTAATATTGTGCCTGTAGTCAAGAAGAATGGCAAAATGAGGGTATGTGTCGATTTCAGAAATTTAAATCTGGCAACTCCCAAAGATGAGTACCCTATGCCTATAGTGGATTTGCTGGTGGACAGTTCAGCAGGTCACCAAGTCTTGTCAATGATGGATGGGCATTCCGGCTATAACCAAATCTGCATTGCAGAGGAAGATATCCACAAGACAGCATTCAGATGTCCTGGGAATATTGGCACCTTTGAATGGGTTAAAATGCCATTTGGTCTAAAGAATGCTGGAGCTACATATCAAAGAGCCATGAACACTATCTTTCATGATCTTATTGGAGGATATTTGGAATGTTATATTGATGACATTGTGGTTAAGTCCCAATCCATGGAGGAGCACCTGTTTCACTTAGAAGCAGCTTTTGAAAGGATGAGGAAGTTCAAGTTAAAGCTCAATCCTCTTAAATGTGCTTTTGGTGTATCATCTGGAAATTTCTTGGGCTATGTTGTTCACAAGAAAGGAATACAGATTGATCAGAATAAAGCCAAAGCAATCATCGAAGCCAAACCCCCATCAAGTAAGAAAGAATTACAAAGGTTCCTTGGGCAGGTTAACTTTCTTCGAAGGTTCATTTCTAACACTGCAGGGAAAACTAAAGTATTTTCTTCCTTGTTAAGGCTGAAAGATGAAGAGGAATTTGTGTGGACAGCAGAGCATCAAATTGCTTTCGAAGGTATCAAGGCCTACTTGGCTAATCCTCCAGTGCTGATGCCACCAAAGGGTACTAACCCCTTGAAGTTGTACATAGCTGCAGCAGAAGATTCATTGGGAGCTTTCTTGGCCCAAGACAATGTAGAAGGCAAGGAGCAAGCTGTTTATTACCTTAGTAGGTTTTTAAATTCTTGTGAATGTAAATACTCAGCTGTTGAAAAGCTGTGCCTTGCTTTGTATTTTGCTGCAATGAAATTGAGATACTATCTTTTACCTACAACTGTCTTGGTAATTGCAACCACAGATTTGGTTAAATATATGTTATCTAGACCAATGTTGAGGGGAAGAATTGGCAAATGGATGCTTGCCTTATCAGAATTTCATCTAGAATATGTCCCTCAAAGGGCAGTAAAAGGGCAGGTTTTAGCCAATTTCTTGGCAGATCATCCATCTCAAACAGAGAGTCAGGAGATAATGGAACTTGGTATGACCAGTGTTGAGCCATGGCAAATGTGGTTCGATGGGTCGAAAGCAAATGGGCTAATTGGAATTGGTATTGTAATCAAGTCTCCACAGGGGACAGAAACTACCCATGGTTTTAGAGTGGATGAAGCCACCTGTTCCAATAACCAGGCTGAATATGAAGCCTTAATTGTGGGACTAGAGATTCTTATTGGATTACAAGTACATGCAGTTGACATATTTGGAGATTCTCAATTGGTGGTTAACCAAGTGAAAGGAATTTTCAAGTGTCAAAGCATAAGTATCCTGCCATATTATGTTGTTGCATTACATTTGCTTTCTCAGTTCCAAATAGCAAATGTAACCCATGTTCCAAGATTCTTGAACAATAGAGCCAATGATGTGGCTCAAAAGGCTTCGAACTTCAAGGGAAGGGATAATACCCAAAGGGACATAAGCCAAACAACATATCAGAGATTAATACAACCTTTGAATAAAAGGAATGTGATCTTGGAAGTCAATCATAATGACTTACAAGAACAAGACTGGAGGCATCCAATAATGCAGTACTTGGCTGGTCCATCTTCGAAGGCCAGTAGAAAAGTTAAGTTGCAGTCTATGCAATATATAATATATGGTAATGCTCTCTACAAAAGGGGGGGAGATGGCTTATTGTTAGAATGTCTAGGCCCGAAAGAAGCATTAACAGCCATGGCTGAGGTTCATGAAGGCATCTGTGGTGCTCATCAACCTGGTGTAAAAATGAGATGGTTCCTTCGAAGGCATTCCTATTATTGGCCAACCATCCTTAAAGATTGCATAGAATATGCAAAGGGGTGTCAGGCATGTCAAAAGCATGGCACAATAAGGCACGTGCCCATAACTGACCTACATGCAGTAGTGAAGCCTTGGCCATTTAGAGGGTGGGCCATGGATATGATGGGAAAAATACACCCACCTTCTTCGAAGCATCATTGTTTCATTCTAGTGGCCACTGACTACTTCACTAAATGGGTCGAAGCTAAGCCATACAAGGCTGTAGACCAAACAGAAGTTATTGGTTTTATTAAAGACTTGATCCATAGATTTGGCATCCCGCAAACCATAACAGTTGATAATGGAACTGTGTTTGATGGGAAAATGGTGAAGGCTTTTGTGGCAGAATTTGGAATTAGCCTTGTTAATTCCACACCCTATTATGCACAAGCTAATGGTCAAGCTGAGTCATCCAATAAGTCTTTGAAAAAAGGAATACAAAAGGTTGTGGATGACAATCCCAGGGATTGGCATAACCTATTATTGGATGTTCTGTGGGCATATAGGACCTCACCGAGGTCAAGCACAGGAGTCACTCCCTATGCTTTGGTGTATGGACATGATGCAGTCTTACCAGTAGAGATTAATGTTAAATCTTTGAGAGTAAGATGTCAAGATCAATTGAATCCTGAACAATACCATCAAAGTATGTGCTTAGAATTAGAAGGCGTAGATGAAGCCAGAATTTTGGCATTAAATAGCATTCTTTTCCAAAAGAAGAAAGCAGCCAAGAATTATAATAAGAAAGTCAAACACATTGGCTTTGATGAAGGTGATTTGGTATGGAAGGCAATACTCCCAATTGGGATTAAAAGCCATAAGTTTGGCAAATGGTCACCTAATTGGGAAGGACCATATCAAATTCATAGGGTTCTGCCTTTTGGAGCATACCATTTAAGAAATTTGAATGGTTATATACATCCCAAAAAGATTAATGGCAGATATTTAAAACCTTATTTTCCAACCATTTGGGAAACACAAGGGATAGAGTGAACACCATATGCAAAAACACAAGCTTGTTCAAGTAATATTCAAAATATTGTGCTTTCATAAAGAATTAAGTACATTGTGCCACAAATTGGCCCAAAAATCATTACAATGCTTTAGTTGTTTTTGTACAATAGCTTTCCTATTGCTAAGAGAAGGAAATAATTGAATAGCCGCAGTCATGTCTTCTTTTCGATTAGCCAGCCCTTGATTGGTGATGTGCAGTTTCTTATCAGTTCGAACCAAGGCTTGGTTTACCGCGGCTAACTCCTCTTCGAGCTGAGCTTTCTTCTCCAGAAGTTGGACTCGAAAGTCGGAGGCAGAAGAGTGTTGTTCTTTCAGAGATGATACTTCGGTGTGCACTTGAGAAACAAAACTCTGGTCCTTAGCCAGCTTATCATCCGCAGCCTTAGCAGCATGGCAAATGTTGAGATAAAAATCAATAGTAGCTGCAGCCTGAGATAGATGACTTGAGACACTCATGGCAGACTGCTCAGCAATATTACAGCATTGAAGGAACCCATTCCTGATGATAGGCCTTTGTAAAGCCTCGAAGGGGATCCTTGAAAAGGAAGTCAGCAGTTGCAAGCATGTGTCCAAATCTACTGAAGGTACAAAAGGCTTGTTACTGGAGGAAGGAGAACTCTCGAAAATTTCCAATAAGGAGTTAGCCAAGGCTAATGGCTCAGCTTCAGCAGTAGAGGTGGGAGAGGTAGAAGGTATGTCAAAAAGACTAGCTAGTCTTCCTTCAAAAATGTCTACCTCATCCCTTGACATTAAGGGCATAGAGAGTGTTGTGGTGGAAGACGCAAAGGGCTGCATAGGGATGGGAGAAACGGATGGAGCATCTTTGGCAGCTTCTATGGTCTTGGCCACCAGCAAATCAAGAGAAGAGGGACTGGAAGTGGGCATTGGTGATGAACCATGAATTGAAGGGTTACCAGTGTCTTCTATGGAAGAATCAACTGCCATTGGGGATGGAGTAGCAGTTGGAGTTTCTATAAAGGATGGAGAAAGAGCAAGGCTCGAAGGAAAAGTAGATTGAGGTAGGTTACGAGCCAAAAAAGGGAGGTATGGCTTTAATCCAAGAAAAGGAGATGCAGGAATACTGGAGTCTAAAGAAGGTATGACAAATATAGGCTTTTGAAGTGGAAGCACGACTCGAACAACCCTGACATTCTGCATTTGGTCAACCTCAACCGAAATTGATGAAGGTCTCATTGGAAAGGTGAGTGCAGTAGTTGTCGCTGCAAAAGGAGGAAATGCAGAACAATGTTAAACTTCAATACCACAAGCTAACAAAGTAAAAACAGCAGAGGTATGAAAGAAATTACTTGTTCCAGAGGCGCTAGTACTGATGAGAGAACTGCGGAGAGAGTAATGTCCAGCAGTCTGCTGCCTTCTTACCATTTCCCCTTGTGCTGCATCGGCAGCAGCAGCTTCCTCTCTTTGTTCTTGCCATCTTTTCTTGGCTCTCTCAAATACAACGATTGCCCTGGAATGTTCTTGTTCGACTGCCTTATGAGTAGAATCCTCAACATGGTCAATGACAGGAACAGTCATTCTCTTTCTCTTCTCCCCCGACAGAGATACAACCAATTCTTTTCCAACCTCCCCTTCTTCAGATCGGGGTTCAGACTCTCCAGAGATAAGTTCTTTCTCCGCTATTATGACGATTGCCTCGCTAACAGGATTTTCAATGGCATCAGATGAAGACACAGCTACCTTTTGTCTCTTTGTTCTTTGTAAGGGCATTTCCTTCTCTAACTCAACCTCTCTTTCTTCTTCAAGAGATTCAGGTACTTCAGGAGGGAGGACTAGTCTCCTTTTTGTTTTTTGTTGTTTCTTCTTGAGAATAGCTAAAGTCTCAGCTCTCTTGGGAGACTCTTCTTGTGGAGACCCTACACCAAAAGCATGAGTATAAGAAAACCAACAAAAGATTCAGAAATGAAAGGGGAGGAGAAGAACTTGAAGATACTCACCCTTCTTCGAAGCAGCTCTAGTAACCCTGGCTGGAAGGGGTAAAGTGGCAGGAGTAGTGGTGACAACTTCAGGAGGGGGAGAAGTGCTCTGGGCTGTTGTTGACTTATCCTTCGAAGGCAATCCCAACCCCACCAATAAGTCATGAGGATGTGCAGAGAGGCGCACTTCCATATTGGCTGTCCACCAGTTCTTAAACCTTTTTAAGACTGAGCCAAAAGGGCGAAAGGGGATAAATTGGAATTCACTCAATTCCTTCAACAGTCTGAGTACTGCTGCCTCTGGTTTGGATTTGGGTATTCTCAAATCTCTGGCAGTGAGATGGACATTTGAAAGACTGCAAAGAGGAACAGGTATCCCTTGAGAGAGCCCAAATTGCCTTGCAAATTGAGAAGGGCAGTATACCTCAGATATGCATTTATAGGCTCGAGGGTTCAGAGTGCCAATGAACAGCTCCCTTGGTAATAATATAGAGGCCCACATATCTTTGTGGGGAGAAGTGGAACATTCCTTATCAGCCAGAAAAGATTGTAGCCAGGTTGGCCCTCTATTGGCTTCGAAAGGACAAAAGAAGGAAGCAGATGGAGAGATAGGAAGTTGATAAAAGAAGGTGAAGTAATAAGCAAAGGAAGCAGGGTAAAGGGCAATCCGAGCATATTTTTCCCCGTAAGTACTAGGATCCTGAACAAGGAATCCTAAACACTTGGGATGTAGGTCAGTGAAATAAGCAAAGAGCCAGAGTTGGAGCACCCAGAGGGGACCTCCTTGGTTAGCATCGAGGGGTTTTTCGCAAAATTGGGAGCAGGCTCTGTAGACATGACCTAGAAGATAAGGAGCAAGAGCGATATGTTTCTTCAAGACGAGTGCCTTCGCAAGTGGAGCAAACTCAGGCATAATCCT
This sequence comes from Camellia sinensis, assembly GCF_055761805.1. NCBI lineage: Eukaryota > Viridiplantae > Streptophyta > Magnoliopsida > Ericales > Theaceae > Camellia > Camellia sinensis. The sequence goes on from NC_138972.1 coordinate 84,811,611, forward strand.
CTGAGATGAGGTGCAAAAGAGAAATTTGCATAACCAGTATAATATGAAGGAGAAGAATTCTCTGTCCCGCACAGGACCTTCTCTCTTATTTTCAGCCTTTACGAAGTCACTATAAGAAGAGTTTAGGGCTGGGAGAGAGAATTTGACAGGAAGGTCTGGATAGTTGGGAGTAAAAGGAGAACCATGGGGTGAAAGCCCTAGGAGATGGCAAATATCAAGAACGGTGGGGGTCATCATACCGCACCGAAACTGGAAGAAATTGAAAGCCATATTCCAAAAGCATAAGGCTGCAGGAATCAAAAAGGGGTCTTCAGGAATAATGAACCTAGAAAGTCGAAGGGCATCGAGGATATAAAGCTCTTGTAGGTCATCTTCTCTCGCAGGCACTACTCTGTCATACCATTCCTCCCATTCAGTCCTCAATGTCGGCCAGCAACGATGAGGACGGTTTATCCTCCAAGTTCCCCAATCAAGTTTTTCTTCGTAAAGAAGGAAGTGGTCCTCCAAACGAGGGTACAGAGCTGGGAGTTGAGCAGGAACCTCCCGGAAGATAGGACCCAGGGTGTACTCCTGTTTGTTGCTGTGGCGAGGAACGAAAAGACGACCATCGATGTTACTTGACTCACCAGATGTCAGCTTGCTGATTTCTTCATCAATACAATGTTTCAAAGCCATGGTAGGACTGATTTGGTCGCCAGCAAGTACTTTTAGAGAGGAGGGATCCATTGGTAGTAAGCAAGAGAAGAGCAAAGAAGATCAGAAAAACCAATAGAGAGAAGGGTTTGAAAAAGGCAAGAGATTTCGGAACACAAAACGAGAGGGTTTTAAAACCTTTGTGTCCGAAATTATACCCCGTAAGTCGTTAAGTGCAAAAGTACGAATGCGAGGAATTTCTTCCAAATTGATAGTTTTGGAGGGAAGAGCTTATTCCGGGGATTGGGGCCAACTTCGAAATGAAATATTTGGCTTCGAAAACAAGATCTTGGCGTCAGAAAATCAAATAACAACGGCTTCGAAATACATAAGTCAGCTTCGAAGCCTAGTATCTGCTTAAAGGTGCTAAATTACTTGATTATGGGTCTGTTTAGGAATCAAAGTAACGACCTTCGGAGCAAACCCTAGTATTCTCTGAGTATGAGAAGCGCTGTTCAGAGCATACTACATGCTTAAAAATGCCCGAATGCTCAAAGTATTGGTCTACTTCAAAAAATCCAAAGACCCGTTTGAAGGTTATCGGTCAAAATGACTCTTTAAGGAAGAGGGGCACTGTTCGAAACATCCAAGACCAATCATTGGTTTCTGTATGAGCAAGTGGGAATTGCCATAGGTTGCCCTTCGAAGCCAAAAGAGATCAGTTTAAAATTGATTGGCTATATCAACCATGACCATATATTGGTTACAGTTAGTGTTGAAAAAGTAAAGTCATTGAAATCGAAGTACTAAAATAATATCTGCCAGAATTGTCAATTGTACTCCATGAATTGGACAAAGACATGATTGGTTCTTTTAGTTCTTCATTAAACAGTTGATTCGAAGGATGAGATTGTTCAATTCGAAGTTATGAGTTAGCTTTTAGAGATGAAAGGAAATAGAGTCAAACAGTGTTGAGTACAGAAAGACTTTGTTTATATTAAAGCCAAGATGATTACATTAAGTAACTCTATCTGGGCACAAATTCAAGCTCATAAAAATAAGGAATAGAATAAATAACAAGGTCATGAAATTTTGCCCAGCAATGGTCAATAAATTTCTGTTCTTTCTTTATTATTTCTTCTATCTCTTCTAAAGTTGATTGCATAAGCTGATGAGCTCTCACTTCATAATAGAGTTCTTCAGCCTTTGCTTCGAAGGCCTCTTCCCTTGATTTTTGTTCCAATTCATCTATAACCAAATCATCCCAGTATGCAGAATCTTTATTCCTGAAGTCATCGAACTCTTCGATAAAATTCTCTGCTTCATATTGGGCATGAATTCGGAGAGATAAGAGTTGATCCAGATTTTGGATGGTGATTTTAGAATTTCGATGCCAGTAGAGAAGCACTGGGAGTTGGTCCAAAAACAAATGAAGCTCTGCTTGGGCAATAGGGTTGAGAACATGACCTCTAGTCAAGATGTCACAAGCCCATTGAAAGTTCTTAAGAGGAATGTCATCCTCAAGAACATTGAAGGGCAGATGGGAGAAAGCCGCGAGCAAAAGTTGAGCTTGCTTTCGCTCGGCTGGAGAAGGGGGTGACGGAGGTTGGTAAGGTGGAAAGACTTTGTCCATTGGAAGGGCAAGTCTTAGTTTTTCTGTCCAGGAAAGGATGGGAGGAGGAGAAGGAGAAGATGATTCTGCTTCAGAAGACAAAGGGGAAGGAGCAGGTGTTTCTATCTCAGAAGATGCAGATGCAGAAGAAGGTGTAGATGCTTCTATTATGGGAGATGGCACGGGAGCAGAAGGAACGAAGGCATTAATGTAGTCAAGCCAATCAGAAGAACAAATCTTCGCCTTTTTGGCTAAAAATGAAGGGGTGTACCCTTGTGCTTCTTCTGGACGCTGGGCAGGGTGCATTATCTTCGTAGGCATGGAAGAAGTATACCAAGCCACAAGCAGATTCTCCTCCAAGCTACGTCGAAGGTCAATGGGCACGTAAGGGTAGACCACTGAGCTTCGAGCGTAGGAGGGAAACTCCAAGGGGTCAGTAAACTCAACAAAATGGTGATTGATTCGCTCCCTTAGATCATAAGTCTCAGGAGTGGACCAGCTTGTCCAGCCAGAAGCTCCAGAGGATGAAGAGGTCACAGTTTCATCCCATGCAGAGGTCTGTGAAGAAGAGTTTCCTAGATCCATATTTGCAACTTGTCGAAGCAAAGGCTCGAGGGTAGTTCGGTCAGAATACAAAGGGAGCTTAGGGGAAGAACTCTTTGTATCTGTAAGTTTGTAAACCAAAGGATTAAAGGCAATGTGTTCATAGTCCAAAGGTTTATAATCTGCAAAAGCCTCCATTACCTGAATATAGGAGGGCGGGTAAAGGTGGCTAATGAATGCGTGGAGGTTCTTTCGAGGGGGAACAACATCACTCAAAGGCTCTTCATATGCTTGATCAATAGAAAGAGAAGTTGATGCAGCCATAGCCTGTTCGAATACTAAGGTATTGGGATGTTCGACGAGTTAATGCAGATGATCTCCAAATGGATGACGGTTGTGTTTCCAGAATATGGACTCCATACACGTTCTGGAAGCGCGGGAAAACTGCAATCCACTAATATCACCAAGTATTGGGTATATTAGTGCGGGGGGTAATGTTGGCTACATATTTTGTAAAAGCCAGTTGCAGTTCGACACGTGGCATAGTAAGGGTAATAAAGGAAGGTTATTCAAGCCTTTAATCCTGATCGTACACGTGGCAATAAATATTGGTCCTTACATGATCTGAGTAACACTAGATCAAATAACGGGATGCAAGATGACGTGTCTTCAACGGTTACTCATATTCAAATCCAGTACAAGAGGGAAGCTCAACTGCCAGTAATGGCGTAATGGAGCTACTTTTAAGGAAGCATGATCAGCGATCATGGAGGAGCAGTTCGACGGATCGAAGTGCAGTTCGAAGGTCATCACTGACGAGTATAAATAGCAGAGCAGCCCCCAGGAAAAAGGACGGACTCAGATCATACAAACCAGTCATTTACTTCATATATTTTCTTTTCCAGTCATTTACATTTCCAGTCTTTAAATACCTGTTCTTTAAACACCTGCACTTTAAATACCAGCACTGCACTTCGATTCATAGGAGTAGCTTCAAGTAGATTCAAGTAGATTGCTGTTGTAAACCTCTCTGAGGCCGAGTTCGGACCATTGTAAGTGTTCATTTTTATGAAATACTTCAATTGTTCTTCATATTACTGTTATTTTCTATTAACTTCTCCTAAATCAAGCCACCAGTAAAAGTCCTCTTCATTGAGGCTGAAAAGAACTAAAACACAATCGTCTGATAATTGGTTGGCAATCACAATTTCTGTAAGGACTGATTGATCCTTGCTGGCACGCTCACATTCACAAAAATACCCTTCGAAAAGCCAAAAAGCCAACAAAATCAAAACCAAATTTTTTTTTTCAGAACCTGGATTTCAAAAGCCCAAGTGCTTTAACAAAACCAACAAAATTCAACCCCTTGAATAATCATAACAAAGAAAATATATCTTCAAAATCAACCAGTTCATAGCCAACGGAATTCTTATATAAGGGATTCCCATCCATAGCAAGGATAGGATCACATCAAAGCAATTAGACCATTCCTCGTCAAAATTCTCTCGAAAAAATTCTACTGATAGCGTTACATTTGAAGGACTTCAAATCACAAGACCATGTTTTGAATTATTCAAGTCCAAGGAGAGATGAGCAAAAATAAGTATAAGTTACACATTCATTTTCCATCTCAATATCAACACTCACCACCAATTTCCTCTAACCAAATGTTCACTACAGATGTTGAATCAAACAAGCTTCAAAGCAAAATATGTAGAGATGGCTGAACTAGAACTCCAATTTCTTTACAGTTCTTTTTAGAAGTTAATTTGTTGTTATAGATACAAAATATGTTTTTTTTTTATTAATACATATATATTGTAAGTATTATATCTTATATATATTATAAGGATTATATCTTATATATATATATTATAAGAATATCTCATATATAGTTCTATACAATTATACAGATGTATAAGATAAGACTGACGAAAATGCGAGAGAGAGAAAAGGCGAAAAGGGGGGAGAGAGAGAGAAGGCGAGAGACGCGATTTGGTCAAAGACGTGATCGAGTGAGAGACGCGACTAGATGGAGGTCATCGAAGTCGACTGGTTCGAGCGAAGGGTCGACTGGTTCGAAGGTCATCGTCTTCTCTTCCGTTCGAAGGACAAGCCGACCAGATTTCCTTTCTTTTCTCCTTTACTCTTCTTCTTCTTTTCCATTTGTGTCCAGATTTGGTGGACACGCGTGTTCCCGCCGTGTCTCCTGTAAAAAAGTAATTAAATTAAAAGGACACGTCAACTGGCGTGTGCCGTACGTATCCCCGGCGTGTCCCCGTGTCCGACACTGCCACGGCATCAAATTTGACGTGTCCATGCTTCATGGCTTATAACTTTGGAGGTACCAACCTACTACCACTATACTAGGCTTGAAAAAAATTATTGCCTTAGCAAGTGGTGCTAACCAACTTCAAGTACTAGAGAATCAAAGCAGGTCAAAGCTTAAAATAAAATATATATTAAAAAAAAAAAAAAATGCACGACTTTAGGTGCAAACTCAAGACAACAAATAACTAGGCCAAGCTTGAATTTGTAAACTTCTTCAGCATACTTGCAATGGGGTCTGATTGTTTGCTTCTCATCCTCCATCTCATTGTATCTCTCAGATATCGCCGTTGTATTTCCCCAAACTTCAACATTTGTTTCAAATTCCTTTCCACAAGAAGATTTGAAAAACAGTGGTGCCTATTAAAGTGAGATTTTATGTGGTCTTTGGCCCATGAAGACATAATGACCAACGGTATCTTTCAGAAGAGGAGACCTCATCACCTTCTTTGTCCTGAATAGTGCATTATGTGCAGGCAGAATGGGGAATCAGCAAATCACTTATTCTTGCAATCCCCGCGGCATTGAGCCTATGGCATTGATTATTTCATTTGAGGTCATTTGGGTGGCTCCAGGGTGCTAGTGATCAAATGTAGTTCTCATTTTCCAGGCCCTGGTGGTAATAAGAAACCAAAAACATTTTGGCACTAGGCTCTTTTTGCCATCTTTGGGATATTTGGTGAAAAAGGAATGCAAGGATCCTTGAGGGTAAGATGGCAGATTTGAATTCGTTATGAGATAATGTATGTCAATTGGCTTTGTTTTGGGCTTACATCTCTCCTTCATTCAAAAAGGAGTTCCGCTCTTTTTGATATCCAACGACTGCAAAGATGTTTATGAATCTTATTTTTTTTTTCTCTTTGTTATATGCCTGTTAGCGGTTTTACTTTTCATTTGCTTGTAAGAGGATTTCTTGCCTTTGTATCTCTCCTTTCAACATTAATAAAATCTATTTTTGTTGCTGATCAAAAATACATATCTTGAACTTGTTTCAATTTTTGCCAATTCATGGCTTTTTTTTTTTCTTTTGCAACTTTCAGGAATCTTTCATTTCAGCTTTACAATGGAACACTTTGGTTGTTTGCAATCCTACCGTGTAAGTCTCTTATCAAACTAGAGTGATGAGCTTCAATTGTTTTTCCTCCTTTTCCAAGCTCATGCTCTTGGTAAGGAAATAGAATAATGACCAGCTCAAAGTGCACAATCTTCCACTGCGGATAAATTGGTTTAAGCATCCATTCGCAGATGAATGCATACACCAAGTCTTACACTAATTATTGTTTACATCCAAAAGTCAACAAGAAAAGGAAAGTGAAGAGAATCGAAGATGAAAATACAAAAACCAACATAAGCAAGCCTGATGGCCTTATCTTTTGAAAGTGATGTGAACAGAGGACTACAACCCTGTAACAGGACAATAAATTTCAATATGCGACTTATAACATGTAATGCATAATGTGTAACGCATAACTCACATGTAATCTCACTGGATTCTAAAAGTATAAAACAAACTCAACCACTCAAATAACGGCTGAACACATGTAGAAGATGATATTAGACACCGAAGGAAAGATTAAAGCCAGTGACACAAGCATTAATCAGCATCAACAGCGAAGATAATATTATACACCAAAGGTAAGATCAAAGCCAGTTGACACAAGTATTAATCAGCATCTACAGTAAATATAATATTATACACCAAAGGTAAGATCAAATTCAGTTGACACAAGCATTTAGCAGCATCTTTATTCTACAAACAGAAGCAAAGCCACCCCAAAACCTGTTATTTTCAAATCTTAGCTAGTGCTTTGCAGCATCAGAAGTTAAGAACTGCTAAAGTAATCTTATGCTCTGAGAAACTGTTTCAAGCAATCTCTGCAAAGGCAGCATCTGGCAGGGGAAAACAAAACAACCTTGAACCTTTGTAAGCCAAAATCCAAAATCATCTTCATTTGCTGATATACCAAAACCAACACCAGTACCCTTTGAAATACCAATTTCATTTAAATTCACTACCCCCAAACCTTTTTTTCTAAGAATACCTGATACCAAAAGGAAGACATAATACCAATGGAAATAGCATTTTACCAGTCATTCATCTTCTATTCAAATCAATGATCACAACTAATCCCTCGAAGCCTCACATGCCATAACCCAAGATCCATTCTTTCAAAAATTACCTCAACGCTGTGTTTGGTTGGGAGATTTGAGAAGTGATTTGGAAAAAGAAAGAGAAAAGGTAAGTGAAATATGAATAAAATATACTTATATTTTACTCAATTTTTCAACTCTAAACATAAATACTCTTTACAACTCTAACAATAATCACTTGCTACTTCAAATTTTAATCAGAAGTGTATACACACACACACGCACAAAAAAAAAAAAAACATTATGGAAAAGAAAAAAAACCCCACAACAACCGAGCACATTCTTACTTCATTTAATTAGATAACTAACATGAACGTGTGCATTTGTGAATATATATATATATATATATATATATATATATATATATATATATATATATAAAGAGAGAGAGGTATAATGAGAGGAAATTCAGAAGCCCAATTGAATTGAAGAAGAAATGATATCTGTCTGCACTAGTTTTGATATTAAGCCATTGATTGATTGTACAAAACGAGAAGGCAAATTCAACATGCTAGCAAAGAAGAAAAGAAAAACAAAGATTTCAGAAAACCTCTAACCCATACAGAACACCGGCGTACTTCTCAGGACCATCTTTGCAGAAGTAAACCCCTCTGATCTTCTGAAACGCATGCCAAGTCAACAAGCTATCAGAACCGGCTTGATGGCACTTCCCCACTACTCTCTCCACCTCAAGAGTCTTCGCAACAAGGTCCAAACCACCATACAAACTCTGACAAAATCTCATTAAGTGCTTCACATCATAAACCCTAGCCCCAAAAAACACCCTGAGCAGACTCATAAACTCACTCAACTCCTCTGGCAAGGGTTTCCGAGTCAGGATCTTAACCAGGTATCCGAAATCGTAAGCGCTGTGAAAAGTCACCCAACTCACCAACTCGTTACAAACCAGGCCAGACGACATCATCAACTCGGCGAACCTGGCCGATTCGATCCCGAACTCGCGATTTTTCTCGAACTCCACGCCTTGGCGCCTCAACAAGTCGATGGAGTCAGAGGCGTGGAAATCGCGATCCAAATCGAAGTCTTTGAAGTTGAATTCCCAGATGTAGCAATTGTTGGTGCCGAGATCGGGGAGATTACCGTCTGAATCGGAGAGAGTGAGGCCGATCTGAATGAGATTCAAGAGATCAACGTTGGCTTTCAGGGTCGCGTAATGCGCGGTGGGGTTGCGATTGCGGAAGAAATTCATTCCGCTCTTGGGACGAACCACCACACCTGGGAATTCTGTGTCCATGGAGACGAAAGGGTAGAGATCGATGATGAGTCGGATTAGTTCGAACTCCGACTCGAAATTGACAGACCACACTGACCGAACTACGATGGGCTTATCGGTGGTGGCCGGAGGTGGTGGTGGTGGCGGTGGCGGTGGCGGCGTGAACATGGCATCTGGTGATTGTGAGATCCAGATTTTAGAGAAAGAGGGAGAGAGGAGGTCTGGTTCGATGGAGATGGAAAAGTGGGTTTTCTACGAAGGTCTATTTATAGAGAGAGATGAAAGAGGGACGTGGAGGTCAGGCGGTTTTGGGCAATGCCGGAGTAGGTCCGAAAATTGGGTTAAAAAGGTGTTTTTGGAAATGATGATAAGATTTTTTTTTATAATATTCAAGTGTAATAAGATGAGAACATTTTTTAAAAGTAATTCTATGTATTGTTTCATCTTAATTATTTGCGTGGTTGGAATTAAATTTTAATATATAGATCAAAAGTTAATTTCTTAATTTTTTGAGTGGTATAATTTTCTTTTATATGATTTTTCGAAAAAAGTCATAAAATAATTAAAATATTAATTTTTAATCAACTTTTCAAAATAGGAACAGTGGTTTCTATGATAATTGAGGAAGGTGGTGTGCCTATAAAGGCATGATACGGGTTCATGAGAGTGTTTTTCGAATGTATTTTTATAATTTTAATTATTTGTGTTGTAAGATTTGTTCAGTGAATCATTTATAGAAGAAAAAAAAATCAAATAATTAGATTTTTATAATCCATAACATGGCCACATTTATAAAAATAAGCGTTTAGCATAATTTTGATAATTTTTTAAAAAATAATTATTGTCCAATCATGGTGCTATATATATTCGATTAATCTCATTATATATATATATATATATATAAATAATATACTCAACAAATCTTATAATAGAGTGTTTTGAAAAGTTTGTAAAAAGTTAATTTTTTGACTTTTTTAGTATATTTTGTATTTTGTGAGTAAAAAATGTGAGAGGTAATGTGACTCAAAATAAATAAAAAGTTAAAAGTTGACTTTTTACCTTCTTCCTAAAAGACTGCAATATGAACGGTTTGGATCATCAAAATAAAATCGAGACAAATCTCAATTTGGGGCGTCACAGTTGAGTGCTATGACAACACTCTCTCTAATTCGAGATTTATGTATAAAATAAATCTGAATTATAATATAATAATTTTGATAATTTCTGAATAGTTAAATTTGAATTTGTAGTACTATTAAATTTTAAATCAATGTAAAAATTTAAAAATAATCATAAATTAATGATAAACTTTATCAATATTAATATTTAAGATCATAAACTTTTTTTTATATATGTGTAATAATTTCCTCAACTTACCTCTCATGGGTAATTTTCCTTATAAAATTAATAAAAGCGATTTTGAATTTTGAATTTTCTTTTTGTGTCTTGAGTCATTTATTAGTGGGATCATTAATTAATTATTTGAGTTTGATTTATTAAAAGTTGATTTGAAATTGGTTTGTTATATAAATTACCCACGGTTCGTTTTGGGAAAAATCATTTTTTGGAAAATAATTTTTAGAATTTTTTGGTTTTTGGTACAATAAAAAATGCAAATTAATAGAAAACATATTTCATGGTTAACAAAAAACAAATTCATATTAAAAAGAGAAAAACATCTTTCTAAATAAAGTTTTACTAATGTCACAACACTATCGCTATCACTTTCACTTCCACCACTATTACCACAGCCATTGCCACCATCATCGTCACTATCACTGCCACTGTCGCCCCACCACCATGCCACCACCTCCCCCTCAACCTTCACCTTCGTTTCACCATCTCCACCACCAAATATAGAAAAATATTTTCTCTAAAAAATATTTTATGAATTTTTTTTTTTTTGTAGAAAATGTTTTCTAATTAAAAATATTTTTCATCCAAACAAACGGAATATAGTTAAATATAAGGTCTGTTTTGGCAACTTATTATTTTACTCAAAAAAATTAATTAATTTTTCCCTCCTTTTTTATATATTTTCTTAAAAATTAAAAAAACTAATTATCAAAATAATTCTAAATATACTTAAAAATTTGAATAATAATTTATTATTGAGCATGATAAATATATATACATATATACTTTAACAAAGCAAATTACTCTCAAGTTTAACTCTTGTTTGATTTATTAAAAAAGTGTTTAATATCAACTTATTATGTAGTTATTTAAAATTAAATATATTTTAAAACTCATTAACTTTTATAACTAATTTTGAACAATTTATTACTATGTAATATGCAATAGTCATAATTTTACTAACTCATCACACATATAATCAATTGCAAAAATAATTTTGGCTCAACATAACCTCACTATTTTATATGTAGGAACATAATTATTTTTGGAGTCGGTTATTAGTTTTACATCTATAGGCTAAATATTTGGAGTGTGTGTAATTCGGTTTTGGTTGATTGAAAATGTATAATCCAATAATCAAAACCGCAACTAACTATTTTATAAAATTTAGAATCAAATCAAATTGTGAAAATTTTGGAATGAAACCAAACTGGACTAGTAAAATGCATAAGACAGTTCGGTTCTATTAAGAAACTTCCTAATATTCACAATATGATCATAAAATATTACTTGCATCAAACAAAAAGTCATCATCTTTAAACCTATTAAGGGTTATTTTAAAGTTTGGCATACCTCAAATAATCCATCTTTTTATCTTTTTTTTATCACATCACTTCTCTACTTTTCTGCACATCTTTTCATAAAAACACAAAAAGTACACTTATTTAGGTCATTCCAAACCAGCTGACTTTTTTTACTTATAAAAAGATATGTAATGATATGATTCAAACAAACTAATAAGCCAAACATAAACACTAAACACATAATGAAATGCTAATGTCTTACAAGGGGTATGTTCCCCACTCCTCCGAAACATCGGTGTTTAGTTCTGTGCACTTATTTATATTTAAAGTGTTTGGTGTAATATTTTTCACAATTTATGATAAAAATTGATTTAAATATGTTGAGAAAAATTAATTCTTTTAAAAAAATGATACTCCTAACTTCACTTTAAGTTTTAGTTTGTGAATGTTGGACTTACTCCTACATCGTCAATTTGATCTAACCCAAACTTAGTTAATATAATGTAAGGGTCTTTTTACTAATTGTTAATTGATTTTGAGTTGAATGTTTTAACATGTATCAGAGTTGGGTATTGGGGGACTTCTCAACCTCTGTTCAATTGGACCTCTCAATAAGGCTTAATCCCACATCGTCAATCTGATATAACACAACTCAAACTTTTGTTAATATAATATATGGGCCTATCTATTCATTGTTACTTGTTGTCAATTGTAAAATTCCCATATTACTCTCATGCATATTTTTTAAATTACCATTTTACCCTCCACTAATGTTTCCAAATTGCCATGCAAAAAGAAGCAAGGGTATTTCGATAATTTCACTAGTTGGCTTATTTCTATCTTTCCAAGTGCAAATATGCTCAAAAAAGCTAGTTTTTTGCTTCTCGTTTGGCAATTTTCAGTTTTAATTAACAAATTAAAAAATTACTATAACTTGTCATATCACTTTTTTTACTTTTTTTCATATATTTTCGTAAAAAATTAAAAATTACTAAAATAGTCCGTTAAGCAAGAAGTTAGCTTATTTCTAACTTTCCAAAATGCCTCTTAAAGTTAAAGAATCAATCCTTACTAAAAGCGAAAATACCCTTACAATTTTGATAACTAAGAAAAAAGTTAGTTTATTGGCTTATCTGAATCACATCATATCTCTACTTTTTTTTTATAGATTTTTTTTAAAAAAATAAAAAAGTTAGATTTTCTCTACTTTCTAAAATAGGCCTAAAAGCATGCTAAAAGCAAAAATACCATAATTTCTTCCCGAAATACGAATTATTTCCTAAGTTGATTGTTTTCCCTCCGTTTAACTTAACGGTGATGCTACATGCATAAATTAGTGTATCAACTAGTGTTATGTCATTATTATTGACTCCACCTATTAATTAAATTACAAATATCCAAAACCTCTAAAATTATGTTACATCAGCAGTTAATATACTAATTAATACACTAATTGATACATATAATATTATTTTTAAGCTAATTGTGGGGCTTATATATATGTTTATCGGTTGAAAAAGAAAAGGGATCAACATTATTGTGATTTTTATCGAAAATTAAAAAAGTTCATTAACTAGTAATACCGCCGTGTCATTACATGAATAAGAGGGAAGTTGGGTGGTAAGGCCTTGGTCGGCTCCAAATATGAACACCTTTATTACACATTAAGTACTTTGTGCTGTGTGGTGTCTTGCAACCTATAATGCATATAGAGTAACAACAATAATTCATATTACTAAAAAAAGTCATTAATAATACTAATATATTAGAAATATTAAAAATAAATAAATAAATAAATAAAACATAGACAATGGACAGAGTCTACTGTCACATCATTAGTGATGCTATTAAAGCATCACTGTGCTCTCAACCATTTTTCATAGAGTAATGCTAATAATCTCAAATAATTTATAAAAAAATTTATATAGGTGTGTGATCTACACTCATATGAATTTGTGTAAACCTCACACTTATGCAAAAAATTTTATAAATTATTTAAAATTCATAGCATTTTCCATGCATATGTAAATGTGAAAACCTTGGGCTCATACATAAAACGTTAAAATAATTCAATCAACCAACTTGTATTTTCATTGCTTCATTTTTAGTCGTGCCCACATATGTAACACATATATTTATAATATATAGTACATAGGTAATTCTATGAGCTGTTGCTGATTATATACGTTTGGAATCAACTCTGGCACTAGTTGGTATCCCTCTAACTTCTTATCATCATATATGGCAGATTTGGTGGTTGGTTACATACACACCCTCTTGTCAACATCTTCAATCCTCTATTATACTTGCCTTGTGATGGGAATAGGAAAATTTTATGCTACACCCTTAAAAGGTGTTGCGATTTTTATATTCTTTAGTTATAATTTATTGTTTTATTAATAATAATATATTATAATATTAGTTATTATACTATTTTGATTATTATTCAACAGTTCTTTAGCTATATGTGACATTTTAATTTTAATTTATTTTTTTTGTTTTAGTTGCGACTCTCATAAGATTGAATTATAACATTTATAATTTACATATGGTACACACCTTTTTTTGTTGCTCGAAATTCATTATCCCGAATAACGTCATTTTGACACTTTTTTTTTCTTCACCTCTCGTTTCTCTCTCAAATGTTGAGAACCAAAACAAATAGAGAAGCGAGGTGACGGTGAGAGAAATAGAGGAGAAGGAGGAGCAAAGGAAGAGGAGGATGAGAGGAAGAGGAAGAGAGGATGCCGGAGATGGCTTCGTCAACCGAATGGGAAGCTGCGATTTGGCCATATCGGAGACGGAGAAGGAGAATGGGTTTGATTTTTCTTAAAATATCACATGTCAGATTAGCTTAAAAAAATGCAGTTGTTTTGGTCTTGTTTTTGCTCAAATTATTACTGTTTTGGTGTTGTTTTGCTATTGTTTTTGTTGTTGTTTTGGTGCTGAAATTGATGCTGTTTTGCTGTTTTTTGTGCTGAAATTGTTGTTTTTTTTTTTTTTTTTTTTTTTTTGCTGAATTTGCTGCCAATGCAAATCTTTAAGGAGATGAGAGTGAGGGAGATGAAGAAAGAAAGTGACAGAGGGAGATGAATAGAGTCAAGGAGATGACAGAAGGAGTAAGGGAGATAAACAGAGGAAGAGAAAGAGAAAGAGAGATGAACAGAGGGAGAGAAGGAGATTCGAACCATTCGAGTCACAAACAATTCAAGTTATCTAGCAGAACTCATATATATATTAGGATAAATTACACTCAGTTCTTTTGAAATTTAAAAATAAATAAACATACAATTAGTGTTATTAAGTGGTTAGATAAATGACACGTGAACAGATAAATAAATAAATATGTAGATATATATGTGACATTAATAGATTAGTGATGGGTAAATACGTAACGTGAACATAAAGATAGATAATGGACAAATAATTAAATAGGTATGGATCATATAATCATTTTAAATTAAAGATAGATAATGGACAAATAATTAAATAGGTATGGATCATATAATCATTTTAAATTATATTATTCTTTTGAACTCATAAAAATAGACTTTAAAACTATCATTCAAAAAATTTTAAAATTAAAGTTATAATCCGAGTACCTTATATATTAACTAAATATGGATATTCCGATATAAAGTTAACAAACTAGCATGCGTCAATATCAAATTGAAATTGTGTAATGATATCAACTGCCTAAGGCGAATGACGGATATCAAACGCCAATTACAAATAAGCACGGGATCCAAAGTCTCCAATCCCTTCACTCTAAACTTGTTTTGAAAAAAACCAAATAAAAAAAAAACAAAAAAAAACAAAAATTAAAATAATATATATATATATATATATATATATAATCACCTAAACAAATTAATCAAGAATTTTATTAACACGTGCCATTAAAATACAAATCAATGAGTATGACACTCACAGTAGAATAAGGTCCTGATGAGCTTCCCTTCACCTGATAATTTGTGAGTATTACAAAGAAATGACTCAATAAAGATAATGAAACAGAGAAGATAGAAAAAGAAAATACGAGAAAATGAAAGAGACAAGGTGAGTAAGAGAGAGAGAGAAGGTAAGTCCCATATAAACAAGGACGGATTCAGGATTGAGATTTTGGAGAGGCCACTCTATAGTTTAAAAAATTAAGAGTTACTTTATATAATTTTGAAATTGGAGAGGCCACTCCATCATTGTATATAGAGAGTGAAAAGAAGACAACATAGGAAAAGAAAGAAAAGAAGAGAAAGGAAGAGGACAGAGAAGGAATAAAAAAAAAAAATTAAAAAAAGAAGAGAAAAGAGTATTGTCATCTACTGTTTTGAAGGGCAATTTTGCCCATACAGTGAAATTTGCGTGGATCCAACTTTTTGTTTGTGACATTAACACCACCCTAAAAGTAAAATCATTTAAGCGGAAAAGCAATGCCAAATTCAAATTGACAAGGTTCGGGACACAACTCTGCATGTGAATTTCCATCAGTTCATTAATATCAAATGACCATAAAAGTGACGTTACAATTTGAAGTGCAAAATGTATACTATTACAATTAAAACTGGAGAGATCAAAGTGCAATTTTAATGAAGCTACAAAAATATTAAGCATAATTAACTTTATGGTCAAGCTTGGAAGTGCTCATCAAGGTCGCAAATTCGCTTAACACCACCAGGTTCCCCTTCGTGTATGTATCAAAAAATAAATAACTACTTGGCATAGACCCTTTAAAAAGTTTTTTTTTTTTTTTTTTTGATAATTGGGTGTCTAGATCAACTTATACGCATCTCGACTAATCCCGGTATAATTGGCTAGGGATAGTGGTAGTGATAGTATGTGGAAAAAACATTTATAGGTTCAGTATAATTGTCTCTTTAAAAAATTTCTCTGAAATCAAAAGAGGAGAAAATGCAACTTGCCACATCAAGAGATTGGTTAATTTTTTATCCAGACTGCTCACTGGCATTGCTGCACACTTCCAAAATACTAGTAGTAAACTACAGTTGTAACATTACCAAGCCCCCACTGCAATTTCTGAACTGTGACCATCAAGGCAGCAACAACCAAATCCACACTCTGAATATTAGACTAAGCCCCACTGCAATTTGAAATGCACATTGGAGATGTTCCTTGTATCTTGGGAAAGCCTTGTTCAGGGTCTGCAAATTGCTAAGGTATTCTTGCAAAAATATATCCCTGGGAACTCTAATTTGTGAATTTAGAACAATAATCAAATCCGCAAATTCACTTTCTCATGAACGGGGCTACCCAAAAAAAACAAAAGGTGAAAGTAAGATTGTTGTACAGAGTTAATGAACATGACTACGGGAGGCTCACTGCACAGCACCATCCTAGAATATGTTTCTCTCCCATCACTGGTCTGTGTACTCATATAAGGATCTCAACGGCTCTGGTTTTCTTTGCAACATTTTTACAATTTGCCAAGTAAACGGAACAAATAAGTCAAAAATGAAAGAAGTTTCAAACACAGAAGAAAACAGGAACTGCAAGACTAATTAGGGCATATATTCAATGTTTGGCACACTAGAAATCCCTTAAATCAAACAGACTGCAACACAGTTCTCAAAGATCCAGAAGACTAGGAGAAGCTTTTTCATGGCATCCCCTCATATTTTTTTTACTTGGACATGACTGACACAGCATTACAAACTATATATTGCATATACATGTATATGCAACATGGTCCATGAAATCTATATGAATCCTCCCAACTAGAAATAGGTACCTTCGGGAGGCTGGACTAGCTTCCGATTATGCGGAGCAGCCATCTCCTTCTTCAGCTGCGTCAGTATATCTTCCATGGTGTACTCTCGCTGCCAATTCGCCAGAATCCCAAACTTCTTTGGTTCCACCTGTATCAATCAGGTGACATCAAATCTTGTCAGCCATTTCAATTAAAGCAGCAGAAAGGCATAAACTGCAATCTTCAATATAAAATCATCATCTTAATTAAACCTAATATAACATAATCTAATAAGAGTACCTCTGGACTTTATGTTTTCAATTTGTTCATAATCTCAACATTTACACAACACAATTCATCCTTCTACATGATCTAATTTCTCAATCCAAAACCCAAATAAGAAGGAAAGCCTAGTCAACTATAATATATAGCACATAACAAACAACAGCTTCGGCATTCAGCATTCCCAATTTCTAAACCTAAAATAATTTCACCAGACTTGAGCTTAGAAAAAATCGCATTTTCAATGACATGGTTATAGGCCAGCAGAATTTCTGTAGCACATAGCAATAATTATATTCCAGGAGTTAGGGCAATACAGACTAAAGCCCAATATGAATCACAGCACAAAGAACAGGGAAAAAACAGAAAACATAATAACAATAATAATGATAGGAACAGTATTAACCAATATCAGTCTGATGGTGTTATAACCAATGTTACATGGAAACCTTTGAGACATTATCACCATGGTGTCAGGATGGAGATGACAAGACAAAGATTAATTCCACGAATAATCAATATTGAAAGTGAAAAGAATGGGAGAATAGAATACATTGAAAGGAAACGAATAATTCCACCAAACCTTTGAGACTAGAATAATAGAAAACATTGAAAAAATGGGAGAATAGAATAATTCCACCAAACCTTTGAGACTTTTTTATGCATATACAAAGGATGGGAGAATAGAATACAACAGAACAAATTGATTACGTGGGACCTACATTGAAAGTGAAAAGAAAGAAAAGAAAAGAAAAAAACTCAACCTAATCAATAACAGTGCCACAATATCAACTTAAATGTAAAATGATTACATTCATACCACTCCAGTTTCATGGTTGACGCAAGTCATGTTGATCCGAGAATGGAAACGAACACTTGGTGGCTTCTCAGGGTAATCTTTATCACAGAAAAGCTTCAGCTGATAAATACGACCTTCATGTACAGACTGAAACAGAAAAGTTACTCCAATTTTAAGATATATAATGTATAGAGTCAACTACCCAAAAAAAAAAAAAAAAGAAGATAAATATCCAGATAATTCAATAATGCCCTGTCAGTTACCAAACAGTTATGGGCTTCCACTACATCTTAGTAAAACACAATTTTCTTCAATATTTTGAACAGAAATTTACAAAACCAAAAAAAAAAACAAAAAAAAAAAAAACAAAAAAAGAAGAGAAAAAAAAGAAGAAGAAGAAGTAATTGGTGTTTCTCAATTCCATTAAAAAAATTAAGGTGAAAATTTCATAATTTGATGACATCAAATATCAGAGAAAGTTCAAAAAATATATGAGGAAGCATGTGACATGACTCCCACTTCTTGAAACCAACACATTCTAGATTATTAGTAATCCACTTGCAACAAAACTGTTCAACCATCTAAAACATTCCAAATAAAACAAGACCTACTAGTGTGCCAGCTTGCCTATGAACTGTATTTTAGTCTCACCACACAGATCTAATTTTTGCCAACCCATATCTCACATTGTTAAAAGTAGTTATAAACTCCGACGTGTAAGAACATTAATGTGCTTCCCTCAAAACAATGATTTTTAATGCCATCAGAGTCATGAGTCAAAAAAAAAAAAAAAACAACCCGGAACCTGTGGCTGCAACAAAAGTATGAATCCTTATTCTGCCAATTAACTTCCATTCTGAAAAACAAATTACACTCTTTAATATGCACCCACATCCAACTCTGATTTTGGGTTTGGGAAGGAGGCTGTTGAGAAGGAACATCGTCTCTTGATGTTGATGTTTTATATGGTAAACAAAACAGGGGCATAGTTTTTTTCCCCCCTCTTTTTGACTAGAAAGATTCTCAATCAAAGGATTAAACTAGGAAAATTAAAGATCAACAAGTAGCATCACTAGTCCAGAAGAAGAAACTGGAGACTAGAAAAAGATAATACATTAATATACTTACAAATAGCCTCTGCATAAAAGAAGACAGTTCCAAAAGAATACGTAATGAACTTAAAAAAGTTTCTTACATTATGCGGCCCAATAATGGTGCCTGTCCATGAACGCATGTAGATGTCATCTCCATCATCCATTCCATAACTCACAGTACCATCTCCAATACCCTTTTCTCCACGTTCAAGTTCCTCAAGCAATCTGAAGTTTCGAGGGACTGAAAAGAAACATAAACATACTATGCTTATGTTAAGGTTTAACTGGTAAGTGTACCAAAGACATTTATCATGTTCAATACAACTCAACAAAATATATGTATATATATTCCTTACAATAAATTTATATATAAAATACGTAAATACTCCCCTAGATGCATCCCCGACCTTAGACTCTTCCATGTGCCCTTGCTCCCCCACCCCCACATTGAGCAGCTAAGATCCTTCTAGCACAGGGCAATAGATTGAATCCATAGCCTTAACAAACATATGAACCAGCCATATAACTGAAGTCATTAAGTACATTAGGACATTGTGTTTTGTACTGTAGTTGGTCATGAAAGACCAAACTATGGTCAATCATTGTTCAACCACACTGCCACATCTTTCTAAAATCAGTCTAACAAAAGAATTATTTTCCCTCAAAACTAGTTATATCCAATAGCAGTGTCATGATGCACCAATTGTCCAAGAACCAATTGGTTAAATTTACTTCTTTTTTTTTTTTTATCAGTAACCAATTGTGTAAATTTACATGAGATAAAGAGGAGGTGCTCAATATTAGCATTGCGATTAATCATGCCATGAAAAGATGAAATAAAATATCCACAATATGTTCATCCATATATACATACTTTCAAGACCACAATACATGAATATTATTCATGATATTTGAATAATTTCTAATTTATCTAAATTGATGTCAATATTCTGTGATATATCTCTTAATATATATTCATATTTTGAAGGTTACAATTTTTCTTTTTATTGATATTTTATTACTTGTACAAATGACAAAGGATGTTTGGGAACTACAACAAAATTTTGTCAATGAAAAAGAACAAAATATAACAAAGGCACCTTAATCCTAAATCGAACTAAGTTTTGGGGTACACAAATATTTGCTGAATATGTGAGATGTAACGAACTTCACTTGGATTTGCTCACCCTCCTCTCTTTTGCACTCTCTGGTCTTTATATCATAATCTGTTTTCATTTCCAAGTTCTAGCAAAACCAAGGTCACCTAAAAATAATATTACAAACCTTGAGAGGAAACATGTTCCACATAATAGCTTCACAATATTCTCTTCCAATTTCATTGACTAGATATCATTGGTATCATTTTAGTGGCCAAAGCCACATAAGGAATAAGTGAAATTTTCAATCCGTAACAGATTCTTATTTCACATTGGTATCATTTTCTTCCTTCTAAATGAACTACAGGGAGATAGGATAGAACATTTGCACAGCCATCTTAATTTCCCCCCAAAACTCTGACAAGATGAAGGAAAGATATCCAAGTTAGATAGCATCCCAAAAAGTATACCAAATGCAAGTGCCACTTCATGATGAAGCGATGAACTAATCCATGAAAATGATTAAGTTGGAACTTGGAAGGCACACATGAAGTACATGTTATCTTGAAAAACAAGTAATAGATCGATAATGCCAAGAAACTCAGACTAGTCTAAAAAAATTAATAATAATAAATGAAACTCATAGCTTTAACTGGACATTCACACGAGGACAATCCATAAATTCACTATAACAATTTCTAGAGAGAGAGTGTGTGTGTAAAGGTTAACAATTTAAGGCGTGATTGTTGCTCTAGGGCTTCATCAAAAGAGCTAAGGCAAAACAATGCACATAAGTGGTCTATAAAATTAGTATCCCCAAGCAAAAATCTAACAGAATGTATTGATGGGCCTGGAACCAACATTAAACCCAACCAACAAAACTAAAACCATCGAGCAATGGACAATTAAACTTCCAAATGGCATAAAGTGTTGAGAGAGTCTTGAGGAATGAAGGGACACATTGCATGTGTTTGTGCCCTTTCATACTTGCTTATAAACTACATACTCAAATAAGGTGGAAAACATACAAAAATAAGATATTGCAATTATTAATCTAACTCCCAAGTCGAGTAAAACAACAAACACTCACAAAGGCCACCTTCAATGTGTAGTAATTAATATCATCCGTTGACCAATACACAAAATGCATTTGATGATTTGAATGAACCACTTGGTCATAGAAACTAAAGTATCCCCTGGAGGAACGAGAACAGAAGCAAACAATATCAAAGAAACACCAAACATTGAAAAAAAGAAAAGAAAAGAGACCCACACCATTCAAATGTCTATTTCAATAGAACAACATTAATCAAATTAAGACCTTTGACCTAATTGCCATGAACATAAATCCATCACTACAAGAAACAATCTTGGAAATGAATGTCATAACAACAAAGCAGCATACCCATTACTAGACATCAATAGCACAACTGAAAGAACAAATTAGAATCCAGAAAATAGACCAAATAGATAGTAATTTACAACAAATTAAAGTTGAAGAACCAAAAATAAAGAAGTAACTAAACAGTAAACACAAATAAAACAACAAAAGAAATGATCAGAGAATCAGATTTAGCACTAAAATTGATTAATTTAACCAAGACATAATAATTCTCAGCACAAGCCCCATCCAAATTCCACCAGACAATCACTCGAATACACACACCAACAACTACATCTACGGGAAAAATGTATTGAAACGATTAAATCAAACAAACCCATGAACAAAAGTGCCGGATAAATGAGAAAAATATTAAAATCAAAGAAGCAAATCGAAATCGAAGAAGAATCAAATTGGGTTCGAAGACTGACCCACGACACTCGATCCTCCCGAGCCAAGCGTCATGGTGACTATACAATTTTGACTCTGATGGATCGTTTAGAGATCGATCTGATCAAAGTAGAGAGAGAGAGAGAGAGAGGGGGAGAGAGAATTTGAGAGAAGGAGACGACGCCAAACGGAGAAAAAGGAAATAGAGATAAAAATAATAGAAATGCGAGGGCTAGGTGAAGAATGGGCCAAGTTTGGATATGGCTATATATATATATACTAAAATAGTTAATAAAAATAAAATAAATTAAAATAGTTGATAAGATTAAATAAAAATAAAATAAATTAAAATAGTTGATAAGATTAATTAGATTAAAATAATCAAATAATTAAAAATTTAATTAAAATAGTTAGGGGTTGTTTGAGATTTTTAAATAAATGTATTTTTTAACTTTTTATAAAATATAAATTAGATTTGAAGTGATTTTGTAGAGAGGTGACGTGATTTAAATAAAATGATATGACTTAAATAGAATAATGACTTTATAATTTTTTTTTAAAAGACACCAAATCTAGCCTTAAGTTCGCAAACGTTGACAGGTATGGTTGTGAAACAAAGTGGCTCTTTTATTTAGTATTTATTTAAGATAAATTACAAAAACATATATGGAAGCTTTTTCGATAAATTTCTTTTTAATAGTTTTATTCTATTCAATTCATATTTTTTTTTTTATTATTTCATTAGGTACTATTTGAGATAAGAAGATCAAAATATCCTTAATCTCTCATGCCCCTATTAATGTTGATATTTAATGTTGATTGTCATTATATTTTAGTAGTTGCCATATATTAATATGTTGTCATTATATTCATGTTAATTTGAAATGAATTTTTGTCATTGTATTGTCAATTACGTGATGTGAATATTCACATCATGTAAATGAAAAGAATATTCACATCATTATATTCACATTAATTTGAAATGAATTTTTGTCATTGTGTTGCTAATTACATGATATGAATATTCATACTACAACATACGAATGTGAACGTTCACATCACCATATTAGATGAGAGAGAATGTTTACGTGTTGTGAATGTTTACATCATTATATGTTGTGAATAAGAATGTGTTATTAATTAAAAATATAATGAACGTTATTTTGAATGTGTTGTCAATTAAAAATAAGAAGGTTTACATGTTGTGAACGTTCACATCATTACATTAGATGAGAGAGAATTTTTTGGAAAGGTGTTGTGAACGTTCACATCAGATAAGAGAGAATGTTCACATTATTTTTAATGTATTGTCAATTAAAAATATATTCACATCAAATGAGAGAGAATATTTACATTGTTTTTAATTTGTTCTCAATTAAAAATATATTCACATTATATAATAATATAAAATAATAACATCAATGTTATTTAATTTGCATATGAAATTTTCTATGCCTTGGTCCTTTCCCTTCTCTCATTAGATAAAAGAGAATGCTCACATTATTTTTAATGTGTTGTCAATTAAAAATATATTCACATTATATAATAATATAAAATAATAATATCAATGTTATTTAATTTGTGTGCCTTGGTCCTTTCCCTTCTCTCTCCTCCCCTAGCATTAAATATCAATATTAAATATAAGAACATAAGAGTCTAAGAAAATAATTTAAATCAAGAAAAAAGACTTTATGCAGTAAAAGTATAAACACATGGGACTAAGTGGGTTAAAAAATTCGTTCATAAATTTCTTGGGTTAGAACACTTCTAAATGAGATTTATCAATAAAAATCCCTACATATATACTTAAAATATGAATTAGGGGTGGATATTGATCCATTAACCCGTTCAGCTTAGGTTTATTTTTTTAAAGTTTGGGAAGGTTAAATCTATAGGATCAGGTTGGGTCAACTTTTTTAACCTGATATATTAATGAGTTGGGCTTGGAATTTATACTTTTAATCTAGCCCGACGTAACATGACAAACCCGCGATTAAATTAATTATTAATTAATTAATTATAGTATACCAAAATATATATATACTAGCGTATGCCCGTGCCTGAAGGCACGATGTAAATAAATAAATCCTAAATAAATGGAACTCACCACAACTTACCAATTACCAATATTGCTTAACTAAACAAATTAAAATCACAAATCTAACAGAGAAGCAGCAATAAATTGTAAATAACATAAAATTAACTTTTATTAATACAATAGTAAAAAATAAACAATTTCTCTAAAATTAATATTACTATATAACATTCTAATAATTTAATATAAAACTTGTTCCACACTATATAAACAACGTAAAACAACAAAACATACTCAAAAATCACTTTCCGCAGTTTCATATGCATAAATCTAAAAACAAAAACAACAAAACAAAACAAAATTTGTCCAAAATCGATTACCAAGTGTAAAGTTATGACATGTTAAAGATGTAATCCCACAAATGTTTTTTTTTTAAGTTTCAGGTATCTCTATTTGTCCAAATTGATGTACGCATTTTTCAATTTTGAAAACAAATAAGTTAAAATAATTTAAACATATAAGTAAAAATTTATTAATTAAAATAAGTGGACAGATAGGTTAAAAATATGAGAAGATATGTTAAAATAATTTGGACAAATAGGTTCAAAAAAAATGGAGTTAAACCCATATAAGGATAGAACTAATAAGAGGCTGATTAAAATCATAAAACAACCCGAATTGAATTAGTCAAGGTCTGAAGATTACATTAACAACATTTTCTACACTCACCTTAACATTGCTATCATGAACCGGGTGTTATCATCAAATAATGCTTGCAAAAATCAAATCAAGATAATAAAAAAAATACTGGATCAATTATGTTCCAAATGCATCATGTGATCTTAAATGGATTAGGCATGTTACCATTTTTGAGAACAACAATTGATGTTCCACACATAATTGTCTGGAAATTTCTTGAATAATAGATACGAATGAATGAGAGAAAAGAAAATAAGAACAAATAGAAACTTTTCCAGAATAAAAAAGCAATCCTACAACACTTTTATTTGAATTTCATAGAGAAGAGTCTGAGAAATATTGCAGAAGCAGATAAGCAATATCACAAATGTGCATACTAAAGTAAGCAGCATTGGCTTGTGCCCAAAAACTAAAACACAAACTTCCAAGGGGTACTGTACATTGCTATCTGGCAAGATGTCATTCATGTTGTAACTCTTATGCATTAGCTTCACATAGTCCATTGTCTTCCTTTCCCTCAAGAGTTTAAGGTTACAACCAAGTCTTATGTGATTCACAAAATCATTTCACAGAGTGCTGCCATTTGAATTCATTGTTCCTTTCTAGTAATTAATTGATGCAATAGATCCAATAATTGCAAAGTGCAACCGTAGGGAAAGATTTAATGAAGTAAAAGGTCTGTGCCATTTTGATTGATTTGAATGGTGAATTATTGCTACTATCTGTTAAAACATGTCAAATGTAACAAAGAGGATTGATGATAGTAAAAATAGAGTTAAACCCATATAAGGATAGAACTAATAAGAGGCAAGACCACAGAAATTAGAGAGGCTTTAGTTCAAATAGGAACTAATGCAATAAAAAAGGAAAGAACAAAGAGAACAATGGTAATACTATCTTGATCACTGAAAACAACTTCGTTGGAGGCACAGAACAGAATGAAATGGACAGCTCAAGAAAACCCAACTGTCGATTAGTCAAGGTCAGAAGACTACATTAACAACATTTTCTACACTCACCTTAACATTGCTATCATGAACTGGGTGTTATCATCAAATGATGCCTGCGAAAATCAAGTCAAGATAATAAAAAAAATACTGGATCAATTATGTTCCAAATGCATCATGTGATCTTAAATGGATTAGGCATGTTACCATTTTTTAGAACAACAATTGATGTTCCACACATAATTGTCTAGCAATTTCCTGAATAATAGATAAGAATGAATGAGAGAAAAGAAAATAAGAACAAATAGAAACTTTTCCAGAATAAAAAAGCAATCCTACAATCCTAAAGGCATTGATAATTCTAAAGCTAATAAATTTAAGAATGTTAATCCTATCTAATTCAGCCTGCCTAAACAAAGAATAACTTAGGATTCAACTCTTTCGTCCCCTACAATATATTGAGAAAGGGTAAAATTATTGAATGGACATCCTATAACTTTTAAATGCACAATAAACTTGTAAGAGAACTGTAGTAACCTGTTTGGCTGTATTTTCATTTTCTTTGTTTTCAAAAACAAAAACAATGAAAAGTTCAAAAACATCCATCATTTTCAGATCCTGCAAAAACCAATTCCAAAAATTTGAAAACATTTATGGTTGCCTACCCATCAATATGATAACAAAGTATGGGTTTCATTCTGGCACATATTCTCTAAACCCTAAATTGATAATGAGCACAATCCCCGTATGCACACTAAAAAAAATGGAATGCGGTCCAGCAGGTTAGTGAGAGGAAGAATGGCATCCCTAGTGTTGTCCTGAACTTCCCAATTCCCATTTTGCAGCCTCCACAATCAATCATTTAATGGGAGGATTGGGAAAGGGGGCAATCCCATTCAAAAATCATGCCTATGCATCATGTTACAACAGCTTTGAGAATTTATTCCTAAGTCTCAAAAATTATTGGCCTATTAAAAGATATAGAAAATTTAAGTCAAGAAAAATAAAAAACCAAAATTAATGTACAATATACAGACAGCGAAAGCGCCGGGGGGGGCGCGGCGGTGTTGGGGGGTGAAGTCCTTTCGGATAAGTAAGTTTACTAACTCTCTGTTTCTGCTTCAGGACATAGCATCCCTCCGTCGATGTCACCATCTTTCTTATCAGAAGCTACCTCAGTCTTCTCCTCTTCCACTATGCTCCTCTGCTGCAACTCCTGCTTCAACCTTAAGATCTCATCATCCTTCTCTTCTACACTATCTTGCAAGATAAGCACCTGCAATAGAATAGAACCCATGTTCAAATTGCACATCTCAATCAAGCAATCTCAGCTGCACACAATGTCATCAGTTCTAGTGTATTTGTAAATTAAGCTCGTCTCATTGCGTGTTCAGTGTTAGATAAAAAGACACATAATTTCTTGCCAATTTGGACCATCTAAACCATACCAGAGATTCTTTAACAAAAAGCTGTAACATTTGAAACATTTAAGACTATAGCCATAATTAAATTAAACCATCAATGGCCAATTGAAAGTTGAACATGCAGCTTTTTCATAAAACCAGCAGCAGCATAATCAAACAGAACAGAGCAAAAAAAAAAACAAAAACCAGAGCAAAAGCCCCAGCAAAACAGCACACAACATCAGCAAAAATTGAAAACAACTCCATTAAACAACTCCCAAAACAACTCTTATTACATAGACATGTATATATATTGAATTAATGGTAGTTTTTATGAATTTTGATGTTTGGTAACATAAAATTAATCTCAATCGTAAATAAATATATATATATATATATATATATAAATATAAAAAAAAAATTGCCATGTCCTTTGCCATGTCCATGTCCCCATTTTTTTAAAATCATCGTGTTCCATGCCAGTGTCTGTATCCGTGTCCGTGCTTAATAGGCTAGGGTCACTTACCTTAATTGAGAGGTCAAGGTCAATTCTTGTAAAAGTAAAGACTGATTATTTCTTTCATATTAGCTTTTTCTTTAATTGTTATTCTTCCCTTTATGGACTCTTTTCATATATTAAGAGAGGTTAGTGTCAATTTATAGTCAAAGTAGAGACTAATTATTTATTTCATATTAGGTTTTTCTTTAGATGTTATTTTTTCCCTTTAAACTCTTTCATATATTAATATAGTGGCTGTGATGTTGAGTTTGCGGGTAGGGAGTTGTGGTGCAAATTCTAAAAATGGCATACTGTATTCCCACAACAAACTTAACCACAATTTCATATATTAATATAGTGGCTGTGATGTTGAGTTTGCGGGTAGGGAGTTGTGGTGCATATTCTAAAAATGGCATACTGTATTACCACAACAAACTTAACATAACCACAATATTCCGTAACAAATA
Source organism: Camellia sinensis (assembly GCF_055761805.1). Lineage (NCBI taxonomy): Eukaryota > Viridiplantae > Streptophyta > Magnoliopsida > Ericales > Theaceae > Camellia > Camellia sinensis. The sequence goes on from NC_138972.1 coordinate 84,839,569, forward strand.
CCTTAACATGTAACTTTTCTCACCAAAATGATTTGTCACTACAAATGGTTCGTAACATTTTCACCACATCGTTCATAACTAATCAACATAATCACAATGGTTTAGAACTTTCACTTTAGGTGCACACCATAAATTCCCCATTCATAACTTTTACCCAAAAAAATTCATAAATTTCTTATGATAGGAGTGTGCATATTAGCATTTTCGTTGCAGGTATATATAATTGGACTTTCTTACATAATTACTTATTCTATTTAATGTAATTTTCTAATATATTTTGTAAATATTCTCCTCCCAATTGACTAAAATAAAAATTAAAAACTTTAAAAGGAAGCAAGCTAGTAAACATGAGTGATCTCACCTGGATAGTTCTTTTCCTTAGCATAGGAAGGTCTGAGAGTATGAAAAGCTCACAAAGTCTCAAAATTGAAGTCTGAATTCTTCAAATGTATGTATCAACAAATAAATCTTTGCCAAAACCCAGAAATGCTGACCCCCAGAACTCCACAAATCAGCCAAATCACCAGATTGGTTATTGACTTCCTCTGCATTTGCTCACAAAACCCAATAAACCCTCAATTGGGTATTTCAAACAAATCACCAAATTACCATATTTATAGGTGTTGAATCAAGAAAACCTTACCAACATGGAAATAAGGGTTAATGTGTACTATTCTTGTGTAGTACTAATCTGGGTTTGTAGTACAAATCGATTGGAGCATTAATGAAGTCTAAATTTAGCACCTCTGTCTCACATCATTTTTATCGAACAGTTGGTGGGCAAGATTGCTCCTCCTTTAGATTGACTCCACTATTTTATATAATATGATAGAGAAAGAGAGAGAGAAGAGAGGTGTTTTACTTTCAGGTATGGCAAGGGTTTTGGAGAGAGAGAGCTTCTCGTCTGGGATTGGGACCAGACTTTTCTCAGATGGTGTGGCCATCGGATTAGCTTCCGATTCAACTTTCATCGGTCACTTGGGCCTCTGCTGCTGTTGCTCTCTTTTTCGCCTTTCGTTGAGGAGAAAGAGGGTGGGTGAGATCGTTCTGTTAAAGCAGAAGAACAGAGAGTGGGAGAGAGATAGAGAGGGACGGTGGGACAGTCGCGGAGTTGGATCAATGGCGACGATGATGATAAGCAACGGCGGTGGTGGTGAGCGGCGGCAGCGGATCAGTGGTGGTGTTTGGTGAAGGATGAAGAAGGGTAAAGGTAATAACAGGAGATCAGGTTTTTTATTTTATTTTGAAGAGAGAAACGTATAGAGAGGGAGTTGAAGAGATATGTTTAGGCAAACGTGGGGGAGAAAGAGAAGAGAGCATTTCGGCGGGAATCAAACACATCTCCACCATTGATATTTATTAGAATGGATCTAAACCCATGATTCAAAATGTATCTCTCATACATTTTAACACATTTTCAAAAAACCTCTTGCCTTATTATATAGATACTATTTGAAATAGTTAATAGTAAATAAAATATTCATAAAACATGTACGGTCAAAGCAAATGAGATGTGCCATCAAATTTTTTCTTTGTTTTTTTCTTAAATAATTACAGAATTTATACAAAAATTTTAAAAAAAAATTAAAATAAACAATCTGAGATGTATTTTGATACTTAAAAATAAATAATAAATAAATACCATTAACAGCCTAAACGATTTGTCGGTGGAAAGAAGTGGCCACTCAGTCCTTTACGGGCTCTGTCTTCCACATATTTCGTTGCATTCCTACTGAAAAAAATAATAATATATCAAAACAATTTGAATATATAGATTTGGCCTTTGTTAGTCTGTTACTCTTTAGTTTGGTACCTCTCCCAAATAACTACACAAAATATATAATCAAAGCCACAAAATATATGATAAAACCAAATCATCAAGCCCAGCTGAGTAATTATCAAAGCCCAAACAAAAATAACACCAAATCCACTTGAGTGATGTTGCAACCTGAGCTGCTGAGCTGCCGAAATGGTTGGAGTGATGTTGCAACAGAGCTGCTGTCGGATTGAATGACAGTCGGAGTGAGCTCTAATGAAAGCAGAGAAAGAAATGGGGATAGAGAGAAATGAGAGGCAAAAGGTGAGAGAGAAATGGGTACAGAGAGGGAGTTTAAAATTTGAAATCAGTTGGGCGGGAACCATCATTTAATCTCAGCAGTTAGATGTTGGTTAGGTATCTCAGCCATCTCAAGAAGTCAAAAAATTTGAACAGATAGTCAAAAAAGTCAATAAAAAAAAGTCGAGTTTTCTCTAAATGGGCATATGCGGTCGGTCAAGGGGGCTATAGACGATGTTTGGATCCATAAAAGCAAACCTAGCGTAGGTCCGTGCCTAAAGACACGGTGTAAATAATTTTAAGATTAAAATGCAGTTATAATTTATACGTATTATGTTGAAATTTATAAAATTTGTGTCATTTTTTTTATAAAGATACTGAAAAAATATATTGAAATATTTTTATTCTTAAAGAACTTATAACAATTTTGCTTGTATTACACGCTCTACAAAACTCAAATAAAATAACTCCTCCTAATCTTAATGCAAATTAAAAAACAAACATATAAGATTTAAAGTTATATTGCATATCAAAAATATAAAAGGCAGTAAAAAAAAATTTGTATATCTAAAAGTAAATTGAACAACTTAATTCCCAATGGAAGGCATATCAAATATATAAAAGGCATATAAAAAATTTTGATCCAGATGATAAATTACATTAAACTGGATAAATTACATTTTAAGATGAAGTATTATATATCTATCTATTATTGTAGATTAATCTATTATTGCAAAACATTTACAAATGATAATATTAAATTAAAAAAAAATCGTAAACTAAAAGCAAATTGAACAATTTAATTCCCAATGGAAGCCAAGCAACATATTAAAGAAGTAGGATACCTTTAATGGTTTAGCCAATTTTCTATGAACAACAGCTGATTAAAAATAAATAAATCAAATAGAGAGAGGAGCACTAAAGATTTAGCCAATTTTCTTATTTGTATAATCAATTTTACTCCCCAATATTACTATATGTGAGAGAGATTTCATATTAAAAAAATTTAAAATAAGACCTATCAAATACCATGAGCTTCTTAAGACTCAACACACAGATTGCAAAGATCTATGTGTAAAATCAAATAGAGAGGAGCACTAAAGATCTTTGCAATTTTCTTATTTGTATAATCAATTTTACTCTCCAAAATTACTATATGTGAGAGAAAGATTTCATATTTGAAAAATATAAAATAAGACCTACCAAGTACCAATGAGCTTCTTCAGACTTAGCACACAGATTGCAAAGATTTATGTGTAAATTGTCACAAATTTTAGTCAACACTATTACAATGAGCACACAACAGGTTCTAATTGCTTATTTGGAGTCTTTTGTTGTTCCAATTCTATGTGCACTAAACATATAAAGCTGATCAAGAAGGCTTATTCTTTCCAATTTTGGCTACTTGTATTTCAAGCATCTCCTTGAATATAGCTAGCTATGAGACCTAGGATGGTTTTGAGTGGATGTTTTTTTTTTCCCCTCCATTTTAGCATTGGATACTATCATGAGCTAAATTTATATTAAAGAACTGGTAGTTTTGGGTCCAAAATATAAAAATATCATCTGGAGGTAGAGTGTGATCATAGAAAGGGGAAACATTATGGAGTCATCAGCCAATTGCTTTTGTCTCTTGATTATGACTTAGCTTATGCCTAATGGGATTGGTATTTACTAATGAAATTGATCGGTTAAAGAGTTTCGTTCCCTAAAGATATGTCATTTATTAGAATGTTACTTTGAACCACACACACATAATTTGTTTAACATGCATCTATTGATACAAATAGGTATTATTTTGTACATATATTAAGACTTTCATAATATGAAAAAAGGAACTTATAATTTTAATAATTTTGTAGGAAAAATGGAATCATTCACAGTATTAATCTGTCAAAGTCCAACTGCACATTTAATAATGGCGTCAGTTCTATTTTCTACGTGGGGATAACTATCACATGGAATCTCTGGTATATTTGTGGCATTTTTGAAGTGTTCATGCACATGTCCATGTGTGATGGAAATTGATCTATATATCTTGCCAGGTGATGTCTGAAATTCAGAATCCAATCCATGTGGAACTTGGTGGTGTGCTATCTAGAAAGAGAGGCATGATTTGTGAAAGTGTAGTGAATTAAATGTGAAATCGAATGCTTATCCATTGAGGCCTCGTTTGGGAAGTTACTATTTTAGTAGGCTATTTTAGTTTTTGGCTATTTTAAGTAGGCTAAAATTTTTGTGTTTGGGAAGATGATTGGATTTTTTTGTGGTTGGATGTGATGTTTGTGAGAGAAAAAGTGAAATGATTATGGGTTTGATGTGATATTTTGTCTTATTAGCTATTTTAACCTATTTTGTCTTTTTGTGATTTTTAGCCTAAATTTGGCTATTTTTTTTCTTCCCAAACACCCCCTGAGATTTCATTACATGACCAACGGGTGAGGCCTCAACCTTGAGGCAGAACCTTAATACAAATCTAGCAAGCTAAAATTATGGAAAAAAAGCCTCCTAACCTAGCAACCCACCACCAAGCTAAGATATGCATATACATATATATGATCAATTACATGCCCAAGATGACTACTAAAATGAAGCATATTCAGTTGACAGAGGACTTGAAAAAGTGAAACAGGAAAAATTCCAAACTATTTAAGTCTAAGTCAGTCTAAAAACAATTGAAGTTGATAAGACAAAAAAATCCAAGACACTCATTTTATATTATTTTTTTAAGAGCACTGAATTTCATTTTAAATAACAAACATAGAAAAATCAAAATTTTAAATACTGAATTTCTACACAAACAAACAAACAAAAGCTTATTAAGTCTAAAAAGTTGCGAACATTTGTGATAGTGCAAACAAACAAACAAACCAAAATACGAACACATAATAAATTATACGAAAACATAATAAATTATAAACACATAAACACAAAAAAGGGAGTTGTTAACATAATAAATAGGAACATTGGTGATAAAAAAATTCTGATTTAGATGAGAGGAAATTTAGATGTTATTAACCTAATAAATAGGAATTTCTATATATTTATATGTGTACACTTAAAAAGCTTACAAATTTATTAGAATCTATTACTTAAGATGTTGGATTTGGAGTTTGAAATTAATTAAAAAAAAATTGTCCATATCATCATCTGGACCCCTAAAAAGAATAATCAATTATAGAGGTAAAGAACTATATAATGTTTGTGAGTTTTTGGAGCTAAAATGGAGAAAACAATTTTATTTTTCTTACTATAGCAACTCACTAACAACACTGCATGGACATAGACTTCACACCCACTTAAAAATTATTAACATGACTCTGGAAAAAGGGAGTTGCTATGACTCTGAAAAAACCAAATTAATGGCTGAATATTGGAAGTAAATAACCATAAGCACAGAGCCAACACACTGAAAATGCAGTTAATATCCGATAGCAGGAACTCAAAAAATCTATAGCATGGGCCCAACACACTGAGAGAAAGGAGGAGAGACAAAAATTGGTAAAAAACATAGCAAAGCAATAACTGATTTTGGTGATAAAAAATAGAGCAGTCGAAGTGACTATATCATGGGGGTTGCTGCCACAAAGAGAAGGCAAAAGAGGGACTATAATTGACCCTAGTAGGCGAAGATGGCAGGTTTCCTCACGCAACATTTGAGATAGTGAGAGATTCATCTAGTTCAGGAGTGGCTAGTGTGATGTTGAGTTTGAGCCAAATAAAGATTATATATTGTTTTGGTGTATGTCAGACACCAAATAAATTATATACCTAGACAAATATCTTGACAGTAAACACATTGAGCAGAATTTTTGTCTCTTATAATATATATATGCATGCTCACATATCATCATCTGGACCAACTATTCAATTAATGATAAAAATTCATGAAATGATAAAAATTGAATGTGAGCATGAAATGATAAAAATTCACTTAATTGAATATTCATCTAATGATAAAAATTGTCTTTCATAACATCTAAATTCATGCTCACATCCATATATATTATTGGAAAAACATATTGCGTAGAATTTTTGGAAAAACATAAAAATTGTCTCTCATAACAGTAAACACATTGAGCAGAATTTTTGTCTCTCATCACTAATTTAAACAGTTGACAGTAATAAAAAACAAAATTTTTAATTACAGAATAAAAAACATTGTGCAGAATTTTTGAGTAGAATTTTTGGTGATTTTGGTGATAAAAAATAGAATAAAAAACAGTAATAAAAACATTGAGCAGAATTTTTGGTGATTTTAGTGATAAAAAATTGAGCCAACTGATTTTGGTGATAAAAAATTGAGCCAACTGATTTTGGTGATAAAAAACATAGCCTTTGCAACTACTCTTTAACAAAAGAAAAAAACAGTTTTTTTCTTTTGTTATTTCTTTAACAGAGCAACAAAAGAGATAAAAAACAAAGCAGTTGGCTCAATATCAATTATTTTTTCTTTAACAAAGCAATTATTTTCTTTAACAAAGCAGCCATGATATAGTCTAAACCATAGCAACCATGGTATAGTCACTTTGTTAGCAAAGCAACTATTTTCTTTAACAAAGCAACTGTTTTCTTTAACAAAACAGAGCAGTTGGCTCAATAACAAAAGAACAAAATTCACCCGTATATATCAGTTGGCTCAATATCAAAGCAAAGCAATAACAAAAGAAATAACAAAAGCTGAGAGAGGAAAAAGAGTGATGTCGAGTAGCCAAATGTTACCAAAGCATTGAGCAGCCGAGCAGAAAAAAAAATTAAGCAAAAAAAAAATAAGAACCAAAGTAATAAACTAACCGAGCAGCCGAGCAAGATGTCGAGTAGCCGAAGTGAATAGCCGAGCAGCCGAAGTGATGTCACAGCCGGAGTGAACAACGGTGAAAGTGGTCAGAGTGATCCACAGAAGCTCTGATGAAGGCAAAAGCTGAGAGAGGAAAAAAAAAATTCAAGAAGAAGAACAATTACCCGAATCAATGAGAGAATACTAAAGCCATGTTTTCAATTAAGATAAAAATGAGAGAATACTGAAGTCATGTTTTCAACACTAAATAATAATACTGAATTGGTTAAAGTCATGTTTTCAATAACTCTATTGAACTAAGCAGTTAAAAATACTTTTCCATATATTGGTCTGTGCAAAATTTGTCTGATATAAATACTATAGATTTGTCTGATATAATCCCTATAACTAAATATATATATCATTTGAAGGTCTAAGAACAGTGATGCGCTTAGTCTCGGGAGGTGGGGAAACATGCTGCAAATCATACAGATGCTAAGAGAACAGGGAATTTGGTTCTTGCAGAAACTTAACGAATAAATCTTTGTTAGAAATTAAAACTTCCAACACATCTTGGAATTGTTTGGATTGGCGAAGTTTTTCATCTGTGGCTAGGCGTTTTTCTTCGATGAACTTCTGACGAACTAAGGCCATATTTTTCTCATTTGTATTCTCATTATACCTTCTTTTCTGTGGTGATTTATCTCTTACATAACTTCCTTTCTGTGATTGCTGTCATATTTCATAAACATCCTTATACTCATTATGCTCTGGACACTGATGGATCTCACATTGCATTTGCATGTCCAATCCATGTTCTTGCTGCCAATAAGCCAAAGGAATACCTGAATGACTTCGTGCATAGTCTCTTGAATGACTTCTTTGCGCAGCAGAATCAGACTGTTGCCATGGAAGGGTATCAAGCCCCATCAACTTGGCGACCACACTGGGAGGATTATGCTTGGACTCAACTTCTTTCGACATTTCATGGTCTATGGGTGTTCCATTTGATCTTCTATTTGAAGCATTTCTCAGCTCAGACACTATCTGCATGCCATCCACAGACATAAAATAGATCAAAGTAATGTAATAATATTGTAGTACAGATCTCAGTACTGAACAGACATCCTGCATAGATTTTAGTCAGCTGTCGACCATCATTACAACGACTTAGTAATAAACTTAATTTATACCACTTTGTCCTCTATTGGATCACCAATAGGACTCGTCCTTGCTGAATCTGATTGGCTCCTTGAGAGTGGCAAACCTGTAAATCAATTACTACCAGGTCAATAAGGGCTATAATGGTTTACAAATGCAGAAGTCCAGCAAAGAGAAGAAGTATCATCAGGTTTAAACAAAGGAAATACATTAAATACAAAAAGGGAATAAGTGTTTTCCCAGAAGGTACTCAACATCAACTTCAATGAATTTAAACTCAAAATGGGCAGAGCAGACAAATCACCAATGCTGACCTGTAGAATTGGTTAAAGTCTGAGCATAATTTCTTTTCCATATATCTATAACTCACCCGTATATACCAGTTGGCTCAATATCACCCGTATAACTCAAAATCCAAACCCAATACAATAAGATAAACCCAAAAACAGAGCAAGAAAGGGAGATAGAGAGGGAAGGTAGATACTGAGGGGAGAGTCAGTGCAGAGTAGGAATAGGGAGACAGACGGTAGACAGAGAGGGAGACAGAGAGGGAGATAGAGAGGGAAGGTAGAGGGTATGGGAAGACAGATGGTAGATAGAGGGTATGGGGGAGATAGAGGATAGGTATAGGCAAATCAAATGAAATGTGTTGGGCGGGAACCACCCATTGATCTAAACCATTGATCTAAACATTTTAGACATCTCAGCCGTCCAAATTAAATGTATCTCTCAGACATTTGTATAGATTTTCAAAAACCATCTTCCCTTATTATATAGATGTGCTTATTACATTCAACATGACTTAAGGCAAAAAATCAATGGCCAGTCGTCATAAGACTTTACTCAATTAAATTATGGGTTTTCATACACAACTGTCTCAAACTCTCAAAAGAAAGACAAAATCTCAAACTCATGAAAGTCACAAAAACTTGAGTTTGCAAAAAGACCCACAACAACACCAAATCGTCTCCAAACTCATTTGCTTTATTTCTCGATGCATATACGATCTTTATCTCCGATGGTGAGTCATAAATCGCCAAAATCTGAATTGGGTTTTGCTTATAAATTATTTTTTTCAAATGGGTCGTTTGATTTTTTCTGAATTTAGGCGTGTAGATGGAAGAAGAGGACCCATGATCTTCATATATGTGTATATATCTGTATCTATGTGTCTAGATTAGAGCTTTTCAATTAGGATGGTGAAAGAGAATAGAGATATCAGGCCTGTGTTGTTCAAATTTGGTGTGGCTTTGGCTCTCTCTCATCAAGAACTAATAATCCGCCACTGTTGCCATCTTCTTTCAAGCAGTGGGAGAAAACCTTGGGAGTAATCCCTCAGGATGACAACTGTGATATGACAGACAGAACCTGTCGACCAAACCCAAAAATCCCATCAATTGCTTTATCTGGCATAATTAAGTCCCCAGAGTGATTGGTGCTACACCTGTTCACAAATTCCAAAACAGCCAATCAAATGTTCAAAACCCACCCAACAAAACTAAAGATGAACATTGATATGGGGACAAAACAATGACAATAGAAAAAAGAGGACAGAAGTTTTGAAATGTACACTCAACTCCTCAATCCTGATATGTTGCCAAGCCATTGCAGATATAACATATAATATAAGATACATTCTGCTAAGATCATTACTTCTCTAATCCTCCTTCAGTTGACCTTCATTCTTCTTTTTACAGTTACCATTAGAAATTTTGGTCCTCATCCCATTTATAATCCTCTTCCTCTTCCTCTTCCTCTTCTCCATTTACCAATGTAGAATCTACTAAGAGAATGAACACCACTGATTTTTTGTCGTAGAACATAAGGCCACGAAGTTTTAGACAAAAAGCCACTAAAAAAGCCAATTCCCAAATGAACCCTAAGTTAACTGATTTTTTTTCAATTAGAAGATTGGTGAAATCATGTTGAAATAACCAATGTCACATTTGATTATGGTTGTTCTGTAAACTAAAATAATAATAAAAAAAGGCTGCTAATTATGGAAACCACATATTAGTCTATCACGAAGGCTTTTTATTTCACTCTTTTGACCATCTACTCTCTCCATCTAATAGTTATTTTATGTCCCACATTGACACAGACAACCTTCAGAAGTCATAACAGCTTACCCGAAAACAATTGGGGCGGAAGAGTTAGTGACCAAAGACGGCCCCATAATTGTGTCAAAATACAGAAAATTAGATACATAAAAACCAGACGTCATAACAGCACTGATTACTCTGAGCAGAGCATTCAGCAGGCAGGATCAAAGAAATTGAGCTTAATCTGCACACACTTGACATTTTATTAAGAGAATTGTCTCAGCCAACCCACCAACAAAACTACTCCTATTAAGTCTTAAAACTCAAAACCCAATAAAAATTATCTTTTTTCTGGCAATAACAAACACAATTGGGTACAAACAAATCAACATAATTTGAAACACATCAACTATACATAAACACAATTACAAACTAATCGAAACCCAAAATGGAATTGAACCCAAAATCGAAATGGTATTTTTCGGAGAATGATTTCTGGTGGCTGAGCGTAAATCTAGGGTTTGAGAGAGAGGGAGAGAGGAGAGGAGCAAACAGAGGAGCGAACTTGGTGAGCCAATCGAAGCACAATCGGATCAAAAACTCAAAAGTGGAAAAAAAAAAGGGAAACAAACACATATTACTAAACCAAATCTTACAAACTTGATTTAGAGCAATCCAAATACCTAAAATACCCTAATTAACAAATCAATTTAAGGTTTAGAAAAAACAAAAATCAAAATCAAAATGAGTACTCTGTTATATGATCAAAGCCCCAACTCTTCTGGATATATGATTAAAGCCACAAAACTATACTGAAATTGTTTTGGGTTGTAAGAGAATCTTACCTTGCGATGAAGAGGAGCGTGACGAATGAGGAAGAGGAGGAGGAGCGTCGGTAGCGAAGAGGGTGGGGGTCGATGAAGAGAATTGAAATCAAACGGTTGATGAAGAGGAGTGTGACGAAGGAGGAGCGTCGGTAGCGAAGAGGGCGGGGTTTTTTGCTTCTGTCGAAGAAGAACAGAGAGTGAAAGAGAGAGAGATAGAGAGAGGGAAGGTGGGGAGGATGTGGTTAGACGTGCGTGGGTCAGACGTGCATGCGTGAATGAATCAATCATCATTCATTTGAACCAATCTGAACCATCGATATAAGCTTAAGAATCATCTCAGCCGTTAAATTGAAATTTATCTCTGATACATTTTCACACAAATTCAAAAACTCTTCTCCCTTATTATATAGATTTTTTGAGACCTAAACTTTATGTTTGTTGATTTTATTAAAACTCACATTTATAGTGATATTTGATTAAATTTATTTAAAAAATCTTTTAATTTATACACAAAATCTTTCAATTTTTAATGATGTTAGTATATTTATTTCAGAAATATAATGTATGATTAAATTTAATTATAAATATTTTAATTTTTTTAACATATAGTCCGATAGTTGGGTTTGAGATTTATAATTAATTTTTGAGTTGGGCTTGGGCAAAAATAAAGACCCGATGTTAGGGTCGGGCCGGGACTGAGACAAATACAAAGCCCCTTATTATATAGTGTCGACTTGGCCCGACAAATGGCCACCCCTAATACGAATCATCTACATCTAGAAATTATATTTTACTCTTTAAATTTCTAATTATTACATAATAATAAATTTTTATTAATAAATCATTAAATTAATTAACAGTTTTTAATTATGTCATAAATTTATTTCAATTAACAATCATGATAATTTTATTATTGCATAGAAGAGTAGTTAAAAATTTTATTTTTGCTGTTAATTCTGTTAAATAAAATAAATATTTATAATTTCCAGAACTATAGAGAGCAATTCATATTTTAAGCAAATATTAGGGTTTTATTTAATTTACCCTTATCATTATTATTTTTTGGTTGCTACTGATATGCAAGTGAACATAATTTTATCTTTATTATTTGTTTGGTTTTTTTTTAACAAAAACTTTATCATCTTTTTAGAAAAAATAACAAAGAAAAAAAGAACTCAAGATTTGAGCCTTTTAACAAAATAAAATTTGACTTTTTAATTTTATAAAGAGGTCCGTAAATAACATTTCATTTTTGACTTTAGATCATTTTTTTATTTTATTTGAGTCACATCACTTTTTATTTGGGCCACATCACCTCTCTACTACATTGTACAGATCTTCATAAAAAATTTAAAAATATACTTATTTAGATCATCTCAAACAATTTTTAAATGACTAATATATTACTCGAGCAATGTTGTTAAAATTTGACATTTTCATACTATAAGATAGGCAAGTATCTGCTATCCGTCAAAATCGAATGGCCCGAAACCAATCTACCACACAATGGATGGTTTCAGTGTTTAGAGCGAACAACCAATTTGCCAAAGTTTGGACGGATAGCGGATGAGAGGTCACCCGACTCAATCTGATCGCCAACATTCATAAGAAAATAAAATTATACTTTTTTATGCTTAGTGTGTTAAAAAAACAAAAAAAACTTTTTATTTAGGAATTATACATTAAAAAAATAGCATTTTATTTAATAATTATATTTTTTATTTATAAAATATGAAAGTTGATTATATTTTTATTATTACAAAAATGAGTGAGACCCCACCACCCCAGTGAATGCTGATTGGTTCAATTTTTTGTTTGTTTGTTTGTTTGTTTGTTTTTCGTGCTTTCGTTGAACCCCACGTGTATGTGGGGGTTGGTAGGGATCACTCCCAAGTGGAGGGTCTGTATCAGTTTTGTTATTATTATTAAAAACGAACAATCAAAACTTTTGGATGCAAAATAGTAAAAAAGTTACTGGAAAATAACTAGAAAAAAGGCTCAAACTAATAAAGCTCCAATTCACCCAACTAATTCGCATCTACTCTCAAATCACATTTGCTAACTAAGCGGATAGATGTAGATTGATTTTTTCCAATCCGCCTAAGCACAGAAAATGGCAGATGAGAGGCCACCTAACCTAATCTGATCTGCGAACGATCTTAGATATGAGATTATTAAAAAATTTGATTTTGACCACATTTTAGCATTGGAGATGCTAAAAAAGAATAAACAACTCATCCTCTTTACAACCCAATTTGCATTCATTAAAGTGTGGTGAAGGTTCCTTTTTGTGTTAAATCAGGTTGGGAGTTGTTTCTTGTGATTTTGAGTGTGATTGAAGATTTACTTGAAAATATTTTTTTATAATTTTGATTGTGATTTAAAAATGGAAATGAAGATCATTTGGGGCATAGTTTGAGAAACAAATTGTTTTTGTTAGGATCCATGTATTTTAACATTCTTAGGTTGTTTGGACAATTAAAGTCGAACATTGCAATTTTGGTGTGTTCGGCAAAGATAGTATCACAATTGTAATATGCTGCTTATCAGTAAATACGTTAGTACTAAGTGTGGAGATATAATTTTTAAATGACAACACGTGGCTGCGGTGTCACCGAAGTGCTAGCCGAGGTGTCACGTGTCCTGGTCATGACGCCGAAATCATCTCGGTTAGGCTGAGGTTATTTACGAAGATACCGGAATCTAGGATAAGCAGATAAGGGACAAGAGTCCTAGAATGAGAGAGGACTTCAGTTTGGGTAAAGATAAGACTCTTAGAGAGTTTATCCCAATCCTACTAGGAGTCCAAGATTAGCAGTAAACCTAAATCCATTAAAGCTAGGCTTTTATTGGGACTAGGTTTGTGTTGGTTATAAAAGAGAGGCACCCTCATGGGTCTAAGGTATACTTTTTATACTCTGAATAATGAGTTAAGTGCTTTTGCTACCTTTGAGAGATAACTGACTTGATCGTCGGAGTGTCCCGGGTAGACGAACCACCTCCGGAATCTCTTCTTTTTGTGACAGGTCGTTCGGTCTTAATCTATTCTGTCAGTGTTATTCAGCTGAATGCTTGATTGGAAGTGTGGTCATAAATCGACACACACTTAGCAATAACTTTTAAATCACAAATCATGGCATAACTTGAGATAGTCAACCATTAAAACAAAGCTAGGATTATTAGACGATTTGAATTACATAAGACCAGGGCCAGTTTGAGATTTTCAAGAACCAAGGCGTGGAGCGTTAAAATTGGTACCCTTCATGTGTAAATAATAAAAAAATTATTTATTTGATTTTTTATTCTAAAGGTGTATAATGTAAATTTAAAATTAATGCAATACGAGTCATGTAAATATATATATTGATTTTGTCTTTAAGAGATAAACATTTTTTTAATCAAATTTAGAATTCATCAAATTTGAATTTAATGAAAAGAAAAATTGGGATATGAAGAGAATTTTTAGAAATATTTTCATGAAAATTTGATAGTTTGAGTAATTCATATGAAATCAAGTTTTTTTTACGCAAATCTATAATCAAATTAAATAGAAATAAAAAGTTAGAGATACTCTAAAAACCTTTAATTTAGGTGACGTTTGGAAATGTTTACGTTTTTCGTTTATGTTTATAAAAAATTGTAAACTAGTTTTTCTTTATTTTTAGAAAAAAGAAAAAATGTAAACACGTTTGGTTTGGAAAAAAAATAATAAAAATAAATTATTTTCTTATGCTTTTACTTTAAAATAAAGTTCTAGGGTTTAAACGCACCCATCCCTTTCACTTTTCTTTTGTATTTCCTTCTACTTCCTTTACTTGTTTATATCAATTTATAAACAAATGTAAACACCTTTTTTGAATTTTATAGTTTTTACCTTAGTTTTTAATTTGGGAGAACTTATTTATAAACTTAAAAAGTTACTAAACAAGTTTATATGACGGTTTTTAATAACAAAAAGTTACCAAAAACATGATGAGTTGGTTTGGACCTTTATTTTTAAACCTACTATAAGAATTAAAATTATTGGAGGGCCTAAAATTTATTAAAATTTGTTGCCTTGGGTCAAGATCGACTCTACATAAGATTAAAATTTAAAATATGGTTGAATTTTGATTTTTAAGAATGATTTGTGAAAAAAGAAAAAAAATTCAACTTTTATTTCATTCACATTTTCATTTTCATTTTCATTTTTCCCCCTTAATCATTTCACAAATTGAAGATCTAACACAATTTACACGTTACAACAATGAATTTACAAGATAAAGCACATACTGACATTTTTTGGGAGAATGTTTTAGTTAGGCAGGAACCCAATGGGCTTAGCTAGATGGGCTCACGGGAGGGCCCTTTTCATAGGCCGACAAGCTAATTAACCCAATGGACCGAGATTATGCCCTATAATTTTGTGGTGTTTTGAGAAATTAGTAAAAAATTAATTTTTGATTTTTTTAGCCAAAAAAATTAATTTTTTGAGTAGTGACTTCGGTAAAAAAATTATATTTTTTAGCTAAAAAAGTTAAAAATTAAGGTTGCGTTTGGTTGTATTTTGTAAATGTGATTTGAGAGTATGAATTGTATTTTGAATTTGTGTGTTGTAAAATTATGATTTGAGTGTAGAAAATTTGTTTGGTAAAGAGTTTTGAAAATAGTTTTGGAAAAGATGTTTGATTTGAGTGAGGAATTGTTGATGTGATATTTGATATGTGATACAAAAATTTACAACTCATAACTAAATATACAACTCAAAATTATTTTAAAGCACATTAAAAATTAAAAAAATTTCAGAATTTTTTTTTTCCAATTATATAAATCAATTGCAAAAAAAAAAAAAAAAAAAAAAAAAAAATTCCTGTACAGCAGAGGACATCCAGGTGGATGTCCCCATGGACGTCCGGGCGGTAGTCCCTAAGGACGTCCGCGTGGTCTTCCTCTGGCCAAAATTTGAACAAAAAATGCGGCTGTAATACAGAGCTCTCTGCAGAAGTTTGGAAAGTTGATTCCAAACACACAACCAAACATCATACTGAAATACACATGTGGAATTACATTTTGAATTCACAACCAAACAGAGCAAGTTTTTGCTAACTTGCCAAAGCAAGCCTTTAAGGTTTTTTATTTTTATTTATTTATTTTTTTCCTATTTTTTCCTATTTTATTTGCGAAAGCGATAGCTTGCTTTTTGGGTCAGCGTCGGCGGACGAGATGCTAGTAGTCAAAGACGTGTTGAGTTTGAGTCCACCGTGCGGCTCAGGGCGGTGGCATCTCTAAATTTTTTAGAAGGTTTATATATATTATATTAATAATTAGATGTTGTTTGTTAATTATATATTTTAATTAAAAATTTTATTATAATTTATCATATTATTTTTTATTTTTTTCAATATTTTTTTGTAAAAAATTATTAAAATATTTTGTTCTCGTTTAGTAAGATAATTTTAAAGTGAAGTACTTTATACTTCCAAAATTTCAGTGGTTCTTACTTTCTAAATAATTCACATTACAAAATTTTAAAAATAATTTTTAAATTAAGTTTTATCAAATATTGATCTATTCTATTTGTCATATTTCTATTATTTAAAGTTACTTGTATTCTTTTATTTGTTTCTATTTGTTATTATTCTTATTTTCTATTCATTTATCATTTATATATTTTTTTTCTTCTTTTGTAAATCACACTTTAATTTGTTTATACATTTTATTTTGCATTCATTATCTAGAAATAGGAATATTGTCTGGAAATAAAAATATTATGTACTTTAACATGACATTCTTAAAATAAGTTGATAAAATTTCATACCACTTATTGAAACGGATTATTACTATACTCATAAAAATATATGTTTTCAATTATAAAGTTTTTTCAAAACTAAATTGCGTAATAAGATAGAAGATAATTTTGTAACAAGTTATTTGATCATATTTATTAAAAAATATATTAATTGAGTTTTTTATATCGAGTTTATCATAAATATTTATATATATATATATATATTATAAAAAGTGGTGATTACAATATTTTTAAATAGTTAACTCTAGATGGAGACATAGCAATAGTTAATATTTTGTTAACTTAATGCACATAAGAAATATATCAAATTATATTTTTATTTATATTGACAAAAAATATTCGATTAACAATAATATTATTCATTTTTTTGTGCTAGTGTGAATTAAAACTTAAAATTTTATAATAATTTTTTTCAATGAAAAATTACACGTGTTTTTACCTTCCCAAAGTTCAAATCCTAGATTCATCCCTGAGTTTCGCAGCTTAAGAGAAAAAGATTAATCTCGATAAATCGGCTATTTCTTTTAGCAAAAATTGTGAGGGATGAGCTATAGGGTGAAATCCGAAATGTGTTGATTGTGGGCACAATGACAGACTCGAGGAAGTACCTAGGCACGTCGTACTTTTATTGGAAAATCCAAGGAAGAGGTTTTTGTGCATATAAAGGATAGGGTTTGGAAGCGTAATAACAGGGTCGAAGGAAAAAAAATTATCAGCAGCAGGTCGGGAAATTTTGATTAAATAGCTAGAAAAATAATAATTTTTTTGGTGACTTTAATGTAACATTAAAGTGGGTATCAATCCTTAATAGTTTTTTGATGACTTTAATATAATATTAAGGTGGGTGTCAATCCTAAATTGAGGTGGAGTAAAATGGGTTTAAATTCTTTGTAGTGAGATCTTTACGCCACAAAAAGAATGACTAAAAACCATTAGGTTTGAATGAGAAATTAACTCATTAAGTTGGCCTTATGAAAGAGGTATTGAGAAATGTGTAAAACCTTGTATCTCACATTGATTGTAAAGAAGAGCATTGATGGGTATTTAAATCCTATTTTTGCATAAGGGTGTAAGCCTTTTGAGGCATCCAAATTTTTCGAAGGAAGAAAGTTATGGATGCTTCAAGAATGGATTTGGGCCAAGACTATGGTCCAAGTTGGTTATGCAAAAATTGCCACACACGCGCGCGGGCTTTGGCCAGGTCTGTGGGGCTTGGGCTTACTAGATTGAGTGTGGGGGTTGGGCTTGTCCCACCCAAAGCATTGATGAGTATTTAAATCTCATTTTTTGCAAAGGGTGTAAGCTCTTGGGGCATCCAAATTTTCCAAAAGAAGAGAGTTATGAATGCTTCAAAGATGAACTTGGTTCAAGTTGGTTATGCAAAAATTGCCACGCGCCACCTGCTCGGACCGAGCCGGGTCATGGTCTTGGTTCATGGAGTTTGGGCTTGGGCTTGTTGGAATGGATTGAGTGCGGAGGTTGGACTTGTTCCACCTATCTTAATCTTTTTGGGTCAAGCCAAGTGTGTGGGCTGCAGGAATGTATACACAAAACCTATGCGTATGATACAGTTGGTAACTCCTCTATTCATGATGGATTTATTCCATCAATTCTGCATATTAATACAAAATTAATTTCTGCATTTGTGAGGGGGCTCTAATTGCTAAAGCCTTTTCCTCTCTCCCTCCATGTGTATAAAAAGAGACCATTCTCCTTCATTCTTTGGACTCAGAATATTTGTTATTGTCTTCAAAAGTTTCTCTCATTTTATATTCTACCTAGTGAGAGTGTGCTGGCATAGTTCTATTCATTGAAACTACTCAGTCAGTGCATTGCTGTAGCTAATCCAATTGTCGTATCTTGGGAGACAGACGTCGAACAACCTCCAGCACCCAACCGGTGAGGCGGCGAATCTGTTTTAAGGATATTGTTTAGTACATGTTTCGATTTATTTTCTTCTGTAATTTTATTTTTATAAATTTCTGTTCTATCTATGTATAATTTCCAGCATGAAATTCATATTGTTAACTATATGAATTTATTTGAATTATGTTATCACACAATTTGTACAACATACTTAAAACAGATTAATATATTTTCTCATCAATTCAAACAAATAACTTCATCTCCAATACTAGGAATACTGTTTTTGCTTTTGTAAGTAAATTACCAAAAGGTTTTTTTTTTTTTTTTTTTTTTTTTATGACAGCCAACTGTGACAGTATGTTTGTGGACTTTAGAAATTTAGTAATATTTATATTGGTCTTGTTCTATGATTACACTATCCCACTATGTCATGTTATATGAAAATCCATGATTAATTAGGGTTGGTAGCCCACTGTTACTTAAATATGTATATATATATATAGGCTTCTGTTAGTGGTTTTGGTTGGAAAAAATTGGTTTTCCCAAGAACCGTGGTAATTACACACTGTATAATTTCTTGATTAGGATGTGTAGTCTGATATAGTGTTTGTATGCCTGCTACTGTGTGTCTTAATAAATAAATTAAAAAAAAAAACCCTGCCACCGTTCTTTATTCTTTATTGCATAGTAGTTGTTTTATAAAATATTGATACTGCTATGATTATTTTCTGGGCAATTAGTCTGTCGTTTTTTCCCCCTAAAAATACATGATCAGTATGTTGTTTTGTTAAAATTGACATGCTAAATATGTTATATTTTCCTAGTTTAATTCACATGTGTTTTAAATTCTAGATAATTTGCATGTTCTAATCTGTTAATATATATTACATGCTTACTATGTCTATAATTATTCATATGTGTATGATTTCCAGTTTCTATGTTAATGTAAATGTAAATTACTACTACACACTCCACCAAACCTACCTTCACCACTCACTCCTATCACCTACTACACTCCACCAAACCTACCTCCACCACTCACTCCTATCACCTACTACACTCCACCAAACCTACCTCCACCACTCACTCCTCACCTACTCTCCCAAAACCTCTCCTATATAATACATCCTTGTAATATACAATATATACATCAATCTTGTAATATACACAAATCAATAATAATACATCAATTTATTTTACATGGTATCAGAGCTATAGGTTAGCTCTTGGTGATCTTCACCTTCCGGCGGGCGGCAACCTTGCCTTCACCGCCCGCCGGACCCCAACCATGCTTATTGAAACCTCCATCAACTCCATTACCTTCTGGTCCATCATCTCCAACGGCAGGTTCTGCAAGTTCAGCCAACCTCCATGGCTCTTCTAGCTCGAAACTCACATCGAATGGCCCTAGTCGCATCACAGAGATCAGCAACAAACCTGTCTCACCTCGCTTTCGATACAGTTCACAACAACCCATCAGATCTATCTTCTTGGCTCGAATCCATGATCACCGAGCTCAACCCTCTTCCTGAATTTCCCTCTGCAATAGCGTCAGAAACACCCAATCCCAAGAAAGTGAATTTCGTCCTCACACCAAGCCCTTCCGATGCCAGAACAATTGGGTCTCCAGGACCCTCCTCAGCCAGAGGCAAATCGGGGTTCAAAAATCTTCTACCGAAACTGAGCTTCAAGGCTCGGCGTTCTCAGTCCGACGCAGAGAGAGCTACTGCACATCCAGTAGTTGAAGCTTCGTCTCCATTGCCTTTACCGCAAGAGAAGCCTTCTATCTCGAGGTCATGGTCGCTTACCAGAATTTTTACTCCCAGGATGAAGAGTACAACATCATCAACACCGTGTTTCTCCAGTAGCCTGGCAGCAGTGCATGTAGTCATGATGATGATGATGGCGTTGTCGGAGGAGCTGTGGCAGAGCGATACGAACACGACAGAACGCATCTACTCCCCCGATCTCGGCGGCTACGGAGACACCGATGCTTCTCCTTCCGCCACCAGCTACACCGTCCTCCACATCATCAGCGATCTCGTCTCTCTCCTCTTCTATTTGATGAGCTCAACGGCAACCTCACCATGATCCACATGGGCTTCTGCTCAACCCTAGCCTTCATCATCATCCGCATCTTCAAGCTCGTCGAACCAGTCTCCATGTCCAGAGACCTCCATCTCTTCTCCTCTCTCGGTCTCCGATCACACTACAACACACATACAGCTTTCTCTCACACACGGTTTAGCGAGAGAGGGGACACACACTCAAGAGACCCACTCTCTCTCTCTCTTTCTTTTTCTTTTTCATTCCTTTGCTGTTCCCACTCACGACCAAGCCAACCTGTAAATCTCCACCATTCTTTTTTTTTTCTTTTTTATTCTTTCCACTCAACTTTCTTTTTCTTTTTTTATTATTTTCCTTCAAAAGACTTTTGGCCAAGACATATCTGAGCCATTCCACCATCTTTTTTCTTTTTCATTCTTTCCACTCAACTTTTTTTTTAATTATTATTTTACTTCCTCTTTTGAAACAAACACAACTTGCTTTGTCCCCCTTCTTTTCCTTTCTTTTATTTTATTTAAACAAAAAAAAAAAAAACAAAAAAAAAAAAAAAAAAACAACAACAAAACAGACGAAGCGGACTGCAGACCAAACTCATTTTATTCATCTCGGAGCTCACCCCGATCACCATTTTACATTCAAAAAAAAAAAAAAAAAAAAACAAAACAAAACAAAAAAAAAAAAAAAAAAAAAAAAAAAAAAAAAAAAAAAAAAAAAAAACAAAACAACACACAACAAAACAAACCACACCCACAGCGGGATTTTTTCTTCTCTACTCTACTGCAGGTCTCTTCTTCTTGCTTTTCTCTTGGGTGTCCCTTCCCGGTGTTGCCTCCGTGTTTCCCACTCCACTGGGCATGACCACTATTCCTTGCTCCTCCACTGCAGCATATGGCGGCCCTCCAAATCGGAACATCACGGTGGCCTTCCGCTTCAGCTCCTTGTTTTCTGCCCTTAGCACGCTCATCTCTGCTCGCGCATCCTTATACATGCGTTGGAGCAGAGCCAGCTGGGAGTTTAACTGCTGCACCTCATTTGTCCTACTCTGTAGCCGGTGCGACAGATTTGTGACCGCCGTCATGGACTCCACACATGCCTTCAACGTATACTGATTGGCCTCCACATCCGACTGCACCGCCATTTTTTGCTCCACCGACTGCATCGGAAAGTTCAACGGAGCAAACCCAGTGGTGTTTAGTTGAGGTTCACGGGACACCGCACCAGTTCTCTCTCCTATGGACTCGTTGAGATCGGGAAAGAGAGTGAGCAGCCCACGGGACGACGAAGCCATTTTCTCTCGCAACAGAGTGTTACAGACTCTCTCTCTCAGCATAACAGTGTTACAGCCTCTCTCTCTCAGCACAACGCAGAATTCTTCAGAGGTTTCTCTCAGTTTCTTGTCTCAGCCTCTGCCTCGGCCTCAGCTCCGTCTTGGTTAAATAGCCGAGGCAGCCACGCGCATCGCGCGCCTCTTCTCGCCGACAAACTGGCACGCCTTTTCATGGCACGCCTTTTGATGCATTCGGGCACGCCTTTTGATGGCACGCCTTTTGAGGGTGCGGGCACACCTTTTGAGGGCACGACTTTTGAGGGCTCGATATCTACATCCATGTATATTTTTTGGGCAGCCTATATACACACTCATACAGTGTCTTTTACACCGGTCAGCTTTATCAATCCCTTTGTTTCAACCTCAAATAGGTTTCTATCTTCACACCTATTTGAGTTTGAGGGGGGGTTATACCAGTATAATGTATAAGTCGCCCATGGCGCACTCCCTAAGTCACCCCCTTGGTGCACCACCACAATCTTCTACAACGGTCCGACATGACCCCATAAACTGTCTTCTACAACGGTCTGACACGACCACACAGTGTCTGCTACATCGGTCCGACATGACCCCGTAAACTGTCTTCTACAACGGTCCGACATGACCCCGTAAACTGTCTTCTACACCGGTCCGACATGACCCCGTAAACTGTCCTGCTACATCGGTCCGACATGACCCCGTAAACTGTCTTCTACATCGGTCCGACATGACCCCGTAAACTGTCCTGCTCCAATGGTCCGACATGACCCCGTAAACTGTCTTCTTCAACGGTCCGACATGACCCCATAAACTGTCTTCTCCAACGGTCCGACATGACCCCGTAAACTGTCCTGCTACAACGGTCCGACATGACCCCATAAACTGTCTTCTACATCGGTCTGACACGACCACACAGTGTCTGCTACAACGGTCCGACATGACCCCATAAACTGTCTTCTCCAACGGTCCGACATGACCCCGTAAACTGTCTGCTACAACGGTCCGACATGACCCCATAAACTGTCTGCTACATCGGTCTGACACGACCATACCGTGTCTCCTATCCTGTTTTATTTATCAGTTTATTTTTCTGTTTTGTTACTCTCTCCAAACTCAAGTTGGCTAGTACCTATCCTCCTTGAGTTTGAGGGGGGCTGTTAATGTAAATGTAAATTACTACTACACACTCCACCAAACCTACCTTCACCACTCACTCCTATCACCTACTACACTCCACCAAACCTACCTCCACCACTCACTCCTATCACCTACTACACTCCACCAAACCTACCTCCACCACTCACTCCTCACCTACTCTCCCAAAACCTCTCCTATATAATACATCCTTGTAATATACAATATATACATCAATCTTGTAATATACACAAATCAATAATAATACATCAATTTATTTTACACTATGCATGCTTATTATTTGGTTCTATTATTGTTTTCTAATCTAGGTAATTTTATGAGCATGATTTTGATTATAATTTTATAATATGATTTGCATGTTCAAATTTTTTAGGTTTTGCTACGTGCTTTATTATTTTAGAATTATTTATATGTAAATTGCTAGCATTATTTTAGAATTATTTATATGTGAATTGCTAGCATTATTTTAATTCAATGCTTAGATTTATAGGTTTATTTTGTAACTCTTGTTTATTCATGTTTTAATTTAATTGTGGAGATATAAATTTTAATTGTGTAATTTGTCTATACTTATGTACATGGTTAATGTATAAATTAAATTATGAATTTAATTTTGGAGTTTTAGTTTTATTTTGTAACTCTTGCTAATTAAAGTGTTAATTGTATATTTATTTACATAATTATTGTGTTATAATTTCATATAACTCTTGTCAATTAATTTTATTTAATTTTTAGAGTTATACGGTTTGTAATTTATTTAAGAGTTATAAGTTTAATTAACTTGTCTAGTATTTTAATTTTATTTAATTTTGCTATTTAATTAATTTATTGCTTTTACAGTTTCTTAAAATTATTTGTTTCTTATTTTGTTGTATTTTTTGCTAGCCTTCTTTACAGGAATACCTATGCGAAAGGGAATGGAAACAAAAATATAGATCCAAATGAATAGAATTTGGGACCATAAAACAAAATTATGGACTGCTAATATTATTTGGATTGGTTTACATTTGTTTAGTGAAGCAATTTTTTGCTTGGGTTTAGTTGGTTTTTACCAATTGTGTAAAAGCAAGTTTTATTTTTTTTATATTGTTAGAAGCATTTTATTTACTTAATCATTGTTGTGGCAATTTTTTTTACATTACTTGTAATTTGGTTAGCAATTTTTAAATTACTTGTAAGTTTGGAACTTGGTTTGATTTTCTGTAATAGAAACCCAAGTGTTTTGCCTTGGCTAAACAATTAAGACGGATTTAGTTTCAAACCTTTGGGGTTTGAGAAAGTCTTTGGGTTTAATCATTTTATTCCTAAAGTGTTGGAAAACCAAGTTTGGAGAAAGCGTTTTTGGTTTATAATTTGATTATTTCCAAAGTGTTTTGATTTTGAGAAAAGAAACTAAATTTTAGCATTAGCTAAAATATTTCTGATTTTTATTCAGAAAAAATGGGCTTAGTTTCAGGAGTACTAGTTAACTTGTATGAGTAGTGTAATTCTGGTAGCAAATTTAATTTACTTGGGAATTAGTTTGTTTTAACCTGGTTTATCCTCCTGAAAAATTTAATTCTAAATTTATTTCTCATTAACTAGGAGTTAACATACTTTTGAAAGTTTTGTCTAAAGTTAACTAGGTCTTAAGTGGGACTGGTGTGACCCCTCCAGTTTTTTTGGAAACTTTCCTAACCATGTTCAATTCTAGGGTAAGTGGTGAGATCAGTTTTGAATTAAATTTTAGACTTTGAGATTTTGTAGTGTTAAGTTTAGTTTCTGGAAAAACATAATAGTGAAATTCTGTTGTGATTTTTCAGAAATGGCATTAAGAGGTGACAACAGGAAATGTTGTTCCACCTGACAACCATAAACCTTGCGAGATTCTTAAAGAAAGATCTAGAGAGATCAAATGTGATTAAAGGAAATCATAAGATTGCATGATGATATCTTTGAATTAATCAGAGGTGATTAGTATGTTATGCTTGTGTTAATTATAGCATATATGATTGTTACGTGACTTTGCTTGAAAGCAAGACAACTTGATAGGGTGGGTGAATATTTTTAAAATTTTTTTAAAATTCTAAACATATTCTTAAATTGGTAGCTCTTAGTGAGTGCGAGATCATTGATCACAAAGATAGGAAACTAGTGGTTCCTAGGAGGTGTTAGACCACTGGCTACACAGTTATGAGATTGTGGTTCTTAGTAGTAAATAGATTACTGATCATACGTTAAGACATGATGGTTCCTATTAATAAAAGAGTCTGTTGATCATATGTTAAGACATGATGATTCCTAGTAATGAAATGGTCTACTGATCCTATGTCAAGACGTTGTGATTCCTAATAGTTGAGTGACTACTGATCACATGTCAAAACATTATGATTCCTAGTAGTGAAGAGTCTACTGACCACATAATGAGAAATTAGTGATTCCTAGTGATAAGACTACTGGTTGTGTTATGAAGTTTCGAATAATAGACTATTGAATACTGGATTTGTGTTTTCTAATAGTAAGACTATTGGCCTCAAAGTGATAGGTTGGACCAAAGATATTTGGGTGCTTAATTCGGTTGATGACATTTTGGGAATGTATTTACTGTGATATGATTTTGAGAGTTTCATAATCATTGTGACATAAGCAATTGTTTAAAGACCTTGTATGAATTTGCTAGAAAAGGCCAAAAGCCTTTGTATAAATTCTACAAATGTGGGGGTGCCATGCAAAACGTAGTAATACCTAAACCCAAGAAGGTTAGGATAAGCCTAAAAATCCATTGACTTTGTATTCAACGGTTATACACAATATATGCACAATATAGCAGTGCATATCGATTTCTTGTGTTTAAATCTGCTATTCTAGAGATACACAAGAATACTATCATGGAATCCAGAAATACATATTTCTTTAAAAATATATTTCCTTGTCATATCCAAGAAGGGGTTCTGAGTTCCATGAAAGAGGTTAAAGGTGACAATGATCACATAGATGATCAAGTTGATGATCAAGCTGAGTAAGTAGATGAGCCAAGAAGGGGTAAAAGGGCTAGGACCGCAAAGTCTTTTGGTTCGGACTTCTTGAGTTATATGTTAAAGGGAGAACCTCGAACTTTCCATGAAGTTGTGACTTCATCTGAAAGTCCTTTGTGAAAAGAAGCAATTAAGAGTGAGATTGACTCCATCATACAGAACCATACTTGGGAGTTGGTTGATCTAACCCCAGACAGTAAGGCCTTGGGAAGCAAGTGAATCTTTATAAGAAAAATAAAAGCAAATAGATCAATTAATAAGCATAAAGCTAGGCTAGTTATCAAAGGATACATGCAGAGAGAAGGCCTAGATTACTTTGATACATATTCACATGTGACAAGGATTACATCCATTCGCATGGTGATTGCGATAGCAGCTTTACGTGGTCTGGAGATATATCAGATGGATGTAAAGACAACTTTTTCAAATGGAGATTTGAATAAAGAAATCTACATGGAGCAACCCAAGGTGTTTTCAGCTCCAGGACAAAATAAGAAAGTTTGTAAGCTTGTCAAATCATTGTATGGTTTGAAGCAAGCTCCTAAACAATGGCATGAGAAGGTTGATAATGCTATGTTGTCAAATGGGTTCAAAATCAATGAATGTGACAAATGCATATATGTAAAAGACATTGACAAAGGTCATGTCAGGTTGTGTTTATATGTTGATGACATACTCATTGTTGGTAGTAATGATAAGATGATTAGAACTACCAAGAGATTGTTAAACTCTTTGTTTGACATGAAAGATACGAGCTTTACAGATGTCATTATGGGTATTAAAACTACCAGAACATTTAGTAGTATTGTATTTTCTTAGTCTCACTATGTTGAAAAGATACTTAAGAAATTTAGTAAGTTAGATATAAGTGTGTCTAGGACACCAGTAGACGTGAGTCTACATTTGACCAAGAATAATAGTGAGAATGTCTCTCAACTAGAATATTCTCGGGTCATTGAAAGTTTGATGTATCTGATGAGTTGTATAAGGCCGGATATAGCTTACTCTGTTAGCAGGCTTAATAGATATACGAGTAATCCAAATGTCACTCATTGAAGAGGCATTACGCGGGTGTTAGGTTATCTACGTTATACTCGGGATTATGGGCTACATTATACTAGATACCCAGTGGGACTAGAAGGGTATAGTGACGCTAATTCGATATTTGATATAAAGGACTCCAAATCCACTAGTGGTTATATGTTTACCTCGGAGGGGTAGCCGTGTCTTGGAAATCTTCTAAACAAACATGTATATCGAGATCAATGATGGAATATAAGTTTATTGCTTTAGACAAAGCAATTGAAGAAGCTAAATGGCTTTGCCAGTTCATTAAGGATATTCCACATTGACCGAAACCTGTGTTAGCCATCTGTATTCATTGTGATAGCCATTTGGCTATTGAACGAGCACAGAGTAATATGTACAATGGAAAGTCTAGACATATCCGTCATAGACATAATTCCATACGAAAACTACTCTCTAACGGAGTTGTCACTTTAGGCTATGTGAAATCTAAGGACAACATTGCGGATCTATTAACCAAAGGGTTAAATCGAGTGTTAGTAGACAAGTCGTCAGAAGAAATGAGATTAAGGCCTTTGGTGTAAGGTGTTACCGGAATGGAAACCCAACCTAGTTGATTGGAGATCCCAAGATCTAGATTCAACGAGACAACCTAATTGCGTGTAATAGTGGTATGTTACTGAGGAGGTTAAACCTCCAGCCATTCTGTTACGACCCAAACCCACCCCTATGGGTTCAGCATCGTAACTGGCCAGTAATCCGAGAATTACCGAAGGCCTGCTTAACAGTAGGACAGTAAAACAAAGTACAGGGGCTGGCGGAAGCCAAAATAGTAAATAAACAATATCCAATGAGCTGTGAGTCTGTATGCAAAAAGGTTTTTCATACATATATACATGAACAGTACAAAACAGTATGTACAACATTTACAGTCGATTAGAACAGGGACCCAATCCCTTTTTAAACAATACAGTACAGTGCTATCAGTCTATACAATTATCACAAAATAGATACAGAGATAGACGGGGGAAATTAAAACACCCCTAAGCCATGGCTTGGCAGGCTCGGAACCTCGCAGTGAGGCACAGTGGTTGGCTTGACAAAAAGGGAGTCTAACCCACGCTCCTAGCTCCGGTCTGGTGCCTGTACACCTACATATATATATAAACAGTGAGCTAAAGCCCAGTGAATAACATAATGCATAAAGAGGTTAAGAATGAATGTCCTTACAGTAATGAAAATAGTTCATTAAATCAGTATTTCAATCGTTCAGTCGTAAGAGTCATATGTGGTACATCCATTAGCATAGCAGTACAGTAAACAGTAGGTCTTAAAAGACCGAGCAGTCAATGATGGCCAGCATAACAGTAAACAGTAGTGGTTCCACATGGGAACCGACAGAGATCTCTGTAACAGTAGTAGTAACAGTAAACAGTAATTGCTAAGGATGCCACAATACAGTTCAGAATATAGGACATACATTTATTCAGTTGACAGTAACAGTTCAGAAAGCAGTTCAGTTAACAGTCAGAAAATATTCATCTTTGAACATATCTTTACACAGCTGTTACTCACAGAGTTCTGGGCTGCAGTTAAGCTAGAGCGCGTCTCCAGCCCCCAACCCTACACAGTTTATAGGACGAACACACACTAAGTTACACAGTTGGGAAGCATAATAACTTAATCCCTAATTTGCCTCGGTGTGTTCTACATCTATATCCTCATTAAGATGCCTTAAACTAGGCCTAAGAATGCTTAGGATGAAATGAGAATGCAAAGATACACTTGAAAAGCATTTTCAGAATTTTCAGAAAACAGGGGTCCCGCTCGAGCGTAGGTTACGCCGCTCGAGCGGACATGCAGACAAATGTTTCCGCTCGAGCGTAGACTCACCCGCTCGAGCGTACTGCAAAACAGTCAAAAGTGCTGGATAGGTGAAATTCACGCTCGATTGGGCGCTCGACACCCGCTCGAGCTTGAGACACAATATACTGCCGAGCGTAAATTATCCCGCTCGAGCGGAATGCAAAACACAACAAAATGCTGGGAGCACGATTTTCATGCTCGAGCGGCATACACTTCGCTCGAGCGTGAGTCCAAAATCTGCAATTTTCAGATTTGAACTTCAAGCTCAAAATCAAGTCTTAAAACATGAATTTCGATCCTCTTGGTTAATTTGCTGGAAAAACATTTGTAAACTCATAGAACAACATGTTTCAAAGGTCAATAGTAAAACCAAAGCCCCAAATGAAGATCAATTCAACTTAATTTCAAACCAAATTTCAAGAACATAACTTCAATTGAACATGCAAGACTTTAAACAGCTTTCAAGCTTCAAATAATTGCTCTAAAGAGCCAATTCTTACAAAAACATGATGATTTCATGAACCTTAGCTAGAACTTGGACATGCATGTAACAATTTTCCATGAAATCAACTCAAAATACAATTATGTAAACGTGCATGCATGAAATGAGCTTCAATTCAACAAATTAAGCTAATTCTAGACTCAATCCACTAATTTTGACATGAATCATGCAAGAACAAGCTCAATTCATAAACAAGAGGATAATTACACTACCTTAGGTCTTGAATTAGAGGTAAGGAGGCTCAATTATGAAATCTCTCTTCCAAATCTTCAAGTCACCAAACTAAAACTCATGAACTCAAGACTTCTCCTATTTCTCTCACTCTAGTCGGCTGTAGTTTACAAAATGGGCTGATGAAAATGTGTTGTGTCTAATGTAGTGAGCTCAAAAATGTTTAGATAGTGGGCCACTTAAGTGGCAAAATTGTGAATAAGGCCAACTTTGTAATTCAACATTATTTATCCTAATTTAATCGTACCAAATCACACTTCAGATAATTATGCCATAAAATCATATAAATTCTAATGATCATAAAGCATCACTCGATTTCAGATTCGGCTGCCGATAAGGCCTTCAATTCGCAATTTAAAACATAAACATGGACAGATAAGTTTAACAGTCAACAGATAGATATGCATTTAAACTAATATACTCAATCAATTCGGCTTCAGTTTTCAGTCAGTCAGTCAATTAACATATTTAGCCTCAGTTTAACAGTAATCAGTAGTGTTATCAGTGATCAGTGGGGAGGGTTATTACACATTCCTTTTAGCAGTGATACCTGCAAGTATAGAGGTTAAGCTGAGCTTTTAATGACTCTAGTGTGTTGAGTTGTTAAGTTGTTAAGCTAAGTATAGCAGGATACTCAAGTAAAGTCACCTATGTGAGTGTGAAGTGGGGCCGCTTCTATAAGAATTGATAGGACCTAATTCTTTAAACCACTCATTGAACCAGGCTAGTGTTCCAGGGCCAAACCGGACACAACAGTGAGAACAGAATGATGGTTAGAGTAATTCCTCTGTGAGGTCTGTTGTCTTGGTTTACATAAACGGTAGAACAATTCAAAATTTTGTGTTCAGTGGACAGCCAGTAAATCCGATAGACTTCACTAGGAGAGGTTCAAAGCCAAAAGCTACCCTTTCCGATGCTAGGGTTATTTCATTGCACTCTCTCCAAGTCTTTGTTGTTAAGCATTGTCTGTTTATTGTTATTCGGTCAATTTTTATTCATGTGAGGGATTGTTGGAAAATAATGATTTTTGGTGACTTTAATACAATATTAAAGTGGGTGCCAATCCTAAATTGAGGTGGAGTAAAGTGGATTTAGATTCTTTGTAATGTGATCTTTACACCACAAAAAGAATGACAAAAAACCATAAGGTTTGAATAAGAAATTGACTCATTAAGCTAGCCTCATGAAAGAAGTGTTGGGAAAGGTGTAAAACCTTGTATCCCACATTGATTGTAAAGAAGAGTATTAATGGGTATTTAAATCCCATTTTTTGCATAAGGGTGTAAGCCCATTGGGGCATCCAAATTTTTCGAAGGAAGAAAGTTATGAATGCTTCAAGAATGGACTTGGGCTAAGACTATGATCCAAGTTGGTTATGCAAAAATTGCCACATGTGTGCGCACGCGTCGCCCGCCCGCCTGGGTTGGGCCGAGTTCGGGTCTGTGGTTCATGATCCGTGGGTTGTGGATTTTGGATCTTGGGACTTGGGCTTGGGTGGGGGTTGGGTTTGTCCCACCCATCTTAATCTTTTTGGGTCAAGCCAAATGTGTGGGCTGCAGGAATATATACACAAAACCTATGTGTATAATAGAGTTGGTAACTGCTCTATTCATGATGGATTCATTTCATCAATTTTGCAAATTAATACAAAATTAATTTCTACATTTGTGAGGGGCTCTAATTGCTGGAGCCTTTTCCTCTCTCCCTCCATGTGTATAAAAAGAGACCCTTCTCCTTCATTCTTTGGACTCAGAATATTTGTTCTTGTTTTTAAAAGTTTCTCCCATTTTATATTTTTTCTAGTGAGAGTGTGTTGTCATAGTTCTATTCATCGAAGCTACTCAGTCAGTGCATTGCTGTAGCTGGTCCAACTGTCGTTTCCTGGGAGATAGACATCGAACAACCTTCAACATGTAACCGATGAGGCGGTGAATTTGTTTTAAGGACACTGTCTAGTACAAGTGTAGCTTGCTTTTCATGCTCCTTTCAGATACGATAGCCCTACAGTTCGCACTCCTGTGGTTCTGAATTTGATTTCACAAGTGGAATCTAAAATAGATAAACATAAATGAGTTAAAATTCAACAAATCTTTTGAAAAATCGATTTTGAATAAAAAATGTAAAAAATGGACTACTTTGCCAGATTACAGAGTCGCCACCTAAATATTTTTAAGAAATTTAAGAAACCTGAGGCTCGTGCCAAAGGCCACTTATCCGTCATCACCAAAGTGTCTCCGTTTGAGAACTTAGGTATGAGAGAGGAAGGTCATGAATTGAGCACCCCACTCACCCGATCAAAGATCGGCCTCTACTAATCATGATGTGATTCTTATTTATATTATATGCTCTTGTTCCGATTATTAGGCTATCTTACTATGTAATGCACACAAGTATAGATTAATTTGAAAAAGTTGGAACACTTTGCTTTTATATGTGTTTTGAAAAGTGTTTGAATATGTACTACTTGAAAAAATGATTTCATATGTACACTTAAGTAAATCACCCCAACTTAAGCAATTAGCCTACATCCACTGACATTCAAAGAGATATTTCACTTAAGTACTTAGCTTCATGGTGTTATGCTTGATATGGCAACAATCACACGCATGCAATATGCTAAAACAATAAATGCTCACTTAGTACTCCAAGGTAAGCCAAAAGAAATAAAATAATTAGAAAAATGCATGCTGTAATATTGTTACGACCCAAACCCGTCCCCTTAGGTTTAGCATCGTAACTGGCTAGTAATCCTTGGATTACCAAAGGCCTCTTAACAGAATGATATATAATAAGGGGTTGCAGAAGCAAACATAGAAAATATATAATGTCTATGGAGCTGTGTTAACGTATATGAGATAGAAATCTTGAAAACAAACTTATATATATATATATATATATACGTGACGTCATAAATACATTAGTCATACGTTACCTGTTAATACAAATGAAGCCAAAAGGGGACTTAACCCAATGTACAGATAAGCAAAACAAAACAAAAGCATCTGTAGCAAGGTCATAAAACTGGACATCTCAAAAGGGAACCTCTTTCGGAGGCACAGTAACTGGCTGACCCAAAACTCCAAGTGGCAGCGTAGGCCTAGTTACGCGCCTGCTCACCTACATACATAATATAAATAATGAGCGGACGCCCAGTGAATAATAACAGAGTAAAAGGTTTAAATGAACGATGCCTATAACAAATTTAGAAATCAGAATTCATATCAAAACAAATATATATACATATATTCTTGTTCAAACTTCATATAGAAATCAAAGTTCATGCTTAATCATACATGGTACATCCATTAGCGTTATCATGCTTGTTAGTTCCATAAGGAACCTCCGGTATCGGGAACTTGTTATATACTTAAGCCACGGTATTGTTACCTTTCGGCAAGAGTCATGAGACCACGGTGTTATTACCCCCGAGCAAGGGCTTTGTGCTAAGGATGCCACGAATACATTTCAAAAATTTGGGCAATCATTCATTCATACAAAACATCGCATTTCAGAAAACTGATCATTTCATAGCATTAGAAAATAATTAAAGTTAAACATAACTTTATAGACTTATTACTCACAGATGGCTCCACTTGCAGAACAGATAAATCAGATAACTTGTGGCTCGTGACCTGCACTCATGTAGTAGAAACACATAATGAAACACACATTCGGTTGGTACTTAACTTCTTTCGTTTCATTCTTAGTGTGTTTCTAAGTCTTAACCTCTTATTGAGTCTTAATCATGGCCTAGGAATGCTTGGGATGCAATGTGAATGCCAAAATGCACTTTGGGACTTTTAACAAAACTTACTGAAAACATGGGTCACGCTCGAGCGCAATTTCCCTCGCTCAAGCGGACATGCAAACATGTGAGGGGCCTCTCGAGCGTAGATTCCCTCGCTTAAACAGTCTGTAAACTCTGAAAAAGTATTGGTTGTGTGAAATCTCCGCTTGATGGCTGCTCGACGGTCACTCGAGCATGAGACTGAGGTCCCCGCTCGAGCGCAACTTCTGTCGCTCGAGTAGTTTGTAAAATATGAAAACTTCTGGGAGCTTGCATTTCTCGCTCGAGCGAACTTTTGGTCGCTCGAGCAAAAGTTCAAGATCACAGAGTGGTCGCTCGAGCTCAGATTAAGCTACTGAAGCGGAAGTGCAGAATTTGGAATTTCTAGATTGTACTCCCAAGCTCCAAACTCGAATTACACCCTTCAAAACTCATTTTTTTGGCCAAATTTCTAGAAAACATTTAGAAACTTGTAAAATACCGTGATTTGAAGATCATTTTACTAAACCAAGGCCCCAAGGCATGTCAATTAACCAAAACTCCAACTTGAAATTATGAATATGCCATGAACATGACATGCATGAATTCCTTTGAACTTAAGCTTTCCAAAACATGATCAATTAATGTCAAATGGTAAGAAATGTGATGAATTCTCAAAACCAAGTCAAGATGGACATATGCATGTGAAAATTCTTTAGAAATCTATTCAAAATGCCATGATATATATATGCATGCATGCATGATATGGTTCAATCCTTTTCATTTCTAGCTCAATTCTTGTATTATCCATCATAATTCTCTAGAGTTCATGTTTTACACATCATAATTATACAATCTAGAGGTTGAATTCTTACCTAGAGTCTTAATTGCACAAGTGTAGAAGTTTCACCTCTTAATTTTATTCAATTCTCTAACTATTCCTAGCAATTCTCCTCTCTCCTAGCTTTGATCTCAACTTCTTCCTTCTTTCACTCTCTCTCACGCTTTTTACATCAAGAATGAAGATATAAGAGTGTGTGAAAGTGTAAGAAAAGGGTCATTTATGCCTTATATAGGCTTATTTAATAGTATAAATAAATTGTTGATCAAACCAATCAATTAGACACTAAATTATTCCAATTTAATCGTTTTGAATCGAATTCTAAGGGTATGTTTGGTAACCGTTTTATTTTCAGTTTACAGTTTATATTTACAAAAATTAAAAAAACTGTAGTAAAAACTCGTTTGGTAAAAAAATTGGTTTATAATTCGACTTCCCAATTTATAAATTTTACCCAAAAAACGAAAACAGAAAAAACCTGTTTTCGCTGATTTAATAAACTAGCACTGTAGCGGAAGTTACTGTAGCGGAGCTACAGTAACTTAATTGTTGGCAACTTGATCCTGGTTCAAATCTCCGCAGCACCAATATTGAATTTATTTTGTCCAACGTTAATATCTCATCTTCCTCCACCTCATTCATTTTGACTTGAACTTCACAGATCAGGTTAGTCTCTCTTCTCTCTCTGTCTCCCTCTCTTCTCTGTGTTCACCGACCTTGCTCTCTATGTTCACCGAGCTTCGATTTTTGTTTTCTTTTCTAAAACATTATGTTGCAAACATGCAGATCTTTGTAGATCTGTCAATAAATTGATCTCAAGTTTGTTTCTTCTCTTTCTCTTGCTATGGTTTGTAGGTTAATAGATCTGTCATGAAATTGATTAATGATGAGACAAAGGGTATGTTTGTTTGTTGACAGATCGATTTCATGTGCACTTAAGTCTCTTTCTTCTCTCTCTCTTCGATGGCAGCTTCGATTTCATGGTAGCTTTGGGATTTCAGCTGCCATCAAATTGATGGCAGCTTTGGGATTTCATGGCAGCTGAGATCAATTTCATGGCAGCTTCGATGGCAACAAATTGATCTCAGATTTTTGTGGAGCTACCATGGTGGTTTTTTTTTTTTTCTCTGAAACGACAAATCTATTTTGCAGATCTTTTGCAAAATTTCTGAACCACATCGATCTCCCTCTCAGGTCAGTTTCTCTTTCATGGTTGGTTGTATCTCTTTTTTTTTTTTCGGAACCAATTTCTCTATTTTTTTTGTTGGTTGTATAGATGGGTTCTTCAGATTTTCAGATTTTCATGAAAAGCAAAACCCATCAAGTATACTTTGTATGTAGAGTAGTATTTCTAGTGTAAACTGAATATGGTTAGATTAGTTTTAGTGACTAGTTAGTTGAGTTAGATATATATATATATATATATATATATATATATATAAATTGTTGAAACAATCTTCTGTGTATATAAAATAACTTGAAATAAATTCAAACAAAATAAATAAATAACATACCAGATTTATTTATCGAAATGAATTAAAATTAAGACCAAGTCGAGTGTGTGACACTCTGTCCTTAAGACAAATTCGCCCCGCTACAGTGCTTACGGTTGAGTGGCGTCTATCTCCCAGGATACAATGATCTTCACAAAATTGTTGTAGCACTTCAAACAAATTTGTTCGACGAACCAAACCTGTGTTCTAACTCTCTGAATATTTATTCTTAAATCTAAAATGAAGAATAATGCACTAAGTAATTTTGGACAACAAAAAGACAAAATATGAGATTGTTTTTAATTCCTCTCCAAGACTGTTGGTAAACCCATGTATTTATAGGCAACTTCAAAGACCCGAATAGGTGCCACAATTAAGTGAAAAGGTGCACCTCTTATTTCAAATAATTTGTCTGACCAACGGCACTAAGGAAAACCAATGTTCAAATAATTTGAAAAGTTTGACCGTTAGTGGACAAATATCAAACTGTTGGAACTTTTGAACAAATTATTCAAACTTTTGAATATGAAACCGTTGGTCAACAATTAAAACCTGTAGAACTTTATTATTTATTCAAACTATTTCAAATATATATATATATTAAACTTATTAAATATATATATATATATATATATATTAAACTATTGAAATAGTTAAATAAATAAATAAATGATGAGGTACAAACTTTAGGAAACTTTTTAGGAACCTAAAATTTGAATTTAGAATTAAATTAAATTCTCACAATTACAAATTTTAAGAAACCACTTAGGAACTCAAAATTTGAATTTAGAATTAAATTAAATTCTCACAATAATTTTTATTAAAAAAATTCAAATGAATTTTATCTAAAAAATTAATGTTAGACCCGAAAATGACGTCAACTTCCCATTCACTCATAAATGGTTTTGACGTTCCGTCTTCACCGTGTGACTTGCCACGCAGCAAGGAACACGTCACCTCTTCAGACCTACCCCACTCAAATTAGGGCTCAAAAATATGCCTATATTAAACCATTTTTCCAACAATCCCCCACATGAATGGAATTTGACGGAGAGAAAATGCAACAACATGATTTAATTACAGAGAGTACAGAAATTGGAAATATTCTGCAAAGGATAGGTAGCTTTTGGCTTTAAACTTTCCCTTGTGAGACACTATCGGATTTACTAGCTAACCAGTGAACATGATGTCTTGAACTGTTCAGCCGTTTGTGTAAACCAAGACAATAGAACTCGCACAGTATATCCCCAGACACAGTTTAGTTCTTACTAATGTCTTCATTTTGGCCCTGAACAACCTGGTTTTTCATGAGTGCTCTAGAGAATTGTAGCCCTTCACAAATCTCATAGAACCGGCCCAGTTCACACTCACATAGGTGATTCTTATGAAGAGTATCCTGCTATACTCCACTAGGTTAACCTAGATATAAGAATCATTAAAATTTTACTTAACCTTTAACGCTGCAGACATCATTATTTCATCAAAGAAATGGGTAGGAGTTAGACTCCCCAATGATCCTTCTGAGTCATTCACAACTCGGTTGTCCCTTTGAACCTAGATCTTGGGATCTCCAGTCAACTAGGTTGGGTTGCCGTTGTGGTAACTCTTATTTAACAGGCTTACATCCCATTCCCCTCGATGAATTCTCAACTAACTCTCTTGCTAACCCTTTGGTTAGTGGATCCGTTATGTTGTCTTTAGACTTAACATATTCTATGGAAATAATTCCATTAGAGAGTAGTTGTCTCACGGTGTTATGTCGACGACGAATGTGTCGTGACTTACCGTTATACATATGACTCTGTGCTCTACCTATAGCTGATTGACTATTACAATGTATGCATATAGCAGGCACCGGTTTTGGCCATATTAGAATATCTTCAAGGAAGTGGCGAAGCCATTCTGCCTCTTCCCCTGCTTTGTCTAAAGCTATGAATTCAGATTCCATAGTAGACCTAGCAATACAAGTCTGTTTGGAAGATTTCCAAGATACAGCCGCCCCACCAAGAGTAAAGGCATACCCACCAGTGGACTTCGAGTCTTTAGTATCCGATATCCAATTTGCATCACAGTATCCTTCAAGTACTGCTGGATATCTAGTATAATTAAGCTCAATGTTACGAGTAAATCGGAGATATCTTAGAACCCTTATCATTGCTTTCCAGTGTTCTACTCCCGGATTACTCGTATATCTACTTAATTTACTTACTGCATAAGCTATATCTGGGCGGGTGCAGTTCATCAAGTACATTAAGCTTCCAATAATTTGGGCATACTCTAATTGAGAAATACTTTCCTGTACATTTTTAGAAAGATACAAATTAACATCTACAGGAGTTCTAGCAAGATGATCATCATCTCTGCTGAATTTGTCAAGTATTTTCTCAATGTAATGAGATTGTGACAAAGCATATCCTTATGATGTTTTAGTAATTTTCATACCAAGAATTACATCAGCAATGCCCATGTTCTTCATGTCAAAATATTTATTCAACATTTTCTTGGTAGTTTTAATCATATCATAATTACTACCTATGATGAGCATATCATCTACATAAAGACATACAATGACATAACCTTTATTTGTGTTTTTAATATAAACACATTTGTCACACTCATTAATTTTAAATCCATTTGACATCATTGCCTTGTCAAATTTCTCATGCCATTGCTTTGGCGCTTGTTTTAAACCATATAATGATTTAACCAATTTACACACTTTCTTTTCTTTCCCTGGAACAGAAAAACCTTTTGATTGTTCCATGTAAATTTCTTCATTTAACTCACCATTTAAGAAAGGGGTTTTCACATCCATTTGATGAATTTCTAGATTGTATAGAGATGCAATGGCAATTAGCATTCTAATGGATGTTATTCTAGTAACCGGTGAGTACGTGTCAAAGTAATCAAGACCTTCTTTTTGTCTAAATCCTTTGACTACAAGTCTTGCCTTGTATTTGTCAATTGATCCATCTGCTTTCATTTTCCTTTTGAAAATCCATTTATATCCAAGAGGTTTACAACCTGGTGGTAAGTCCACTAATTCCCAAGTGTGATTTTGCAAGATGGATTCAACTTCACTGTTGACAGCTTCTTTCCATAAAGGAGCTTCAGGACTGGACATAGCCTCTTTAAAAGTTAAAGGCTCATTTTCTACCATATATGTTAGAAAATCTGGACCAAAAGATTTTGAGGTTCTAGCACGTTTACTACGCCTAGGTTCCCCTTCTTCATTTTGATCTAACTCTTGTTCTTGATCATGTTCTTGATCATTACTAGTAATAGCATCAAAAGATCTTTTCTTATTACTAGTCTCTTGTCCAATCTTATTCGGAAATACATGTTCAAAGAAAGATGCATTCCGAGATTCAATAATAGTATTTACATGCATTTCGGAATGTTCTGATTTATGAATCAAAAACCGATATGCACTACTATTTTTGGCATAACCAATGAAAATGCAATCAATGGTCTTAGGACCTATCTTAGTCTTTTTAGGACTAGGAATAGCCACTTTAGCCAAACACCCCCACACTTTTAAGTATTTGTAGGATGGAACTCTTCCATGCCGCAATTCGTAAGGTGTTTGATTTACTTTCTTTTGGGGTACTTTATTAAGTATATAATTAGCAGAAAGTATTGCTTCCCCCCACAAGTTCTGAGGTAATCTAGAACTTATTAACATGGCATTCATCATTTCTTTTAAAGTCCTATTTTTCCTTTCAGCAATTCCATTTTGTTGAAGTGAGTAAGGAGCGGTGGTTTGATGAATTATTCCATATTCTTTACAAAATTCACCAAAAGGTGATTCATATTCACCACCTCTATCACTTCTAAGTTTCTTGATTTTCTTACCAAGTTGATTTTCAACTTCATTCTTATATTGAATGAAAGTTTCCAAAGCTTCATCCTTGGTTCGAATTAAATAAATATAACTATATCTAGTATAGTCATCTATAAAAGTGATAAAATACTTTTTCCCACCTCTAGTTTGAATTGATTTAAAATCACAAATGTCACTATGAATTAATTCAAGTGGTTCCGTACTTCTTTCAATTGAATAAAAATGAGTTTTAGATAATTTTGCCTCAACGCAAATTTCACATTTATGATTTGAATCAATGTTAAATTTAGGTAAACATTTCATATTAATTAATCTATGCAAAGATCCATAATTAACATGTCCTAGTCTACCATGCCATAAATTTGAAGACTCAAGCAAGTAAGAAGAAGATGTAGTATTATTAATAACTGAGGGTACAACGGTCATTACATTTAACTTGAAAAGGCCATCAGACATGTAACCTTTTCCTACATACATCCCATTCTTAGTAAGTACAAATTTATCACTCTCAAATACTAGCCTAAACCCATTCTTACTCAACAAAGATCCGGAAACAAGATTCTTGCGAATGTCCGGTACATGTAACACATTGTTGAGAGTGAGTTCCTTCCCAGATGTCATCTTGAGTATAATCTTTCCTTGTCCTTCAACTTTGGAAATTGAGGAGTTGCCCATAAAAAGTTGTTCACCATTGTCCACTGAAGAATAAGATGTGAACATCTTTTTGTCGGCACAAATATGGCGAGTAGCACCAGTGTCCACCCACCATTCTTTAGGATTTCCGACAAGATTTGCCTCGGAAACAACTGCAGAAAGATTGATGTCATCAACACCATTGGAAATATTGTCCACTTCAGTCATGTGGGCTTGAGCAGACTTCTTGCTTGTTCTTCTTTTGTTTTTGCCTTTGCTACGGCAATCTTTGGCCCGATGTCCCTCTTTGTCACAGATGTAACATTTGCCATTAAACTTGTACTTTTTATTTTCCCCTCCTTTAGAGCCTTGTGATGAACTTTCTCCAGAAGATTTTCGTTTCTTGGTTTTTGAAGCATGTTCCACTACATTTGCCTTAGACTCCATAGGAAGCTTACCAGCCCGCTTTTCAGAATTGCGGTTGTCCTCCTCAATCCTCAAACGCACAATTAACTCGTCCATAGAAATTTCTTTGCGCTTGTGTTTGAGGTAGTTCTTGAATTCCTTCCAGCTTTTTGGTAATTTTTCAATTAAGGCTGCAACTTGAAAGGATTCACTGAGAGACATACCTTCTGCGTGAATGTCATGCAGAATGAGTTGGAAATCTTGAGCTTGGCTGATCACAGTTTTTGAATCAACCATTACAAAATCCAAGAATCTGCCAACCACAAATTTCTTTGAGCCGGCATCTTGCGTTTTGTACTTTTTCTCCAACGATTCCCAAAGTTCCTTTGCTATCTTGATTGGACCGTAGACGTTGTATAATGTGTTGTCAAGTCCGTTCAAGATGTAGTTCCGGCAAAGGAAATCGGCATGTTTCCAAGCATCAACCGCAGTAACCACTTGCCGGTCGGTTTCATCCTCTTTCAAGATAGGAGCATCTTCACGGAGGAAACGAGCCAGGTTCAAAGTTGTAAGATAGAATAACATTTTCTGTTGCCATCTTTTAAAGTCAGTTCCTAAGAACTTCTCTGGCTTTTCACCGTGATTTATCGGTACTGTTACA
Source organism: Camellia sinensis (assembly GCF_055761805.1). NCBI lineage: Eukaryota > Viridiplantae > Streptophyta > Magnoliopsida > Ericales > Theaceae > Camellia > Camellia sinensis. The sequence continues at coordinate 84,880,896 of NC_138972.1, forward strand.
ACAGGAGAGGGGGTTGGCGTCATTGCAGCCACCACAGTAGTACTTGTTTGGGCATTTGTTTCAGTAGCCATCAATTCTAATATATAAAACAAAATTAGAATTAGAATTTATACTACACAGAAAATTAAACCAAATTCACAGAATTAAATTCCGTAAAAAATAAAAGAAACAAGAATGTAACTTTTATTTTTCAATTAATTTGAAAATAAAATAAAATTTTATTTAAACAAATTAATTCCACACAGAAAATTAAATTCTGTAAAATAAAAGAAATAAAAACTTTAACTTTTATTTTTCAATTAAATTGGAAATAAAATAAAATTTTATTTAACCAAAAATAATTCCACACAAGAAATTAATTTCAGTAACACTTCAATAATTAAAATACTGAAACAGAATTTTAATTAATGAAAACTCAGAAAATAATTTCTAAAACCCAAAATTAATTTCTGAAAAAATTCCACAAAAATATATTCTGAATTGTTAATGACACCAGTATCGTACTACTAGTTGTTGTCAAAGAAAAGAGACAGTATATTACTACTATCTGTCAAATAGCATATAATCACTATTTATTTTTCCAACCAGAATATTATTTTGTAAATCCACAGAAAATAATTTTCTTCCGAAATTATTTACGAAGAATGAAAAAGGAAAACAAACGAAAAATTCTGTAAATAGAATAATTCGAATATGTCTTAAGATTGTTGGAACAATCTTCTGTGTATATAAAATAACTTGAAATAAATTCAAACAAAATAAATAAATAACATACCAGATTTATTTATCGAAACGAATTAAAATTAAGATCAAGTCGAGTGTGTGACACTCTGTCCTTAAGACAGATTCACCCCGCTATGGTGCTTACGGTTGAGTGGCGTCTATCTCCCAGGATACAATGATCTTCACAAAATTGTTGTAGCACTTCAAACAAATTTGTTCGGCGAACCAAACCTGTGTTCTAACTCTCTGAATATTTATTCTTAAATCTAAAATGAAGAATAATGCACTAAAAGTAATTTTGGACAACAAAAAGACAAAATATGAGATTGTTTTTAATTCCTCTCCAAGACTGTTGGTAAACCCATGTATTTATAGGCAACTTCAAAGACCCGAATAGGTGCCACAATTAAGTGAAAAGGTGCACCTCTTATTCCAAACAATTTGTCTGACCAACGGTACTAAGGAAAACCAATGTTCAAACAATTTGAAAAGTTTGACCGTTAGTGGACAAATATCAAACTGTTGGAACTTTTGAACAAATTATTCAAACTTTTGAATATGAAACCGTTGGTCAACAATTAAAACCTGTAGAACTTTATTATTTATTCAAACTATTTCAAATATATATATATATATATTAAACTTATTAAATATATATGTATTAAACTATTGAAATAGTTAAATAAATAAATAAATGATGAGGTACAAACTTTAGGAAACTTTTTAGGAACCTAAAATTTGAATTTAGAATTAAATTAAATTCTCACAATTACAAATTTTAAGAAACCACTTAGGAACTCAAAATTTGAATTTAGAATTAAATTAAATTCTCACAATTACAAATTTTAAGAAACCACTTAGGAACTCAAAATTTGAATTAAATTCTCACAATAATTTTTATTGAAAAAATTCAAATGAATTTTATCTAAAAAATTAATGTTAGACCCGAAAACGACGCCAACTTCCCATTCACTCATAAATGGTTTTGACGTTCCGTCTTCACCGTGTGACTTGCCACGCGGCAAGGAATACGTCACCTCTTCGGACCTACCCCAAACGTTGTTTGGGCCCACTCAAATTAGGGCTAAAAAATATGCCTATATTAAACCATTTTTCCAACATAAATATCATCTACTGTGTAACCTCATTCCTTTAATCAAGAATATACTTCTACATTTCTTCAAGCATATCTGGGTAATCCGAGAAATGTCACTTTTGAGGGACCTAATATGCACAAAATGAACCATAAAGTACAGCTATTGTTTTATTATCCATTTTGTAGAATAGATTCGTGTCTGTTGAGAGTACAAATTGTATGACTTACGGTGACAATGCAGTTTTATGCCTGTGTTGAAGAGAATTAGCAGATGTAGGTTGAATTCAAACAAGAATAAAGTTTTGCTGCCTTTATACTTGAATGGGGATGGCAACAACCCTTGCCATTAAGCTGACCTGATCGGAAGAAACCTCACCCTGATTTAGAATATGTTCAAAGCCTCAAACCTAATCTGATTTAGCTTCAAAATTGCTGGTCTAGACCTCATTTTAGTATTTTTCAACTTGTTTCTATAGGACCTTGGAAGGAGCCCTGATTAACCTGTGCCATAGCCATTGCTGAACATGAAATCAGATTGTTGTCAAGACTTGAGCATCAGAATTGAAAATATATTTATTGTTACAATGAGAGTTTCTTACATTCTGTCTGTTACAATGAGAGTTGAGCATAAAAAGTGACATTTTTCAGATTTTCATGTTTGTATTGATGGGTTTTGCTTGAAACTGAATTGGGTTTTGGGGAGATTTTGAATATTTGACTGGTTCTATACTATTTTTTTGATGGGCAAAAAAAAAAAAAAAAAAAAAAAAAAAAAACTCTGAAAAATGAAGGAAATGGGAGGGTGAGATATTTTTTGCCTAGTGAGTTACAATGTTCATTGTATATATATATGACATGATATGTTTGCATATATGTATGTGTTTGGGTTGGTTTTTTTCTTCAATTTCTGGTTTTTTCTCGGCATTATGTGCTTGTGAGGGTCCAAGTTCTGATTTTTCATATTTTTGTTGATGGGTTTTGCTTGAAACTGTCTTGGGTTTTGAGAGATTTGAAATATTTGACTGCGTCTGTACTATTTTTTTGGGGCAAAAAAAAAAAATGCTGAAAAATGATGGAAATTGGAGAGTGAGATCTTGTAGTTACTAGTTAAGAGCTTTAAGTGCATTGTCTGATGAGTTAAATGTTCATTGTATATACGTAGATGATATGTTTGCACATATGTATGTGCTTGGATTGGTTATCCTCTTCAATTTCTGGTTTTTTTCTCTTTCATGTGTCAGTATTATGTGGTTTTGAGGGTCCAATTTCAAAATTTCATATTTTCATTGATGGGTTTTGCTTGAAACTGAATTGGGTTTTGGGAGATTTCGAAAGCTTCAAATGCTAGTACACGTTTAACAGAATGCTAGTGATCTATACATTTATTTGACTTATATTTTTTGACTTAAGTGCTATTTTTTAACAGAATGCTAGTAAGTGCTATTGTTTGACTTAAGTGCTATTTTTTCACTTAAGTGCTACTTTTAACAGAATGCTACTAATCTAGTAACCTATACATTTATTTGATTTTAACAGAATGCTATTTTTTGACTTATATGCTAGTAAACTCATATTTTCATTTATTTGACTTATTTGCTAGAAATCTTCGAAATCTGCTATACCAACCCACAGGATATTTAAACTGCTGTTTATTCTTCAATGTCTCTTCATTTTATTTGACTTATATTTTTTTGAAATTTGTTTATCTATGAATAAATATAAATATTTAGGTAATGACATCAACAATACACTATGATCTCCCCATTGATGATGATGATGTTGTTGAAGTTGGTAGAGGAAACAGTGGTCCGTGGCCTCAGACAAATGAGGCTCTTTTCATTACCCTCATGGATGAGGAGGTGAAAACTAAGAATAGTAAAATAACTTGAACATTCACTAAACAAGCTTGGAACAGGTTGAGAGATCAAATGAACGCAAAAACCCAATACCAGTATAACGCATACCAGCTTCGGAACAAATACAATCAGCTGCGTATTATGTTCAACAAATTTACATCATTACTGAAGCATACTGGTGTTGGTTGGGATAGCCAGCGACTTACTATCACTGCACCGTATGACGTTTGGGAAGCCCTTTACAAGGTTTAATTAACTTTTTGCATTTTCTTTACTACATTTAATTGGAGAATTCTTCATGTTAACTTGAAATTCATTGGTTTGTAGGTTAATACCCATGCAAAGAGGTTTAGGAAGAAAGGGATGGTTTGCTACCATGAGTTGTCTCGTATCTTAGGAGACACATCCGCAACTGGTAAACTAGCTTTTCCTTCCACCAAATCACCTTCTGAAAGTAGTGCCAGTTCTGATCCTGAATTTAAGGTAAAGAATGAGGAGTTAGATGCATTGCAAATTGATAGTGATAATGACAATAGAGATGGCCAAGGCAAGAGCAAGGGCAAGGGCAAGAGCAAAATGAGAGGTAAAAAGAGTAAGAAGATGAGCTCTTTTCAAGCTAATATTTTTGAAGCACTCAAAGAAATGAGTGAAAATAGCAAGAGGAAGGTGGACCTAATGGAAAAGCATTTCACAAGTGCTTCAGTTACTACTGTTGGCGATGACAGTGGTTCAATTGAAGGTGGCTCTACTTCATCACGTTCATTACTGAAAGAGTGCATGGCACTATTGCATGGTATGGAGGAAATTTCTGCTGCTGCTTACACTAAAGCTGTGAACAAACTTTCATCGGATCCTATAATAAGGGAGGTATTTGTTGATATGCCTGCTAGTAGGATGAGGGATTAGGTCCTTAATCTTTGAAAGCTATTATGAGAGAGTGCTGCAGATTTAGTGTGGTATGTGTTTGTGTTGTTTAATTTATTTGGTAGTTTATTGTGGAAACAGACTTATTATGGAAGTTTATATTTGGTACTGTAACTGTTGTATTGTTGGATAATATTTGGTGCTATAACATACTTATTGTACTTTTTATTTTAACAGACTTGGTGTATTCTGTGAACAAGCTTGTATTGTTGGATAATATTTGGTGCTGTAACAAATTCGGTGCTGTAACTGTTGTATTGTTGTTTTTATTTTATTTTATTTTATTTGTTTCAGAATAATTTATTATGGAAACAGAGTTAGGTGTATCCAACATGTTTTTAATATTGTACTGCAAAGAGATGGGTAGATGGGTAGATATAAAATTGAGTAAATGGTATGCAGGCTCTCCATTATTGATATAATATTGTACTGGTATGCAGGCTCTTTTTATTATGGTAGTTTATGGTTAGTTGAAGTATTGAATGCTCTTTCTCCTATATAATGTTTATTAGTAGTATGCTCTTTTTACTGCATTGTCAACATTGCATAGGAAGTATTGTCAACATTGTATCACTGCATTCTCAACACTGCATTGCAAGGTATGTATGATCTTCTTCTATACAAAATTCTTATGTCACTGTATTGTCAACATTGTTTTTTCCATTACCTGTTCGATGAAATGTGCCAATGTGTCTAGATTATTGATACTGTTCTGTTCTAGTCAATGTGTCTGGATTTCCCCAAACTTTGAAGTCATATAAAACATCACTACATGTGGGTTTCTGACATGAATTAAAATGATTGAATTGACATTGAATTGAAACAAAATGAGTCTTATTTACATGCATGCATTCACTATGCACTGTGGATGCTCAGTTATGCATACTTGGCATACTGTTGGAATTGACACCCTAATAGGCATTGCCAAAATAATCAAAGCTGGGCTGAGTGTAGAGTTTGAGATGGATGACAAAAGTACATTAGAGCAGAGAATTACCATTTTTTATTTTTGAGATGTCACTTTTTAAGCTGTAAAGTTTATTTTTGAGATTATAGTACTATTTGGTATGGTGTAGATGCTTTAATGTATCTCATGGGCTTAAGTCCATAACTTGAACAAAAATACCCTCATCTCTAATCAAGACCTCCAATGTACTAGACCAATAAAACTACTTGGGCCTATACCTAAAAAATAATCAATTGACTTTGTAGCATATGTCACCGCTTCCATATTTATTCTTTGGCTTGGGCACTATTGACAAGAGGAACAAAAGAATGAGCAAGAAAAAGGCACCAAAAATTATTTTAATTATTTGCGTAATTGATATGAAATTATTTTAATTATTTTAAAGTGATATGAAATTAAAATATATGGAGCCAACATTTGAATTGGACCAAACGAAATGGTTAAAACTGAAAAAAAATCAATGAAAGAAAAAATTATTGTGTGACCATTATTTCATGTATTTTCATTATCACTAATACTTTTGTTTTTAAGGGGTCAGCACAATATCACAGTGATATATATGGAGCCGATGCATGCTCTTGATTTGAGTTTTGACTCAGACAGTGACGATGAAAATATACAATTTCTGGTGTGTGTGTAGCACTACATGAGTATTGTAATACTTACCTTCAACCTAGACCATGCCGAATGTCCATATTACAAGGACATGACTACGTATTAGAAATATTGAATGGCCATGAAAGAAGGTCTAAGGAAAATTTTAGAATGGAACCAGATGTATTTATTAATTTGTGCGAGGCACTTAAGGTATATGGTAAACTGGAACACTCACGTTATTTGACTGTCCAAGAGCAAGTTTGTATATTTTTGCTAACAATTGGTCACAACGAAGGAAATCGTGTTGTCCAAGAGCGATTTCAACATTCTGGCCAGACCATTTCCAAATACTTCAACCGAGTCTTGAAGGCAGTGTGTAGGCTTGGTAAACAAGTTACAAGGCCTCTAGATTTTGATGAGGTGCCTGCAGAAATTCGACATAATCCACGCTTCTATCCTTTTTTTAAGGTAATCACTAACAGAATATTTGAAATATAAATTTTAGTAAAATATCCTACATTATTAAAGTCATTTGTCAAATAGGATTGTGTTGGAGCAATTGATGGTACCCACATATCTGCAAGGGTGCCAGCATCAGAGCAAATACCATATCGGGGTAAGCATACAGTTACAACGCAAAATGTAATGTGTGTTTGCTCATTTGATATGTGATTTACGTATGTATTGGCTGGTTGGGAGGGCACTGCAAATGATTCTAGAGTGTTCATTGAAACCATACATGATCCAACAAATTTATTTCCAATGCCACCAACAGGTACGTATTATATGGCATTTTGTTAATTTATAATGAATATTCTTTTGTCAACCCATAATAATAGATACATACACGTTGAACAGATAAATACTATGTTGTCGACTCGGGTTATACAAATATGCCTAGCTTTTTATCGCCATACTGTGGTGAGAGGTACCATCCAAATGAGTTTCGTAATCAACGTCGACAACCAAGAAACAAGAAGCAAATGTTCAATTACCGACACTCCTCACTGCGCAATGTGATTGAGAGATGCTTCGGTGTCTTGAAGGTTCGTTTTCCAATTTTGAGAGACATGCCTCCGTATTCAACTAAGACGCAGAGATACATCCCCATTGCATGTTGTACAATACACAACTGGATAAGGACACATTCTCAAAGTGACACATTGTTCGCTGAATGGGCCAATCGAGATCGTATCGTTGAAGATGATGGGCCTAGTGGAGGTGGTAGTAGCAGCTCGACACATGCAGGAAGTAGTTCTCAGCAACCAATTGACTTAGACATTAGTCAACCTCAATTACGTCACATGTCTGATGTAAGGAATCAAATTGTTGGTCAAATTTGGGAATCTCTCGGAAACAATTGAAATATTATTTATGCGTATAATAGATTGTGGAAGATGTTTTTTTTATGGTTTATGGAAGAATTGAGATGTTATTATTATAGTTTGTAAGTTGTTATGAACATTATGGTTTATTATGGTTATTAAATTTATCTATGGTTGATATTGTATCAATATGATTATTATGGATAATGTGTATGATCCCATTGTCAAAAAAAATTTTAAAAAAATTAAAAAAAAAATTTTAAAAAAAAAATTAGGCCTTAACAAACATGTTTCTTAGTTTATATTTTCAAAAATTTTCAAATATTTTGTCTAAACCAAACGGGTTTATTATTTATGTTTTTCTAAAAATAAACAAAAATCAGTTTATAAAATTTTTGTAAACATAAACCAAAAACGTAAACGTTACCAAACGTTACCTAATTAAACCTACCATAATGTTCTAAAAATCCTAAATAGCACATAAATCAAGTCAATTTCTTAATTGGATGCCGATAAGGCCTTCAATTCACAAGAAGAAACAGAAATGCAAACAAATCTTTCTACGATAGATAGATATAAACACAATAATGCGGCACATACACATGCAATTAATTCAGAATTTCACTTAATTACTGATTAGGTTCATTTAACGTTAATCAAAAGTCGGGGTTGTTACAGTCTTCCCTCCTTAAAGAGTTTGGTCCTTCACACTCGAATTACCTTCATTTTGAAAGAACACTAGATCCAAAGGAAATAAGTCAGGGTATCTCTTTATCATGTATTCTTTCATTTCCCATGTTGCATAAGTCCCTCCGTGGTTTTGCCAATCAACCTTCACCAATGGAATTTCCTTGTTCCTCAATCTCTTGATTCTTCGGTTAACCACCTGAATTGGCATTTCTTTATACGTATAATCTTTTTTCAGAAGCACATGGGTTGGTTCAATGACATGTAATGAATCTCTCAAATAATCCCAAAGCATTGAAACATGAAAAACTTTGTGCATATTTTCCATCACCGGAGGTAAGGCTACTCGGTATGTTACTGAGTTAATTTTCTCTAAAATTGCATACGGGCCAACGTATCTTGGTGCTAGCTTTCCTTTCATCCTAAATCGGGTTTGACCCTTCATTGGAGTTACTTTTATGAATACATGGCCACCAACTTCGTATTCCCTATTCTTCCTCTGGACATCTACATAACTCTTTTGGTAGCTCTGTGTAGTTTTCAGACGTTGTTGAATCAGTTTCACTTTCTCAGTTGTTTCTTGCACAAGTTTTGGTCCTAACAAAGGTCTGTCACCTACTTCAACCCAGCAGATTGGAGATCGACACTTTCTACCATACAAAGCTTTATAAGGAGTCATGCCGATACTCAAATGGTAGCTATTGTTACACACAAATTCGGCCAATGGTAAATAGGTTTCCCAATTGCCTTGAAAGTCTAGGGCACACATCCGTAACAAGTTTTCCAACGTCTGAATGGTCTGTTTAGATTGGTCATCTGTCTGTGGGTGATAATCACTGCTTAGTCTCAATTTAGTCCCCAGATCTTGCTGTAGACTCTGCCAAAATCTTAAAGTGAACTTAGGATCTATGTCAAATACAATAGATACTGGCACGCCATGTAATCTCACAATCTTATTAACATATAAGTTAGCCAACTTATCCGCATTATACAAAGATTTAATAGGTAAGAAATGTGCAGATTTAGTCAAACGATCAACAATTACCCAGATAGTCCATACCTCAAGGAGAGCGAGGTAATCCCACAATGAAGTCCATTGTGACATGTTCCCATTTTCATTCCAGTATTGGAAGCGACTGTAGCAATCTGGCAGGTCATTGATGTTTAGCTTTAACTTGTTAGCAGTGCAAACATCTAGCTACAAAATCTACAATACACTTTTTCATTCCCGGCCACTAGAAATTTTGTTTCAAGTCATGATACATCTTTGTGTTTCTCGGATGCATAGCAAATTTCAAATTGTGAGCTTCAACCATGATGCGTTTCCTCAAGTCAAAACATTCTAGCACACGAAGGCGATTCTGAAATTTCAACACATCATTGTCAAGCACAAATCCTAGTCTCGGTTTTGAGTCAATCTCATCAATAATTTTCCTCAGAAACTTATCTTCACGTTGTTTCTCTTTAACTTCTTCAATTATTGCAGGTTGGGTAGAAATGGCAACCTAGATCCTACCTTGTTCACGTAACACAATTTCAATTTCATTCTTCTCCAAGCCACACAATAACTCTCTCTGACTGGTGAGCAAACATGACAAATTCCCAATAGATTTTCGGCTCAATGCATCTGCAACGGTATTTGCCTTCCCTGGATGATACAAAATTTACAAATCGTGGTCCTTGATCAATTCCAACCATCTCCTCTATCTCATGTTCAACTCTTTTTGGGTGAAAAAATATTTTAAGTTTTTATGATCTGTGTATACTTCACAAGTTACTCCATACAGATAATGGCGCCAAGTTTTTAAAACAAATATCACAGCGGCTAATTCAAGGTCATAGGTTGGATAGTTCTTTTCATGAGGGCAGAGTTGTCGAGAAGCATAATCAATCACTTTCCATTTTGCATCAACACACACCCCAAACCTTTGTGGGAAGCATCACTGTAAACTTGAAACCCATCAGTACCATTAGGCAAAGTCAAAATTAGTGCAGTTACTAACCTGGTCTTTAACTCTTGGAAAACAGTCTCTTTTTGATCAGTCCAATCAAATGGTGTAGCTTTCTGTGTTAATTAAGTGAGTGGCAAAGCAAGTTTGGAAAAATCTTTTACAAATCTGCGATAATAGCCTGTAAGTCCTAGAAAACTTCGAACTTATGATACATTTGTCGGTCTAGGCCAATTCACAATAGCTTCAATTTTCTGTGGGTTAACGGAGATACCATCCTTGTTGATTACATGCCCCAAAAATGGCACACTGTCAAGCCAAAATTCGCATTTGGAAAATTTTGCATATAACTTCTTTTCTCTCAGTATTTGTAAAGTAATTCTCAGGTGATTTTCATGTTCTTCCATACTTTTAGAATAAATCAATATATCATCGATGAACATAACAATAAACTCATCAAGGAATTGTTTGAACACTCTATTCATTAAGTCCATGAATGTTGCAGGTGCATTAGTTACCCCAAATGGCATGACTAAGAATTCATAATGTCCGTATCTAGTTCGGAAAGCGATTTTCTCAATGTCTTTTGCTTTCACCTTTAGCTGGTGATATCCGGATCTAAGGTCTATCTTAGAGAACACTTGTGCTCTTTGAAGTTGATCAAACAGGTCACCTATTCGGGTAGTGGGTAACTGTTCTTGATAGTTACTTTGTTCAACTCACGGTAGTCAATACATAGTCTCAAAGACCCGTCTTTCTTTTTGACAAATAACACTGGAGCACCCCAAGGTGAAGTGCTCGGGCGGATAACCTTATTGTCTAATAGTTCCTGGAGTTGAGTTTTTAATTTCTTCAGTTCAGAAGTGGACATTCTATATGGGGTTTTAGAAATTGGTTGTGTCCCGGGTACTACATTAATGGTGAACTCAATTAATTCCCCAGGTAGGTCAGTAGGAAATACATCAGGAAATTCATGGACTATAGGTATCGTTTCTACATTAGCACTATTCGAAGGCTCAGTCAACACACAACACAAGTAGCCCCGATAACATTTTTTTAACAATTTCCTAGCTTTCATAAATAAAATCAAGTATAACGGAGGAACTACCCCATTTCCAGTAAAAACAAACTCAGGCATACGAAGTGGTCTAAACACAATAGATTTATTCGCACAATTAATGGTGGCGCAGTATTTAGTCAACCAATCCATACCCAAAATACAATCAAAATGATCAATGCTCAGGGGCAACAAATCAACATACAATGTCATATTACCAATCATAATATCACATGCCAAATAGACATAAGCACATATCATAGAACCCCCAGACGGTATAGACACAGATAGTAAACAGTTCATAGGTTCTAATAGTCTAGTTAATTTTTGAGAAAAAATATGAGATACAAATGAATGTGTAGAACCAGAATCAATCAGCACATGGGCATTCTAAGCACAGATAGAGATTATACCTGACACCACTGACTTAATATTTTGTACATCCCCAGGTATTAATGCAAAAACCTGGCCTGTCTCAAAGTTTCTCCTCCAGTATTGGCCTTCAGAAGGGTATTGTACTTGTAGACCATGGTATTATTACCTCTGAGCAAGGGCCCTGTGCTAAGGATGCCACAAATACATTTCAGAAATTTAGACAATCATTTATTCATATAAAACATCATATTTCAAAAAACTGATCATTTCATAGCATCAGAAAATAATTAAAGTTATGCATAACTTTACAGAGTTATTACTCACAAATGGCTCCACTTGCAGAACAGACAAATTAGATAACTTATGGCGCGTGACCTACACACATGTAGCAAAAACACATAATAAAACACACACTCGATTGGTACTTAACTTCTTTCGTTTCATTCTTAGTGTGTTTCTAAGTCTTAACCGCTTATTGAGTCATGGCCTAGGAATGCCTAGGATGCAATGTGAATGCCAAAATGCACTTTGGGACTCTTAACAAAACTTGCTGAAAATATGGGTCATGCTTGAGCGCAACTTCCCTCGCTCAAACAGACATATAAATGTGTTAGGGCCCGCTGGAGTGCAGATTCCTTCGCTCGAGCGGTCTGTAAACTCTGAAAAAGTATTAGTCGTGTGAAATCTTCGCTCGATGCGCAACTTCTGTTGCTCGAGCGGTCTGTAAAATGCGAAAACTTCTGGGAGCTTGCATTTCTCGCTCGAGTGAACTTTTGGTCGCTCGAGCGTAGATTATGCCGCTTGAGCGGAAGTGCAGAATCTGAAATTTCCAGATTGCACTCCCAAGCTCTAAACTCGAATTACACGCTTCAAAACTTATCTTTTTGGGCCAAATTTCCAGAAAACATTCAGAAACTTGTAAAATACCATGATTTGAAGATCATTTCACTAAATCAAGGCCCCAAGGCATGTCAATTAACCAAAACTCCAACTTGAAATTATGAATATGCCATGAACATGACATGCATGAATTACTTTGAACTTAAGCTTTCTAAAACATGATCAATTAAGGTCAAATGGTAAGAAATGTGATGAATTCTCAAAACCAAGTCAAGATGGACACATGCATGTGAAAATTCTTTAGAAATCTACTCAAAATGCCATGATATATGCATGCATGCATGATATGGTTCAATCCTCTTCATTTCTAGCTCAATTCTTGTATACATCATAATTCTCTAGAGTTCATGTCTTACACATCATAATTATACAATCTAAAGGTTGAATTCTTACCTAGAGTCTTAATTACACAAGTATAGAAATTTCACCTCTTAATTCTCTTTAATTCTCCAATTATTCCTAATAATTCTCCCATCTCCTAGCTTTGATCTCAACTTCTTCCTTTTCTCACTCTTTCTCACGTTTTTGGCATCAAGAATGAAGATAAAAGAGTGTGTGAAAGTGTAAGAAAAGGGTCAGTTATGCCTTATATAGGCTTATTTAATAGTATAAATAAATTGTTGATCAAACCAATCAATTAGACACTAAATTATTCTAATTTAATCATTCCAAATCAAATTCTAATTAAACCTACCATAATATTCTAAAAATCCTAAATAGCACATAAATCAAGTCAATTTCTTGATTGGATGCCGATAAGGCCTTCAATTCACAAGAAGAAATAGAAATGCAAATAGATCTTTCCACGATAGACAGATATAAGCACAATAATGTGACACACACACACATGCAATTAATTCAGAATTTCACTTAATTACTGATTAGGCTCATTTAATCATGAATTAACGTTAATCATAGGTCGGGGTTATTACAAATATGCAAATGACTAATGCAACACATACAAAATGCAACTACTAAGCTCGGCTACTATCATGGCATGTGAGTCAATTCAAGGCATGCGACAAAGCACGTATTCAAATAAGGAATTTGAAATCGACATTGATTAGTATGATGAACAACCTTATGCATGCAAGACAAATGGGTTCAAATTATAGAAAACGTTAATTAAAACATGATGCTCTACGCAATCCATCATAAGCAAGTAAATAAAAGGAAGAAAGAAATGGAGATGGAAGACATACACATTATTACAATTTGCTCTCATGTAGGAGGGTCCGAATGAATATCCTAATACTAAATATTACACTACCAAAATAATTGCCAAAAATAATTAGTTATCCTAACTAATCAATTAAGTATAACACAAACTTAATTAGCTATTCTAACTAATTAATACAAATTAGAATTAAACTAACTACTAGTTACAATACGAAATTAATTAACTAAGTAATTGATTATTACAAGTCCACTACTTTAGGTACAACATGCTACTATTAACCATAATTTTAGCGGGCCCCGAGAAGCGAGGGATGGCTCATGCATGAATGAGGATTTCCACCCGAAAATGCCTTTGTTCTGCTGCCAGAATGGTTTTGTTGTGCTGCCAGAAAAATGAACTGTTTTTCCCTAGCCTTTGCACTGTTTTGTAAGGAAAAAGACACTGCTTGGCTGAAAAGAGGTGGCCAACTAGCCAGTAAAAGTGGTAGGTCGTACAGAGAGGTGCTGGTCGGCCACTAGTTTTGGGTTCTCCCTTACTACAACAGAAAAGAAACAGAGCAGAAACAGAGTATTTTCAAGAGATGTTTTGTCTACCCTGTCTCTCCTTATCATTACACAGATCAAATGAGGGGTAGGCTTGATTCGCAAGCCATCAATCAACGCAAACTTGTTGCGTGATGGTTTATGAATCAAGGGGCAAAATTCAGTAAATGACAATGAGAGACCAACAAAACCTCCTTCCTATCATGGAAATGATCGAGAAAAGTGGTTGACATTAATTCTTGAGCCATTATCATCACTAAAAGTATGAAATGACTCAAGACCCAATGGGTTCAATTAATGTCTGATTGAACCCAACTTGATTTTATTATCTTGTACCATTTTAGTCTAATTTTATTGCTTCTTTTAATTACTTTTCCATCCCTTAGTCATTTTGGTCCAAAAATGATAATTAAATCCATTAAATGGAGAAAAGTGTCAAACAAAAAGTTGTTTTGGGCATGAGAGAGAGGTAATACCCTAGTAATGAACCTCCGAAGAGATTAAACCATTTAGCATTGTATGGTCCCTTTCTCAAGCTTAAACAACACTCGGTTGAAACAATTCTCAAAGAAATAAAAAGCCCAGAAAAAAGGGAGAGTGCAGAGATGATTATATGTGAACACAAGTAGGAAAAACATGAAATAAATGCTATTAATTCAAATAGGTTGGTGGCTAAGGCCTAACCCACCAAACCTATGAGGACCACTACACTACAAGCATGCTATACAAAGAACAAATGAAATAAACAACTTAAAACAGTCCTAAAATAGCTCAAAACAGTGCTGAAAATTACATGAAAAAGATTGAAAAAGTTTGCTAAAACAAAGAAGAAATTGAGCTAGTAAACAAGCATAAGGAGGGGTGGCCAACCCCTCCATTTTTGGGACTTCAAAATAATATTTTTACCTTTTGAAAACCTCTAAAAAATAGTGGTAAAAAATTGGAAAAAAGTTGAGAAAGAAATGGGAAACATAAGGGCAAAAGCTTAGAGAACAAGGTTCAAAGAAGGGTGGTTAACCCCTCCACCTTTGATAGCTTTAAGCCACAAGTTTCAACCTATAAAAACAGTCTAAAATAGTTCAAAAATAGCAAGAAAAGATAGGAGAGAAGTAGTGTAGAGATGCTCAAAATTATACCTCTTGAAGCAAGGTAACGCTTTTGTCAACAAACTTACAAGTTCTCACTCTCAAGGGCTGAGATTTGAGCTCAAGAACCTCAGCAAGAAGAGCTAAATTTTTGGTTTAGGAAGTGTAGAGAGAGAGTGTGTAGGTTGCAAGATAGAGAGAGAGAGAGAGAGAGAGAGAGAGCTATGAAAGTATTGGAGCTTTTTGAATTTTTTTTAACCTAATTTCAAGATGGGTGGTCATCTATATATAGGAAAACACGTGCCGCAGTCGAAAATATCAATATAGAGATAGCTGGTGCAGTGCATGCACCTGTGGGAATAGTTGGCGCAGTTAGCAGTAAAATATCTGTTTTGCTGGCATAACTGTCCGGCCAGCCACTAAAGGGGACTACCGGCAACTAAAATTGGCTTATGGGGACACCTGGCTGAAATATCTGCCTCTTGGGACACCTGCCGACTGGCCAGGTACTTGTACGGCCATCCACAGAAAGTGGCCGGCCGGCCACAAAACTCTACTTTTAAGTCCGACTTCAAATAGCATATCTCACTTATCCGGACTCGGTTTTAGGTGATTCTTAAGTCTAATTTGAAGCCTCGAAAGTCTACTTTGCAATGGTGGTGGCCTCGCATCTAAATTCTAAGTGTGAAAAGAGACATGCCTAATTTAGGGAAGACTGCTCACTTCTCTCTTAACGGTTGGATGCTTAACTATTCCCCCAACTAGTTTTCTTCCCTTCCTTCATATTTCCTCAAACTCTAAACCTATAAATAAGACGTTTTTAAAGATTTTTCAAAGAGTTCACCTCCATTTAATTTATTTCCACTTATCTTTTATCGAAAGGTGTAATATTTTGAACGAAATGCGAGTATCGGAACATCGTAGAAACATTTGAAAAAATATTTTGAAAATAAGGGTTTTATGGTCTTAAATAGTTTTGGTCAAAAATGGGATGTAAGGTTGGGATTTAGAAGCTCTTCTTGCTGAAGAAATCGAACGTTTGTACAGTATAACTTTCATCATTGAGTGATCAACCTGAGACGCCCAAGTCTTAAGGGAGGTCAAAAATGGGGTGTCTATAGTAGGCTTCGGTTTGCTTTCTTCTGCCATTTTATTTTTAGGAATTTCTGTTCTATCTATGTATAATTTCCAACATGAAATTCAGATTGTTAAATATATGAATTTATTTGAATTATGTTGTCACACAATTTGTATAACATAAAGCAATAGTGCAAGCTATTCCAACTTATGTCATGTCTTGTTTTTAATTACCTGACATGTTATGCTCAGAGATGGAAGCTATAACAAGTTCCTTTTGGTAGGGGCAAAACGAAGAGAAACGTAAAATCCATTGGAAGAGGTGGGATGCTCTGTGCTCTTCAAAAGTTGAGGGTGGAATGGGTTTCTAATGTCTAAAAGCTTTTAATACGGCGATATTAGCAATGCAAGGATGACGCCTTCTAATGTTCTCGGACTCAATGTTGGCTAAATTATTGAAAGGTAAGTATTTTTCTAATATGCCTTTTCTTGAAACCCAATTGGGGGCAAACCCTTCATATACATGACGGAGTATTTTTCAAGCTAGATCTCTACTTGAGGAAGGCCTTTGATGGTGTATTGGGAATGGTGAGTGTTCGGGTGTGAGGGAATCAAGGGTTGTATCGACCAAGTTCTTTTCAAGTAATTACTCATTGTGTAGATGATTAAAGGGATATGAAGGTGAGGGATCTTATTGACCAAAATCAGTGATATTGGGATGTAGCAAAATTGAATGTTTTGTTATTAGAGATGGATGTAGAGGCTATCCTTCAAGTTCCTTTAAGCCCTAGACTTTCCCTAGATTCGTTGGTTTGGCATTACACCAAGAATGAAACTTTTTCAGCGCGATCGACTTTCCACCTTCAGCGGGGTATTGATTGGCATCTTGGGCAGGCTAGCTCGTCGAATGGAGATCAGGAGGTGAGGAATTTGTGGGGGGAAATTTGGGGTTCACGGATTCTGAATAAAATTCAAATTTTTATTTGGAAAAGCTTGATCGAATGGAGATCAAATATTGTTGAAGTGGCGGCGAATTGCCACGGATGATATTTGTGCGCAATAGAGGGATTTTTTGGAATCAATTTGTCATTGTTTGAGGGATTACCAGATGGCTCAATATGTTTGGGAGATGAGCCTGATTAGTTCCGCTCTTCAACGTTATGTTTGGATTGAGTGATTTGGAGAGAAAAGAAAAGAAATGAAGAAATATGTATTTCTCTTACTTGTTTGGATAATTTAAGTAGAGAGAAATGTGAAGAAATTGAGAGAAATTGAGAGAAACTTATTTATCTTATAAGCCTCATTTTCAATCTTCCCAAAAGTGGAGAGATTGAGAGAAAAAAGAAACCACTATTTTTATAATACCAATTTTGTCCTTATAAAAATAAAAGAAATAAAATGATTGAAAATATAAAAAGGTTATTTTGGTAATATAACATAAAATAATTTCTTTTCTTTTCTTTTCTCTTAATGAAATCTAACCAAACAAGAATAAGAGAAATTATAATCAATTCTTTTCTTTTATTTCTTCTTTATCCAAACAAAAAGGAGAGAAATCACAATCATTTCATTTCATTTCTTTTCTTTTTTCTTATAACTTAAGTAATCATTTCTTTTATTTTCTCTCCTAGATTCCCAAACATAGTGCAAGGGACTTCGCAACTAGACTTCATATCTTGGGTAAGTGAGATTATCAAGCGTTGTCATGCAGAGAGTTTGGGGTTATTTTTTGTGCTGTGTTGGGGGATTTGGTAGGCTATAATAAAGCTTTGTTAGCAGTCTATTCCAACGGATGGGATGATGCAAACAACTGATTTGTTTCAGGATTTCACAAAGGCAAGAGAGTGTGTTTCTGGAGCACAACGTCGAACAACAGGTGTGGTTTGAGTGCCTTCTGATGATACGATTTTTAAGTTAAACTTTGATGGGGCTGTTTTTGATCGGCAGAAAGGAATTGGGATTGGGGTGATAGTTCAGGATTTCAAGGGGGAAGCTATTACGACCTTGTCAAACGAAGACCTTTTTAGGTTGGAGCTGATTGCGCCGAGGCTTTTACAGCAAGTCGAGCTATTCAATGAGCTTTCAGTTTGGATGGAGAATGTTCCGCCAGGGTTAGCTATGCTGGTGGCATCTGAAGCTCCCTCTTTTTTTTTTTGATCGGCAAAGAAAATCTTTATTGATGAAAGCATGCAAAATAGATACAGAACATCAATAAAGAGGAGTTTGGAACTAAATGAAGCTCCAAGCTCCAGTTGGTGAGAAACCAACAAAGAAAACAAGAAGAAAAGCATAATAGATCAGTAACCAAGAGATGAAGGAATAGGCAGCCACAAAATTCAGACCATGACTGGAAACCCACACCACTCAGCACACCAGCAAACAACTCAAGCTAACTTTAGCACCAGCAGACCAGCAGTAAAGGCTTTAGTGAAATCAAGAAGCTAATTCAAGCACCAAACAACCCAGCAGCATAGTCAACCCAAACTACCCAGCAGAAGCTAACTCAAATTCTTTCTTAGTCCTCTCTTTTCCTCCAAATTGAAGTAACCTCACATTATCAAGTTGGGTTGCATACTTAGCACCAAAACTAGAATCTGGATTCTCTGACAACACAATGTCTATAATGATCACCTTCCCATTCTTTGGCAATGCTTCATCGCAATTCTTCAAAATTTTCAAGCACTATTCATCACTCCAATTGTGGAGTATATTCTAATTATTCAATTAGACCAGAGCTGAATCTGCAAACTCTGAATCAACCTCCTCTGAACCAGCCACCTCTGCAAATTTTGAGTGCATACCAAGAATGCAGATGGACACTCCTCTGTCTGACAATTGGATCAAAACAGAATTGAAACTTAATAATACACCAGAATTCAGGACTGCCCAACTGAGAGCATAACAAAGCATAGACCCAGCCAACTCTATCAACTGAATCAAACAGAATTGAGACTTGAAAATACAATCCAGACCAAAGACCCAACCATAGCCAACTGGACCATTTGATCACCAGCTCAAAACAGACTTCAGAATTCATTAATACAATCCAGACCCTGAATCAGGACCAGCACAGAAACAAAGCAGACCAAGGTTCAGGACAAACCAGCAGAAGCCAACATAAACCAGCCAAGGACATCAATTCAGAACATACCAGCCACAAAAACCAGATCATCATTCCATTCCTATAGACCAGCAATTCAGCACTGAATTACGCACAGAGACACACTTGATTCAGGTTATACATAATATCTTGCACCGAATAGTTAAACCCCTTCAAAGATGAAGAAACCCATAACGCAACTCTAGCCTTTATCAGGTCTTCCAATGCATTCCAATCTGGTTATACCTTATTAAATAAACAATCATTTATGCTTTTCCACATAGACCACATAACTGTTAGTGGTATTATCTTCCATATCGCTTGCAACTTCTTCTTCGTTTTTATACCTGACCACAACAGAAGTAATCCCTCCACTGATCCAGGGATAACCCACTTATAATTCCACCAGTTCACTAGCTTGGCCCACAATTTCCAAATAATAGGACAGTGCAGAAAAACATGATTTATAGACTCCACCCCAGATCTGCAGAACACACAGAGAGCAGAGGCATTTGGGCTCAACACTCCAATTCTTTGCAAAAATTCAGAACATTTAATCCTTTCTCTCCATGCTAGCCAACTCAAGAATTGAACTTTGGGAGGGGCTAAATTGTTCCAAATGCACCTAGTGACTGTACAGTCTACCTCTTGACTTGCTTCATCCACTTCCAAATTGATGCCACAGTGAACTCTTCAGACGGGTGGGCTAGCCAAGCACAAGAATCTACCACCCCCTTCATTGAGCCTAGGCGCACTCTATAGTAGATCATTAAGTCTTTGCACTTCCTCCTCTTCCCATGCTAGAAGGGGTCTTCTAAAAACCAAATTCCAGTCTGAATCTGCCACTCTTCGGTGAAAAAAATCAAACAACTTTCCATCTTTATCAACTGATAATGTGAATAATCTGGGAAAAGACACACTCAGGTTTTGGTTGTGGCACCACATATCAGTCCAAAAATACATCCTCCTACCATTTCCAACAACTAACTTGAAATTTTGCAAGAAGAAATCACGCAGAGCAGTGTTAACTACAGCCACTGATATTATATCTTTCCACGTATGCGACAGCCACACTGGACTAGACAAAAATGGGCACCATCCACCACCTAGACCTCCATACTTATGACATATCACTTGTTTCCACAAAGTTGCCTCCTCCTTGCCATACCTCCACCACCATTTAACTAGTAGGCATTCATTAACCTGACTTAGATTTCTCACACCTAACCCACCTTTAGTTTTACTTAGGCATATCTCCTTCCAGTTAATTAGGTGCACTTTCTTCCTGATTTTAGACCCTCCCCAAAGAAAATTGGCTTGAATTCTATGTAATGCTTTTGCAATGCCCACTGGCAGCTTGAAGATTGATAGAAAATATACTGGCAAACTTGACATAATGGACTTGATCAATGTTACTCTGCCCGCAAAGGATAAATACCTTCTCTTCCAAGAAGCTAGCTTGCTCTTAAATTTGTCTACCACAGGTTTCCAAGAAGCCTTTCGCCTTGGATTTGCACCTAATGGTAACCCCAGATAGCTCATTGGCAACTTTTGACTGAAACAATTTAGCTTGTTTGCAAAGACCTGGACAATATCCTCCTGCACACCTACCCCACATACCTTGCTTTTATGGAAATTTATTTTGAGTCCAGACATCAACTCAAAGCACCTTAAAATTCTTTTCACGGCTACAACTTCCTCCCACTCCGCTTCACAAAAAATAATGGTATCATCGGCAAACTGTAAGTGTGTAATTTTCAACTCAGGCCTCGTTTAGCAAGAGGTTATTTTAGCCAATTAGCCAAAAAGTTACTAAATTAGCCAAAAAGCCAACAACCCATACCAAAAAGTCAAAGATTCTCTTTTCTCTCTACTTTTTGCACATCTTTTCGTAATTAGCCAAAAAGTCATCCCAAACATACAAGTTTTTTTTACCTACCTTTTTAGCCAAATAGCCAAAAAGTTACTAAATTAGCCTGTTCCCAAACGAGGCCTCAGTTGGTCCTGCGGATACTCCTCTAATCAGTCCCAATTCCTTAGCTCTTTCCAATAGAATGTTCAGACCCTCCGCTACAATATTAAAGAGAAAAGAAGAGAGCGGATCTCCTTGCCTAAGCCCTTTCATGGGAGAAAACTCAGAAGTTGGTGAGCCATTTACAAGCACTGAAATTCGAGCTGTGGATATGCAAGTCTTCATCCACCCCACCCATTTCTCTCCAAAACCGAAGTTTTCATCATTGAGTACAAGAACTCCCAATTTACGGAATCATACGCTTTTTCAAAATCCAGCTTTAGGATGAGACCTTTCTTCTTTGACCTTTTCCACCAGTCCACCACTTTGTTGGCAATTAGAACCCCATCTATAATGTGCCTTTCACTCAAAAATGTAGTTTGAACTTCACTAATGATCTTAGGCAACACTTTCCTCAGCCTTCTTGATAAGACTTTAGCTATGATTTTGTATACGGAGGTAATCAAGCTGATTGGCCTATAATCCCCCAACCCCACAGGATCTTCCTTCTTGGGAATTAAGGTAATGAATGAACTATTTATTCCTTGGGCTAACTTTCCATTAGAATGAAACTCATTCATCAACTGCACAAACTCAACTGAAGCTCCCTCTTTTAAGCGCTCTTAGTTTCTTCTCATGAGTTACCTTAAACAAAACAAAAAAAAAAAAAAAAAACCAAGAATTGTTGTATGTCAATTTTATTTTTCACAATTTTAACAAGCTTTTTAAATGTCTAGACATTTTCAGAAAATATGATGAGGTATGAAGTGGGAAATAAATCTAAAAACTTATTTAAGTGAAAATAATTTAAAGTAACTATATATTTTTTTTAATAGAAGTCCAAGTGAACATGTATTCAGTGCAAGTAAAAACTTTGGTATAAGATATAATTCTTACTCACTCCCACATATACCTCTGTAAAAATACAATTGAATTGTTCCAATTTATAAATGCATTTTTTCAATAAATTATGATAAAGAATGTAACCACTATAACATTTTTTTTTGAAGGAAATACTTTTTCTAGCTCATGATTTTAACATAAAACTGAAATCAACTATAGTATAAACCCAAAATTTTTATTTAGAAATAGTAATGTGTAATTTAAATTTAATCTACGCATAGGCCATACAAACAATACTTAAATCTCAACCCTTAATACACAATTTGGATAATTTTCCTGACTGAAAATCTGAGTCCTAAGGCTTTTTGAACTGAAATTCTTAGAGAGAAAGCGAAACAAAACCATGATATGAAATCATCATCGTAGGTAACAATTTTTTAAAATTGTGTTTAGATAATGAATTCAATAAAAGGCTATTTACCAATAAATTCTATCTCACAAACAGTTTTACCGATTGATCGTAAGGTTATTTCTATTGTTCTGATTAGTCCTATTAGTGGAGAAATATCTTATCAGTTGATCTTATTTCCTTTGTTTGGTAACATTGATTGGTCAATTATACTCTTCCGTGCGTGTGTCACGTGACATATATCATTCCAAGGCAAAAAGCATAAAGAGCCTTAGTGTACTTTGTTGATGTGTGGCACCCATTGTGTGTGTCACGTGACATGCATCATTCCAAGACAAAAAGCATAAAGAGCCTTAGTGTACTTTGTTGATGTGTGACACCCATTGTGTGTGTTACGTGACACTCCAAGACAAAAAGTATAAAGAGCCTTAGTGTACTTTGTTGATGTGTGACACCCATTGTGTGTGTCATGTGACACTCTAAGACAAAAAGCATAAAGAGCCTTAGTGTACTTTGTTGATGTGTGGCATCCATTGTGCGTGTCACGTGACATATTGTGTGTGTCACGTGACACACCCTCATAAAGAGTCTTAGTGTACTTTGTTGATGCGTGACACCCATTGTGTGTGTCACGTGACACACCCTCATAAAGAGCATGCATCTAATAACATCTAAATGAGGGCATTAAGGTCCCTCGAAATATTCAAAAACTAAACAGTTAATTAGAAAAAACTTGGGACCAATTGGCTCATAAATTTAACATTTGAGATTTATTGGTGAATGTCCTTTCAATCAAATTTAAAAGGAAAACAAATTATCTAAATGTATAAACTAAGGGTGTGTTTGGTAACGTTTACGTTTTCAGTTTATATTTACAAAAATTTTATAAACTGGTTTTTGTTTATTTTTAGAAAAACATAAACTATAAACGCGTTTGGTAATTAACAAAATGTTTAAAAAAATTTTAAAATATAAAAAAGAGTGAGAAATGGCAAGTGGCGGCGAAAGACGGTGGTGGCAAGTGGTGACGGTAGGTGGTGGGTAGCTGGTGGTGGCGGATGGTGGCGGGTGGGTGGTGGTGGTGGGTGGGTGACGGTGGCGGGTGGCGGGTGGTAGCGAGTGGGTGGTGGTGGGTGGCGGATGGCGGGTGGTGGTGGGTGGTGGAGGGTAGGTGGTGGTGGTGGCGGGTGGGTGGGTGACGGTGGCGGGTGGTGGGAGGTAAGTGGTAGCGAGTGGGTGGTGGTGGTGGCAGATGGGTGGCGGATGACGGGTGGTGGTGGGTGGTGGGCAGTGGCGGGTGGGTAGTGGGTGGTGGGTGGTGATGGTAGGTGGGTAGGTGACGGTGGCGGGTGGTGGGTGGTAGCGAGTAGGTGGTGGTGATGGCAGGTGGGCGGCGGATGACGGGTGGTGGCAGGTAGGTGGCGGGTGGTGGTTGGTGAGTGGGTGGGTGGGTGGGTGGGTGACGGTGGTGGGTGGTAGGTGGTAGTGAGTGGGTGGTGGTGGTGGTTACAGGTGGGTGGTGGAT
The DNA here is from genome assembly GCF_055761805.1 of Camellia sinensis. Taxonomy (NCBI): domain Eukaryota; kingdom Viridiplantae; phylum Streptophyta; class Magnoliopsida; order Ericales; family Theaceae; genus Camellia; species Camellia sinensis. Next base: position 84,905,124 of record NC_138972.1, read on the forward strand.
GGCGGATGGCGAGTGGTGGTGGGTGGTGGCGGGTAGATGGCGAGTGGTGGTGGTGGTGGGTGAGTGAGTGACAGTGGCGGGTGGTAGATGGTAGCGAGTGGGTGGTGGTAGTGGTGGTGGTGGGTGGTAGGTGATGATGGTGGTGGTGGTGGTGGTGGTAGTAGCAGGTGGGTGGTGGGTGGTGGTGGTGGTGGGTGGTGGGTGGTGGGTAGTGGTGGCGGGTCGGTAGCAGGTGGCTGGTGGTGGTGGGTGGCTGGTGGTGGATGGTGGGTGGTGAGTGGTGGTGGCGGTGGCAAGTAGATGGCAGGTGGTGGTGGCGGGCGGTGGATGGTAGTGGCGGGTGGCGGGTGGTGGTGGGTGGATGGTAGGTGGGTTGCGGGTGGTGGTGGTGGCGGCGGCAAGGGGTGGGTGGTGGTGGCTAGTGGGTAGCAGGTGGGTGGTGTCTGGTAGTGGTGGGAGGTAGGTGGTGAGTGGTGGTGGTAGGTGGTAGTGGGAGGTGAGTGGTGGCTAGTGTTGGGTGGTAAAAAAAAAAAAAACTGAAAACTCAAAATGAAAACACATTTTTTGTGTTTTCATTTTTTGGCCAAATTTATAAACTGAGACCACTGATTTATAAATCAAAAATTTTACCAAACAAGTTTTTATTTGAGTTTTTAAAATTTTTATAAATATAAACAGAAAACTGAAAACGTAAGTGTTACCAAACAGCACCTAAACAAAGAGTAATTGTGTCTAAACCAAATGCAAAATGTCGTCATACAAAAACTTGAAGACTTGGTCGAGGTGACCGAACATCTCTCACCAGATCTCGACTGTGTCTATACTATCAAATGCCAACAAACCCAAGAAAAGCTGCATCACTGACACATGTCAGTTATCACCCTCAATCTCTCCCTCCTCTCTTCCCTACATAAATCACCTCTCCCCACCAGTCTCTCCACACATCACATTACACACTGGTTTTAAGAGAAAGAGCAGAAGAGATGGGGAAGAGAATGGCCGTGTTGGTGCTGGTGGTGATGTGTTATGCAGTGGCAATGGTGGGTGGTTATGAAGTGGAAGGAGGGAGGAGAGAGAGAGGAGGAGGAGGAGGAGGGAGGAGAGAGAGAGGAAAAGAAGAGATGTTTTTGTTGCCAGAGATGAGGCATGTGGTGAAGACTGATGCAGGGGAGATGAAGATGGTGAAGGGTTTTGGAGGAAGAAGGGCTACTATGGAAAGGCCTATGCATGTTGGTTTCATTACCATGGAACCCAAGTCTCTCTTCATTCCTCAGTACCTTGATTCCAACTTGATCCTCTTCCTTCGCAAAGGTAATATCCATCAGCAATTCCCAGAAAATTTATCTAGAAAAATACTCAAAAAAATATAAAAAATAAAATAAAAATTGTTTAGCTATTATATTTCATTGCTTTTTTATACTATTCCGTTTATCTTCTTATTTCAAAAAGGGCAAATTACATATACACCCCTCCAGGTTTGACAAAATTACAGATACCCCCCTGAGGTTTGAGAAATTACGAATTCCCCCCTGAATGCTATATTTGCATAAGAAATTAGGGGGTAATTTGTTATGAAATATAAACATCAGGGGGTAAATTGTTATGAAAATACAAACCTCAGGGGGCGGGATGTAATTTCCGAAACCTCAGGGGTATCTGTAATTTAACCAAACTTGGAGGGATGTATATGTAATTTGCCCTTTCAAAAAAGAAAACGTTTTGAACCTCCAGTTTTGGACTCTCAAGCCAATTTCAAGTGATGTGTCATAAGTTATATCACTTAAAAATCTTATTAAAATATAAAAACTATTCAACGAGTATTTGCCATGTCATTGAGGGTCCAAAATGGAGATTTAGCATTACTGTTCCAAAAACGAATAATATTATGTAAATAAAAATTTTATATAAAAAGTTTAGAACAGTTCTAGGAACTAGAAATGAAAACCCAGATATCTATTCAGAATTAACAATCAAGAGGCAAGATTTGTTCACAGCATGACCTACAATAACAACTTTAAATATGGACCATAGATTTGAACCATCAGAGTCAATTTTTGATTCAAAATCTGAGATAATAAACTTTTTGGAAAGTTTATATATAGAATAGCACGACTTTTTATGATAATTTTATTTTCAATCAAAACATTTACTATTTTGATTTATAATTACAAGAATGTTGTTAATATACTTATACCCACCATCTATTTTTCAAAATATATAAAATAAAAATTTATTTTCCCATGCCTGCACAATATAGTACCTACAAATTAGAGTATTTGATGGTCATATATACCCAGCTGGACAATCCGGAACCATCCAATATGCCTATGGGGGCCGCTATGAATCTGTTTATTTTGAAGTTTTAGTGCATATAAATCGTTTGAGAAATTAGATGATTTGATGATGGTAACTATATAATTTTATCATGCATGCTTTTCTTGAAAATATTGACTTGTTTTGAGGGTGGTTGTATAGGGGAAGCAAAAATTGGTTCAATATACAAAGATGAAATGGTGGAGAAGCGGTTGAAGAGCGGAGATGTGTATAGAATCCCGGCCGGTTCTGCATTCTATTTGGTTAACACCGGCGAGGACCAAAGACTTCATATCGTTTGCAGCATAGACAAACCTGAGACCTTCGGATGGGGCCATTTCCAGGTACATTATTAGGTCATCGACAAATATTTACTAATTTATTGCGCATTACACTTGTGTGTCGTGAGTTTGATTCTAAGAGACATGCAATCGTTTTGAGAAAAAATAAGGACGATTTGAACACGTGACAATTAATAATTAAACTGATACACTACTTGTTAATATACCGTAATACTTTTTGAAAAATGCTAAGTATTATGAAAAATGCTTTATGAAAATGATCATGAATAAATTTCCATCCTTGTATTACACTTTGTAACTTATTGTATATCTAATCTAAGGGTAAAAAATCTTTTATGATTATTTTCATGAAATATTTTTTTTCTAAGTCTATAGCATTAATGTCTATGCCAGTGTTCCAAAAATTTACCGAAATGTTTGCCCTTTTCTTAATGTCTCTGCAGTCTTTCTTCATCGGAGGAGGAACTTATCCAACATCTGTTCTTTCTGGGTTCGATCACTTAACCTTGTCGACCGCATTTAACGTAAGCAAATCATAACAACTTACATTGATCTTTACATCTTAAAATTTATAATTTAAAAAAAAAAAATTGACTCTAAATCAATGTTAATTACAGGTCTCAACATCAGATCTGAAGGAGTTCATGACAAGGCAGGACTCAGGCCCGATTGTATACTTATCGGATTCACACCACCCGGTACAAAACATATGGACAAAGTTCTTGCAGCTAGAACAGCAAGAGAGAGTGCATCATTTGAAGAGAATAGTGAGATTCCAAGAAGAGTCAACTAAAAAAGAGGATGATGATGATAAACCAACAACATGGTCATTGAGGAAGCTATTGGGTTCTGTTTTTGGAAATGAAATCAATGGAGATGATAACACAAGAAGCAAGTCGCCGCACTCTTACAACCTCTACAGCAAGCATCCGGATTTCAAGAACAATTACGGCTCGAGCATTGCTCTTGATGAGTCTGATTATAAGCCTCTCCATCACTCTGGCGTCGGCCTTTATATGGTTAATCTCACCGCGGTAATTAGTCACTTCCATACTCGCCGTTACTTGACTTCTCTCGTACATGCTCACCATTTTTTGATTCATTTTTGTCTTTTAGTAATTTTTTTTAAAAAAAGAAAATATGTCATTTTTTAAAAATATATTTTTGGTCAGTCTACATGATCTAAAAATTTAAAAAATAATGCTTGGTTATCATTTTTCAAAAACACTTTTCAGAAAATTTTGTTTTTTTATTTTTCGTATTTTTTTTGTTTTTACTGAATTTTTTAAATATTTTGAGCAATTTTTTAAATATTTAAACATACCTAACATACATATACCTAAAAAGTAAAATTTTTTTGAAAAACACCTTTTAAAAATTCACTAAATACCAAAAATATAAAAAAAAATATGAGAATTCAGTACATTTTTTTATATTTTTATGTATTTATTAATTTTTAAAATATTTTTTTACAAATTTTTTACTTTTTAGATACATCTAAGTAAGGTGCATCTAAAAAAGGAAAAAAAATGTTTAAAATTTTAAAATTTTAAAAATATTCACTAAAAACAAAAAAACACGAAAATCAAAAAATTCAATTTCAAAAAACTTAATTAAAAAAACTCAAATCAAACACTTTTTTTTTTTTTTTGAAAAGGTTCACTATAGAATAAGCCAAGTTTTGTAAAAGTTGGCTTATTTATGTTTTTATTTTTAATTTTTCCCCCAATTTAGGATGATCTAGTTTAGATAAATTTAAAAAATAAAATATTTTAATCTAAAATTTTAAAAAATTACTAAAAATAAAAATAGGCCTAAAAAATATTACAATGCAATCAAAAGAATCCAAAATATTGGCCGATATGTATTGGGGTTTTTATCTTTTAATAAAGATATTCAATAATATACCTGCTGATAAATGATTGAATTATCGATACGATTTTGTTATTTAAAACCGTGTTACTATTTGGTTAAGTTTTCTAAATCTATTTGTCAAAATTTAAAAAAAATTAGTTTAGTTAAAAAAAACAACAACTTATTATTTTCATATAATTTTCTTGTTTATAGGTGACTATAATTTTCAAAATATCAAAAATATATAGGGTAAATTACAAATACACCTCTTGAGGTTTGATTAAAATATGAATCGCTCCCTGTGGTTTTCAAAATTACATTTCATCCCTAAGATTTCTAATTTTATAACAAATCGTCCATTTTATTAATAAATCATCAAGTCAATTAATAGTTTTTAATGATGTTAGAAATATATTTCAATTAATAATTTTCATAATTTTATTATTGTATAGGAGAACAATTATGAATTTTATTTTTTTAGTGAATTCTGTTAAATAAAAATACTAACAAGGGGATATCTATAATTTTTTAAATCACATGAGGCAATCTGTACTTTAAGCAAATGTCAAGAGGTGTATTTGTAATTTACCCAAATATATAATATTTTTTTTATATTTATTTTTATCAAATTAATTTCTAATTTTTCAAAAAAAATTATTAAAACTCAACCAAACTATTCTTTTATATCTTGTGTTTGTAACATAGGGAGCAATGATGGCACCACACATAAATCCAACAGCAACTGAGTATGGAATAGTGTTGAAAGGAACAGGTACAATCCAAGTAGTGTTTCCAAACGGAACCCTAGCCATGAATGCCATGGTGAAAGAAGGAGACGTGTTCTGGGTTCCGCAGTACTTCCCATTCTGCCAAACAGCCTCTCGAGAAGGCTCTTTTGAGTTCTTCGGGTTCACAACCTCGTCGAGGAAGAACAAGCCGCAGTTCCTCGTGGGATCAAACTCAGTTCTTCACAGCATGAGGGGTCCCGAGTTTGCGGCTTCTTTCGGGGTGTCGGAGAAGAAGTTCAAGAAGATGATGAATGCTCAGGGGGAGTCGGTTATTTTGCCACCACCCGAGGCGCCATCACCGAGTAGGGTGGAGGAGGAGGAGGTGAAGATGAAGGAGGAGGATGAATGGATGCCCAAGGTTATGAGGAGCTTTGAAAATGAAATGATTATGGATTTTGATTGAGGAAAAAGGTGGTGATGAAGGAGAGGAGAAGAGGTGGAAAGTGTTTTGAGAGCAGTTTCTATCTTGCCCAGTGTTTTTGTTTTTTTGTTTTCTTTGGCAATTTTTTTTTTTTTTGGGATTAATTTTGCTACTGTTTTGTTTGTTCTTTCATTATAGTTAATTATGAGGTCGAGTTGTGAATAAAATGGCGGTTTGTTTTTGTTCTCACTCCTGTAGTTTATTTTTTGGACTTTTTTTTTTTAATGTTGAGCATTATTTGTTGGTGAGAATACGGTGCAAACCACTTATGGTGGTTCACAAAATAAAAACAAATACGAGAGAGAGAATGTATAATCAGAAAAACAGATTATTTAACTCAAATATTTAGGATCCACTGAGGAGAGGAAAAACTCTCTAACTCTCTTCTTTTTCCCACACACTGAACTCTCATAATACAATAGCTATATATAGATAAAACTAACAATGTGAACGCATTAAATGTAACTACGGTTGAGGCAACAAATTTCAAACGACAAACTTGATTTGCAGCTGCTACTTTTGACAATCTTGATTTGCAGCCTCCATTCTACTCTTAGGCTGGTTCTTGGGCCAGTGGAAATTGTTTTATAGTGAAGCAAGATTACTTCACAACATCCCTCCTTAATCTTGATTCTCCATGCTACTTCATCTCGAGCATTCTCTTCATTCTGTTGAACAGATCATTTTTCAATGGCTTCATGAAAATATCTGCAAGCTGATCTTGAGATTTGTAAGGAAATAATTCCGCCTCTTTATTTTTCACATGCTTTCGGATGAAATGATAGCGGATGTCAATATGCTTACTTCTTTCATGATAACTGGGTTATTTGCCAATGCAATTGCTGAGCGATTATCAACATAGATCTCAGTGGGTTTTTCTTGTGGAAATCTCAAATGCTTCAGCATGTTCCGTAACCATATTGCATGGCACACAGCTGAGTTGGCTGCAACATACTCAGCTTCGAAAGTCGATAATGTCACAATGGCTTGCTTCTTGGACGACCATGTGAAGGCTGTATCTCCCATAAAGAAAGTAAATCCCGTAATACTTTTCCGTTCATCCAAGTCACATCCCCAGTCGCTATCTGAGTAACCAACAAGACTAAAATTATTAGTTGGTTTATAGAATAAACCATCATCGACTGTACTTTTGATGTAGCGAAGAATCCTCTTTGCTGCATAAAGGTGTGACTGATCCGGTGTTTCCATATATCTGCTAATCAGTCCTACTACATAGAGTATGTCTAGCCTGGTGTAAGTAAGATATCAAAGACTTTCAACTAGGCTCTTGAAATAAGTTGGATCCACATCACCTGGCTTTGTACTTTTTTTGAGCTCCACTCCACTGTCTACAGGAGTGTTCACTAGATTGCAATTCTCCATTCGATATCTCTTGAGAATTCCTTGGCATAGCCACTTTGGGAAATAAAAATTCCATCTTTTCTTTGTGCCACTTCAATGCCGAGAAAATGAGCCATCGATCCAATATCTGTCATTTCAAATTCTTAGACCATGCTTCTTTTAAAGTCTTTGAACATGGTTGGATTGTTTCTGGTGAAAATTAGATCATCAACATAAAGACAAGCAAGCAATATGCTTCCATCAACTTCCTTCTTCAAATATAACGCGTGCTCATATGGACATTTTTCAAAACTATTGTCATGAAAATACTGATCAATTCTAGTATTCCATGCACGCGGAGCTTGCTTCAATCCATAAAGTGTTTTCTTCAATTTGTACATTTTGTCTTCATGCACATTCTGAACATACCCCGAAGGTTGTTCAATATAAATTTCTTCTTCAAGGAAACTGTTAAGAAATGCAGATTTCACATCAAGTTGATAAATCCGCTACTTGTGCTGGGCAACAAAAGAAACCATTAGCCTGATTGTCTCCAATCGAGCAACTGGAGCAAACACCTCTCCATAGTCAATTCCAGCTATCTGCTTGTAACCTTTTGCCACTAATCTCGCCTTGTAGCGTTGCACTTCGCCTTGTGCATTCCTCTTTGTCTTGTATACCCATTTCACTCCAATGGGTTTGTGCCCCTCCGGTAAACTGGTAAGCTTCCATATGTCATTTTTTTAATGGCATGAATTTCTTCATCCATTGCTTTCTTCCATTTATCTTCTTGGATGGCTTCTGAGAAGGTAAGTGGATCACTATCTGCAAGTAGGTAGAACAAGTTCAGACCTGCTTCTTCTGTAGCTTCATATATCTCATGTAAATTTCTCATTGGTCTTGGTTGTTTGAAAAAACTATTATCTGATGATGCTGATGATGATGATGATGTAGCGCTTCTGTGAGAAACTGGCGATTTAGGTGCTGGTATTCTATGTGGAGGAGTTTGTGGCTCATCTTGAACTTCTCTTGTGATTTCAACCGGAGCTTTTGATGTTTCATCTTCAAGAATGAGTTGTGCATCTTAAACAACTTCATCTTGATTCCAGTTCCAAGCTTATTCTTCTTCAAATATCACATCTTTACTCATGATCACCTTTTTGGTAATGGGATTATACAACTTGTATCCCATTGTTCTATCTCCATATCCGACAAGGATACATTTTTCTCCCTTATCATTGAGCTTGGTTTTTCTTGCTTCTGGAATCTTGGTGTACGCAACACACCCAAATATTCTGAGATGGTTGACACTTGGCGTATGTGAACTCCAAGCTTCTTCTGGAGTCATAGAATCAAGGCTCCTAGTTGGACATCTGTTCAACAAATATACAGCACATGATACGGCTTCAGCCCAAAATTGCTTGGGCAGTCCCTTCCCTTTGAATATGCTCCTTGCCGTATCTAAGATTGTACGATTTTTCCTTTCAGCAACACCATTCAGCTGTGGTGTATAGGATGGTGTTGTTTGATGCTTGATTCCATGCTCTTTGTAATAATTCTTGAAATCATCTGAAGTATATTCTCCACCTTGATCTGATCGCAATGTCTTGATGTAGTAGCCGCTTTGCTTCTCTACAAAAGCTTTGAATTCTTTGAAAATACTGAACACCTCCGACTTTCTTTTAAGAAAATACACCTATATTTTTCGGCTATAATCATCAATGAAGGTGAGAAAATATCTATTCTGTCCATTTGACATTGGCTTCAATGGACCACACACACATCAGTGTGCACTAACTCCAGCACCTTCGTTGCTCTCCACTTCACTTCTTTGGTAAAGCTAGTTCTATGAGCTTGCCAAGAATGCAGTTTTCACAGACTTCATTAGTATGAGCAATATGAGGGAGCCCTTTCACCATATTCTTGCTTGATAACAGCTTCAAGCTTTTAAAATTGAGATGTCCAAACCTCAAATGCCATAGCCAGTCTTTGTCTTTGATGATGGCACTTAAACACTTCGCAACATCATGTTGGATGTTCAATGCAAACATCCGATTCTTGGACATTCTCACCCGAGCGATCAAATTACCATGATTGTCTTTGATGGTAAGACGACAAGCTTTCATGCTAATGTCGTATCCTTTCTCTAGGAGTTGTCCCATATGCAAAATATTGTTCTTCATGACAGGAACATAATAAACATTAGAGATGTAATCATGATCTCTATTCTTGAGCTTGATCAGAATATTACCTCTTCCTTTCACTGGAGTCTTTGAAGAATCACCAAATGAGACTTGTGCTTGTACAGTCTCGTCAAGCTCAACGAACAACTCTCTTTTACCACACATGTGATTACTGGCTCCTGAATTTAGATTCCAAACATTGTTTTGGTTTTCAATGTCTCCATGGTGGACAAACAGGACTGTAGGTCCAACTTTGTTTGTTTCCTGCTCAGCAAAATTTGCTTGCTCTTCGGTTTCTGTTGTTGCTCTACTTTGGCATTCATTGCTATAATGCCCGAACTTGTGGCGCTAGTAGCACTGAACATTGCTTTTGTTAACTCCCGTTCGGTTGTTGTAACCACCTCCTCTACCACTTGCACTTCCTCTTGGAGCAAAGTGTGGTTGACTTCTTCCTCCTCTGGCTGGACCTCTTACGCCTCTTCCTCGAAAACCAGAACTTCGGTTATTGTAACCACGGCCTCTTCCTCTACTTGTTTGTGATGTCCCCCCTTGCTTGTTTCTGTCATCTCTGAAAGACAGCTTTGATTGAAAAGCTTGCTCTAGGGAATTTGAGGGAGTCTTCTTGTTGATCCTTTGTTCATGAATCTCAAGTGTGCCCATCAACTCATCGGTGGTCATGACACTGAGATCCTTGGACTCTTCTATTGCTACAACCACGTGCTCGAACTTGTCTTCTCATCTGATTAACAATGGTCAATGTTCTGTTAAAGTACTCAGAAATTGACTCATTTTCATTCATGTGCAACATCTCGAATTCGCCACGTAACACCTGGAGTCGAACTTTGATCGTCTTCTCAATTCCACGATGTGAATTGCGAAGAATACTCCATGCCTTTTTAGAGGTTGTTGCTGCTAAAATCTTCTCAAAACTAGACTCATCAATGCCTTGATAGAGTAGATACAAGGCCTTTTTATCTCTCTTCCTTAAATCTCTTTATGCCGTCTTCTGAGCATCATTTAAACTTCCTTCATCTTCGAGAGTAGCTGGCTCGTCATATCCTCAATCCACTAACTCCCACAAATCTTGTGAGGCTATTAGGACTTGCATTTGAATACTCCAATTTTCATAGTTCTCCTTGTTGATTTTTGGAAACTGGGGCTGAAAGAAGTTGTTTGTGTTGGCTATTGGTTGTCTTTAAAAAACTGCAAATTTTTAGAATGGAATTTGCAAATTCTAACCGTACAGATGTGTCCAGAATATTCCAAATAGTTGGAAACGCACTATTGGATCACTAAAAATGGGTTTCAAACGGCTTAGATCTAGCAAAAAATAATTGAACGGCTCAGATCGGCAGAATCTGGGACTTCTGAGAAACACCAGATAATTTTCTGGTTCAGATGATGTCAGCGTGACGTCAGCAGCTTGGCGGCTCAGCTCGGTCGCTGGCTAGTGAAAACAAAAATTAGTTTTGAAGTGCGGCTGTCGAGTTTCGAACGTTGGCCCTTGGAATTTAGAAAAGAGAGTCAACCACTTTTCCAGACAAGTTCCTTTGTTTTCAAAACTCAAGTTATATTATTTAACTTAACTCTTCTTCACTCTGTCTCCGTCGTCTTCTTCCTCCAGCAGAGCGTGAGCACGTTGGAGCGCGTCAGAATGGTGTCAGTGGCACTTGTGGAGCGTGCGAAGTTGTCCGAAATCCTTTTTCGACGCGATTTTCACAGTTATGCTCGTCTCATCGGGAGCTTCAAGCTGATGTGATCAAAAATAAATTTTGACTACTTTGATTTCTTGGCAATTTTTGAAAAACACTCTGTTTTTCCACAAACGCACAAAATCGACTCTGATACCACTATTGGTTGGAATGGGGTGCAAACCACTTATGGTGGTTCACAAAATAAAAACAAATACGAGAGAGAGAATGTATAATCAGAAAAACAGATTATTTAACTCAAATATTTAGGATACACTGAGGAGAGGAAAAACTCTCTAACTCTCTTCTTTTTTCCACATACTGAACTCTCATAATACAATAGTTATATATAGATAAAACTAACGATGTGAACGCATTAAGTGCAATTGTGGCTAAGGCAACAAATTTCAAACGACAAACTTGATTTGCAGATGCTACTTTTGACAATCTTGATTTGCAGCCTCCATTCTACTCTTAGGCCGGTTCTTGGGCCGGTGGAAATTGTTTTATAGTGAAGCAAGATTACTTCACAACATTATTATAATGGGTGTTTGGCTCACTACAAGAAATAACCAGTTTTGCCGACCAAAATATTAGTCGCCAAAGATCGGATTTTTAGTCGTTGATACCATTTAGCGACTAAATTTTTTTGTCACCAAGTTAGTCGCCTAAACCCTGTCGGCGAATGTTTTAGCGACTAAACGCGTGTTTGGTCACTGAAAGTGCAACATTTGGCTATTATTTTTTTTAGTCAGCAATGTTACCTTTTAGCTACTAAATTTTATTTAGTCAGCAAAAATAAATGTTTTGGCTACTAAATTATTGGTCGCCAATAATCAATTTTATTTTTTAAAATTATACATTTACCGACCATTACTCAAGAAATCGGCGACCAAACCTTGTAGAGATTCAAACCATCAACCTTAAACAACACACTCTTTCCACTACGCCTCTATAACACCATATGATTATATATGCAACATATATTATTTATATAGTACATAGACTCGTATTAATATAAAAGTATATATATAAATATAATTATTTTTTATTGAACATAATTTATGTAAAAATAAATTATTTACTAGAGAAAAAAGAGACCACTTTTGGCGACTAAACTTCTTTTTGGTCACCAAAAAGTCTCACTTTTAGCTACTAAAATTTTATTGTTGGTAAAAGCATCACATTTGGCTACTAAACATTTTTTTAGTCGCTCAATGCCTCACTTTTGGCTACTAAATTATTTATTGGCTACTAAAATTTTTTTAGTCGGTAAAAGCATCACATTTGGCTACTAAACATCTTTTTAGTCGTCCAATGCCTCACTTTTGGCTACTAAATTATTTTTAGTAGCCAAAAGCCTTACTTTTGACTACTAAAATATTTTTAACCGATAAAAGCCTTATATCAGCGACCAAACAGATTGTTAGTCGCCAAAACTTATACTTTCAGCGACCAAAAGTGCTTTTTTAGTCGCCAAAGATGCTTTTTCTTGTAGTGGCTACACTTCTTTTTTAAACAAAAAAAACTTTTTTTGTCTTTTAGAATTATGTTAAATTTTTTTAATTTGTTAGTTTGTTTTGGGCAGAGGGAATCTAAATAGTAAAATATAAATAAAAATAAAAAATCCAAAAATAGAAAACAAAGCAAAGATAACTATTTTTTACTTCGGACGAATTACACTAACTGTCCTTATAGTTTGAGACTTATGTCACTTCAATTCCTGACTTTTCAATTGGAACATATTTGATCTTGAATTTTGAATCTTTTTTCAAATAAGGACAATTAAAGATACCATTGCTTAATTTCAAGGGCAAAATCGTCGATTTGATAAAATATAAACTAATTTAACAAAATAAATATCAAGAAAATATTTTTCAATTTTTAAAATTATTTCTACTTACTAAAGATAAAATTATGTAAAATTGATAAATCTTTTAGACATTTTTTTTTAAATTTTTTTACCAAATTAATTTTTATTATGTGTTTGGATGATAATCATATAATGGGTGATTGTTTTTATTTTCATTAAATTAGTTTCTATTTTTTTAAAAGTCAAATATGGCAACAACTTTGATATCATTATTAGAATAATCCATTAAATCAAAACATTCGAAACTAAAAATATTTCATATATTAAATATATCGATTACACATTAAAATCCTAACAATCACTCATTACATGATAATCATTCACACACATAATAAAAATTAATTTGGTAAAAAAAATAAATAAATGTCTAAAAGATTTATTAATTTTACATAATTTTTTTTTGATGGATGTAAATAATTTTTAAAAATTTAAAAATATTTTTTTTGACATTTATTTTTGTCAAATTAGTTTATATTTTATCAAATTGACGATTTTGTCATTGAAATTAAGCAATGACATCTTCAATTGTCCTTATTTGAAACAAGATTCAAAATTCACGGTCAAATATGTCACAATTAAAAAGTCAAGGACTAAAGTGATACAAGTCCCAAACTATAGGGACTATTAGTGTAATTTGCCTTTTTACTTTTTAGTCTTTTCTAATTTTTTTTTTTCAAGAAAAAAAAAATAGAATGATGTTATATAGTTTTTTGTTTTTGTTTTTGTTTACCGGTTGTTAATCGTTAGATTAACATGTATAGGAGTAAGTTTTCCTACCCTTGCAAAGCACGAAATGCATGTTTCCTAATTCAACTCTCCCTAAGAAAAAATTAACTTACTCTTTGGGATTAAATTCTTAGAAGAGTCATTAAATTCTTAGAAGAGTCATGATGATCAACTAAACTAAACCTAATTGATTGATGTGATATAGTTAGAGAGGAATTATTCAACTTATTATTATCTATCTTATTATTAAGTGAAAGGTTTAAATTGGTTTAGTGAAACTTTTTTCTCCTCATGCCATATGATAACTTTATATATGTTAAAAAAAAAAATTATTATACACAACGTAAGTAAATTTTGAATACAAGACCTTGGGTTTCATTAACAATATACTTATTACTTAAGCAATATACATATTATGATATTAAATTTTTTATTATTTGTTTTTATTATCAGTTATCTAAATTACACACGTATCGTGTGTGTCACCCGTTAGTCTTTTAGAAAGTCTAAGCCCTTAGACTTTGGATCCCATAAGTTGTTAGGATTAAAAATGTGTTATGGAATCTAAGTGTAAAATGAATCTGAATTATATATATTAATATTTTTAGATAAAATTTCTAAATTTATACTGATTATTTTTTATAAAATTATAATTTTACACATGCGATCCTCTATTTTTTTAGATAAAATTTTTAAATTTATAATATTATTGATTATCTTTCACGGAACTATAATTTTACATATGCAATCCGCTATTTTTTTTATTATTTTTTTTAATTTGTGCTTATTCTTGTTGAGTTAATATTCTTAGGGTAAATTACATTAACAACCTCTGATGTTTCTGTTTAATACAGATTTTTTATCACATTTGAAAAATTACACTTACCCTCTATCAGATTAAAATGACATATTTGTCCTTTAACCTTTATATATATAAAATAATAAAATAATATAGATATTTTGTTCATGCCATTTCAAGATAAATAAAAATCACCCTCTTTAATTTAACTCACAGAAAAAATTAAGTTTTTTTATTTTTCATATATTTTTTTTTATTTTTATTGAATTTTTTTAATATTTTAAGTAAATTTTATTTTTATTTTTTAGATATACCTAATCTAGATATACTTAAGATGTATAATATTTTATATATTTTTTAAAAAATTCACTAAATATAAAAAAAACAAAAATACAATACATTATTTTATTATTTTGTTGTATTCAATGGATTTTTTAAAAGTTTTTTGTACAAATTTAATACATTTAAAATATATCTAGATTAAATTGATCTAATCTAGATATAATGGTAGAAATAAAAATAAAAAATTATATTCATATATAAAAATTTATACAAAAAATATCATAAAAATGTTATGATAGTGATATTGTTGTAAATATAGATCATGTTTATGAGCGTTTTGTTTTGAAGTGAAAGGTCACTATTAAGTCATATCATTGTGCTTGAAAATTTTATATAAAATTTATATTTGTATATCATCACTCAATAAGAATATGTTTAAGTAAAATTTAATAATGAAAAGTTATAGAATGTAGTCATGATGATAGAAAGAATAAATGGTAAAAAAAATAGCAAGATAGTCATTTAAAAAATTTTAGGACATGACATCAGCAATCTAGAAATAATTTGTAATAAAATTACAAACCTCGAAGAAGAGAATATAATTTTTTAAATATGAGAGGAAAATCCGTGTTAAATAGAAACCCGAGAGGGTGTCAGTGTAATTTATCCATATTCTTTAATTCTACATATTTTTGTGCATCAATATGCATATGCTTGTGCAGCCTACGTATCTTTTTTCTAAACAAAAATCTTTATTTCATGATAGCAATCAAGAGAAACAGAAGGAAAAAAAGAAAAAAAAAAAAAGAAGATTGAGATATTTCTAATTACATATTCTTGGTCCCTTTTTTTTTTGGTGGTTGGGGAGGAGGAGAGAAAAGAACTTCATTAATGAAGAAGAAAAGGTACACATAATGTGAAAACAACCCACAACAGAATGAAGACAGTAAACAAATCACAAAGAAAAAATTTAGACGCACAGAAGATTTTAAATACATATGTTTGGTTTGGGGGGGGGGGGGAAGAGAAAAGAACTTCATTAATGAAGAAGAAAAGGTACACATAATGTGAAAACAACCCACAACAAAATGAAGACAGTAAACAAATCACAAAGAAAAAATTTAGATGCAGAGAAGATTTTAAATACATATGTTTGGTTTAGTTTTGAGAGAGTAGTTTTCAAAAATTATTTTGGGGGAGAGAGAGTTTAAATTTTTTTTGGGTAAATTACATTTACCTCCCCTAAAGTTTCTGACAAATACAGGGATCTCTCCTGTAATTTGAATAATTACAGTAACTCCTCCTACTTTACTTGACAATGTCAAGATTCCCCTATTCCGTCTATTTTGCACAAACGACGTTAGTATCCTATAGAAAATGACCATGTTACTCTTGCTTTTGCTTGCAAAAAGACCAAAAAGCCCTTTGTTCACAAAATCCCTAATCAATACATTCACAATACAAATTCAGAGAAAGAAGAGAGAGGGAGGCGACAGTAAGAACGTAAAGCAAGGTTGATCTGTGTGAAGAAGACGAAGAAGCTATTCGATTTTGAACCGATCGTCATTGCCAGTACACAATGTAAAAGAATTTCATCGGTGAAAAGTTGTTGTTACGGCTTCCAGGTAAGATTTCAAACTCTGTAAACTTCGAATATGATTAATTTGAGTTGATGATTTTTGATTTTTTTTTCCATCTTTTTTCTTACAAATTTGTTTCTATTATGTGTTTGATTTGATGAAATGTATGTGAAAATGGTTTTATTCAAAAATATATATTTAGAGCTTATATTTTATTTGCAAAATTTCTGACTGGAAAAAAGGAATTTGTTTAATATTACTATAAGAATAGTGTAATTTAGGGATTTAATATAAATTTCTGATTTTTTTGATTTTATTTATGAGATGTATGTTTAGGGCTTTCATTTGATTTGCAATGTTTAGGGCTTTTATTTGATTTGCAAAATTTCTAATTGGATAAAAAAGGATTTTATTTTATTTGCCAAATTTTTTATTGGAAAAAAAGGAATTTGTTGAAAATTTATGAATTTCTGATTTTCTGGGTGCTATTCATGAGATGCATAGAATGAATTTTTGATTTTTTGGGTTTTACTTATGATTGTTTAATATTAGTATAATTATAGTGTAATTTAGGGATTTCTTCATGTTTTCATATTTTCTTCAGTTAATTGTTGAGTACAGTACATCTTAGGAGTTAATTTTTACATCATTTTTCTTCTTTTTCTTGTGAATTTGGGCTTTTCTTCATTATAGTGCTATTAGGGCTTTTCTTCAATTTTTTTTTCCTTTTATTCAGTTAATTGTTGAGTACAGTACATGTTAGGAATTAATTGGTACATCATTATGATCACAGTATGGCTGCATTTCCTTATTTTGATTTAATCATCAACTACAAAGGGACTGTGGGAAGAGTGTATGATGTTGACCTAAATATGTATTGCTACATTGATGCCTTGAAGGATGTAACTGCAACAATCCTCTTTCACATTTCTTGTAGTGAAACAAAAGCAATCACATTACATTGTGATATGCCTGGTACTGACACAAGGAGATTAGTAGAAAATGATCTTGATGTGCTAGACATGTTTTATGTGCAAGGTAGGAGTAAAACAATTAACTTGTATGTAGACATAACATATTCTATTGGAATGAGTGATGGTGGACATAAAAGTGATGTTGGAAATGAAAATCATGGAGTAGATGCTGTAGATATAGAGCAAGACTACCATACTATAGATGTAGATGAAGAGTACCATGAGGACAATGTTTATGGGTTTAGTGATGAGGATAGGGATTGGAATGCAACTACTGAGGATGAAAACCAATCAGATGGCTATGAGATTTTGAGTGATGATGATAATGAGTGCTCAAGTGAAGATGATGATGCTGAACTTAGTGATTGCCAATCTAGTGATGATGAAGTGCCATATTCTACTACTGATGATGATTATGATGATGAAGCAGACTGTCTAGATGATGAAGAGATGAGGTTTCCAGGCATGAAGTATGATGGTACCTACAATGGAAAAGAGCCATATATGAATCAAGATGGAGAAGTTGTATTGGAAGAAGGGATGATTTTTCCAAAAGTGAATACTTTCAGGGCTACATTGAGGGACTAGACAATGCAAACTGGTTTCAAGATAGTAAGAGACAAAAATGAGAAGTTTAGAGTAACAACCCATTGTGCTGCTGAGGGCTTCCCTTGGAGAATTCATGCATCTCTACTTCCAGATGGGATCACCTACAAGATTAAAACCTTAGTACCTACTCACACATGTAGCAGGATGAACACAAACACTTAAGCTACATCAGCTTGGATTGCTAAAAAAATGGTTGAAAGTTTTAAGGACAATCCACACATGGGCTTAGATACCATGCAAGTGAAACTAAATAAAATGTTTGCGATTGAGGCTTCAAGAATGCAACTATGTAGAGCCAGAAGGAGGTACAAAGAGGAGGTGGATGGTGGTCATGGGAGCCAATGTGTTGTTACCAACATATGTTAATGAAATCAACAAAACAAACCCTGGCAGCTTGGTGGTCATAAATTATGACATACCCTCTACCACAGTCTCAGAAGATGGAGAAGAACCAAACCCTACCATTCCTCAATATCCATTGTTCCAAAGAATTTTCATATCATTTGATGTAATGAAAGCATGGTTCATTAATGAATATAGGCCATTCATAGGGGTAGATGGTTATCACTTGAAGGGTCCCTATGGTGGTGTTTTAATTTCAGCAGTTGCCTTAGATGGAAATAATGGCTTGTTTCCATTGGCATTGGCAGTAGTAGAGGGTGAATGCAATGACAGTTGGTCGTTTTTCTTGCACAACTTGAGAACAATCATAGAAGATGCACTACCTTCTAGACCATGGGCCATCATGTCTGATCAACAAAAGGTACTTTACTGACATATTCAACAATTACTTCACTTACATAATTATGCTTGATTCTCTAATTTTAAACTTCTAATGGTTACTAATATTTCATTGTTTTTGTATGCAGGGCCTTGATAAGATTGTGAGTGACATTATACCAGAGGCAACTCATAGAAGATGTTGCATGCACCTATATAACAATTTCAGAGCCAAATTTCAGGGTTTAATTTTGAAGAAGCAATTTTGAAGAGCAGCAAGGGCTTACAATCAGATGGAGTATGATCAGGTTATGCAAGCCATTAAGGACCTGAACAATGATGCTTTCATTTGGTTGCAGAAGGTTCCAGTTGAAGGAAGGTCTATGCATGCATTTGATGGTAGGATTAGAAGTGATCACATCACAAATAACATGACAGAGTCCTTTAATAATTGGTTAGGAAATTTGAGAAGTCAGCCAATTTTAACTATGTTAGAAGGCATAAGGTGCAAGTTGATGGGTAAGTTTTAGATGAGGTATCAAAAGGCAATGCAATAGAAATCTAATGTGACATTGAATGTGAAGAAACAGCTTGAGGTCACACTGAAATGGTCGAGGACTTGCATAGTGGAGTATGCAGGAAGCAATGAGTATGAGGTGAAGGATAATGAGGGGGTTAATCACATTGTCCATATTGGGGCTATGACTTGTGTATGTAGACAATGGAAAATATCTGGTCTTCCATGCCAGCATGTTGTGGCTGCAATTTCTTACAGTAGGTTAGACATAGAAAATTTTGTCCACCCTTACTATTCTAAGGCAACTTACTTGAGAGCCAATGGTGGAATGATACATCTCATCTTAGACCATAGCATGTGGACACTTATACCTGGGGACCCTTTACAACCCCTACCACTGAAAAAATTGCCAGGAAGGCCAAGGACTTCAAGAAAGAGGGCTGCTCATGAGCCACCAACTGGAACAAGTCAGAGCAAAAGGTCTAGTACTTGAGATGCAAATGGTGCATGCAATTTGGACACAACAAGAGAACTTGCCAAAAAGGTCCAGTCAGGAGTGAAACATCCGCTACTGGTAGGGGCAGTGGTAGAGGCAGTGCCAAAACTGCTGGTAGGGGCAGTGGCAGATCTGTGAGTAGGGGCAGAGGTAGAGGCAATTCAAGTGGGAGAGGTAGTTCAGCTAAGAGGGGCAATGCAAGTGGTAGAGGCAATTCAAGTGGGAGGGACAGTTCAGTTGGAAGGGGAAATACAACTACAAGAGGAAGTTCAACTGGGAAGGGAAATTCAACTGGGAGAGGCAAGGGGAAGGCCAACCATGTACAAGTAAGTTTTTTCTATTCGTTTTGCCTTTTCATTTGTGATTTTTATTTGTTTTCTCTATCAATTTATGATATTGATATGCATATTTATTACCTTACTTTGGTTTTCAATTTAGGATATTCCAAGAGGGACCCCCCCAACGCCTACTCAGTGTGTGACATAGGTCACACAACATCATGTTAGTTATGAACTTACTTATGAAGTTACAATGAAATTAGCTAAGCTGTTGATATTTGTTTGTTTGTGACACATGTCACACAACATCAATTTATTTGTTTGTTTGTTTGACTTTTTTGCGGATGACTTAGCTAAGCTGTTGATATTTTGGGTACAAGGATTAATATAGGTTGAAGGTATAAAATTTATGTTGCTTGACTGTATAGTTAGTGAGGATTATGTTTCACTTTTTTGTATTTTTATAGTGGACATGCAATGCTAAGAAATATGATGATGTGGCCATTTTTGTTTTTTTTTTTGTAGTGGCCATGAAGTATTTTATAAATACTCATTTTGGGAATGTATATGATGTAATTGCATAGACTTGACAAATATGGTCTATCGAATGATGTAACTGAACATATCTGATAGGAATGATGTAAGTTAACTACTTGAACATATTTGACAACAATCATGATGTAATTAAACAGATGTGCATATTTATGGAATGGTTTTACTTGATGTTTAGATGATTTAATGGAATGGTTTTCATGTTTACAGGTCATTATGTTAGTCAAATTAGATGTGCATATTTATATAATGCTGAAATAACTTCATCATATTTATATATGGTCCATTACAAAACATACTGCATTACAAACATAAGGTCTATTACAAAATATTACAAAACCTTACATAAGGGCCATTACAAAACATTAGGTGAATCATTACCATTACATTTTCAGAGCAACCATTAGGGAAATCAAACATAAAACAACATTCATGATCATTATTATCTTTATAAACCCCATTTTTGCTTCAAGTACTTGCATCCTTGTTTGCATAGCCCCATTTGGTTCATTAAATTCATTGCAAGACTTTCTTCTTCATAGGATAAAGTGTGTCTATTAACAGTTGTTTGAGTGTCTTTCATCATCATTTCTTATCCAACAGATGAGTTTACTGGTTTGCACCACTCCCAGAATCCACATTTCCCATTTGGGCATAAATAATACAATTTGCCTCTGTTTTTTTCAGATTCAGTGACTTTAATTGTTGTTTTGCTCCCACAGTAACAGAGCTTGCTTCTGTAATGCCCTCAAAATAATAACATTAAAACCCAACAACATAGACATGCATTGGTATAAAAGATAAATATTCTTCTATTCATCAGAGTAGTTCCTTACAAAAGTATTACATGTTAACAATAAAAGCAAATGCCCTACGGGCTTACAGCTTTCCAAGTTAACACTTGGTTACAAAAGAAGAGTGTTAACTCAATACATATTAAGCCCTTGGCTTGAATTTACATGTAATACATCAAAAGAAAGTAAACAAAACAATCTGTCTGCCTCTAGCCTCCCAAGCTATGTCCTTGGAGGTGGCATGCTACCTGTACCTGAAAATGATGTTCCATAAAGGGTGAGCCACAGCCCAGTAGAAATACACTAAACCAGCCATGAACAATGACTAAAAGATTAGCAGTTGATAGATGGTCAACATAGATACATCCACATATATCACATTTCGATTTCATGACATTAAGTCCATGTTACATTTCATTTCTCATATCTTTTCTAACTTTGAGTTTGAAACCAAGGCTCAACACCTAGCCAAATAACTTAATGAGATTTAGATTCATCTTAAAAACACTTTCAAAATTTCTGAGGGATGCACATTTTTATGCTGTATCAATAACACTTAAACCATTTCTACACTTTGCGAAAGATACACATTTTAATGCTGTATCAATAACACTTAAACCATTCCTACACTTTGCGAAAGATAAACATTTCGGTGCTGTATCAACATAACATAGAATCATTTCTATACTTTACAATTGATAACGATATACATTTTAGTGCTATATCAAATCAATTCAAACACTTCCATAATCAACACTTGATACACATTGTAGTGCTGTATCAATGTCACACAAAATCCGGTTTAGAGGTCCATCCCCTATCTCCTCCCACACAACACATGTATATAAACATAGGTCATATACATTCAATCAATACATAGAATTAATGTATTATTCCAGTTGCTATATTCGATAGCATACTCAATCGATTAGTTTTAGTTTGCCTAATCATCATGCAGTGTCTACAACAATCAAGACTATTCTCTACCGATAACTCAAAGCAGTTATTTCTATACTGAAAATAAATGCACCAAATGGATATATAATCAAAATTTCAACTAGGTGAGCTATGAACAAATCAAACTACACCCTTTAATCCCATACACATCCAATTCCAACATTTTCGATTTAATTCTTCATTCCTTCAAATTAATTATCCCAATTAATTTATCAATGTAATTAGAGCATTTCTCATAATTAACATCACAACCCCAAGGTTCCATTTTTACCAATAAACCAATATTGATCTCATTTCTCTATGCCAAACTTGCATACAAGTTCATATAAACAAAACCCCAATTTTTGTAAAATTACACAAAGGCCCAAACTTTTTCAAAATTACCCACTAACCCCTAACTCATCAAAATGCTAAAATTCAAAGACAAAACTCATGAGAAGGAGTAGAATATCCCTACCTCGAAGTTAGAGCTCAAATGGGGAAGGAGAGAAAGTGAAAATGCTCCAAACACCACGATTCTCGGATCGAAACGAAGCCCTTGACGATCAACACACTTTTTACAAAGGTCGGAGGATAGAGAGACACTCTAACTAGATCAAACCGTAGAGAGAAGGGAGTTTTTAGAGAGAGGAGCTCTCAAAATAGCTTTTTAGAAAGTAAGAGAGAGAGAGTGTGTGTAAAAAGTGATTTTAAAATGCCCAGCTGCCAACTGATATACGACATTCCCGCTCGAGCGGAGAACACAACGCTCGAGCGTCAAGAACAAAAACTAGGTACGCTCGAGCGCAAGAAGGCCCGCTCGAGCGCCAAGACACAAGAATAAAGTACATCTGCTTGAGCGCGAAAATCAGTCCGCTCGAGCGTAGATTTTCCCCTCCCAGAATTTACACCAAAAAGTACAACCCGCTCGAGCGCCAGAGTACCTGCTCGAGCGCGACCGCTCGAGCGTAAAGAAACCCGTTCGAGGGTAAAAATCACACCTGCAGAAGTTTTGCAGGGACACGAAAAACTGGGAGTGTTTAATCTCCGCTCGAGCACAACAAGGCCCGCTCGAGCGGAACGACCAAAAACCTGGCAACAAGATTCAGACCAAGGTTCAACCCACATGTTCGAAACAAGCCCAACACATCCTAGAACTCAAACAAATGGAATTAAAGGATGACAACAAGATAGATACAACTACCAACTTCACGGAACCGAGTCCGGAATACAATAGAACAGTAAAGGGACAACCGTGATCGCTATAGCTTCTATATTTCATCACCCCTCCTCCATTACTTGATGATGATATATCCATCCAATGAACCTACATTCATGAAATGTGAGAGTTATAATGCATTTTCAGAACATATATTGCATTTTGTTGTTGTTGTGCTTTATTTCTAAATAATGGGACATACCTGTGTTGGATGTTTGTATTTTGTGCTTCATTTCTCAATAATGGATCATAGTTATAATGCATTTTCACATGCAAATTTTTTTTTTTAAATAGTTAATGTGAGTGGGAACATACCTGTGTTGTGTTTGGCCCTTTCTTCTTTTTGTTGTTCTTCAGTTTTGGTTGCCTTTGTAAATTTCTCTCTTTAACTTGGATTTACTGAAGCTGGAGAACTCTAGCATTTGGTATATATAGATGGGTTGAGGGTATTATGGGCATTTTATTATTTACATTTGATGATATCGACAGGGTCTATTAAGGGTATAAGTGGTTGTCAAATTTTGGGAAAATCTTGACATTGTCAGGTAAAGTAGGGGGGGGGGTTACTGTAATTATTCAAATCACAGGAAAGGTCCCTGTATTTGTTAGAAACCTCAGGGGAGGTAAATGTAATTTACTCAAATTTTTTTGATTTGTTTGGTTGTGTATTTTGAAAGTAATTTTGGAGTTTGAGAGTTTGGAATGATTTGATATTTTGTTATAATTGAGTAGATGTGTGTGAGAGAAAAAGTGATTGAAAATGATAGAGAAAAAGTGATTGATTAATGTGTAAGAGAGAGAAAGTAATTTCGAAAATTGTTTTGAAAAAATTACAAACCAAACAAGTTTTTTAGAAAATTTTTTCCAAAATCACTCTACAAGACCAAACCAAACATTTATGTTTGGATGTGATCTACAAATGTGAGTTTGATTAGAGAGCTTCTCTCTCTACCCCTTTTCTTCTTCTTCTAGGGTTTCCGTCTTTGAGCGCCATTGGGGGTGCGGGTGGGGGTTTTGGCCTCCGGCTGCCTTTCTCCTCCTCTTTACCCATTTTTTTTCTTCCGTTTTCCTCTGCCACTTCTGGTCAATAAGCTTTGGAAGCTTTGCTTTCCACATTTCTCCCTCCTTGTGAGGTGTTTTCCCCTTATGGTGGATTTTCAGTTTGTTTTTCTCCACTCCTCTTTCCCTCTGCCTTATCCCAGCTGAAGCCTTCACCAGATCTGCTGTCTCCCTCCTCTTTGCTTCATGCCGGCGTCGCTGTCACCACCACCACATCGACACCAACTCTGCCACTTCTAACCAGATCTGCTGCCTCCCCCTACCGGCCTCCTCGGATTTGGCTTCTAGGAGTTTGAGTACGAGCCATGGTGGAAATGTGCTTACCCACTGGTTTTAAGGTTGAGTTCTGGTCTTCTTTTGTTTTTGTTTGTGTTTATTTTGGTTTGGTTTTGCCTCTAAAATCTATCAGTGCTTAGTGTTGCTTACTCACTTTGTGATTGTAACCTATGATCTATTCTCGGCATGCTCTACGATCATTTGTTGGCCTCTGCTTGCAGTACGAGTACAAGCACTTGGTATGCAGCTGGGTATTTTTCATCGATTTACTCTTGGGTTTTCTTTGTTTTTCCATCTTTCCTTTGATGGTGTAAGTTTATTTTGGATGGTTTCCTCTCTTTGTAAGTACCGTTTGGCTACTTTAATGGAAATTTCTTTTCTAATAAAAAAAAAAAAATCTACAAATATGAATATTTTTTATCTCACATTTATATATTCTGTCTTATCACAGCTAAATCACAACATGGTGGACCGAAGATTAATATTTCCCATGATATTTTGAGTTTAGGAACACAGCATCACCAAACAGAACTCCGCTTTAGTGCTCGTTGGGGGAGATAGGTTTGGGATTTTTTTTTAGCTAAAATAGTCACACAAAAAAATAAAATAGTTTTATTAGTTTAATAAAACAAAACATCACATGTAATCCATAATCATTACATTATTTTTCTCACAAAAATCAAAAAAATCAAAAAAAAATCCATCCCAAATGAGATTTTTTAATCCCATACTAAAATAATTAAAAAATCAAAAAACCAACCCAATTCCTAAACCAAGCCTTCACCAGAATAAAGTGTTTACTGGGGAAGTTGACATCCACTTTAGTACCTCACCTTAGGGGTGTGCATAATACCGCCGAAACCGCCGAAACCGCACCGAACCGCACCGCCAAGGCAAATTCGTTATTATTTGTCAATCGAATCGCCGGTTTTTAGTAAGAAAAATGGCAAATTCTAGTGACACTTTTATCAATCCGCCGGTTTCTATTTTTCTTCCAAACCGCACCGACCCGCACCGCTATTAAATCATGTTTTATAGGATTCTAAAAATTCTTTATTATTTAAGTTTGCTTTTGTTCTATACCTTAGAATATAGTATTACATTACTGCTCGAGGGGAATTTTATGTATTGTATTTGATCATTGTAGCTTCCACAGATGCTTGTAATGAACTGATGGCATAGTCGTTGATATTATCATGTTGTTGCTACACTTGCTGCATCAGAAGAAAGTTTCGCAAGATGCTTAACATCACGATATCTCTCGTCTTTTTTTTACTCTTTGATTTAAGTTTTGTAATTTGAATTATATTTTTTATAAACCGCCAATCCGCCCGAACCGCCAAGGCAAATCCGCCATTATTTGCCAACTGAACCGCCGGTTTTTGATAAGAAAAATGGCAAATTCTAGTGACACTTTTATCAATCCGCCACCCGCCATACGGTTTCTATTTTTCTCTCAAACCGCACTGACCCGCACAGCGCACACCCCTACCTCACCTATTGTGTTTGTTGGATTATTATTATTATTATTATTATTATTATTATTATTCTTAAGTTAGAAATTAATAATTATAAAGTCAAAGTTAAATAGGAAAATTACAAGAAAATAATATGAACATAAAATAATTGTAATATTATAAAAGTATAAGTAATTTATACCTTAAATCATGCAATTAAGTGTTGTGTTTCCATCTCTTTATAATTATTTTGAGTTTATACTATTTTCCTGCAATTGTCCGTAGTTAAAAGTATATATTTCTGTTTGTACAAGTCACTTTATGTCTAAGTTCTAAGTAAAAATTACACTAAATATTTTAACATAAATTTTATAAATTTTTTTTTATAAGTAACTCCATAAATAAATAAATAAATAGCAATAAACAAGGCAATTGCTAGTATAGTGTTTTAAATTAATAGAATAACTTTGCCTCGAGTAGGCTTGAATGTATATTTGTAGGCATGTTTGACAATGCAGTTTTGGAAATCAAAATAAAAAGTCACGTTTTTGTTAAAATGTCCAAAAATACAAGCGACAAAAACATAACAAAATTAGTTTAGAAAGTATCAAAAACGCAATTGTGAAATTACAAATTGGGACTTATGACAAAAAAATAAATTTCTTATGTTAGGTAAGGATATTTTGGTCATTTTAATTTGATTTGATACCATAAACAAATATTAAACTAAAAAGTTAAAAGTCAACTTTTTACCAACTTTCTAAATCACTTTCCAAAAAGCTAAAAAGTTTGGTAAAAAGCCAAAAGTTAGCTTTTTATCCACTTCCCAAAGCACCCCACTTTTTATATAAAAAAAATCAACTAAAAACAGTTTTTTCTTTAATTCTTAGGGCAGTTTAGTGTAGTAAGATTTAAAAAAAAAAATTATTTTTAGATTTAAAAGTGAATTATTTTTTAATTAATTTTTTTTTACAAAATTTAAAAAGTACTTGACAAGCACATTTTTAAGTTGGCCATGTTTGATTTGTGTTCGTGAAATAATTTTAAAAAAGAGTTTTTTAGAAAGAATTTATAAAATTTAAAACTTTATTTAATTGTATTTTTTTAAATAATTTTTGAATTTTGAAGTTTGAAATGATTTAAGTACCGTTTGGTTTACTTTCTGATCAGTTTTTCTTTATCCTTTCTCCTCTCTCACATTCTATACATTAATCAATTAAATTTTCTTTTAGACTCATCTATTCAATTACAAAAAAAAAAAAAAAAAAAAAAAATTTACAAATTATCCCAAAATTATTTTCAAAATTTATAACCAAATAAATTTTTAATTTTCAAAACTATTTTTAACAATTTATTTTTAAAATATAACTTAAAACTCAAAACTCATTTCAAAAATTAAATCAAACGGAGTTTTAATTGATTTTTTTTTTTATAATTGAATAGATGAGTGTGAGAAAAAAAATAATTTATTAATATATAATAGAAAGAAAAGTGATTTTAGATTTTTTTTAAAAAAGTTTTCAATTAAATAAATTTTAACATTACTCAAGAGACGAACTAAACAAAGTTTTGAATTATAAATTTGAATAGAAATTTAAAAAGAAAAGAGAAACGAATTTCTGTCTGTAATAGTGACCCCAGATAAAATAGGACTAATCAAGTCCGCAATTGGAGAGGGAGAGAGAGAGTACGATCACTGGTTTGAATTTGTTCGGAGAGTGAAGAAGACAGAGAGTCATCAGAGACACAGAGTGAACCTCAAAACTGTTGGTGCGATGAAACTCTTCAATCAGCGTTCTCTGATTCTAATATCAATTCTTCTTTTCAATTCACTATCTTCTCAAGCTGAGGTCATAACCCTAACCGCTGATACTTTCAATGACAAGGTCAATCTCATCCTCCAAAACCCCCAATTCATCTTCTCAACTAGGGTTTTTAATTTATCTAAACTGACATGTTGAATGTTTAGAATTCTTCGTTTTTGGTGCTGGATTATCAAAATCTGGGTTTGCATTGTGCAGTTTGTTGCTTTATGAAATGTGGATCCCATTAAGGACAAATTTTAGTCCTTTTGATTAAAATGTTTGCTCTTTGGATGATTGAACAATTAAGTTGTATTGGGAAGTCAATATGCAGATCAAAATTATTTTTTTTTCAAAGTTATTTGTGGTTTAAAAAAAGATTTGTGCACATATGTTGTGAACTTCTGGGGCTGAACTGAATGTGATACTTAAGAGATTTTTTTTTTTTTTTTTAAATGACCGGGTGTCCGGTCCAGCTTTCGTGTACCTCGACTAATCCAGGATCCCTCCACGTGGATCGGGCAAATTTTGGGCAGAGTCCGCAGTGTGGCCCCAATGAGCGGATTACCCCTAAGAGATCTATGTGCTATACACATTTATATTTCAGTAAAATGATGACATGTTGTAGTGAATTGATTGATATATTCAGCACAACTTCTTTTATTCTATGTTTGAAGTGGGATATGCTCATGTTGACTTCTAATGCTTGTTGAAACCATATTTGGGTTTGTCTGTGTTTCATTTAGGTGCAGGAGAAGGATACTGCATGGTTTGTGAAATTTTGTGTTCCTTGGTGTAAGCACTGGTAATAATTCTACCTTTGTGATTCCCATGAATACAATGAATTTCGCTCTAATGGGTTATATTGCTTTTTTGGCTTATTTTCAATTGTTAAAATGAGTTTGCAGTAAGAACTTGGGGTCATTGTGGGAGGACTTGGGGAAAACTATGGAAGGGGAGGATGAGATAGAGATTGGGCAAGTTGATTGTGGTACTAGTAAGCCACTGTGCAACAAAGTTGATATTCATTCATATCCTACATTCAAGCTCTTTTATAATGGAGAAGAAGTCACAAAATATCAAGGTACATTTGAGTTTCCTGTGATGCTTTGCTTAGTATTTTTGAAATACCAATAGCAAATCACTTTTTCAAGATTTCAAGTTTGTAAGTTGTAACTCGTCATCTAGATCCAAAGCACTGAAAGTTTAAGCTTTCATATGCTTTTGTTTTAGCATGTTTGCTGATATTTGAATTCAGTATTCTTGTTGTATAATTGTTGTGGCACTTGGGTTTTGTTATGAATTTAGTGAAATCTACAATACAAACCTAAGGAAAAACATATACATCAGCCTTATAAATTAAGAGACGAAAGAGTGGAATGAAATGGGCTCCAACCCACATGTAGAAGAAGGTTAAGTTCTACCGTGTATAACATAACTTACCAGTTGTTTTGTACCTACTTATGACTTGTTCTGAAAAGACTTGCTACTTAGTATGACTCTCTAAATTGGTTAGTTTTTATGAGTGGAAAGTGGGATCATATTTAGTAGTATAATAACTTAATACTATGTATGGCATTACTTACCACTTGTTCTAAAATAACTTACTATGCAGTATGATTCTAAGTTGGTTAGATTTTAGATTTTATTGAGTGGTAAGTAGCTTGTAAATGAGTGGAAAGTAGGATAATATTTAGTAGTATAATAACTTACCACTTGTTTTAAACTTAATTACCACTCAGGTTGAGCTAATTAATTCTAACACTAACTAATATTCAATTTCATGAAATTAATTTTTCTATACTTACGACAAATGAGATATCCTTGTCCTCCTCCTCCACCACTCCACCACCCTACCAACACGTCCATTTCCATCACTTCCCGTATCCAATTCACCCAACCTCTACCTCCATCACCACCATCTCCACCTCCGTACCCAGTTCAACCAAACCATCATCACCACCACCACCTCCCATACCCAATTTAACCCAACCCGCTTAAATCCCTTTAAATGAGCAGGTTTGACTTCGGTTGTTTTAATGCACAACCCATTTTGACTCAGCCAAACCCGATCATTTGATTTCGATGAAGTTGATAAATAGGTAATTTGGATAATTTGATTTGATTAAAATGACAAAACGGGTTTGGATAATTTGATTGATTAAAATGATAGACTGATTATTTTAAACCATTTAATTTTATTAAAGTGGCTAAAAGGTTTATTGGGACTGTTTGTTTTGATTAAAATGACAAATGGTTGGTATTTATTATAAGTTTGCTCTTATTGAGTGGTAAGTAGTTTGTAATTGAGTGGTAAGTTGGAACACATTTGGTAGTAAAAAACCTTGCACTCGTAAACAAACTTATTAATATTGTGACCAAACTTTACTATAACCAAGTGTCTCTAAATTCTTTACTAGAAACAACCATAATAACTCGTAACTAAACACAACTATAGATCATAACAAAAAACTGCTAGTTTTATAGCACTTTAATATTTAGGTGGCCTCATAACCATATCAAGCTTAAAAACCATTAGAATATGGGGGTATATGAAACCTGAAACTGCTTTTTTGGAGGGACCATCCTATTGCAATTTGCATGTCAGGAGCCCAAAACACTACAACCTAATGGAATTCTTTTGATCTTAGCAGGAGCCACAGCCCCCCCTAGCCTGCACTTGGGTCCACCTGTGACCATTTTTGCTTCTTACTGTGACTTACTTTCCACACCTGTGTCCCTTCTTACTTTCTCACTATGTTAATTGCTTCTCATTGTGACCCTTCTATTAACTGCAAGTTTATTCGTATTTATTGAAAGTTGATTTTACGAAGTGATAAATAGTTTTTCATCAAGTAGTAAAAAAACTTGCTGTCCATTATCAGCGAACTTACCAATATTGTGATCAAACTTACTACTCAGTGTGTTACCACCACATGTTCCTTACCACTTAACTTCACCTTACCATACAATGTTGAGCCTCCTTGTTTTTCACTGACACATTGCGACCAATATTACCAACGTCCTTGACACGACAAACCGCAAATATGCAGCATTAGCAGTAAAGTTAGCAGCATCAATAATGCTACAATGACCACATTATCTTATCACATTTTGCTTACTATGTGATGTGTCACTATTGCATTGGTAATAAACATGAGTGGTGTGACCCACTTAACCAATGTAATGTTGATACATTACATGGTAAGCACAATGTAGTAAGATAATATGGTCATTGTAAGAGCATCTCCAACCCTTCACCATTTTTTTTCCCATCTAATAAGAATCTAAATTTGAATAAAAAGTTTGATTTGATATGAACTATTCCAATCTTTTTATTAAATTTTCATCAAAATCTTTTTAAAAGCTCCTCTCTTATCCCAAATTTCCCTTCTCATCAAATTTGGTGAAAAAAAATCATCTCCAATGCTTCATCTTTTTAGATGAAGGATTTGATGAGTTCTCAATATGATGAAAAAAAATAACTCTCCCTAGATTTGATGAACATTTGAGGAAATGATTTGAGATAATTTTTGAGCACTTTTTAATTTGATGAAAGAAAATGTGAAGGATTGGAGATGCTCTAGCACCATTCTAGTAGCATTACTGTCCCTTCTACTACTTTTTGATTGTTTATTTTCATTAGAGTTCAGATATCTCATAGCATGATTCCTTTGGTTTAATCATTTCTCCTTTTCCTCCAACTCTCTTGGCAAATGAATTACTTCAGCACCTTTATTGTCAAAGCTAGCGCTTCTTGCTCCAATAAATGTTTGCTATTAAAGTTTGATCACATATCTTTATTATAGACTTCAAATTGAAATTACAAAGAGAGTTAGATCGTTTCTAAATACAAAATGAGAGAGAGAGGAAGGACCGACCGCCATAGAAATACGGGAAATGCTATGGTGTGCACCCCTTTAGGGATGCATACCATATGCACCCTACCACAAAATGCGTAACTTTACCACAAAATTTTGTAATATCAACCACAAAATACGTAATCTCGCTACAAATTGGTACAACAAAAAATGCCGTAATCAAACCACAAACTTTTGCAACATCAACCATAAAATTTTGGACATTTTGTTACGCCAATTTGTGGCTAGGTTATGTATTTTGTGGTTGATGTTACGAAATTTTGTAGTAAAGCTGCACATTTTTGTGGTAGGGTGCATATGGTATGCACCTCTAAAGGGGTGCACATCATAGGGTTTCCCTAGAAATACAGAGAATGAATCAAAGGGAGGGAGAGCAAACCATGAAATCTAGATATTCGGAGGGAAGGAGGAGACGAACTGTAGTGACAGGAGAGGGAGGAGAATTTTGCTTCACCGGTTGTAACTGGTTACCTCTTTTATCTTTGAATGCTCAAGATTCAAGATCCTCATCTCATGGTTGAAAATCATTTTTAGGTATGGTACCCAAATTTGGGTACCATAGTTGGACCCAAATTCTAACGGTGGAGTTCTGTTCTATCGAAATTTAGCTTCACAAATCACTTCATTGTCTTCCATACTTGTGCACATCAGAAATAAAAGTAATGAACGATTTTCTAGAAAATTTAGACTTTGTTTTTTATAATTCATATTTCTGTAAAGCCAAGAAACAAGGGCATTTATCTGCTGCCAGGCACATTTTTCGACAGTTGACACTTCCATGCAAAGTTTCTTCAGAATAAGTTGCTTTGTATCATTCAATTTCTATAATTCCTTTGCTTACTAGATCTGATTATGATTTTGCTAAACTGGCATGTAACCAGGGCCTAGGGATGTGGAGTCGCTAAAAACATTTGTTTTAGAAGAAGCAGAAAAGGCAGCAACAAAAGCGCAGCTTGAGAGTGAGAAAGAGTTATGATAGTCTGTCAGGTAAATAAAGAAGTTATGTTTGGCTCTGGTTTCTTTTTGTACATCAGAAGGAAGTCTTTCTAGGGAATGAATGAGTTGCACTACATGGAGTTTATTTTTATTTCTGTCAGAAATTTTCTTTGCCAAAAAAAAAAGAAGGTTTATAACATTGGTCATTTGATAGATAAAATATCTTTATATTGACTCCTTAAAAGTTCCAGCAGTACGTGACTTCACGTTCAAATTGATGATGATCTGTGCAGTCTTGGTTCTCGTCATGGAGGCTGAACGACCGTCAGCCATTAACAATGAAAGCAGGAAAGCAATGAAAGCTACATCCCCATGTTGTTATGAAGTTTTGGCAGATACTTTAACGGTGTTCAATTATTTTTTGTTTTACTACCGGATGTTTGAACAGAGTGATGCCACATAAACAGATCTAAGCTTGTAGGTGTTTTTATATGCATATCAAATTTATTTTGCAATGAACATTTTGAGATTGTCAATGTTATGCACTAATGTTATGATGACACTATTGCAACCCCATCAGCCCTCTCAGATTGTTATGATTCAGAATGCTGGTGGAAAAACAGCATGATTAAAAAAACTTAATGTCGCTTTAGTTTGTTCTCCCAGATAGTTGAACAACAAGAAGTAAACAGTGTACCAGGATTTAGAATTAGGGTACAACTCTCTTGCAAATTTAGCACAGGGAAAGGTGGTGCCGTCTAATCAGGGCCGACAAGCTCCCCTTCTTGACCCTTGGCTCCTTTCCTACTCTGCACTTTCCCTCATGGAATTTGTTTGGAGCTCCCTGTTTCAGATTCCAATGTGGTCCTGCAAAGATAAGCCTTCAAAGGTAATTTGATCTTTCGAACTGACAGCCCAACCTAGTGCAATTATGTGGCCTGTGTTGACCTTAACTCCACTGCCTGCCCGTTTGTGGGTTGACTCACAAGAGATCTGCACTTCGCTACCTGCTCGTTTGTGACTCGGCACGAGATGCAACTAGCAACTAGTTCAGCAACTAACGGTTCATGTTTGAGCGTGTTGGCTTGCTCTTGCTTCATTGTCATTTACGCTACTTGAATTTACTTGGTAACCCAAAGGAGGATCCGGATGGATTGAGAGATAGAGTGCAACTGCTCCCGCTCTGCCCCCTCTTTTCCCTCCAAATGCAACCTTTCCCTCTCTTGCTTTCTCAAGCACAGGAACAAATCACAAAAGAAACGGTAAACTGTCACTCGCGTGGACCAATAAACATACTGCCATAAATACATTAATTCAACAGCGAACTGAAGAGTATACCGAAAATTGTGACTGTCATCATGATCGGTCAGGGTTAGATTGTTGTTAGGTTGCACAATTTGTGATATTCAAGGAGAGAAAAGGCACGTCGAATTGTACAAGGATCGAGTCCTCCATGAGGCTACATCAAATGCATCACTCTAATCAACCCTAAGTTGAAAATGAACTCTGCTAGCCATAACAGAGTCGGCGACTTTCTGCTCTAGGTCAATAGGAGACCTTAAAGTGAGGATCAAGATTTTAACTTAGTTTTGTTTGCTCTGACATAAAATATTTTTGTTAAAAATATTTTACTTATTTTTTGTTATTTGGTTGAACAAAAAGTATGAAAAATATTTTTACAATATTTTTTCAAAAATGACTACTTTTTTTTAAAATTTCATAAATTAATTTCTATAGAGTTGATTATCTCTCGTCACCTTTTCAACACATTTAACCATCTAAATAAATTTTTAAACTCACTTAAAAGTCATACATTTTATTGAATCAAAATTTTTCTTTTTAAGTAATAAAATATTTTTGTTTAAAGTGTCAACCAAATGATCAAAACAAAAACAAAAACAATTTTTTTTTTTTTTTGGTGTAAAGTCAATTTCCATCAAAACAAACAGATCTTGATATCATAAAACTTCACCCAAACAATTTCATCTAATGTCAAAGTCAAAAAAGCGTTCACATAAATGCAAGGAGAACAACAAAAAACTAAAAAAAAAAAAAATTACAAAAACCAGAAAATTAATTTATATGATCCGCAAAGACACAGGCACAAAACTCTTTGAGATGCTTGAGAAAACATGAAGCATCTCAAACCAAAACCCTATAAACACAAGAATAAAAACAATAACAGAGATTCTCAAACCAAAAGTAACTGAGACACTCATGCTATAGGATCTGCCACCGCCTGTCAAGCACCCAGTTCTGGTAATGGCTACCCAACAAACAAGGCAGAAAACTATAACATACAAAACCAAACAACCGACCTACCATAGCAGGCCTAACAAATACTGAGTTTTTTTTACCCTCTTTATTTTTATGATAGTAAACTCCATATACAGTAATCCAAACCCGCATGGTTCACTTGGCACCCTTCTTTGCTGCAGCCTTGGTGACCTTGGCTCCAGTAGGATCCTTCTTCTCGACACTCTTGATAACACCAACAGCCACAGTCTGCCTCATGTCCCTAACAGCAAAACGTCCAAGAGGTGGGTATTCAGAGAAGGTCTCGACCACCATGGGCTTGGAGGGGATCATCTTCACAAAACCCGCATCACCATTTTTCAAGAACTTGGGTTCCTTCTCAAGCTCCTTGCCAGATCGCCTGTCAATCTTGGTCACCAGTTCAGCAAACTTGACAGCAATATGGGAGGTGTGACAGTCAAGAACCGGGGCATAACCGTTTCCAATTTGTCCAGGGTGGTTCATGATGATGACTTGAGAGGTGAAGTTAGCAGCCTCCTTGGCAGGATCGTCCTTTGAGTTTGAAGCCACAAATCCACGCTTCAGATCCTTCACAGCAACATTCTTGACATTGAAGCCAACGTTGTCACCAGGCAGGGCCTCCAGAAGAGCTTCATGGTGCATCTCCACAGACTTAACTTCAGTTGTCAGTCCAGTAGGCCCAAAGGTCACAACCATACCAGGCTTGAGAACACCAGTCTCAACACGTCCCACTGGGACAGTTCCAATACCACCAATCTTGTAGACATCCTGAAGTGGGAGACGGAGTGGCTTGTCTGTGGGTCTCTTGGGCTCCGAGATCATGTCAAGAGCATCGAGGAGGGTTGGACCCTTGTACCAGTCGAGGTTTGTTGATCTCTCAATCATGTTGTCTCCTTCAAAACCAGAGATGGGAACAAATGGGATCTTGTCAGGGTTGTATCCCACCTTCTTCAGATAAGAAGAAACTTCCTTGACGATTTCATCATACCTTGCCTTGGAATATTTTGGAGTGGTAGCATCCATCTATACAAAAATAAGTCGAGGAAAGAAACATTTAAATCCCAAATACAACCTTGCGCAACCAAAACTGCTCAAGCAGAACATAACTATATATCTAATAGCATCAAACTCAGAAGCTTACCTTATTGCAGCAGCAGATCATTTGCTTGACACCAAGAGTGAAAGCAAGCAAAGCATGTTCACGAGTTTGACCATCCTTTGATATACCAGCTTCAAAGCCACCAGTAGTGGAATCAATAATAAGAACAGCGCAGTCAGCCTGTGAGGTACCAGTGATCATGTTCTTGATGAAATCACGATGTCCAGGAGCATCAATGACGGTGCAGTAGTACTTGGTAGTCTCAAACTTCCACAAAGCAATGTCAATGGTGATACCACGTTCACGCTCAGCCTTAAGCTTGTCCAACACCCAGGCATACTTGAATGACCGCTTGTTCATCTCAGCAGCTTCCTTCTCGAATCTCTCGATAACACGCTTGTCAATACCTCCGAGCTTGTAGATGAGGTGACCAGTGGTGGTCGACTTGCCGGAGTCGACATGACCGATGACAACAATGTTGATGTGAACCTTCTCCTTACCCATTCTGAACAGGAAAGGCTGAGAAGAAAACATTTTTTTACAAAAATAAAAAATAAGGAAAAGGCCGAACACATTCAGTAATATTGTTTATCTATTCAGAATAAATTCATAAATATGAAAGAAAGAAAAGATAACAGCAAAACAAAATCACTACACATATAACCACAATTGAACTTGGGCCTTTGGCTAACACAGCTGCTGCCTGCTAGTACATATTTGCATGCACGGCAGAGAAAAAAAGACGCAAAAAAGCAGTCAACCAAGGAACTAAGCCCCAATCATTGATAAAAACAAAAAAACAAAGAATAAAAGAAAACATGTGCGTAAGAAAGAAAAAAAAAAAGGTTAATAATGAAAAAAAAAGGTTGATAAAAAATTAAACCAACTGACAATAGCATCAAAGACAGAAAAAAGCAAGCTTCTAGATTTCAAAATTAGCAGCCCCAATTTTTACACACATATCAAGGCTAATGATGGTTGTTATTAGCATTTTCCATAAGATAAATCAGCAAGTAGAATACTACCAATCTAAGAGCATCCCCACCAGCTTACCTAAATTTTATCCTAAAATATTATTAAAAAATTCATTCCCTATTTTAGGAATCACTTTTTCATTTACTTCCCTCAACAAACTCCCTATTTTTTCTCTATTCTATTAGCAAACTCTCTATTTTTTCTTTATTTTATTAAAATATAATTTTTAATTATAAATTTTAAAAAAATAAAAATCATAAATGTGTACTGTAGTTCCTAAACAAAACAAAGCAAGAAAAAAAAATATACGGGAGCTAGCAAAAACTAATTTAAGGGATCATTTAGGGGATCTGATGTAGGTGGATAGGGAGTCATTTACCCCTTAAAATAGGTAAAGAGGGGGTTTAGAGGCTTTGCAGAGCATCCCCATCTCTTCCCTTATATTCCCTCCTTTCTATCAAAACACATCCCCAGTAGTTCCTTTATCCAACCCCCTAAATAGAAGTATTGCTACCCGTGAGAGTTCTGGAAAATGTTCAAAATTAGCTTGACTGGTCGACTGCCCGGTCGCCCCTTTTTCCTCTGCTGCTACTTCCTTATGCAATGTTGTTGTGCTCCTTTGTTTTTATTATTTTATTATTAAAAAAATATTTAATTATAAAAATAATTAAAAATATTATTTTAATAGAATAGAGAAAGAATAGAGAATTTGTTGGGAGAAGTAGATAAAAAAATATCAGCGCTGCTTCAGACCCCAGTGACGTGGCGCGTTGTCATTCGCTGAAACAAAAAAAAAAGTCTTTTTTTTTGGGCCAATCACGCGCTGACACACACCACCCCCCAGTGACCCCCACTGGGGATCTTGGGCATTTTTCAAAAAATAATTCCTAAAATAGAGAATGAATTTTTTAATAATATTTTAGGGTAAAATTTAGGTAGGCTGATAAGGATGCTCTAACTTCACAATTCAAGAAATGCTAACCCACAAATTTACCAACGGCAATGGAGTTGGACTATATATGATTGAGTGTGTAACAAATCAATCAAATTTCAACAAGAAAAAAAAGAAGATACCGCAAACATATTAATTGCATATCCATTTAATTCCCTTACAATCTTTTCAAATTAAAAAAAAAAGAAAAGAAAAGAAAAGAAAAAGCAGATGATTTTCCGAATACAAATGTAATACAAATTCAGCAAATCAGAGCTGATCCAATATCAAGGTCCATCAGTATCGATCATTAGATACGATCAACAAACAAACCAACTCGTTTGCAACAAAAATGATCAAATTCCATTTGAAAGCAAACAATTTAACAAGATAAGCACTATACATATAGGTACAATTTACAAATCAAACTAAGATCGAAACAGAAAATAGAAGAACAAATGATCGGAGATCTGACCTACTGAAGTAGAAAGATAGCCGAAGCAAGTAACACAGCTTAAACCCTAACAGAGAGCAACGTAAGGGTTTGGGGAATGCTACGATAGTATTTATAGAAGAGAAGCGTGAGAGGTAGGGCTTCTAGTTATAGTGGGAAACCTAGTTTGATTTTGCTTGAGAAACTACAAACATAGCAAAACAAAATTTAAAAAAAAAAATAAAAAAATTTTATTGATAAATTATTTATAAAATATTAATTTGATTTAATATTTATAATTAAATAATTTTATTATATTTAACATATCATATCAATCATCATCCCATCATATCATCATATATATTCGTTTGAGATATGAGTTAACTTTTTAATTTTTCTGTTTTTTAACTATTTTAGTTTGGAATTCAAAAGTATCGTTTAAGATTAGTTTTTTTTGACTTTTATGAGAGAGAATGAAATGATTATGACTTGGTTATGACATTTTGTCTTATT
This sequence comes from Camellia sinensis, assembly GCF_055761805.1. NCBI lineage: Eukaryota > Viridiplantae > Streptophyta > Magnoliopsida > Ericales > Theaceae > Camellia > Camellia sinensis. The sequence goes on from NC_138972.1 coordinate 84,944,011, forward strand.
AACTTTTTAACTTTTTTTTTTTTTAACTTAAATAACCAAAAAATCAAGTTTTTTGGCATGCCAATCGAAGGCACAAGGCATGTATTATTAAAAGGATTGTCTTTCTTTTGCTTAGATAGCAAAATTTAAAAGCTTATTTTTTTCTAAAAAATTTATAACAGCATGTCTTTTCTATTTATTTATAAATTTCTATACAAACTCAATTTCAATTATAATAACCAATTTTATATGGATTTTATAAGAAAAATACTTATTTTTCATATACATAATTATTATAATTTAATTATTATGATATTTGAAAAAAATTATCTCGATATCTTACATCAGGAAAAGAAGGAAAAACTGAGTTGTCACCTATATAAAATAAATCTTATATTCCTATTTAATATTGTAGTGTTATGTATGTTTCAGTTCAAGATAGTTTAAGTTTTAAAATTAAAATAATATTTAAAAGTTTTAATTAATTAATTTTTGTATAGGTTGATTGGTTTTTTGACGTAACCGATTGGGTTGAACCGTTTTCGGTTTAACTGATTCGTTAGTTTAATCGCGATCTTAGCAATTTTATCAAAATATATTGGTTAAATTTGTTTGATTCAAAATAAATTAAAAATTGACCTAATTAAATATTAAATGGTTGATATTGTTTGATTTGAAATAAATTTCTCACCCAAACAATTGTTATTTTTTTTTATAAATAATCTCATATCGAGAAAAGGAAAAAAAAAGTGAGTTGTTTTACTTACATAAAATAAACCTACGCTTCCATTTAAAAATTTTAATTAATTAATTTTTATGTAAGTTGGTTGGTCTTTTAACCGATTTTAACGTTTTTATTAAAATATATATTGTTTTATTTCTAAAATGTAAGTTTAAGTTTTAGTTTTATGACAAACTTTAACATAGAAAACTTAAAATAAAAAAAATTATAAAACGAAATTTATTTTTATTTTATCATAAATATAATTTTTTAAAATTTATTCTATTTTTTTCATCTTTACCATTTAAATTATGACATCTATTAGAATATACAATTAATGACATAATAACTGTAATATATATTCTAATAAAATGGTTAAAATTTAATTCATTCTAAATTATTTTTATATACTTTTTAAATAAAATTTATGTTATTATTTAATTTAAAAATTATTTTTAATTATTTATTTAGCCCGTCGCACGGGTTCATATGCTAATTTTGGAACAAATTAGACTATGAGTATAATTTTATAAATAAATTATTTTTAAAAAAATAAATATGATAAAATTATATAACTGTTTGGTATTGACTTTTTTATTGATTTTTTTTATTTTTTTATTTTAGTGAATTATTTTTAAGATTTTCAAATAAGTTTAGATTTTTAGAATCTACTTGACTAGACGAACGAAAGATAAATAATAAAAAAATTTGAAAAAAAGTATTACTACTAACGATAAAAATAAAAAAAAAACTTCTTTTTTTGTATTGAATTTTTTTTGGATTTTTTAATTTTTTTATTACTTTTTAAATTCTTGTACATTAAATGGATTAGGAAAAGCAAAAAATTTAACTCTAAAAAAAAAAAAATAGAAAAACTAAGAACAAAAAAGTTTTTTTTTTTTTTTTTTTTTATCTTTTAAATGTGAATTTTTTAGTTGGATACTAAATGAGCTCAATATCAAATCAATCTGATTTATTTTATCTACATACAAAATCGTATAAAATCAACTAATTTTGTCATTTCCTACTCTTGAATACATAGAATATAATTTTAATGATAATAGAAGTAGAGGTAATCGAGAATTGAATACTAAAAACAAGGAGGTAATAACAATTTTGTTATCCAAGTTGGATTGTTAACAAGGATGCTAGAGGTGGATATAATATGTAATCTATATAGTCAAATGTGGTGATGGATAGTGGGAGATGACCAGTGGTGACTGCCGAAGGTGATGGTTGGAGTGTCTCCGGAGATCACAAGACGGCTAGATGTCTCAGGTAGTGACTACCCAGTCATTGGAGCCGGCCAGAGAGTTACAGAAAGGTGGCCAAAAGGTCACCGGCGGTGGCCAGTGGGGGACAGGATTTTGTTTCAAAATTTTTTGAAATTTTAGAATCAATTTCTTCCAAGCAATATACAGAACAAGTTTTTGTTTCTAAATTCAAAAACATGAAAGGGCAATTCATTTCAGTTCAGATAATCAATGTCTCTTATCACTTTCGATCATTTGATGAACACAGTAGATTAGTCCACAAGAGAAACTTCAAATGAACTCAGTTAACAACATACATATAGTTTACTAAATGAAAATAAAGATGGAATTAAATTTTAAATTCGGCAACTCAAGGTGCTGCTATGTTTTTCAATTTTCAAGCCACGTGCTTCGGCACTACCAAGACCCTTCAGCGCCCACAGTTGGATTCTGAAAAGCAGCAAAATTCCAGAAAGTCTTCAATGCATAGGGCTGAGAAATCGTCACACCCTCTTCAGTGATTTTTGCTATCTGCAATTTCCAAGTTATCAATTGTGTTATATACAATCTTCAAAAACTGCCACATCTAGCTCATTTTCCCCTTAAAAATTAAAATTTAAAAAAAAAAAAAATTTCAACGGTGTAGAAGTAAAGAACTAATTCGTGCAATAGAAAATCCTTGTCATGGAAAAGAACATCCTTCCAATAACTTGAGCACAATAATTCACATTAATATGAAAAGGGAACTAAAAACTAAGTTGGCTCGGGCGAACTAAGTACAACCAATTCTGCAAGGAAAAGCCCTTACATAGATCCACATTATAGCAAGTAAACGAATTTCATAGTCCCATCTCTAGATTAGACCGAAGTACTAGCATTTTCTTATATTATTAGAACATCAGAAAAGATATATAAAACTCTACGAGGATTTGGCACTAGATAACACAAATCAAATTTGGTGCTATACAATAATGATATCAGAGGGTTGAAAAAAAATTCACCATGACGAACACATAGAAACATTCAAATGATCCGTTCAATTTCATTGATTCATGATAGTTACCTGATAAGTTCCTAAACTACAGCATATGCTACTGCAGGTCCTGCCGTCATGCACCAACATAATAGTTGCCACAAATCAGTGAAAGAGCCTAGTAACCCATGTCCTCTATGTTACACGGACTCTTCAAAGTAGATCAAAACACCCGTATCGGACACTTTGGATAAGAATATGGGGTATGTGTCCGAGACTTCCCATTGAAATGTCATTACATGTATTTTTTGTTGCATAATTGCTGGTAAGTGCTAAAATAAATAGATTGAGGTCCCCTAAACTATACTAGTTAAGTCCATATCAATTATTATTTAATGATTTTAATGAATTTCTATGTTGTGCAAGTTATATGAGCCTTTGTGATTGAAAAGTATAATTTGATGCACTTTTTAAGCCCATTCCAACCCTAATAGATATGGGAGTATAAAGGGGTGACCAAGCCTTCATAAAAGGGATTCTTCACATGTCGAAATGAAGCACGAGAGGCAAGAGGGAGGAAACCAAAAGTTTCCAAGGATGGAGTTCTCCACATCCATGGCGTTCTTCACCTTCTCCATGGGTGGCTAATCTTCTTTTTCGGGATTGAGATAAAACCCTAATCAAGTAACTTGTAATTTTGTATTTAGATTCTAGTTTTTTTTAAATTTGAATAATCATCGTATGATTGTTAAAGATCTTTTGTCTAAGATACATTTTCATCTGATTTATGTATTTGATTTCTGTGATTGATAATGCATGATCATACAACTGTTATGCTTACTTATATATAGATATGGCAATTGGAAACCGACCCGACGGGGACCCGATCCCCCGACCTCGAATTGAGCAGTTATTCCCTGAAAAATACCCCCGACGGGCCGGGGATGGTATTAAAAATTGAATCCCCGATGATATTCGGGCCGGGGACGGGGATACCTATTTTAGCCCCGGACCCGGCCCAGCCCCGCCCCGCCCTGGCCCCGATCCCCGTCTCGCTTGCCCCCCAACATGAAATGACTATTTTGCCCCTGGCTATATATAACACGTGTGTGTGTTTAGGGTTTTGGTTGAATAAAACACACACACAACACAAACACAAACACAAAGCCGTCCCTCTCTCTCTGCTCTCTCTCTCTCTCTATCTCTAGGGTTTCGCCTTCCTCTCTTTCTCTCTCTCAACGACGGCGTCTATCCTCCCTCACCGCCGATCCTCCATCACCGCCGCTCGTACGTCATTGTCGATCCTTCTCCCTCACCGCCGATGCTGGTTAGAGTTTCGCCTCCGTCTCTCTCTCTCACACACGACGGCGGCTGCTCCCTCACCGCCACTCCTCCCTCACCGCCGATTTTCAAAGGGTATCTATCTCTCTCTCTCTCTCTCTCTCTCTCGGGATGTCGATATAGGGTTACATACATATATATATATATATATCTGTGTGTATATCAAGGGGTTTCGACCTCTGTTCCTTTTTTTTTTCTCTAAATTTATTTATTTATTTTTATTCCGTAAAAATTCCGTAAAAATTATTTTTTGATTTGTTAAATAAATATGCATTGATCTATTATTGATCCGTTAAAATTCCTTTTTTTGATCTGTTAAATAAATATGTATATATATACAGCTCTGGGTGAATAAATATAGAGTTTTGGTTAAATATATATATAGAGTTCTTGATCTGTTAAAATAAATATAAATATTTTTTTTTTTATATTTCAAGCCTGATGATGATGTTGAGAAATTAGCCAGAACTTGCTTAGTTATTAAATTGATGATATTTCAAGCCTGATTATATTTCAGCCAGAACTTGCTTAGTTCAGATATTTTAGTTCAAAGTTATGGCACCTGATTATATTTCAAGCCTGATGATGATGTTGATGATGATGAAGAATAAATTTAGAGTTCTGTTAATATTTTTTTATTAATTATGTCATGGTCTGTTTGTAGTTGATGATTCCATTAATTAATGGTCTATAGTTTATGTCATGGTCTGTTTGTGGCTCCTGAGTGTATTTTACTACTTCTGGTCTGTTTGTAGTTGATGATTCCTGTTAAAACCTATCATCTACTCCACTAAACCTAACCCACTACACCACTACCACCTCCACTTTACCTACTCCATCTACCACCTACTACCACCTACTCTTCTATATATAGGAATCATTATAACATTCAATACATCAATCAATAATACAATCAATATCTATACAATTCTCTATTTCTCTTTATACATTAAATTTTCTACATGGTATCAGAGCAGGTTTAGAACCTAGTATTTTCGCTTCCCCGGCGGGCGGCAACCTCACCTTAGCCGCCCGCCGGACCTCAACCTATTCCGCTGTCATCTCTATCAATACATATAGCTTCCAGTTCGCCGCCACCAGAGGCGACTTCTCTACATACAAAGATCAACCATTCTCATCTCTCTCTGAGATGAAGAGGCCAACTTCTCTCTCTCGGCAACTCTCTCTTTGGTTTCTCTCTACACCACCTTCTCAACCTTTTAGTTCTACTACTGTGACCCTCTCTATGATGGTTTTGGTGTCTCTGCAATGTGGGCTGTTCTTACTATTGTTGTTGTCTTTGACTTCTCTGTGGGTGCAACACTTGGAAGGGGTGTAAATAGGGGTTTTGCAACACTGCTTGCTGGTACTCTTGGCGTTGGAGCTCATTGAATTGCTAGTTTTTCTGGAGAAATATGTGAGCCCATACTACTTGGGCTTTTCATCTTCATACTAGCTGCAGTAGTGACATTCATAAGATTTTTTCCAAGAATGAAAGCAAGATACGATTATGGGCTGCTGATATTTATATTAACATTCTGTTTAATATCAGTATCTGGTTATAGAGATGATGAGGTGTTAGAGATGGCCCACAGGAGGCTATCCACCATACTCATCAGTGGTGCCAGCGCTGTGATTGTGTGTGTATGCATTTGTCCATATGTGGTGCTGGTGTTGTCAAGGGCTTCCAGCCATCTATCTATCAGGCAAATAATGGTGGGGCCAATTTTGTGGCACATGGTTAGAACCTTTTCAGAGGACTACAATGATTTGAATGTTGAGCCTTCGTTTGGAGAAACCAATCTCGACTTTGAAGGCAGAGAGAGGAGCACTAAGGAAAGCACACCCATTCTTCTTTTATTTATTTAATCACACTCACCAAGTTTGTTTCACTCTCATTATCACATCCATACACACCGGTATCATGTTGTCTTCAACTTTCTTTTATTTATCATTTTAAAATACACCCTTATCATGTTGTTCCCCACCTTCTTTACTTTATATATATATATATATATATATATCTCTTTTTATTATATTCTATTACTCAAACTCTCCTCCATTTGATTTTAAAATCACTTATTTTTTATTTATTTTTTCCAAATCACTTTTCCTCCTTTTTACATACCCCCACTTTATTTTTGAAACAATCACACTGATATTTTTCATATAATCCATCTATACATATTTTTTTATCTATTTTCTTTCTCCCTTGTTTTCTTTCATTTTATTTTTATTTTTTCAACACAACACTCCCAAAAAAAAAAAAACATTTTACAAACTTGTCATTTCTTCATGCCGGGGATCAACCCCGATCAGCATTTTACACCAAAAAAAAAAAAAAAAAAAAAAAAAAAAAACACACACAAAACAACCACATCCACAGGCGGGATTTTGCTTCTCTACTCTGCTGCGGGTCGCTTTTTTTTGCCTCCATCCTGGGCGGCCCTTGCCGGTGCTGCCTCTGTGTTTCCCGCACCCACTCCACTGGGCACGATCACTACTCCTTGCTCCATTGCAGCATATGGCGGACCTCCAAATCGGAACATAACGGTGGCCTTCCGCTTCAGTTCCTTATTTTCCGCCTTTAGCACACTTATCTCTGCTCGCGCATCCTTATACATGCGTTGGAGCAGAGCCAGTTGGGCGTTTAACTGCTGCACCTCATTTGTCCTACTCTGCAGCCGGTGCGACAAGTTTGTGACCGCAATCATGGTTTCCACACATGACTTCAAAGTATACTGATTCGCCTCAATATCTGATTGCGCTGCCATTCTTTGCTCCACAGACCGCATAGGAAAGGTCAACGGAGCAAACTCAGGGGCGTTTGGTTGAGGTTCAAGGGCAACCGCACCGGTTATCTCTCTTGTGGACTCGTTGAGGTCGGGAAAGAGAGTAAGCAGACCACGGGAAGAAGAGGCCATGTTCAGGGTAGCTGGACGGGAAGAAGAGGCCATGTTTTTGGGTTGCTAAGTGTTTCAGAGAAGCAGCGATTACCGATTGGTACTGTCAGACAGGGTTGGTTACAGAGTGTTTCAAGATTTGCAGCTCTTCGAGACAAGCTCTCTGAGAATGCAGAGGTTTCAACTGGTTTGTTATGCTTCCAAGCCTCAGCCTCCGCTTCGGTTTATAAAGACCCTGACGAAGAGGCCGACACGCGTTCTGTCGGTCACGTGCATCACCGCGTGTCTGGCGCGCCTTTTGATGGCTCGCCGCTCGATGATTTCTGTCGGGCACATCTTTTGATAAAGTGGGTGCGCCTTTTGAGGGCGCGACTTTTGCGGGCTCGATATATATATCTACATGTATATCTTTTGGGCAGCCTATATACACACTCATACAGTGTCTTCTACACCGGTCCGACATGACCCCATAAACTGTCTTCTACATCGGTCCGACATGACCCCGTAAACAGTCTTCTACAGCGGTCCAACATGACCCCATAAACTGTCTTCTACAGGGGTCCGACAAGACTCTGTAAACTGTCCCGACATTGATTCCGGTTAGCTCCTTCATGGGTCCGACAAGACTCTGTAAACTGTCCCGACATTGATTCCGGTTAGTTTCTACAAGGGTCCAGCAAGACTCCATAAACTGTCACAACAACTGTCACAACACCTTTTGAGGGTGCGACTTTTTAAGGGTCCGACAAGACTCTATAAACTGTCCCGACATTGATTCCGGTTAGCTCCTTCATGGGTCCGACAAGACTCTGTAAACTGTCCCGACATTGATTCCGGTTAGTTTCTACAAGGGTCCAGCAAGACTCCGTAAACTGTCACAACAACTGTCACAACATTGTCTGCTACAACGGTCCGACATGACCCCATAAACTGTCTTCTACATCGGTTTGCCATAACCATACAGTCTTCTACAACGGTCTGACACGACCATACAGTGTCTCCTATCCTCTTTTATTTTTATGTATTTTCTTGTTTTGTTACTCTCTCCAAACTCAAGTTGGTTAGTTCCTATCCCCCTTGAGTTTGCGGGGGGCTGTTAAAACCTATCACCTACTCCACTAAACCTAACCCACTACACCACTACCACCTCCACTTTACCTACTCCATCTACCACCTACTACCACCTACTCTTCTATATATAGGAATCATTGTAACATTCAATACATCAATCAATAATACAATCAATATCTATACAATTCTCTATTTCTCTTTATACATTAAATTTTCTACAATTCCATTAGCTGAATATAAATTGATGATATTGATGATTCCATTAGGTTAGTTGATGATTCCATTATCTGTTTATGTGAAGAAAATTGATAATTAGTTGATGATGATGTTGATGATTCCATTAATTCAATCCATTAGCTTAGTTATTATTAATCTGTTTCTCAGTTCTAGTAATCTACTTTTATGTTGCCTCTGTTAATATTAATTGAATCCATATTATTTTTATAAAGGTTAAAAATGTCAGATGTTAACTCTAAAGCACCAGTTAACTCTGAAGTACCCGTTAACTCTTAAGTATCCGTTAACTCTCAAGTACCATTTGAGAGTGACGCGTCACAACATTCATCGCCAGCTACAAACTCACCTACGAACTCACCGTCTCCTCTCTCTAATCAAAATGTTATTGATTTAGAAGAAGAGTCTAATACTACTTGCGGAGGAACTAAAAGAAAACCTAGTGTTTGTGGGAACATTTTAAAAAACAAGTCAATGGGGTGTGGAAGACAATATGTAATTATTGTAATAAGCATCTTGGAAGTGATTCAAAAAATGAAACTAGGCATTTGCATGATCACCATAAGAGTTGTACTAGGAAAAAAGTGATGGACCTGAGGCAAAAAGCTTTAACTAACAACTTTAGTAAAGAGAGTCCAAAAATGAATTCTTATATTTTTTATCAAGATTTTGCTAGGAAAAAGTTGTCACATGCCACAATCTTGCATAAATATCCCCTCTATCGTAGACCATGTTGGTTTTAAATGATATTCAGCAGCACTTCAAGCATTGTTTAAAGTGCCTTCTTGAAATACGATAGAGTGATATTTTAAAGATTTATGATTATGAGAGAGTGAAGACATTGAGTTTGGTGGAGCATAATAAAAGTAGGGTGGCAATCACAACTGATATGTGGACTGCTAGCAATCAAAAGAAAGAATTCATGACTATCATCGCACACTTTATTAATGGTTCATGGACATTGCAAAGTCGCATTTTGAGGTATATTTTTGTAAATTTGCAAATCATTGAAAAGTTCTATCTTATTCAGTTCAATTTGTATGTTATTAATACTTGTTTATGAATATCATATTATAGGTTTATTTATGTTCCATGTCCACACACAAAAGAAGTTCTTTGTGATACTTTGCTTGAGTGTATGATGGATTAGAATATTGATTGAAAAATCTCTATTGTTACTGTTGACAATTGCTCCACAAATGATGCCATGATTACCATGTTGATGGATAAGTTAAGTAATACATCGCTTTTGTTGGGTGGTACTTTGTTTCATATGCGTTGTTGTGCACATATTTTGAATTTGATAGTGAAAGATGGATTGGATGTCATACGAGTGGGTGTGGAGAAAATTCGAGAGAGTTTAGCTTATTGGACAGCAACACCAAAAAGACAAGAAAAATTTGAAGAAGCAGTCAATCAATTGCGTATTCCACATACTAAGAAATTTGGACTTGATTGTGCAACTAGGTGAAATTCAACCTACTTGATTCTTCAGACAGCCTTATTGTATAAGGATGTCTTTTCTAGGTTGAAAATTAGAGAGCCCCAATATAAGACTGTGCCAAGTGAGCAAGAATGGGAGTTTGCTGGAAAGATTAGTGAGAGGTTTAAGATTTTTTTTTTGTCACAGAGTTATTTTCTGGTACTAAGTATCCCACAGCCAATGTTTGTTTCCCAGCTTTATGTGAGATTAGGATGACACTGTCTCAATGGCTCTCTTGTGAAATTGAAGTGATTAGAACAATGGCATCAAAAATGGTGGAAAGTTTTGATAAATATTGGTTAGTGATACATGGTGTTATTGGAGTTGCAGTTGTACTTGATCCTAGGTATAAGATGAGTGTATTGGAGTTTTATTTTGAAAAACTTTATGGAGACAAAGCTGAAGATGAAGTTGATAGGGTTCGTCAGATTTGTTATGATTTGTTGCAAGAGTATCAGCACCGAGTTAGTATGGAGACCAATGTTGTTGGTGACTCTTCTACTCATCTAGAAATTGTTACAGAGACCCTTTCAGAATTTGATTTGTTTATTAATAGAAAGAGAAGTAAAAAAATGAAGAATGTAAGATCAGAGTTGGACCATTATCTAGAAGATAATGTTTTGCCAAGAACTTCAGGTTTTGATGTTTTGAATTGGTGGAAAGCTAATGGACCAAAGTATCCAACCTTACAGGCAATAGCTAGGGACATTTTAGCTATTCCTGTATTCACTGTTGCTTCTGAGTCAGCATTTAGTACTAGTGAAAGGTTGATGAGTCCACATCGTAGTAGACTTCATCCAAACACATTAGAAGCATTAATGTGTGCACAAAGTTGGTTGTGGGGTGCAGAGATGAAAGGTGTTATTTCATTCAATCTACATATTATTATTTCACTTTTATTATTTATATTACCATAGAATAATTTCAATACTTAATTTATATTCTTTACGTTTTAGGAAATTCAACATTGGAATCGGTGGGCTATGCAACTATATATGATGATGATGATGAGATCGACTCGAATGAGTCCTGTGCCACTTTTGTGTTTGTTGTCATCTTTTTTTGTTTTAATTATTTTTTACATTTTATTATTAGTATTAATTATTTATTTATTTCCTTTTGTTATTTAACAGGAATTCAAGTTGAAGAAGATGATGAAAGTTGTTGTGTGGTTTGTATGAGTATTGGAGAAACAATGGATTTGATTTTTTATGTTGTAATGAAATTTTTTTTTTTTTTAATTTCAATTTTTGGGTAACTTATCCCTTACGGGTTGTGCTTGGGACTAATTATTCTCTTTGCAACTTGTTGAATTTTCTTGTGTGTGCGGGCTGCTGGACAGATGTTTTGTTGTTTGTGCTGTTTTGTTGAACAGGATGCTATTCTCTCTGCTGGACAGATTTATTAAATATTTGGCAGATGTTATTTTGTTTAGGATATATTGATTTGAATAGGATGCTGCTACTACTGCTGCTGGACAGATTTATTGAATATTTGACATATGCTATTTTGTTTAGGATATATTGATTTGAATAGGAATAGGATGCTGCTGCTGGACAGATTTATTGACAAATATCATATTTGAAATATCAGATTTATTGAATATTGATTTGATAGATGTTATTTTGTTCTTTACAGATAGAAAATAGGTTGACAAATATCATATTTGAAATATATTTGAATTGGATGTTTACAGATTTTTTTAATTTGAAAATATGTTACAAATATGTTTGAATTGAATGTTTATGGATTTTTTTTAATTGGCAAATATGTTGACAAATATATTTCAATAGGATTAGGCTGTTTACATATTTTTGCAGATCAAAAAAAAAAAAACCATCGGGGATTTTTCAGGGTGAGGGATCCCCGGGGTAGGGACGGGGGCGGGCTATGGGTACCCGTCGGGGATCGGGGGCGGGGACGGGAAATATATCACAATTGGGGATCAGGGACGGGGAGTGTAGTCCCCGGCCCCGCCCCGCCCCAACCCGCCTCGTTGCCATTCCTACTTATATATACAAACCGTGAGACGAGTCATGCTTAGGAGAGACGAGTCGTGCCGCAACCTAGTTTAGTGTGGACGATTTGTGCCAACCATCGTGCTTGCGATTTGATTATACTTATCCTCTTGACAATGATATCGGGGCTTGTAGCCACGATATATCACTATTATCCGAATCATTGATTTATTGGAATTCAATATATTAATTACTTGTTATCAAATTAGACTTCGATTCAAAACCCCAAACTATTTTCTACTTAAATTCCATCACAAGCTTTCTTTTTGTTTAATAATTCTTTTCAATTAATTTTATATTCAAATCAAAATATTCATCTGATTCGAATTAATTAAGAATTGATTTTCTAATATTTAAACAACTTAGTCTTTTAGTCCCCGTGGATCGATTCTTGAACTTACCATTATTCTACGGAATTGAGGTTTAGTTTAGTTCTTTATTTTTGGTATGAAAACGACCCATCAATTGCTACAAAAGTATAGTGCTTTTTTTTTTTTTTTTCCTTTCAAAGTCTGTGTATCCTTTCGGTTAGAGGTTTGATAGGTCCAACCCTTAGATACACAATAGCTCTCTATACCTGTACCCAAGTCCATGCAACATGACCCATGCCTTAGCTTAGTGCTGCTCAAGGCTTTAGATGCAACTCATCCCATGCTAAAAATAGAATCTATTCTCATAGCAATCTAATTAGAATAGCAACATGAAGTTCAAAACTAGAATTTAGGCCAGAGAGACAATTAAAAAAAAATTATTGCAGAGATTAAGGCCAAGTTTGGCAACTCCAATATAATCCATCTTTTTATCTTTTTTCCATCACATCACCTCTCTATTTTTCTGTACATCTTTTTGTAAAAAGACAAAAAGTGCACTTATTTAGGTCATCCCAAACAACCCCTAAGTGTTAGCGAAATTTCCTCAAAATTTCTAGAAGATTTACGGATATCTAGAAGAAGAAACAGCGTGCGTATTTATTTAAACTAGAACACAATAGTTCAATCAAACTTTCACAGGAACTAGATGAAAAAAGAACAAATTACATGTTTTTCAGTTCACAACTCCCTCAGATCTTCATGAATGCGATAAAATTGAACGATTTGACAATTAGAATCAACGAAAAATCATACTGAACTTCTCCCAAAGATAACAGTGGTACAAATATATAAGACAAATAGCATTTAATACAAAATAAAATTTTCAGAAGTTCAGCAAGACAAGAAAGGCAATCTGAAAATCTTCTTTTAGTGAACATCTCAAAAGTCTATCTAAGAATATTTCATTAGAATACCTGATAGCATATCAAGGCTCAAGCATAAAAAATAAAAAATAAATAAATAAAGGGAAAAAAAAATGATAAATGGCACCATAAGAAGAAGCCATCAAGTAAATTTCATGAATTAAAAAAATACCTGAAGTTTGTTGATCGCAGACCTATCACGATAGAGAAGTACACGCATGCATTTCTCCAGTAACTTAACACCATCTTCAAAACTCAAGTTTGCATGCCATTCATCACGGAGAATAGGCCTTGCAAGGTGATTTCCAAATCCAGTTGCCACATGATCGTCCTCAAAATGAACACCGATCATATTAACCTGGATCACATTTACTAAAACAGATGATTCGTATTCCATGATACAGAAAGCTTATCCTTGGGCATCAGGTAAATGAGTTAATTGACAGATAAGATTACCGTTCCAAGATACTTCTGACCATTTTTCACTCCTCCAAGTACAAGTGAATTCCATAGTGGGTTGAACTTGTTGCGACGATTGTACATCATCCGAGTCAAATAGTTGTGCACTTCCTTAGGCCCCATTGAGTTCCCATCATCCCACATATTGTCATACAAACTGCCCAAATTAAGCACTCAGGAAAAAAAGAGTCAGCAGGAATCTACAATGAACACTGGGAGCACCACCATCCTCGATATAGTGATAGTGTAACAATGGAAAACAAATAAAAATTAATAAATACAAAAGGGTCAGCACTACGTATTTGCCAAGTCTTTCTACAAGATCAGATGCTTACATGAGCTCGTCAAGGTTGCGTAAAATCTCCTGAAAATCACTAATTTCTCCACTTGCACCAAGAAGAGAGTGTTTTCCAATAGACTTCAATCGCTCCACACTCTTGTAACGCAGGGTAGACCCATAGGAACCTGTAAATCGAAGCATTAATTACATGAAGTAGAAACAATTTTAGAACTTTTCTCATGTACCCAGATAGAAGCATGTGTCAGATGAGGAACAAAGAATTATTGATGCTATCTCTACTAGTATGAAAAACTCAAAAGTGCAAATAGCCAAATCTCTGATGTTGACTTCCGGTAGATTATCCACTGTCTACATCTAAACGATCATACTCTTCAAATAGATGTTGACACCAAATAATTGGATATTGAAAAATAAAAATTCAAATCAATGAAATCGAGAAATAAGTATATGTCATGTGAAGTCAAGTAAGACAAGTTAAGGAGCTACCTCCCATATCAGCAGCCATGAGAATACCATCCTTGTACTTGATGCCAATTACTGATGTACCGGTCACATATGGATAACTGTTCCAAAATTCATCAATGATTTCATACTCAACACACACACACACACAAAAAGTAAGGAAAAAAAAAAAGAAGCTAATCCATTTCATATGCATGCACCTATATATGTATATACGCATGTGTTTGTTGGTATATACGAGTATACATTCAGCTTCAGCGATTCAACCCTGGTTCAGAGGTTTAACCCCTAACACCATAAAATATGAACATGACTAGTGACACCCTCCAATAATCTACCACTCAATACATTCTCATATTTCAGTAATGAGTACTCATCATGGAAAGGCTACATTTGGTTGCACAAATTCAACCATTCCATTTAGCATTTATTAATTCCAATGTGCAATCCTAAATTAGTTAATTCAAAAACCTGTATGGCCACAAAAGAAAAAAAAATAATTTATCTCCCAATTATAGATTAGGTAATTTTTTAGTTTATAACAAACAATCAATTTTAAATTTTTATTAAAAATGCAAACTATAATAGATTTGGGAATTATTTTGCCACCAAACACATCTAATTATCTATCTAATTGATAAATGGGGGAACATATGCAAAACCCAGTCACTTCACCTACTTTATTGCCCCAACTGTTTCTTGTTCCTCCATTGAATCATAATGGTTTCATTTCATGTTCTTTCATCGGTCGGTTATTCCCCCCAATTGTATCTCTTTCTCCAGTTCCAATCTCATTTAATTCACAAGATAGAATGTGGCAAGTTCTCCTCCGGACCTTTGATATGATGGTTTACCAAAAAATTTTGAGCCTGGTGCATAAGCATGGTTCTTGGACGAACTTAAAAGGACTTTCAGTTCTTTGCACCCTATTCTGGTTTGCAACTTCTAAAATGGTCCAATTAACATTTTGAGACCACCAAACAGGTCCTGATGAAATACTTGTGCTTGTAGTGGAATCATAAAGGAGTGCCCTTGGCACTTTTTACGATATATCCTATTCATCTCCCTTGTAATAAAAAAAGGAACATAACACTAACTAAAATTAAAAAGCCATATATTCCACAACTTAGAACATTAGGATATCATTCACATAACAATTGCATTACAAAGAATACAAAACAATTGTATTCATCTTATAAATGTTTTAAAATGTATTTAGATTGCACATTGTTCCTATGAAGAGATTTATCACATAAGTCGAGTTTGGAGGGTTCAAGTGTAAGATTTCTGAATAGCTTTATGTATCTCATATATTCAATGTGTGAATGATTACAATCAGACCTTAGATTATATAGTCCTAAATCCTAAACCAAAAGGGAGAATACAATTATGCCTCTAATAGGACTGGGAGAATATATTGTGTATTTTCTATTATAGTCCTATTAGAGGTATGATTGCGTTAGAGTCCTATTAGAGGATTTCAGATGCAAAATCCAATGGGTCGAACCAGCCTCAAACATAACCCTTTTGAGTGAGAGAAGCTGAGAGGTAACTTCACTTCGATGCAACCAACAGATGCGACGAAGCAGCCAGAGAACCATACACCAGGGACAATCGCGAGGCAGAGAGCAACGAGAAGAAGTCGCGAGTCAAAGACTTGCGAATCATCTAGGTCGCGAAATTTGTCCAGAGAGCTTCGAACCAGAGAGAGAACTAAGGGTTTCGACAGACTGAACTAGAGATGGGTCGAAGTCTTGCAAAACCAAGATGGGTTGACCATGAAGGAGAGCCAGAGAGAGAAGACGAGCTGTGAGGAGGCGATGACTAGATGGGTCGAACCGTTGGATGGGTGTGACTACCAAATAGCACAAACAAAGAAGAAATCCAGATAGGTTGACTGAGACAAGGCAAAACCACGAACAAGAGAGTAATGGAGATGGCTCTAGGGTTTTGGATCAGAGAACGGCTCTGATACCATGCAAGATTTCTGAATAGCTTTCTGTATCTCATATATTCAATGTGCGAATGATTACAATCAGACCTTAGATTATATAGTCTTAAATCCTAAACCAAAAGGGAGAATACAATTATGTCTCTAATAGGACTAGGAGAATACAATTATGCCTCTAATAGAACTCTAACACAATCATACCTCTAATAGGACTATAATAGAAAATATACAATATATTCTCACATCAAGAAGTGTCCAGTATTATGAATTTAAACTTCGATTAAGATGTGTTGAAGAAGTGACAGACACGCTCTTGGGAGTGCCCACAGAGTGTCAGTGTCCGACATGACACACCTCCTCCGTAGAGTGAGTGTGCTTTTTAGGTTTTCATTAGTCTCTAACAACCACACATGCACACAAAGAAGAAAAAAGAAGAAAGTACACCATTGTTCTTTTGTCCTACCTCTAAAAAGAAGTAATTTGCACAAAAAATACAAAAATATACTTTTGGTTAACACAAAAGGATTTGGTGGATTGCGGGGCATGCCAAGGCAACAGTGTCTAAGTGGACGAAAATGGGAATGGAAAATCTCTAATTTCTAAAACAGGGGATTATGTGAAGTCCAAAGGGATAAAAACCTCTTGGTTCTTGTTCTGCCTCAATAAAGAGGACTTAAAATCTCCAACGAGTTTGTAAAGTCAAGAAGAGAAATGGATAGAAGGAAATGAACTAAAAAACAACTACTTTTATAGATTCAAACGGATTGAACATATAAAAGTGCAAGAAATAGTTTGAAAAACATTAAATTGAGTTGCAAATGGAATGTAGACACAATTTAAGCTTCAAAGCAAATGCCATTGATGGCCAAACAACTAATTGATACACGTGTCAAGTAAACTAAGGCTAAATCTATGGCAAAGATGCCTTTCACTGCTAATCTAGGGCTAAATTGGAGCTAAGACTAGGGATAAATAGCACTGATGCCATGTAATTATGTTGTGATTGAGTGGGGTTTGTTCAATCTTCAAATGTGGAATTTATAGATGCTAAGACCTCTTGAGAATCACACCTTGCCTCCTAAAAATCAGCAACTACCTCCTGAAGTATCTCCATGATCTCTAGATAGTGGGTTGCTTGAGTTCCTCCTGAATTGCCATCTTTCCTATCTTCCTTCTTCTCAACAAGTGGTTGATTGTTCCTCAAGACTAGGAGCTATTATAACCTCCTTCAAATCTGGACCATTAGATGGTGGATGGGGAATCTTGGATGGATGACACTTGTCCTACCTTGGTCAAAGCAGTGCCTTTATTGTAGGAGCCGTTGGGCACATTTGAATTGAGGCCTTTGGATGGCCTAAGTAGTGGATGCTTCCTCCATTTGATCAATGCAACGTAACCATCTGATGCATTTATCTCCAAATATATTTAATAAATAATATATATATATATATATACACATATATCCATTGATAAAAAAGGAAAAGAGGCTCACGTGAACCTTACTTCTTAGAGATTTGACTAAATCAAATCAAAACCATGATTGCAACTTTCCATCACCCAAACCCAAATTTGTCACCACTGTGGAATGCTAGAGTTATCCACTTTCACTCATCACAAAGACATGTGGCAGCTCCTGACTGGTGGGTTTTTTTGATACAAACACTGCCCCCCCTCAAGTGTTACTCTTAAATAAAGAGTGAAGCTTGATTTGGATTTGTGCCTATCCTCCTGCCGCTGAACTCTCCTCTTCATTGGTCCTTATTAAATAGGATTTTCCATTACTTTTGGCGGCAAACTCAAGTAATTTTAAAATTCAAAATGAATTTTCCCAAGTCCTTGATTCTGCCAAAGCCTCATACATACACTAGGACTTAGCCATTTTTCTTACATTCCTTCTCCACACATTCGTCTTCCTCTCTCCTCCATAGCTTTGAAGCTTCAACACTGATTCATTAATGTCAACAAAAAGGTTCTCCTTGACTCCAAAAGACCCTAGCAGCATAGGTAACACTATTGCAAAACTCATCACTGAGCACAAACCCCTTTCGTTTAATGGCTATCTCATTTCCATCTCGTCTCTTCTCTCTTCGTCGGCTCAACATCAACACAATCTTGGCCCTTCTTTGCAAGCCCCATATCCGCCATTTTTGGAAGCTTACTACCTTTCATTGGAGGGCTATCTCCCTTTCGCCTCTGAGATTGCTCCAGAACGGGAAAAATATCATGCCAACACTCCTATACGCCTTTGGCCTTTTGTCACTTCAGCATATGTTGAGTGACTTAACCGCGTTGCTGCTGCAAAAGGAGATCGGGATCTATGACTTGATCATGTTGAGTCATTCCATTTGGAAGCTAGATAAAGATCTTCTCCTTGTTGCAAGCCAATTTCGGTCAGTCTCAACAAATCTTTCCACTTTCGATTCGGCATGATGGCTCGAACGATCCAAGAATTGAGTTTTTTGGCTAGCATTCGCCCGCACGGTGAAGAAGCCAATGCCTTGATCTCCTACAAAAGCATTAACTTTGCTTACCTAGACTGAAAAGACCTCTCCTATGGCATCTTTCTGAATGACCAAAAGAAGGTTGATGGTGAGATGATTGAGAAAGAACATATCTCTTTTCTAACTTATTGGCTGAATAGGTTTATTTTCTGTATTTCTTCACAAAAGGTGACCAAAAATTTCCTAGACTTGGCCAAAATCTTTTTGGCCAAAATCTTTTTAGCACGTAGGAAATTGGCTATAGCTCCAATTATTCTAGCTCATTTGTATAGAAGTATGAAAGAACTTGTGGACTCCAGATTCATAGAAGGTGCTGGGCCACCCTAACTTCTTCAACTGTGGCTATGGGCTTATTTTCCTTAATTCCGCAACCTCCTATGTCAACGCAGAACCTTGGAACTTCTCTTTTGATAAGTGCTTCACCTTCTTTTACCAAGAGTTAGTCATCAGAAATTGTCTCATTAGAGGGAATCGTGAAGTTTCCTAGAAGATCTCATGGTCCTTCAATGAGATGAAAGAGTCCCAACAGGAGCTTACAAGGGCATTAAAAAGAAAGTGGCCATGTTTGGAGATTGAATACAACCATCTGCTTAGTCCGCTATCCCACAATGTGGAACAATTGAACAATAACCAAAAGGCACCCTGCCTAGAGGTCTAACTATTAACCATCCACCATCTCTTGGGTATGGTCAGGGTTCATCATCCAATACCCCTGTTCCAAGAGGACGGGTTGCAGACACTGGGGGGGTCATCTTGTTCGGCAAACCCCAAAAACTTCAGCCTTTCTAGTGACTGATTCTTAGTAAAAGAAGGTGAAACACTTACCAAAAGAGAAGTTAAAAAATTGTGTTGACATATGAGTCCCCAAAGCAAGTTACAACGGCCTCTGCAGAAGGTTTCTCTAGGCGAAATTCAAGGAAATAAGCCTATAGCTACAGTTGAAAAAGATATAGTGGTCCAGCCTATGAAGCATGGACACTCCAAAATTAGTGCCGTGGCGGTGTCCGACACGGGGACACGCCAGGGACACGGGGACACGCCGGGGACACGTATGGGACACGCCAGATGGCGTGTCCCTTTAATTTAATGATTTTTTTGCAAGGGACACGGCAGGGACACGGCGGGGACACGGCAGGGCTATTTTTATTTTTATTTTTTTTTAATTTAATTTTTTTTTATTTTTTTAATCTTTTGCCTCTCTTATTTAGTGCTTTTGTGAAAAATATTGTTGGATGTTGAATGTTTTCCCCTTCTCGTCTTAGTTCTTGTTATCGTTTATTATGACTTTTTTGTGAATTTTTTGTGAATGGATGATCTATTAATTTGTTTAAATGTAATAGTTATGTTTATTCAATTAATGTTACTATGTTAGTGTTTGTTAATTTTAATTTAGGATGAATGTAATATGAATCTACATAACACATAAAAATATATAAAATAAATAAAATAAAATTCGCCGTGTCCCCCGCTGTGTCCGTGTCCCCATTTTTTGAAAATTGCCGTGTACCGTGTCCGTGTCCGTGTCCGTATCCGTATCCGTATCCGTGTCTGTGTCCGTGCTTCATAGGGTCCAGCACCTTCTACGAATCTAGAGTCCAGAAATTCTTTGATGGTTCTATACAAATGGGCCAAAATAATTGGGACCAAAGCCAATTTCCTACATACTGAAAGGGCCTTGGCCAAGTCCGTGAATCTTTGGTTATCTTGTGTGAAGAAATACAAAAAATAAATCTATTCAACCAATAAGTTAGAAAGGATTTGGGAAAATCCATTTTGAATTTTAAAATTACTTGAGTTTGCTACCAAAAGTAATGGAGAATCTTGTTTAATTAGGATAGATAAAGAGGAGAGTTTGGTAGTAAGAGTATAGGCACAAATTCAAATCGAGCTTCACATTTTATTCAAGAATAAAGCTTGAGGGGGGCAGTGATTGTACTGAAAATAACCCACTAGTCAAGAGCTACCACGTGTCTTTGTGGTGAGTGAAAATGGGTATCTCTAGCATTACAAAGTGTTAACAAATTTGGGTTTGAGTTATGGAAAGTTGCAATCATGACTTTGATTTGATTTAGTCAAATTCCTAAGAAGTAAGGATCACGTGGGACTCTTTTACTCTTTTATTGATAAATATGTATATTAATTATTATATATATTTGGAAAAAATGCATCAGATGGTCACGTGACATTAATCAAATGGAGAAGGCATTCACTAACTACGACCTTAGTTCAAATGTGCTTAACAACTCCCAAAATAAAGGTGCTACTTTGACCAAGGCGGAAGAAGTGTCATCCATCCAATATCCTCACCCACCATCCAATGGTCCAAATTTAATGGAGGTTATAATAGCTCATAGTCTTGAGGAACAATCAACCACTTGTTGAAAAGAAAGAAGATATGGCAGATGGTAGTTCAGGGTGAATTCAAACAACCCATTATCTAGAGATCATGCAGATATTTCAAGAGGTAGTTGCTGATTTCCAAGAGGCAGGACTTGATTCTCAAGAGGTCTTAGCATCTATAAATACCCCATTTGAAGATGGAACAAACTCTACTCAATCAATCAATCAATCAATCAACATAATTACATGGCATCAATGCTATTTATCCACAGTCTTGCCTCCAATTTAGCCCTACATTGACAGTAAACTGCATTTTTGTCATAGATTTAGCCCTAATTTACTTGACACCGGTGTCAATTAGTTGTTTGGCCATCATTTGTTTTGAAGCTTTAATTGCGTCTACATTCCATTTGTAACTCAATTTTATGTTTTTCAAACTAGTTCTTGCACTTTTATATGTTCAAACCATTTGAATCTATAAAAGTAGTTTTTTTTTAGTTCATTTCCTTCTATCCATTTCTCTTCTTAACTTAACAAATTCCTTAGAGATTTTAAGTCCTCTTTATTGAGGCAAAACAAGAACCATGAGGTTTTTATCCCTTTGGACCTCATAAAATCCCCTATTTTAGAAGTCAAAGATTTTCCATTTCTATTTTCATCCACTTAGGCACTGTTGTCTTGGCATGTCCGCAATCCACCAAATCCTTCTGTGTTAACCAAAAGTACATTTTTGTATTTTTTGTGCAAACAACACGGTTATTCAAAAAAATAAACAAGGTCAATTGATTGTATAAGTACTTGACTTAATTCAATGAGTTCTTACATTGGAAAAAATCTCCGACAAATTCACATACACATATGCATAAACAAGGTCAATTAAATGACTAAACAGGTTTTCAAGCAAAACATTACAGATTGAGGCAGCCAAAAATATTATGGTCAAATTATCTTTTAAAGAGTGCTGCCAACATGCACATAGAACACAACCAAATAACATTTGAATTGGATAATGCTATAACAAAGCTCAACCTATTCGTATTTCCATCACAACAGTAAGTTGCAACAAGTAAACATATACTGAAAAACCACATATTAGGACTAATTCCAAATGTTTAAACTCCCTAGATTAAAACTCTTAACAAGTCATGGAATTGATTATGTGTCGATATCAAAATACAGGTATCATACACCAATATTTTAAAACTTCATTCAACGCATGCTTTCTACCTTTGTATGTATTAAAGTAGTTGTGCATGCCATTCTATTAACTGCCAAATTTCACCACTTCTGGAATGTCAATATCACTACTAAAGTAAACTACTACTTTCCCGCAATAATCAACATCAACAAAGTCCATATATATTTGGAATTGAAACCTCAATATCACTACATTGATATTTTACTCCTAGAAACAGGAAAGGGGCCCTAAATGAAGGGAGACATAAGTAGATTGGAACTTGTAACTTGGAAGTAGTGACTATACTATCCATTAGGAAATCTTGGCAGCATAACCCAAAAGGGTATGACGCAATACTTAAGGATTGTCTTTGAGCAGTTAGGAGGACAAATAAATATTGGCAATTTGGCAGCACTGTTGAAAACGTAAAAACAAAGACATCTAAGTCATTCCAAAAGCTTGACATGTACAAGTGTTCATATTAACAAGACTACATTTTTTCTAGTGGAACCATGGCAAAGGCACTCAATAAGCTTCATTAGTAGGATTTTCAAAAAAAAGACAAGAATATAATCCTTGCCACATAAACCCAAAGCTAGAATTGCATAACTCCAGGTAATACATGAAATTTACAACAATAGGGCTTGAAAAAATAAATAAAGTAAAACTGTATTTTATAAAGTAAAACAACTCACAAATAGTATGAACTTTGGGAGTCGCTTGCATACTGATGGAAAATGTCTCAAATCATTTGACATTTCCCCAAAATTAGTGGAGTGAGGTGTAGTCAAAGAAATAATTTCTTGATTATCACCTCCCAAAGCCGTGCACAAAAAATCTTACATCCGATTTTTTTTTTGCACAAATTTTGAAAATACCCACAGTACAAAATTCTGATAATTCCCTAAAAGCATAATAAATCAATGAAGACAAAGCAACCAATTCTTTAATCATCTTCTTGTGAAAAAAAAAAAAAAAAAAAAAACTTATGATTGATGTTAATTTCAACCTAGCCAGCTTACCAAAATCACTCCTAGGGCTGCAATTTTCAATCCAAAACATGTGAACATGTGGAAACCGCTCTAGAGAAAAAGTTTCAAATCTCACTCCTACTGAGTATAGGTACAAACATTTCCATGCTGTATAACATGGAGGAAAGCAGGATAGAAGTTGTAATTAGGGTTAAACCTAAAACCCATTGACAATCCTCAAAAACAATAAGAAACCAATGATTATATGGGATTAACTCTTAGCAAAATTCCTATTCCTTAAATTCCACCCCTTCCTTTCCATTTCCCTCCTCCCCCAGCCCCCTCTCGTGCCACTCGCCTTCTTTTCTTCCTCCGAATAGTCTCCAAACAAGAAATCCACCACCATGCAGCCTCTATATAGTTAATCCTACACAACCACCTCATCAGCATTTCCGGTTTGATTCGCTCGTTTTGGCATACATTGACAAACACTCTATGCCACCAGTAGGCAATTCACGATGCAGTATTAATTATGGGGAACTTCATTATCCTATTTCATAGGGCTCTTTGCAAACAACACACTGTGATTCGGTTGCTATATACCTCTCAACAATCTCAATTTGGGGAAAGATCAATTTTTTATAACAGAATTTGTAGACATATATATATAGAGAGAGAGAGAGAGAGACATACAGAGTTCTCTCTGATGCAGCTTCAGAGACCATTAAGTTGTTGTTTTGAGCTTGATTAGAGTCCACCAGCTGCATATATAACACAGAAATAGATCAGTAACAAAATTTTCTCAGTCATGATTACCAAAATCACAACAAAAAGAGAAAATCTTTTACATTCATTTTGAGATTTTGATTTTGATTTTGATTGCTACTTTCTCAACAAAATACGGAGCAAAATTTCGTTTCGATCTGAAAGATATGTATGAATGAACTTCTTCGGGTGTCCCTTCTTCCAAGAAAGCCAGGCTAACTAGGCCCGAATTCAAACCGCACAGCCCGTTAACTTTCGAGAATATTAGGCTGGACTTGACTCTGGCCCAAACGTACCGAGGGAGAATGATGCTAGTATTTTAGTTAAATTTTTTTTTAATTCCTTACGAAAAAAATATATAAAAAAATAAAAAAGTGGTGTGATTGGATATTTTGGCTTATTGTTTATTTTATACGACGATGCTACGTAGCTCAAATTTTGTGGCTCAAAAGTGGCTCAAATTGCCAAAACGACGTCGTTTTGAGTACATAACAACATAAAAATGGCCAAAACGACGTCGTTTTGGCCATTTGAGCCACTTTTGAGCCACAAAATTTGAGCTACGAGACATTTTCCTATTTTATAAGTGCTTATTGTGTACTCTTGAAATATAGTCATGTGGTGATCTAAAATATTATGATTGATGAAGAAAATATGATCAATAATTTTTTATCATTAAGAAATATAAAAAAGCGTAATATATGATAATTAATTTTAAATTATAGACCTGTAATGATTTTAAATAGTTTATCTTATTTTGGCCTCAATCCCACCTTCCAAACGGAGCCTGAATTATGCCTTTGGTTGGCCATCCTATAGAAATGGGGTTACTGCTATGCTAAAGGCATAGTTGTGACTGTTGTGTCTCAATTTGAGGTACATTATGGATTTATTTTTATGTTCTGAATCGTTTATTTTGTAGAGTTTGTTGAATACTGCATGCCTAAAAAAAACATATTAATCGAATACCAATAACTATATGATTGAATTGCATATTTTTTATGTTATTTCTCAAAAGAAAAACTTATTATTTATTTTGTTGGTTATCGATCATATAGTTATTGATATTCAATTAATATGATTTTTGGTAGGTATGAAATACTTAATAAACCCTACAAAACAAACGGTTTAGATCATAAAAATAAACTCATAATGCACCTCAAATTGAGATACAACAATCATTACTGTGTCTTTAGCACAACAGTTACCCCAATTCCCCCATCCAATTGATTTGCACCAAACATTAATTGCGGCCCATGAAATTTCGTTGTAGTCTTTATAATTTTAATTTTATTAATTTAAATCTTACACTTCTTGTTATTGTTTAATGTGATCTTTTTGTCAACATTTTGGCTGGGAAAAAAATATCATGTGCAGATCTCATAAAAAAGTTAGTAATTTATGCACAAACAAAAAAATAAAATAAAATTTGTCTATTTGCACTTTAATACATCTAATTTTGGGACCGGCTGTGATTCAGACCCCCAGCTGGGGGCACCCCCAGTGACCCCCAGCGCCACATGGCACTCTCCAAGTGGCTGAAACCAAAGAAAAAAAAAAAAAAAAAAAAAACAGTTTTTTTGGCCAATCAGGAGTGACCCCCAGTACCCCCACTGGGGGTCTTAAGCTTTATTCTTTTGGGACTTCATTTATCCTTCTAACAACGTTAAATAACAATTGATGACGGGAGGAATTACATTAAAATATAATTGAAAATATTAAGTTAAAATTGATGAAATTAAAATTATGAAAATTAAAGTGAAACTAGATTTAAAATTTACAATCGAAGAGACTCAAACAATCCTAATTTAGGAGTGGTCATGGGCTTGATGGCCAGTTAAACCTAGTTTGATATTTTTAGGACTTGAAAAAGACAAAAAAAGAAAAAAGAAAAAAAAATTGTGCATAGTGTAGGTTGGGTTAAAATTTTGAGTTAGCCATGGAACATGGAGTTTTAGCCCAACTAGGCCCATTCATTTATATTATTTTTATTTTTAAATTATATTGTTAAAAAATAAATTATAAGAATAATAAATTATAATAAAAGTATTTAAATATACATGTATATATTTCTTTCTATGACTTAAAAATAAGTGGGTTTTCATTCATAAATCCCATAATTAGAACTTGTATCCCATTTGGTCCTATTGATAATTTACAATTTCATTTAGCCCCATAGTTTTCAAAATGATCAAAAAAATCCCTTTTTAATGTATCTCCAAATTTGGCAATAGAATCCTAATTCAATTTGTAACTTGATTATAGAAAAATATTTCATTACAGTATCTAATCTAATTTATCTTTTACAATATGATTTATTTTGTTATATATATATATATATATATATATTATATCAAATTATATATTTTTGAGGGAGAAAAAAAAATCACCATAAGTCTACTTACGCCTCCTTATCTAGGCTGGCCATGCAACCCCAGATTGTGTGCGCATCACCTCTATTGTACTTCTCTGGACGAGTGAATGTACTGCCCCTTCTTTCCTTTACATGTGTATGCATCAATATTGCCAAACAACATTGGCTAAACTGCCAAATGGTATTGATTCATATCCAGAGTAGATTCCTCTTCTCTTGCCATTGGTCCACATGGAGGACCCCTACCGAGCTATTACTTGTGGCACCAAAGGCACTAACTTTGACCAGCCGAGTTAAATTATGCTGGGCTCTGAGTAGGAACGCTCGCCCAAAACCTTAACAACATCACCTCAAGCCAGTCAACCGTGGACACGCCGTTTGTCATCTCGGCCACATAACGTGGCCCTAAGGCGTATCACTTGTCCTACGCGCCTGGTTCAAACTATTATTAGCTCGGCCGACTTGTGGCCCTACTATGGCTCTTAATACTGCGATGCTAAAGATAGTTAGGCCCGACATCATGCTCTATGACGGCCTGGCCTGGCCTATACTATGTGTTAGTTTAGTTCGGCCTAATACCATACTTGGTGTTGGTTTAGCAACACCGTGCTTCATGTTGGTTTAACTTGGCCCAACACCAGGCTCCGTGTTAGTTTAGCTTGGCCACTGTTCGACATAAATCTCCCTTTTAGTTTCTAAAAAGTGTAAAAACTAGTGTGTATATTCGCTACTTTTCAAAAAAATATTCATATCTTTCTTATTCATAGAATTACAAAAGTCATTCAATAAAAAATTATGAATTTTATAAAATATCTTTAAGACTTCATATGATACTGTGAAATTTAATTTATTTTACATTTACAGTACGTAAAATTTCACTCTATATAAGAAATTGAGATTTTAAAATTTTTTAATTAAAAAAATTACTGTCCGACTACCATTCACCTAGTGATAATTCCGATAATGATATTACAATAGGTTGTAATGACGTTTGTTGTAAACCCGTTAAACAAATTACTGTCCTTACCAAAACTACTCAAGAAGAATCTGCTTTAATTGACCTAATTAGTAAATTAGATGATCCCAAGTTAAAACAAAAATATACTGATAAATTAAAATCCCTCTTAATTCATTCAGATTCCAAACCTAAATTTGATAAACCTATAATTAGTCTATCCAAAACTTTAGAAAGATTTAAAAATAAA
Organism: Camellia sinensis; assembly: GCF_055761805.1. NCBI lineage: Eukaryota > Viridiplantae > Streptophyta > Magnoliopsida > Ericales > Theaceae > Camellia > Camellia sinensis. The sequence goes on from NC_138972.1 coordinate 84,971,727, forward strand.
CAAAAAGAAGTCACATTACAAGATTTACAACAAGAAATTAATCAGATTAAACAAACAATCAAACAATTACAACATAAAGATAAAAAATTAGAAGATGAAATTATTACTTTAAAACTTGATAAAAGTTTAGATAATTTCCAAACCAATGAACAAGAATCCCCACATGAATCTGATCATGAATCTGATCCTACTAATCCTGAGAATTTAATATTTGATAATCGATCACACTCCAATAATCCTGAAGAAAAACAATTAAGTTTAATCAACAAACTTTACATTCAAAAATGGTATTCTAAAATCAAAATAATTGTTAATGATTTTGAATTTGAATTAATTTCTTTAATTGATACTGGTGCTGATTTAAATTGTATCCAAGAAGGATTACTTCCTACTACATATTATGAAAAATGTCAAGAAAAATTAACTTCTGCTAATGGTACTAAAATGCATATCAAATATAAATTACCAAAAGTACATGTTTGCCAAGATAATGTATGTTTTAAAACCTCTTTTGTTTTAGTCACTAATATGACAGATAAAATTATTTTGGGTTCCCCATTTATATATTTACTATATCCCTTTACTACATCTAGTACAGGAATTACTACACATGTTTTAGGCCAACCAGTTACATTTAAGTTTTTATCTCCTCCTGAATTATTACACTTAAATCAATTAAAAGATTGCTCTATTTCTCATCAAATTAATCGCCTAACTCGGCATTTAAAATTTCTTAAAGAAGAAATTAATCACAAACGAGTAGACCAACAATTAACTAATCCAGTTCTTGTCTCTCAAATCAATGATTTTAACTTAAAACTTAAATCAACTGTCTGCTCCACTTTGCCTACTGCATTCTGGCATAGGAAAAAACATGTCGTTACTTTACCCTATATTAAAGATTTTCATGAATCTCAAATTCCTACTAAATCTCGACCTATTCAAATGAATCATGAATTACTTGAAATGTGTAAAAAAGAAATTAATGAATTATTAAAAAAATCGTATAATTAGCCCAAGTAAGTCACCTTGGTCCTGTCCTGCTTTTTATGTTAATAAGAATGCTGAATTAGAACGTGGTGTCCCTCGACTTGTTATTAATTACAAACCATTAAATTCTGTTTTAGAATGGATTCGGTATCCTATTCCTAATAAAAAAGATTTAATTAAACGACTTAGTCAAGCCGTTATTTTCAGTAAATTCGACTTAAAAAGTGGTTTTTGGCAAATTCAAATTCATCCCAACGATAGATATAAAACTGCATTTAATACACCCTTTGGTCAATATGAATGGAATGTCATGCCATTTGGTTTAAAAAATGCTCCTAGTGAATTTCAGCATATCATGAATGACATATTTAACCCATTTAGTCATTTTTCCATTGTTTACATTGATGACATCTTAATTTTTTCAAAATCACTTAGTGAACATTGGAAGCATTTAAATGCATTCTATTACACCATCAAAAGTCATGGTCTCGTCATTTCTGCTCCTAAAATTAAATTATTTCAAACCAAAGTCAGGTTTTTAGGATATGATATTCATCATAATACCATCCTACCCATTAGTAGATCCATTGAATTTGCTTCCAAATTCCCTGATGAAATCCTTGATAAAACTCAATTACAAAGGTTCTTAGGTTCCCTCAATTACATTGCTGAGTTTTATAAAGACCTTAGGAAAACTTGCCAACCCCTATTTGATAGGCTAAAAGATAATCCTCCTCCTTGGTCTTCTGTTCATACTTCTATTGTTAAACAGGTCAAACAATATGTTAAGTCTCTTCCTTGTCTTGGTATTCCCACTGAAAATTCATTCAAAATTGTTCAAACTGATGCCTCCGATATCGGTTATGGTGGCATTCTCCTTCAGCAACTTACTCCTCAATCATCTGAACAAATTGTTCGCTATCATTCTGGTGTCTGGAATAAAGCTCAATTTAATTATAGTACTATTAAAAAAGAACTTTTATCTACTGTTTTATGTATTCAAAAATTTCAAGATGATGTTTTAAATCAAAAATTCTTACTTCGTGTTGATTGCAAATCTGCCAAATTTATTTTAGAAAAAGATGTTCAAAATCTTGCTAGTAAGCAAATTTTTGCCCGTTGGCAAGCTATTTTAAGTATTTTTGATTTTGATATTACCTATATACCTGGTTGTCAAAATTCCCTACCTGATTTTCTTACCCGGGAATTTTTACAGGGGGGTAAGGGATGACTACACCATTTACTGCTTACCATAAATCCCGAATCACCTATTTCAAAACCCTCATTAAACAACTTACCCATCGCATTCACCGCCTCAAATCAGCTAGACCTACTACCAAACGAGCCCAATACATCAATTACCACCAAATTCTAGCTCGCCGCAATTTACTTGCTCACAACTACAATTGTTTACATCGTCATCAAGATTATCTTGATCTCCTTTCTGGTTGCTAATCACTGTTTATTATTTCACAGATGTCTCGTCCAAGGCCTCCTTCAAAGGCTTTGGCCTCCTCTTCCAATAAACCAAATCAACTCATTGTCCCTCCTCCTTTGGAGTCAGTTTCCCCCTCTTATTCACTTGATCTCATTAACCGTTACCAAACCCTTGGTACTATTCAACGCCCTGATTATTCATCTATATTGGCCTCTGATCCTTTTGTATCTAGCCAATCAGTTTCAGTTACTCCATTCCCAGTTAACCCTATTAAATCATCTCGATCTGAATATACCAATTCACATGTTACCAACCTGTTCTATAAAGAACCCAGTCACCCAAGAAATCAAACCATCAATGACATTGCTAAATTCCATTTTGGCACTGGATGCCATTTCACCCTTTCCCATCCAGAGAAAACTCTAGCCTATTACAAGGATATTTTAATCAACCAACATTCCATCCTAATCAAGCCAATTCAGGACCGCACCTATGCCTATAAGGTCCTATACCATTCACTTTATATTCACAACATTGTTTCCATGGCTGAATGGGGAAATCCTAACCAGCTTCGTGATCTACCTGGTCATTCTATTCCATACAATTATCATGATTACGTTGATGCTTGGTTCAAGATTTTCTTGTACCAAAATGAAACTTTTAGTCATTCCTGGTTCATCTCATTTGATCAAAAATTCAAATCTGAGTTACCAACTTGGTTTTTGAGATGGTGGTCTCACTATGGCGCCATTTCAGCTATCCTTCCTGATGATCTCAAAAATATAATTCGTTATTTCAACTCTGTTTACCCATTTTCTGCTCACCAGAAGCAATTTCCCTTATTACTCATATTCATTGCCAAATACAAGATTCCATGGATATTCAAATGGCATTATGGGATTGATGATAATATTATCATCCGCCAACACACAGTTAAATGGTGGGACAAATTCAATGTTCCCAGAATTCTTGAAATTGTTCCAGCAGAATTTCCACCTGATCAATATGCTCCAACTCCTGCTCTTGCTCAAGCCCAGCAGAACCCAACTGCTGCAATCACTCAAGGAAGCCAGCCCAGTTTTCCTCCAGTCAACCTTGGCAGCCCCTCATCTAGTGGCTCCAAGCCCAAATCAACAAAATCAAAGTCCAAAGCTGTTACTGCTCAACCAGCCCAATCCAAGCCCAAAGCACAGTCCAAAGACAAGGCAAAGCCCATTCCACCTCCTGTTCAGACCAAAGGTAAATCCAAAAGTAAAGCCCAATCATCCAAAGCAGACATGATCCAGTTAGCCCATCAACTGTTGAATCAAGCTAAAGCCCAATCCACCGATTCAGACAATTCAGATGATTCAGCTCAGATCCATTCCTCTGAAGAATCAACCAATCAATATTCCGGACCAGAGTTTCAAGATGCTCAAGATCCATTTATCTGATCAACATTGGATTCCATATAGATACAAATTAGCTTCAATCAATACTCTTTTGAGAAAAGCTGCCAATTTGTATTTATATTGATTCCATAACTCACATGTTCCACCGAAAGTGTTTTACTATTCACCATCACTGTTCACCTAGTCAACTTTTGTTCAAAGCTGCTCAACTATTCAATCAATCAACCGAAAGCAACCGACAGCATCTGCTTTTCACATGCTCGGCCAGCTGCTTTCAGAAGTCACATGTTTACTGTTTTACTTTTTATTTCTTTATATTGTAATCAGTTGTAAGCATTCAGGCATTCTTCAATTTTCTTCTCCTTCATTGTTGTAAGAAAAACCAGAGTGTTCTGAGAGCCTTACCTGTTTCCCCGTTGTACCTATTTAAGATCCTTGCAGTTGCTACTAATACAATTGTAAGTTAAGTTAAATGTTTTTAAGCAGTTAAATGTTTTTAATATTTTAAGTTTCAGTTAATGATTAAATGTGTTCGAATTTTGATGTTTGATGTTTTATCCATCTCCTTCATATATATGCTACCAAAAAGGCGGAAGCAGCATATATGAAGGAGATGGATTACGAAGTCAAAATTCAACACATCAGATAAGAACTAAGCACTGGAAAATGGAAAATAATTTAATAAAACATTTTAAATAACAAAAAATAACTTACAATTACAATTGTATGGAAAATAATTTAATAAAACATTTTAAATAACAAAAAATAACTTACAATTACAATTGTAGTAACTGCAAGGATCTTAAATAGGTACAACGAAGCAACTGGTAAGGCTCTCAAAACACTCTGGTTTTTCTTACAACAGAAATGGAGAAGAAAATTGAAGAATGCCTGAATGCTTACAATTGATTACAATATAAAGAAATAAAAAGAAAAATAGTAAACATGTGACTCCTGAAAGCAGCTGGCCAAGCATGTGAAAAGTAGATGCTGTCGGATGCTTTCGGCTAATTGATGGAATAGTTGAGCAACTTTAAACAAAAGTTGACTGGGTGAATAGTGATGGTGAATAGTAAAAGTAAACAGTAACTTTTACTATTCATCACTTTCGGTGGAACATGTGAATTATGGAATCAATATAAATACAAATTGGCAGCTTTTCTCAAAAGAGTATTGATTGAAGCTAATTTGTATCTATATGGAATCCAATGTTGATCAGATAAATGGATCTTGAGCATCTTGAAACTCTGGCCCGGAATATTGATTGGTTGATTCTTCAGAGGAATGGACCTGAGCTGAATCATCTGAATTATCTGAATCGGTGGATTGGGCTTTAGCTTGATTCAACAGTTGATGGGCTAACTGGATCATGTCTTCTTTGGATGATTGGGCTTTACTTTTGGATTTACCTTTGAGCTGAACAGGAGGTGGAATGGGCTTTGCCTTGACTTTGGACTGTGCTTTGGGCTTGGATTGGGCTGGTTGAGCAGCAACAGCTTTGGACTTTGATTTTGTTGATTTGGGCTTGGAGCCACTAGATGAGGGGCTGCCAAGGTTGACTGGAGGAAGACTGGGCTGGCTTCCTTGAGTGACTGCAGCAGTTGGGTTCTGCTGGGCTTGAGCAAGAGCAGGAGTTGGAGCATATTGATCAGGTGGAAATTCTGCTGGAACAATTTCAAGAATTCTGGGAACATTGAATTTATCCCACCATTTAACTGTGTGTTGGCGGATGATAATATTATCATCAATCCCATAATGCCATTTGAATATCCATGGAATCTTGTATTTGGCAATGAATATGAGTAATAAGGGAAATTGCTTCTGGTGAGCAGAAAATGGGTAAACAGAGTTGAAATAATGAATTATATTTTTGAGATCATCAGGAAGGATAGCTGAAATGGCGCCATAGTGAGACCACCATCTCAGAAACCAAGTTGGTAACTCAGATTTGAATTTTTGATCAAATGAGATGAACCAAGAATGACTAAAAGTTTCATTTTGGTACAAGAAAATCTTGAACCAAGCATCAACGTAATCATGATAATTGTATGAATAGAATGACCAGGTAGATCACGAAGCTGGTTAGGATTTCCCCATTCAGCCATGGAAACAATGTTGTGAATATAAAGTGAATGGTATAGGACCTTATAGGCATAGGTGCGGTCCTGAATTGGCTTGATTAGGATGGAATGATGGTTGATTAAAATATCCTTGTAATAGGCTAGAGTTTTCTCTGGATGGGAAAGGGTGAAATGGCATCCAGAGCCAAAATGGAATTTAGCAATGTCATTGATGGTTTGATTTCTTGGGTGACTGGGTTCTTTATAGAACAGGTTGGTAACATGTGAATTGGTATATTCAGATCGAGATGATTTAATAGGGTTAACTGGGAATGGAGTAACTGAAACTGATTGGCTAGATACAAAAGGATCGGAGGCCAATATAGATGAATAATCAGGGCGTTGAATAGTACCAAGGGTTTGGTAACGGTTAATGAGGTCAAGTGAATAAGAGGGGGTAACTGACTCCAAAGGAGGAGGGACAAGAAGTTGATTTGGTTTATTGGAAGAGGAGGCCAAAGCCTTTGAAGGAGGCCTTGGACGAGACATCTGTGAAATAATAAACAGTGATTAGCAACCAGAAAGAAGATCTAAATAATCTTGATGATGATGTAAACAATTGTAGTTGTGAGCAAGTAAATTGCGGCGAGCTTGAAGCTGTTGGTAATTGATGTATTGGGCTCTTTTGGTAGTGGGTCTAGCTGATTTGAGGCGGCGAATGCGATGGGTAAGTTGTTTAATAAGAGTGTTGAAATAGGTAATTCGGGATTTATGGTAAGCAGTAAATGGTGCAGTCATCCCTTACCCCCCTATAAAAATTCCCGGGTAAGAAAATCAGGTAGGGAATTTTGACAACCAGGTATATAGGTAATATCAAAATCAAAAATACTTAAAATAGCTTGCCAACGGGCAAAAATTTGCTTACTAGCAAGATTTTGAACATCTTTTTCTAAAATAAATTTGGCAGATTTGCAATCAACACGAAGTAAGAATTTTTGATTTAAAACATCATCTTGAAATTTTTGAATACATAAAACAGTAGATAAAATTTCTTTTTTAATAGTACTATAATTAAATTGTGCTTTATTCCAGACACCAGAATGATAGCGAACAATTTGTTCAGATGATTGAGGAGTAAGTTGCTGAAGGAGAATGCCACCATAACCAATATCGGAGGCATCAGTTTGAATAATTTTGAATGAATTTTCAGTGGGAATACCAAGACAAGGAAGAGACTTAACATATTGTTTGACCTGTTTAACAATAGAAGTATGAACAGAAGACCAAGGAGAGGCTGGAACTTCAGAACCTTGGTGATCAATTATTATATTTTCTAATGGAGGATGATTAGAACTAACAGAAGTATTAGGAGAAGTTTTCCATTTATGTTTTGTGATTGTATTAATCTTTTTGTAATATTGATCCATATAATCAAAGAAAGATAATTCAAAACCATATTGAACCATAAAATTATACCATTCTCTAGTTATTCTGGATTGTTGAACAGAATTATATTTAGCACTATAAGCATGTCGTTTAGTTTTATTTTCTTTGGATCGGAATTCAATAAGTAATTTATTTAAATCAGGAGTAAAATCTTTTTTGATAGTCATTAGCTGGGGATTCACAGGTTGTATAAATTCTTCGAAATCAGTTTGAGTTGGGGAATTATTTGAAGCAATGTCTTCTTCGGGTAACTGTGTTTGAGTAGTGTAAACAGGTTTACTGATTTGGGAAGTGGTAGAATTATCAATTCCTTTTAATTTATGTTTTGAAGTTGGATTGGTTGAACCAAGATGGATTTGACTATTTTTCCTAAATAGAGGAGTGTTAAATATTTCGTCTTCAGTCGATATTTCAGAAGGGACACTAGATGTACTATGTCTAGAAGACTGGCTTCGATTAAATTTGATATTAACTGATCCATCATTGTTTTGCTGGATATGTTGAATGTCTTGGATTGAAGATTGTTGTTGATTATGTTTGTAATTTTCATTGACAGTAACCCATTGATCAGGTAAATTAATATCTTTCCATTCAATCATGTGAGGAATATTAATGTTTGATTCATTAGTACTACTGCTTTGGATTAATAAAGTTTTATCTTTGGGGCTTTATGTAGAGCATGAACATTTAAATTAGTTTGCATACATTTATAATGAACACGATAAATTAAAGCAATATTATGAGAAGAATCTAACATTTCAGTATATTCACCATGTAATTGAATGTTTAAGGTTAATGCCTTGAGGATATGTGGATCACGTAAACTTAATGTAAAATCAGGAAAACAATTAAAATGAACAGGACCTTTATTAAGACCAGTTTCCATCATTCCCATTAAACTAGCATTGTAATTAAGAAAACGAGCATCTCGTAAACAGAGTAAAACAGAAGTATTTTGTCCTATCATTGTTAATGGATTGACACCAATTTGTATTAAACCAATATGCATAAAATTGTAACCACGATCTAAATGTCGTTTGATTAATTTTTTATCAAATAACTGACAGGTTTCTCTGGGTTTTTCTAAAGCATAAACTTGTTCAATAGTTTTAACATGGAGAGTAACTTTAAAAACATCCTGTATAAAAGAAGTTTTATAAATTTCTTTAATAGGTAGTTTTGGAATATTCCATCCAGAATTAATTTGATCATTTTGTATTTCAACATCTTCTTCATTAATTATGATGCCTGGATTAGGTATGGAAGGCAAGGTAGTTGACCTAGAACTGACTGATGAGTTACTTCTAAATAATCGATTCATTGTTTTGATTTAATTAACCAGTTTTACAGATATCTTAATACATACCCTATTCTTGTCAATTTTACCACATACCTAGTATACATACATACCCTATCTTTAAACCCCAAAGTCTGACTCTGCCTAAACCAAAGGACTTACAGAAGACTGGAAAGAAGTGGGTGACTTAAACTAGGTGGATAGAACAGACTGATCTTTCGGGTGATTAAGATGAACTGAAAACAGGATTAATTAAACAAACAAGGAAGACGATTGAACAGAAGTAGCTAAACAGTTAGAAACAGGATACAACATCACTTGGCTCTGATACCAAAAAGACGGAAGCAGCATCACTTGGATGATACTGTGAAATTTAATTTATTTTACATTTACAGTACGTAAAATTTCACTCTATATAAGAAATTGAGATTTTAAAATTTTTTAATTAAAAAAATTACTGTCCGACTACCATTCACCTAGTGATAATTCCGATAATGATATTACAATAGGTTGTAATGACGTTTGTTGTAAACCCGTTAAACAAATTACTGTCCTTACCAAAACTACTCAAGAAGAATCTGCTTTAATTGACCTAATTAGTAAATTAGATGATCCCAAGTTAAAACAAAAATATACTGATAAATTAAAATCCCTCTTAATTCATTCAGATTCCAAACCTAAATTTGATAAACCTATAATTAGTCTATCCAAAACTTTAGAAAGATTTAAAAATAAACAAAAAGAAGTCACATTACAAGATTTACAACAAGAAATTAATCAGATTAAACAAACAATCAAACAATTACAACATAAAGATAAAAAATTAGAAGATGAAATTATTACTTTAAAACTTGATAAAAGTTTAGATAATTTCCAAACCAATGAACAAGAATCCCCACATGAATCTGATCATGAATCTGATCCTACTAATCCTGAGAATTTAATATTTGATAATCGATCACACTCCAATAATCCTGAAGAAAAACGATTAAGTTTAATCAACAACCTTTACATTCAAAAATGGTATTCTAAAATCAAAATAATTGTTAATGATTTTGAATTTGAATTAATTGCTTTAATTGATACTGGTGCTGATTTAAATTGTATCCAAGAAGGATTACTTCCTACTACATATTATGAAAAATGTCAAGAAAAATTAACTTCTGCTAATGGTACTAAAATGCATATCAAATATAAATTACCAAAAATACATGTTTGCCAAGATAATGTATGTTTTAAAACCTCTTTTGTTTTAGTCACTAATATGACAGATAAAATTATTTTGGGTTCCCCATTTATATATTTACTATATCCCTTTACTACATCTAGTACAGGAATTACTACACATGTTTTAGGCCAACCAGTTACATTTAAGTTTTTATCTCCTCCTGAATTATTACACTTAAATCAATTAAAAGATTGCTCTATTTCTCATCAAATTAATCGCCTAACTCGGCATTTAAAATTTCTTAAAGAAGAAATTAATCACAAACGAGTAGACCAACAATTAACTAATCCAGTTCTTGTCTCTCAAATCAATAATTTTAACTTAAAACTTGAATCAACTGTCTGCTCCACTTTGCCTACTGCATTCTGGCATAGGAAAAAACATGTCGTTACTTTACCCTATATTAAAGATTTTCATGAATCTCAAATTCCTACTAAATCTCGACCTATTCAAATGAATCATGAATTACTTGAAATGTGTAAAAAAGAAATTAATGAATTATTAAAAAAATCGTATAATTAGCCCAAGTAAGTCACCTTGGTCCTGTCCTGCTTTTTATGTTAATAAGAATGCTGAATTAGAACGTGGTGTCCCTCGACTTGTTATTAATTACAAACCATTAAATTCTGTTTTAGAATGGATTCGGTATCCTATTCCTAATAAAAAAGATTTAATTAAACGACTTAGTCAAGCCGTTATTTTCAGTAAATTCGACTTAAAAAGTGGTTTTTGGCAAATTCAAATTCATCCCAACGATAGATATAAAACTGCATTTAATACACCCTTTGGTCAATATGAATGGAATGTCATGCCATTTGGTTTAAAAAATGCTCCTAGTGAATTTCAGCATATCATGAATGACATATTTAACCCATTTAGTCATTTTTCCATTGTTTACATTGATGACATCTTAATTTTTTCAAAATCACTTAGTGAACATTGGAAGCATTTAAATGCATTCTATTACACCATCAAAAGTCATGGTCTCGTCATTTCTGCTCCTAAAATTAAATTATTTCAAACCAAAGTCAGGTTTTTAGGATATGATATTCATCATAATACCATCCTACCCATTAGTAGATCCATTGAATTTGCTTCCAAATTCCCTGATGAAATCCTTGATAAAACTCAATTACAAAGGTTCTTAGGTTCCCTCAATTACATTGCTGAGTTTTATAAAGACCTTAGGAAAACTTGTCAACCCCTATTTGATAGGCTAAAAGATAATCCTCCTCCTTGGTCTTCTGTTCATACTTCTATTGTTAAACAGGTCAAACAATATGTTAAGTCTCTTCCTTGTCTTGGTATTCCCACTGAAAATTCATTCAAAATTGTTCAAACTGATGCCTCCGATATCGGTTATGGTGACATTCTCCTTCAGCAACTTACTCCTCAATCATCTGAACAAATTGTTCGCTATCATTCTGGTGTCTGGAATAAAGCTCAATTTAATTATAGTACTATTAAAAAAGAACTTTTATCTACTGTTTTATGTATTCAAAAATTTCAAGATGATGTTTTAAATCAAAAATTCTTACTTCGTGTTGATTGCAAATCTGCCAAATTTATTTTAGAGAAAGATGTTCAAAATCTTGCTAGTAAGCAAATTTTTGCCCGTTGGCAAGCTATTTTAAGTATTTTTGATTTTGATATTACCTATATACCTGGTTGTCAAAATTCCCTACCTGATTTTCTTACCCGGGAATTTTTACAGGGGGGTAAGGGATGACTACACCATTTACTGCTTACCATAAATCCCGAATCACCTATTTCAAAACCCTCATTAAACAACTTACCCATCGCATTCACCGCCTCAAATCAGCTAGACCTACTACCAAACGAGCCCAATACATCAATTACCACCAAATTCTAGCTCGCCGCAATTTACTTGCTCACAACTACAATTGTTTACATCGTCATCAAGATTATCTTGATCTCCTTTCTGGTTGCTAATCACTGTTTATTATTTCACAGATGTCTCGTCCAAGGCCTCCTTCAAAGGCTTTGGCCTCCTCTTCCAATAAACCAAATCAACTCATTGTCCCTCCTCCTTTGGAGTCAGTTTCCCCCTCTTATTCACTTGATCTCATTAACCGTTACCAAACCCTTGGTACTATTCAACGCCCTGATTATTCATCTATATTAGCCTCTGATCCTTTTGTATCTAGCCAATCAGTTTCAGTTACTCCATTCCCAGTTAACCCTATTAAATCATCTCGATCTGAATATACCAATTCACATGTTACCAACCTGTTCTATAAAGAACCCAGTCACCCAAGAAATCAAACCATCAATGACATTGCTAAATTCCATTTTGGCACTGGATGCCATTTCACCCTTTCCCATCCAGAGAAAACTCTAGCCTATTACAAGGATATTTTAATCAACCATCATTCCATCCTAATCAAGCCAATTCAGGACCGCACCTATGCCTATAAGGTCCTATACCATTCACTTTATATTCACAACATTGTTTCCATGGCTGAATGGGGAAATCCTAACCAGCTTCGTGATCTACCTGGTCATTCTATTCCATACAATTATCATGATTACGTTGATGCTTGGTTCAAGATTTTCTTGTACCAAAATGAAACTTTTAGTCATTCCTGGTTCATCTCATTTGATCAAAAATTCAAATCTGAGTTACCAACTTGGTTTTTGAGATGGTGGTCTCACTATGGCGCCATTTCAGCTATCCTTCCTGATGATCTCAAAAATATAATTCGTTATTTCAACTCTGTTTACCCATTTTCTGCTCACCAGAAGCAATTTCCCTTATTACTCATATTCATTGCCAAATACAAGATTCCATGGATATTCAAATGGCATTATGGGATTGATGATAATATTATCATCCGCCAACACACAGTTAAATGGTGGGACAAATTCAATGTTCCCAGAATTCTTGAAATTGTTCCAGCAGAATTTCCACCTGATCAATATGCTCCAACTCCTGCTCTTGCTCAAGCCCAGCAGAACCCAACTGCTGCAATCACTCAAGGAAGCCAGCCCAGTTTTCCTCCAGTCAACCTTGGCAGCCCCTCATCTAGTGGCTCCAAGCCCAAATCAACAAAATCAAAGTCCAAAGCTGTTACTGCTCAACCAGCCCAATCCAAGCCCAAAGCACAGTCCAAAGACAAGGCAAAGCCCATTCCACCTCCTGTTCAGACCAAAGGTAAATCCAAAAGTAAAGCCCAATCATCCAAAGCAGACATGATCCAGTTAGCCCATCAACTGTTGAATCAAGCTAAAGCCCAATCCACCGATTCAGACAATTCAGATGATTCAGCTCAGATCCATTCCTCTGAAGAATCAACCAATCAATATTCCGGACCAGAGTTTCAAGATGCTCAAGATCCATTTATCTGATCAACATTGGATTCCATATAGATACAAATTAGCTTCAATCAATACTCTTTTGAGAAAAGCTGCCAATTTGTATTTATATTGATTCCATAACTCACATGTTCCACCGAAAGTGTTTTACTATTCACCATCACTGTTCACCTAGTCAACTTTTGTTTAAAGCTGCTCAACTATTCAATCAATCAACCGAAAGCAACCGACAGCATCTGCTTTTCACATGCTCGGCCAGTTGCTTTCAGAAGTCACATGTTTACTGTTTTACTTTTTATTTCTTTATATTGTAATCAGTTGTAAGCATTCAGGCATTCTTCAATTTTCTTCTCCTTCATTGTTGTAAGAAAAACCAGAGTGTTCTGAGAGCCTTACCTGTTTCCCCGTTGTACCTATTTAAGATCCTTGCAGTTGCTACTAATACAATTGTAAGTTAAGTTAAATGTTTTTAAGCAGTTAAATGTTTTTAATATTTTAAGTTTCAGTTAATGATGAAATTTATTTAAGATCCTTGCAGTTGCTACTAATACAATTGTAAGTTAAGTTAAATGTTTTTAAGCAGTTAAATGTTTTTAATATTTTAAGTTTCAGTTAATGATGAAATGTGTTATCCATCTCCTTCATATATATGCTACTGCTTCCGCACTCTACATAATTAAAAAATTATGTAAAATTTTAAAAACATTTCTCAAAAAATATAAAATTTTAGAAGTTAAAATTTTCATACTTTCAAATTCAAAAAAAAAAAAAAGTGAAGTTTTTTTTTTTTTGATATTCAAGTGAGATATTGTTTGATAAATCTCATTGCGTAATTTTAAAAAATGTAAATTTTTATCAAAACAGATGTATACATAAGAAATTATGAAATTTTAAAGTTTGAAACATAAAAAATATATAATAATAATAGTTGACTTTCTTAGATTTGTATTTACACATAAATAAGGGTAAAAATATATCAAATGTTGCTAAAAAATGACGTCTTCCAAACAACTTATATAATGGGATTTTATTGATTAAGAAAAAAGTGATGGAACTTAATGAATACCAATGGATAAAATAGGATTTATAAATTGTAGGAGAGGGTTCAAGAAAGGAGTTGGAAAATTCGAAGATCTTCAAAGATCCTTGAAGAACAACTTCGAATTCTCTAGAATATGATGAGAGGCTTAGATTCTTCAATGATCTCAACTTAGGAGCACAACAACAAAGGAGATGATGGAGATAAGAGATTGAGTGAAGAAGAAGGCAAAATGGCTAGAGAATAGAATAATGGCAAGGCTCTCCCATTGATCTCCCACTTTCACTCTCAAGGTCGATAATGGAGAAGGGAAATTAGTTCTTTCTCAAGAGTTAAAAATCTCCAAAATCCATCCCCAGTAAAGCTATGGGTGGGTGCTATTTATAGGCACCTCATGATGTAGGATGGAGCCCATGTGCAAGGCACATGGGGGATATTCTCTCTAACCACCTTGTCCGAGGAGGTGACCTCTCCGAGGAGGTGATTTCTTCGAGGATAAGAAAACCCCGAAGAGGAGATCACTCCCTCGGCGAACCCTTCTTCTTAGCCATACCTAACCAATGATCCCCAATCATCCCAAAGGGTCAGGGGTAGTCCCAGAGGACGTCCTGCCGCAAAATATTGCCGAGTCTCATGGACCCCCCGGGGTCGTGCCACCTCGACCCGGGTATAGGCTAGTTTAACCGAAGAGTGAATTTATCTCCACTCACCGTCCTCGGGATCGGGTCCTTTGTTCGAACTCCATTACGCCCATGGTTCTGGTACGTAGATCCCGGAAAGCTCCGAGCCCGCAAGTGTTCTGGGACTCATTAACGGAGCGACTTCTAGATTGCGTCTGAATCCGTTCGAAGCCAAGTACTTCGGATCTCTAGATTCGTGGGTCCGAATCCTTTCGAGTTCGAGTGCCTCGGATCTCTAGGCTTGCTTAATACCCTTTCGAGTCCGGGCCCGAGTAAGTCTCTAGGTTTGTGGACCCGAACCCTTTCGAGGCTTACAGCGATTCAATCCGTTTGATGGCGATAAATCTGGGTCCACCGATTCTTGGACTTGCGATAAATTCGGGCCCACTAATCTTGGGCTATTGGGCCTAAATAATTTAGTGGGCTCAAATTAGCCCCTCTTACATTTGCCCCTTGCGTGTATGAGAAATTTTAAATTTCTCAGACATGCATACTGTCATTTCTTCGACCCTGTTTCGCATCACGTTCCCCAAAAAAAAAAAAAAATGTTTTGTCACGACAGAGCCTATGGATAAAGTTGATGACGCACTTCAATTTACAGAAAAAATTGATAAGCAAAAATTTTATTTTATTTTTTTTTTTTTTTTGTACAACTCAAAATATTGATAATTAAATTTTCATTTCTCCAAGTATTGGAAAACGTAAAACTCTTTCTTTTTTTTTCTTCCAAGTCAAAAAAATAAGAACTAAAAAAAATCAATTTCTGTATTCTTGACAAGATAAGCCACACTTTTTCTTTTAGAATACAGCTAGCCCACTTTTCACTTTATAGCATAAAAAGGTAAGGTTCATGCACCTTTATTTTTGATTTGGAAAAAAACAAACGGCAGGCTGTTATGTAGGCATCACACCATTTTTTTTATTTAAAGAAATGGCACAAAACCCTAAACTTCACCAACTTATTTTTGCCTCAGCCGCCGAAATCAGCCAAATTTCTTCTCTTAGCCTACTCTCTCTCTATATTGAGAGACCCAGTTCTTCATTTTCAAGAAAAACTTTGCTTCTAAAATATTACTAGACGCCATTGTCGGGCTCTCTTTCTTCAACAAAGAGAGACCTAACTTTCTTCTTCAACAAACCAGCACCGCTGCCATTTGCACAGCCCTCCATCACAACTTCCATCAACGCCGCCGAAGACCCAGCCACTGTCACGGCAGGCCAGCACCAGCACCGACTTGCCATCACCTTGCCCCAGCTCCGACGACCGTGCGTATCGCGACCCAAGCCACTGCTCACCATAGGTGCTTTACTTCGGCTCATCGACAAATATTCCGGAGCAAGGTTCACCAACTAGCACCGACACTGACTTCTCTTGTGACGACACTGCTGCTTCCGGCTTTTGAGAGCCATTGTGACGCCGACTCCTCTACCTCACCATCGGTGTTTTACTATTGTCGGCTTATCTCTGCTGTAATCTTTGCTACCGGCATCGGCTATCCAGCGCTACCCACATGCGTTGCTACTTCTGTCCTTAACTGCCCAACACCGACCACACATGCCGCCGACTCAACGTGGCGTGCGTGGTCTCACCAAGCACCGTTCAACTTGTTGTTGGTATTCTTTCTTAGCTTAACAATATTTATCGGGGCTCCGAACTCACGAATTTCGGCCCTACTTTCATACCCATTGTAATCCATCGCTATTGGTTCCGGCTATGATTAATCAACGCCAACCACACCGCCGACTCAGCGCGGTGTTGGTTTGCCTAGCTGCCCGCTGTTTCGTGCACCATTCTCAGCCTACGCCGCCTTTGGTCTTCATCCTCTTCGTTACTTCTCTAAGTCTGTGGGTAAGTATTATTATTATTTATTTATTTATTATTTATTTATTTTTTTACTTTGCCACTTGAAAATTTGTAGACAAGTATATATATTGATTATATATATATATATATATATATATATATTTTTAGCTTCGAATCTACTGGTGCTTGCTTTAGATTGAATCTGCTGGTGGTTCAGTTTTTTTTTTTTTTTTTTTTTTTTTATGCTTGACAAACTTTGGGCAAATATATATATATATATATATATATACTGATTATCATATATATATTCTTTTTTTGTTTAGAGCTCGGATTACCCACATTAGCCTTGGCTTGTGCACAATCAATCGCTGCTTCCGGCTTCAGCTTATCCGACGTCGACCACGCACGTTCGCCCTCTCAACGCAACATGTGTGGTCTTACCCAACCTAGCTCCACATCGCTGCTTCCGGCTTCAGCTTATCCGACGTTGACCACGCACGTTCGCCCTCTCAACGCAACGTGTGTGGTCTTGCCCAAGCCTAGCCCAGTCTTGTTGATTACAGTCTGTAAAGCCTCTCTGATTTCAGCTTAAATTTCCAGTATCGGCTTCGGACTTCACCTCTCTAACTGCCCAAATTTGTAAGTATGACGTTCGACCCCCTCTTCCGAATATAAATATATTTAAATATATATAAATATATTTTTTGTGACAATATAGAGGGCTCAAGCAATCTGATGAAAATAAAAATAAAATAAATAAATAAAAACTGAATCTGAATATGGACTCAATTTTTGTGGGAATCCCAATGATATATATATATATATATTTTTTAGCTCAAACACCGTGATTTTGGCCATATGGAAACATGCACTAGCACTTGAAACCTTATTGAGGTGCTTGGCTTGAACATAATTTGTTGAACTTTATCACCGAGGAAAGGCCGAATATAACTTGTTGACTAGTATTTGAGCTCCATTTTTGACATGGAGAGAGAAAACCCTGGACTTATGAATATGGACTTTGGAAAGGACATTCTTGTAATTTGCATAATGATCCATTGAATCTTGCTACTGATAAGCAATGTAATATACTTCGGATCTCGGGCCTGAAATTTACTATTGAACTTCACTCTGTCCAAATTTTGAGCCCCGTATAAATTGGACCTTTAATATAGAACATAGTGACTTTAAGAAATTGACCCAATTGAACTTCATCATGAAGCGACCTATGACATTGCACCTCTTATTGATGATAGAAGACGAAAATCTATATGTTGATGATGCACCCATTGGTATTAAAATTTGTTGAGCTTGAGGAACACCCGAGAAAAAGAATTGTTGATGACTTCCGGGGTTGAACCTGGACTCTTGGTGTAAAAAAAAAAAAAAAAAATTCCTCGTAGAATTTGTTGAATTCATGGACTCTCAGAGAAACGAATAGTTGATGCCGAAATTTCATTCGAATGTGTTGCTTTAATTCCAATATTCTGAATTTTAATACGGTCAACTCCTTACTATTTATACCTGTTATTTCAGCCATATGTCTTCTCGAAAGAAACCCGTTGTCCCGGGGTCATCGGAACCGGCTCTCATGAAAGAGAGGGATGTACCTCCGGCATCTGAGTGGAGGAAATCTCCTTATTTTGGTCGGAAGGACCCCTTCTGGCGGGCGGCTACCTCCACCACTTCTCTTCTATCTCCGAAGGCGGCTCCATTATGTCTCACTGAGGACACTGACTCTGGACATGAGGCCCTCATTTCTCCTTCCTTGGTGCTACGCTTTCGGATTGAGCAGGGGGACTTTCCATACTGTTATCCTCAGTTCAAGGCCTTATCAAACCCTCCTTTCGGTTGGCAAGAGTGGGTCGATGATGTCCTCTCGGACAAGAGCCTCTGTCAACGACTTCAGGAGGCCCGACTATTGATCCCGGTGAAAATATCTAGATCTCTATCCATCCGTCGCAACAATGCTAGCCTGGAAGCCATGGCTCTTCGGTGGAGCACCGAGACACACACCTTTATACTTGGCCAGCACGAGATGGGGCCCACCCTTGAGGATGTGTTCATGTTGCTGCGTCTGGAAGTGACCGGCCCTGATGCCTTCGACCCTGAGCAGACACCCCCCGAAGATGATTCTTTGATCCAATCTCTGAAGCTAAATCTTCAAACTTGTGGTCGGTGGAGTTCTGTTTTTGATGGTTCAGCGAGGAGGACTAGTCGAGTAAGGACGGACCGTGCCTCCTATACTGCATGGATCCATCACTTCTTCAAGGATCTTCAGCCCTTGGCCAGAGATGCTGATCCTGACTCTCGGGAGTATGAAGCCGGTCCGATGTATGGCTCCAGGCTCTATTTCTTGGGATTTCTGGCTTGCTTCCTTTCATTCTTCATTCTTCCGAGCACACCTCCGGATTCCCTCAATCCTTTCGTCTTCCCCTTGGCAGTCAGGCTCTTTAGAGGAGATCGGATCCCTTTGGCTCCCCTATTTCTTGGGAATCTCTATTATCGGCTGGATCTACTACATCGAGATATGGTTCGCTCCGTGGGTCGATATGAGTCTGTCTCCTTCATTCACAGCCAGTTCCTACTTTGTTTCTTCTTCGAGAGGTTCCCAAAATTTGCCCCCGCTCCGACTGTATTCGAGGCGGAGGTTCTTCGGGAGATAGTGGATAAAGATGGCATCCCCGTGCTCGATACTGATGGGTCTCGGACATTTGAGAAAGTGAAGTCTTGCCAGCCGTTGATTACACGTTGGTCACGTACCATTTCCACCTTATCCTTGAATACTCTGGTGGATGATCCCCGACGCTTTGTGGCACGGCCGTATGTATGCCCACCTGTAGGTGTGGCCACACCGCTTATCTATCATGGTTCCTCCCGCTCGGTGTCCTTTCCTTTGCCGAAGAACATCCCTGCACCCTTTGTTGATATGCTGATTATGATCCGTCCGAGTTCATTACCGGTGTGGCATGAGGAAGGCGTTGATAGTGCCGTTTATAGGCCTGACCGTGTAGCATGTCAATTTGGGTTTGATCAATGTGCCCCGGGGCCAGCACCTCATTTATTATCATTTTCAGAGAGCTACGGGCGCTTCAGTCGCCGGCTTGTACACACCGTGCTTCCCATATCCGGCTCTTTGACGATGCCAGGCTTGAGCCGAGTAGGGGGTTTCACCCCCTCTTTCAGGCGGTATTGGCAGAAGAATATCGATGCGTTTATTGCATTTGTCCAGAGCAGACCGACCGTATGTTTGCCTCCGCCGATTTATAAGAAGGATTTTTCTCTTCGGCTACCCGAGAGCCGAAAATCTGACCACATGTACGAGGGTTTCTTCACTTCATCTGCTCCAACTGACCCTTCTGCTCGGGCATCTGCTTCTAGCTTGGCAATTACTTCTCCAGAGCCAGTCCCTTTGAATAAGGCCTCTGGTCCTCGGACGACCCGCCTTAAGAAGATGGCTCACAAGAGGACTTCTGATGCCAGTCCTTCCGCTCCTCGCCTTTCCAAAAGGCTTCATGAGGTACCCGAAATTCTTGATTTGAAGCTACTTTCCTTCTTGCTACTATACCTTCTAAAATGAAAACTTTTATTTGCCCATGTTGTGTAGGATCCTGCGGTTGTTGACGTTCTCGGTACCGTGGCTCCTGGCCATGCTGCCTCCCCCAGGCCGGACTCAGACTTGGACGACACCCTCCCTTTGTCTGCAAGACTTGTGAAGATGTGCACCCCTCGTATAGCAGTTATAGATGACGATGATGATGAGGCTGAGTCCTCCGATCATTTTTGTGACCTTATTCCACGCACGCGTCGTCATCGCCCTACCGTAGCTGAGGAGGAGCACTACCTTGGTGACGAGTTTATTGGGGCTCACCATTCTGATGTTGAGATTGCTGGAGGGACTGATGCCACAGAAATTGATGTCGCGGGCCATGCTTCTAGAAGCGATGTAGAGATGAGGTGCGCCTCTGGGAATGGTGTGGAGGTGGATGTGCTAGAGATCTCTGAGACTCGCTCTGGCACTTATGGTGATTCTCATCCTCCGGCCCTCCTTCCTTCTTCAGGGATGACTGCTACTGTTCAGGCTTCATCAGACATTGAGATCGATCAGGTGGTCTCTATACGACCAAGTGACTTTGTTGATGCTAGGAGTCCTTCAGTTGCCCCTGCTTTGCATATTGATTCTCCTTCTGGTAATCTTTCTTTCTGAAGTTTGTCATTTACTTATATCTGTGAGAAATCTTTACTTAAATGACTTTCCTGTTCCCTACCTCTAATAAGGCCTTCTTATCTTTTCTTCAGTGTTAGCTGCTAACGGGGTCTTGCCTTCACCTACCTCAGACTCTGCTCCAGTGTTAGCTGCTACCGGGGTCCTGCCTTCACCTGCCTCGGACTCTGCTCCAGTGTTAGCTGCTACCGGGGTCCTGCCTTCACCTGCCTCGGACTCTGCTCCAGTGTTAGCTGCTACCGGGGTCCTGCCTTCACCTGCCTCGGACTCTGCTCCAGTGTTAGCTGCTACCGGGGTCCTGCCTTCACCTGCCTCGGGCTCTTCTCCGACTCTCTTTGTAACTCCTCACGGTTCTCCTTCTCAAGAGGGGACACCTGCCTTTGAGACGACTGCCAGAGGTTCTTCATCGCCAGTGCCTTCGAATATTTTGGATCTGAATCTTAGTGGTTTCCACATTGATAGTGATGCTTTTGGTCTTTCCCCTTATCGTTCGGCATTCTCAGGCTCGGGACCTCTGCCGGGAGTTACCCCTCCGGGTGGTTCTTCTAACCCGATAGACATTGGGGAGATTCCTGAGACTAGCAGCTTTCCGGCCCCAATTCCTCCTTCAGCTTCTGGCAAAGTATCATTTCTCCATTATTGGGTAGCTCCTGAGTTTGCTTCAGTTCTACAGCTTGTGCATTCAAGTTACCCGGAGACCTTTGCTTCATTTGCTTGCCAGTGTCCACTCATTCAGACTGCTCTTCTCGAGTCTTTTGCCACTATCTTATATAGCTTGGACAGGCAACGGTTGTGTGACCTTAATGGAAAAGTAGTCGAGACGGCGTATCAGGGGATCTCTGACATGGAGCGTCACCAAGTGGACTTATCATGGCTTCGGAAGCGCCTGGATATAGCTTCGAACGCCAGTCATCAGCTGGAACTTATGTCTGTGCTTGCCTCTTATCGCACCTCTATAGATGAGATAAAGGCAACTCTTCGTGAACTTGAGTCGGGTTATGCTCGGGCCTTGGAGACTTTAGAGGCACACTCTACTGTTTGTCCTCCAGATATAGATATGACGGGCAGCTTCTTCGAGGGTGTCTTTAGGAAAGATTGAGTTTTTTTTTTATCATTACTTTCTTGCCCCTTTCGATAAAAATGTTTTATCTAGGACAATGCAATGAAATGACAAAATTTTTGTTGTTTGGATATTTTCGCATTGTTTTCTCATTCTACTTGATAAAATATTTATTTCGAATGATATAATGGAAAGAACAATCATATGCACATATAAAAGCTGAAATATTCTCATTAGTTCTTCAACTTTCTTGACGAAAGTATAATAGATTCACTGTAAGTGATGGGATAAAACATGCACCATAGAGAAAACCAGCTTTTTCATAACGTAAGGGAAATACAACTTTTAGACAAAGTAAGAAAGTGAAAATGAATTTCAACATAGATGAGTCCAACTATGGGTAGTAATGCTTGATAAACTTTGCATTGAGCGGGCCAGTTCGGAAGCCGTCTTCAACCCTTACAAGTTTGTAGTACCCGCTTGAGCTCGCCCGAACCACCTTGTAGGGCCCTTCCCATTTTGGAGAAAACTTGGGCAAAGGCTGTCCTCGCATGATTGGGTCTACAATCTTCCATACTAGATCACCTTCTTCAAACTTCCTTGGTATCACAGTCTGGTTATAGGCTCGGGCGATGGACTCATGATACCTTTCCATGACTTTTGCAGCTCTGTCATGCTTTTCCTCTAATGCTTCCAATCTGGTGGTTCGAGGCTCCAATACCATCCCCGAGGCGAGAGCCATTCGAGCAGATGGCGTTTCCAACTCTATAGGTAACACTGCCTCGGACCCATACACAAGGGAGTAAGGAGCTGCTTGAGTTGGCTTTCTCTTCGAAGTGCGATACGCCCACAGGGCTACTATCAACTGTTCGGACCAAGTCCCCCCAAACTCATCCATCATCTTGCTCAGAATCCTTATCAGTGTCTTGTTTGTGGCTTCCGCTTGCCCGTTCCCTTTTGGATAGTAGGGTGTGGATTTGTGATGCTTCACTTGGTAAGTCTCTAGGAGGCTCTTCACATATTTGTTTATGAAGGGAGTGCCGTTATCCGAGAGGATGGTGTTTGGTACTCCAAATCGGCAAATGATATTCTCCTTGATGAAGTTCGTAACTGCAGGCCCCGTAGCGTTCTTCAGAGGAATTGCTTCGACCCACTTTGTACTCAATTCTGTGGCTGCGAGAATCCACTTGTACCCCTTAGAAGATGTGGAGATGAGCCCTATCAGATCAAAAGCCCAAGTATGGAACGGCCATGGCGTTCGGATACTATGCAGGTCTACAGCTGGAGCATGGATCAAATTTCCGTGTTTCTGACAAGTCTGGCACCTCTTCACGTGATGGGATGCATCTGACTCCATGGTCGGCCAGTAATACCCAAGGTGTATAAGTTGCTCGAACAGCCGAGTCCCTCCTTGATGTTCAATCTCGTGGGCTCTTCCGAGGACTAGATCTGACTCCTCCTTGGAGAGACATCTCAGGGGAGTGCCCTCAATACTTCTTCTATACAGCTTGTCCTGATCAAGAAAGTACCGCCTCGCTCTCCTCTTGAGGTGTGCAATGTCCCTCGGGCTCTCAGGTAGTGTTCCCTCTTTGAGATAGTCAATGTAGACTTGCCTCCAGTCAGGGGTATCAATTTCAAAGCAACTCTCATCCTCCTGGATGTATGACTGACACTTGGGGCATTCCCTCTGTAATTGATTTGAGTCCTTCTCCATCTCGGGCCAATAATAACCTTGTCTTTGGATTCTTCTATACAGACTGATATCCCCATCCCCGCAAGACTTTTCATGGATCTATTGTAGTCGGAAGCTTGCTTCTTGTTGGCCAATACACCGGGCTAGGAATCCGGTACCTCATCGGAAGTAAAGTTCACCTTGAATAATTGTGAATTGGGCAAGCTTGGCCATAGTCAGTTTTCCCACTTTGCTTCTGAGTTGCTCGAGGACTTCTCCTCTCCAGTCCTCCGGAAGGCCTTTGTCTTCGGGTATTATTGAAGGTTCTGTTCTCTTCTTGATAACAATTGTTGCCTCTTCCTCTGGAATGTCAACTCTTGCCCCTAATGTTGCGAGGGCATCTGAAAACTTGTTGTCGGTGCGAGGCACATGCTCTATTTCGACCTTCTGAAATTTGTCAAGAAGCCTTTGGACTGTTGTTCGATATGTGGCCAAGGCAGGCTCCTTTAAGACGAACTGTCCTGAAACTTGCTTCACTATCAGCTTTGAGTCCCCCCGGATCCGAATCTTCTTGATACTGTGCTTCTCAGCTGCTATCAAGCCTAAAATAAGAGCCTCATACTCGGCTTCGTTATTCGAACAATGGAAATCCAGTTTATAAGACAAATATAACTTTTCCTCACTTTTGCTTGTAAGGACTATCCCGGTTCCTCCCTTCCCTCCGGCTGCTGCTCCGTCAAAGCTCAATGTCCAGAAGCTTTCCTCGGAAGCCATAGCTGCGTGCACCTCTCCTCTTAATTCTTCATTCACTGGTTCATAGTCACCACTTGGAAATTGGGCAAGGAGATCAGCTAAGGCTTGGCTTTTGATCGCCTTGGGGGCTACACATGTGATCTCGAATTCACCCAATGCTAACAACCATCTTGCCACCTTCCTGGTTAGAGCAGGCTTGCTGAGGAGGTATCGGATTGGATCACTTCTAGTAACAATCTGAATCTGATGTGCTAGGAAGTAATGTCTGAGCTTTTGGGCAGTGAATACCAAAGCTAAACAATGTCTCTCTACTGGAGTATATCGGACTTCTGCTCCTCGAATCTTCTGACTGATGTAATACACCGGGCGTTCTACTCCATCTACATCTTGGACCAATAATGCCCCTATGGACTTGGGGGTTGAAGTTAGGTACAACATTAGAGGCACCTCGGGCTGCGGGGCTATCATGGTCTGAGGCGAGGTCAAGGCCGCCTTGATTCTCCCAAAGGCCTTTTGGTGCTCTTGGTTCCACTCGAACTTGGCATCTCCTTTTAACAAAGAGCCGAAAGGCGCAGAGATCTCTGCCAGTGCTGGGATAAACCTCCGAATATAAGACACCTTCCCGAGGAACTTCTTTAACTCTTTCTGAGAATGCGGGGGAGGCATTGCTCTGATAGATTTGACCTTGTCTTCATCTGCCTCGATACCATGCCTATGTACAAGAAACCCGAGGAACTTCCCGGCCGTCACCCCGAAAGCACATTTGAGAGGATTCATCCTCATTTTGAATTTCTGGCACCTCTTGAATACCTTCTCAAGGTCTCGGAGATGGTCTTCTTCTTTCTTGGATTTCACCACTAGATCATCAACATAATCTTCCATCTCATGATGGATCATGTCATGAAAGATTGCAGTCATAGCCCTTTGGTAAGTTGCACCGGCATTCTTGAGTCCGAAAGGCATGACTGTATAGAAGAAGTTTCCGAGAGGTGTTCTAAAAGCAGTCTTTTCTGCGTCCTCTTCAGCCATCTTAATCTGATTGTATCCACTAAATCCATCCATGAATGAGAACATCTGGTGTCCCGAGGTAGTATCCACGAGGGTGTCGATGTGAGGAAGAGGGAATTCATCATTCGGGCAAGATTTGTTCAAATCTCGAAAGTCTACACATACTCTGATTTGGCTATTCTTCTTCTTTACTGGCACGATGTTTGCTAACCACGTGGGGTACTGTATTGGCCGGATGAAACCAGCCTGTTGAAGTTTTTCAATCTCCTCCTTAATCTTCTCTTCGAGATCTGGATGATATTTTCGAGCAGCTTGCTTAATTGGCTTGGAGTTTGGGAAGACATCAAGATAGTGAGAGACTAGGTCAGGATCTAGTCCGGGCATTTCCTTATATGACCAAGCAAACACATCTGAGTATCGGCTTATCAACTTTAACAACTGTTCCCGCTTTTCTAGGCTAAGGCTCGAACTTACGAATACCGGCCTCGGTGCATCTTGTCCATCACTCAGATCTATTTCGATAAGTTGTTCAGGCTGAGGCTTCGGCCCATCTTGCATACATTCTGGAGCCACTTCAGGCTTTATTACTATATCATTGTCAGGAGGCTCTTCTTTTGACTCGGAGTCGGTGACTGAAGAAACCGACTCCCCGCACCTTCATAAATAATACACCATCTTGCCTCCTTCTCGAACTTTCATCACCTTCCGAGGAATAGGCGGACTTTCTGGTCTAGACATCGCCCGCTTACTTGATTCTGTCATCGGCTCCTTGTCATCTTTGATATCCTCCCAACGAGGAATTTTGACCCCTCGAGGCTTAGAGGTGGTGGGAACTTCTTCAACAGCCAGTTCGGTGAAGTAGATGGCATCAGAATAATGAGCTTCATGGATCTCGAACGGCCTTTCTGTAGCCTGAATTGTCACCGTCTTCTTTCCCCATTTAGCCTTAACACACTGATGATAACTTGATGGTACAGCCCCATATCTATGCATCCAGGTCCTCCCTAGAATGATGTGATAATTTGCCTCAGAATCGATAATATGGAACTTGGTGGCCGAGCGAATCTCTCCAACGGCTAAATCAACTGTTACGCATCCGATAGTAATTCTCCTTTCTCCACCGAAGCCAGTGATGACTATCGGCTGCTTCACAATGCGTTCTTCAGAGATTCCGGCTTTTTCTAGAGTAGCGCGAGTCATAATGTTGATAGAGGCTCCACTATCTAGAAAGGCCCTTTTGAACTCAACCCCGTTAATAAAAACAGTAACATAAAGCGGGCGATTGTGAGAAAAAGGATACTTTCGATCAGCCTCGGAGAAAGTAATGGCACTAGATTGCTCTTTTGCCTTCCTCGGGATAGACCCCTCAGTCGACATGCATTCCTCATGGTGTGCCTCGGCTATATTAATGATAGAGTTGGTGATTTCCGTTCTTGCCTCCCTGGAAAGTCCAAGCTGGTCAAAGAACTGCTTGAACTTTACACAGTCTTGCAGGGTTTTGGCATAGTGATCCGGATCTTTTTCCACTCTTGGAGGCTCGTAGTTAACCATCTCTTCGGTCTCCTTAAAATAAGATGCCACATAAACATGGTGTCCTCCTCTTCCATAGTATTCTTCTCCTCCTTCTGGATCAAAGGGATCTTCGCCATGAGTCATAAATGTTCTGCCCTCTGGATCGAGAGCACTTCCATAGTAAACTTGCTCACCCTCTGGCTCGAGGATGTCGTCCAGATAACTGTCATCGTCATCGAGATTAGCGATAGCCTCGATCATTGGGCCTTCATAAGCTATCATAGCAACATTCTTGCCCTTGTCTCGGTGTTGAGGATACGGTTGTTCTCGGATGTCTTGAGTCCCTCGCTTTTTGAACCTCAATTCGTCTGCCTCGACTTTATCTCTGAAGATTTTCCTGAGAGTCCAACACTTCTCTGTCGGATGTTTCAATGTACGATGGTAGACACAAAATTCAGGGCTCTCACGGTCCTTTTTTGATGGCATTTCTTCAACATAAGGCAATTTTAGCTCTCCGTCAGCCACCCATTCCTTAACTAGAGCTTTCACTTCCTCGATTCCACATGGATAAGAAACATTCCCCTTTTCACCATTATATTGCTTTCTTTTCTGGCCCCTATGACCTCCTCCTTGTGAATTTCGGGTATCCGGGGCAGAGGCAGCAGCAACGATAGGTCCACGAGATGACTTGAAACTAGTCTTGTAACTGGCTTTAAATCCGGACTCCTGAGCCTGAGGGATGCTAATGTTCCGAGCTGCTTCTATTAATGCCGAGAAGGTGGGTAACTTGTGGTTAACTAGAAACATTTTGTACCTGCTCAATGTCCCTTCTAGACAAATTTGAACCAGATAACTCTCCTCAACTGCTTCATGACAATCCACGGCCTTGTCCTGAAACCTTTTGACGTAGTCAAGGATGTCTTCACTTTCTTGTTGCTTCTCTTTACATAATGTAAGTGTGGTCACCTTCTCCGCCACTTGAAAGAACTTGGAGTGGAATTTGTTAACCATTTCCTCCCAACTTCGGACAGAGTTTGGGGCCAAATTAACATACCAACTATATGCTCGGTCGGTGAGGGACTTAGAGAATTCTCTCAGTCGGAGGACGTGGTTTGAACCATGAATACCTAGAGTCTCGATGAATCGCACAACATGTTCTCGGGCATTTCCTTGTTTGCCGTCGAACTTGATGAACTTCGGCACTGTATACCCCTCAGGGTATGGATAGCTCAGCATCTCAATGGGGTAAGACGGCTTGACGTCTGGATCAGGCAAAGAGGGTAAGGTCCTCTTGCCCCGTTCGAGATCGAACATGGCCTGCACATCGGCGAGAGTGAGAAACTGTTGAGGGAGAGAGTTTGATGGTGGTATTCCCGGGACTTGGCTTATGTACCCGAAGACTGAGCTAGGGGCGTCTTGGCCATTCTGGTGCTGCGAATTCATCATTGGTGAGGACATTTGACGATACTGGCCATCAGCGCCTATAGACAAGCCAGTTGGTGATGGGATATTGAATTGAGGCCCGTAAAGTCCACCGTACGGCGCCGCTATACCGGGTTGTGCTTGCAGATTTGTTGTCGGCACCAAAGGAGGCCCGCTTGGTGCTTGGGTAACATTTACTGGTGGCGTGACAAGATTAGGTACGGGCAGAGCTCCCTTTTGCGCCATCACGCTCCTTATGTTTTCCTGGACACCAACAGTCGCCGGAGCACCATTCATTACACTAGAAACTCCCCTAGTCACCATTGGATCTTGGCTTGGCACGCCATGGAGCCCGGGCATGGGCAAACTGCCGCCGCCTACTGTGGTTTGAGCATGTGTTACTGTGGCCGTGTTGCCATGAGCCATAGGCTGATTGGGGCCTACTTCTCCTTGGATTTGATTTTGCGCTCCGGCGAGAATAACTCCACCACCAGTTTGATTCCCGTTTGGCGCCGGTGCAAGGTTAGAACTCATCACCAACATGGTGTGAGTGAGATTCTGAAGAGTGGTAAGAATCTCTTGTTGAGTATTCTGAAGTCCTTGAATGGCTTCAAGCAAAAGTGGTTGATCTGGAGTCATGGTTCTGTCATCACCACCATTAGAGGATCCTTGTTGGTGAACTTCATCTTCTCCCGCCATTCTTGTTGGAGTTGTGTGGATTCCAGATCTCGTTGAGACCATTAACCAATCCGCCTCCCCAGTGGAGTCGCCAAAATGTAGGAGAGGGTTCAAGAAAGGAGTTGGAAAATTCGAAGATCTTCAAAGATCCTTGAAGAACAACTTCGAATTCTCTAGAATATGATGAGAGGCTTAGATTCTTCAATGATCTCAACTTAGGAGCACAACAACAAAGGAGATGATGGAGATAAGAGATTGGGTGAAGAAGAAGGCAAAATGGCTAGAGAATAGAATAATGGCAAGGCTCTCCCATTGATCTCCCACTTTCACTCTCAAGGTCGATAATGGAGAAGGGAAATTAGTTCTTTCCCAAGAGTTAAAAATCTCCAAAATCCATCCCCTGTAAAGCTATGGGTGGGTGCTATTTATAGGCACCTCATGATGTAGGATGGAGCCCATGTGCAAGGCACATGGGGGATATTCTCTCTAACCACCTTGTCCGAGGAGGTGACCTCTCCGAGGAGGTGACTTCTTCGAGGATGAGAAAACTCCGAAGAGGAGATCACTCCCTCGGCGAACCCTTCTTCTTAGCCACACCTAACCAATGATCCCCAATCATCCCAAAGGGTCAGGGGTAGTCCCAGAGGACGTCCTGCCGCAAAATATTGCCGAGTCTCATGGACCCCCCGGGGTCGTGCCACCTCGACCCGGGTATAGGCTAGTTTAACCGAAGAGTGAATTTATCTCCACTCACCGTTCTCGGGATCGGGTCCTTTGTTCGAACTCCATTACGCCCATGGTTCTGGTGCGTAGATCCCGGAAAGCTCTGAGCCCGCAAGTGTTCTGGGACTCATTAACGGAGCGACTTCTAGATTGCGTCTGAATCCATTCGAAGCCAAGTACTTCGGATCTCTAGATTCGTGGGTCCGAATCCTTTCGAGTTCGAGTGCCTCGGATCTCTAGGCTTGCTTAATACCCTTTCGAGTCCGGGTCCGAGTAAGTCTCTAGGTTCGTGGACCCGAACCCTTTCGAGGCTTACAGCGATTCAATCTGTTTGATGGCGATAAATCTGGGTCCACCGATTCTTGGACTTGCGATAAATTCGGGCCCACTAATCTTGGGCTATTGGGCCTAAATAATTTAGTGGGCTCAAATTAGCCCCTCTTACATAAATAAAAACCCCTAGAATGAAATGTTTGTTAAGAAATTATATTTATTTTACAATTGAATTTTTTGTTAATATTTTAAATTTAAATAATTATTTAAAGGTCCTAAATAACTTACTAGTACTTGAAGATAAAAATAAATAATAAATAATCCATATACAATGAGCTAAATTAGTGAATTAGAGATTTAATTTTTTATTTTTATTTTAAAATTGAGCTTGAAATGCCTAAATAAGTATGATGTTGAACCGGAACTGGACTTAGATATGAATTATTATTTAAATGCAAATAGAACAGTACAAGCTTAGCCTAGCCTAGCCTAACCTAACCCAGCCCGGGCCCAGATCCAACCTAATCAGTCTATTGTTTCTTCATGCACTCCACAGAAAAGTGTATTTTGGTTACATTTTTACACGAATATTTTGCATATATTTTTTACATTCTTTCAACTGAATATATAAAAAAAAATTTAGGCTGTGTTTGACGCGGAGTTCAATCATGCTCGACACCCATATCTGAGTATAATGTTTAGTTACAACTTTTAAAAATTAATTCTACGCCACTTTTGAAAACTCGTTTCAGGAGGGATTTGAATTTTGAAATTTGGCCTATCCAGTCGTTCTCTCGAACGTCCGGCCAGTTGACCGAAACAGTGTATTTTTTTTTTTTTGCAATTGGCGCGTGTCACTTTTTATATATTAAATAAAAATATTTTCTAAACTTTTAAAAAAAAATTATGAGTTTTGAATAGAATTTTGGGTTGTGTGTTTGGTTATAAGTTGTAGTTTTTAATCAAATATCATATGTCATATCAATTATTTCAGACTCAATTTAAAACTCATAACCAAACAAATTTTTCACATTCAAATCATAATTTCAAAACTCACAAACTCAAAATACAACTCTATTATCAGATAATAATTCTAAAACTTTACCAAACGCAACCTCAGCGTTTCTCTCGCAACTAAATCGTTGATGCTGAGAAAATGGTAATCAGTTTCAGAGATAAACTTTGCTTTTTCTCATTCTCAAGGGAAGAAGACCCAATGTGTTTCGATTCTCTTTCTCTTCTCTCTCTACCTCTGTAACGATTTTCAATTCAGGCATCGTTTTTGCTACTTTAATGCTATTTCAATTCCTCTATCTTTCCCTTTCTCACTATTTTTTAACCGGGAATGACTTCTCTCCATACCATTATGTTTCATACTTAATTTTGTTGGAAACATTGTGTGCAAAAACTTACTTTATCCGATATTGATGAATATATAAACAAATCGTATTTTGTTTTATAATATGAACGGGTTAAGTTTAAATTCATATTTGTCGCCCATTTAAAAATAAAAATAAAAATGTACTTTATTCATTTGTGTGTCTAGTAGTGATGACTGAAGAATTGATTTTTTTGCATAACCGTTCTGATTATCGTTATAGGCCAGGGATGAGACCTACAAAATAGAATATGAAGGGCTATGGAGGATGGGAGCCATTTCCTTTAAATCTGGGTTATGAAAAAATTGAAGGGCTTTTCTTTTCTTATAGAAATTTGTTCTCTTTGTCTTTATTTTATTTTCGAGCTGGACTTTTTGGTTGTTGGTGCTTTGAGTTACTACTGTGAGTGCTTTTCTAGAACATAATCAGATTCCATATGTTTATATTTTGTTAGGAGTAATGTCATACAAACAACTGATGTGACAGCTAATTTGTTATTATAATTTTGTTTTGGATAAATTGTATTGTCTTCTAAAGTTTAGAAAAAGAAAAATGTGTTAGAGCTCGAAATTTCCGAGGCTCGAGTGGCTCAAATTCAAAATAAAGTCGTTTTGATTTTTTTTCCCTCTCTTTTATCTATGAAACAGAAGGAGTGAGGAAAAGAGAAAGAGAGAGAAGAGAGAGGAAGAGAGAAGAGGGAGGGAGAACAGAGAGACCCATCTGCACCGCCATCACCGGCGCCGCCTCCACAGATCTGTGTATACACAGATAGATCTGTGTGTGTATATACAGATCTGTATTGATCTGTGTATATATCTCTCTCTGTTCTGTGTATCTCTCTCTCTTTGTATCTCTTTTTCTAATTGGTTTTGATTTGTGGGTTTTATTTTTGGTTTTGATTTGAATCTCTCTGGGTTTGATTTTTGGCTTTGATTTGTGTTGGTTTTGATTTTGATTTTTGGGTTTGAATCTCTCTGCTCTATCTCTTTCATCGCCTCTTATCTCCTCTTCTTTCTTCTTCTTCTGCAAGTTATGGAAACGAAGAATAAAAAAAAAAAGTCAAAACGACGTTGTTTTGGGATTTTGGGCCACTCGAGCCTCTAATTTTTCGAGCTACTTAGCGGGGTTGTTAGAAAAAATACAATAAGTTTTATATTTTTGATAAAATTACACTGACTTTTTTTTTTGTTAAGTCAAAAAGGATCGGAACGAATGCAGATAGTGTGAAAATATAAAAATGAATAAGGTAAAAAATGTATATCTATATATATTTCAATGTAAAAGAGATAACAATATCATTTTTCATCAGTACGATTATTGAATTTTTGATAAAAATGGGATATGTTATGTGAATTAAAATCTTAAGAGAGTTCAATGCAATTATGCTAAACTTATGTGGCCTATTATATTTTCTCCAAATCTAAATGGAGGTTGGTGTAATTTAGCCTTTAATTTTAGTGGGTTTATTTCAAAATTCAATACTTTGTTATTGCAGGCCACATTAGTTTGTTAAAAGGAATGTACATGAAGTTGGTTGTATAACATTTTCCTTGTTAAATTAGGTTTCATGGAATGAACTCTTTGCTATATTTTTTATACCCCGGACCATGTAATCTTTGTGAATAATTCTACTGAATATGTTAGGTGAGCCTGTATCTGTGTTTATATGTTGGAGGAGATTTTAAGAGACAATTTTGAAACATTTTATGGATATAATTTCCTATTTTGAACCACAAATGTTAATTTGGCTCTTCCATTGTAGCCATGTAGGTTCTGTAAACTTCTAGTGGAGTTCTAGTGTGTCAAGAAGTTTATTTCATGTGGCTGAATTATATTTTGCTAAGAGTTTTTGGATGTTTTCATATAAGATTCTCCTCTTATTTTGGTTTGGGTTGCAGCCAACATAATCTTATTGGTTGCTGAAAATGGGCCAATTATGTGATCTTTGTAGAGATCAAAGATCCATGGTGTATTGCCAATCTGATAATGCTTGCTTATGTTTCTCGCGTGACTGGAATGTTCACTCTACAAATGTTATTTCGAGGTGCCATTCGAGGACTCGTGTGTGTGAAAGATGCAATTCTCAGCTTGCAATAATAAGGTGTATTGAAGAGGAGATCTCCTTTTGTTCAAACTGTTATTGGATTGGGCATGTCAGTTGTACTTCAGCTTCAGGACACGAGAGGCAGACTATCAACTGTTATTCTGGCTGTCCTTCAGTAGAAGAACTTTCAAAGATCTGGTCATTTGTTTTAGAATCCCCTTCTGTGGATGATCCTAGTCGTGAGCAGGGAAGCGGTTTACTGGGCGTGACAGATGGAAATGGTGATGACCATTTGCTGCGTCAAATACATGAAGAATGCTGTTTGGATGGCATTCTCTTCAGTGGCTGCTATGGATCCCCTGCCAGCTATTGTTGACCAGCTTACTCAATCTGATAATGCACCAAGCTAAAATGACTTATGATTTCTAAAATGTAAAACTAATACTAAATATATTCGTTTGAAAGCCTTAGGTTCCTATCATGACCATATATGGCTTAAAGGACAATATGACAATAGCATGTTATTGCTAGCCTTGGATATGCAGGGGAATGGTTCGGTTCCCCTTGTTTAATTGGTATTGCACAAAACAAGATATATGTTATGTGCTGTTAGATTTTCATACCATATGGTTCTATGGAAGTGATGTTGGGTCTGTTTTTGCTTCTGTTGTCACTAATTTGTTATTTTAAAAAAATTGTCACAGAAAAATGCATTTATAAGTAATTACTCATAGTTTTGCATGCATTTACACGTGGTCTGCTTTGTTTGTAAAGTACTTTTAATGAATTACTAGACTTGCCCTAAAATGATTTTGGGACTATTGCATAGAGTGGAAAGAGGTTGGTGGTATTCTTTAAAACCTGGTGCTAAGTATGTTGAATGGAAGGCAAGTGTGAGGCTTACTAGTTTAGGAAATATTAAATGTATGGAATTCATAGTGACTGATACCTTTAGTTACGTGTAAATTGTAGGTAATAATTAGCTATATCATGGTGCGTGTGCACCTCTTTATGTTTTGTGGATATGTTGCCCATTTTGGCATAGATAATATGCTCATGTATTTTCAGAAATATGCTTGAAAAAGTAATGGCTTTGGCTGTATTTTATTTCATTTGATTTCTCCGTATTAATATGCAGCCATGCTGCTTTGGAAGCAAAGGCCTTGATTCAACATGGAGGATCTTGACTTGAATTTGGAGAACTATGAAGAACTCTCTGGAAGTGATAACTTGTTTGAAAATGGGGATGTGCATGGTGATGATATCAATACACACTGTGCATTTCCTTTTGGGTTCTCCTTCTAATCCATTCTTTTATTGTAGTTTATCCCTTCTTTTTTTTTTTTTTTCTCATCTATTTTTTGCTACCTTGTTTAGCTTCATTTTTACTTAGGGGCATTTATTCATAAATCCATCTTCACCTACTTATATTTTACTTAGTCCAAATTATTTTCTTATGTTCCACTAAATCCTATGGGTGACATAATTACCAAAATACCCCTAATAATAATATTCATATTGATAGTGTGAATGTTCCGTGATGTGAACATTCACACTGTTAATGTCAATGTGAACATTCATACTCTCAATGTAAATGTTTTAGATCACCAAGTTGCTAAGTGTTTAAAAAATATTTATAATATAAAATTTCTTAAATAAAAGAATTAGGATTTGGTGGATCAAATGTCCAAATAATATGATTTATTGAAATACAAAAAATATGTTATGGACTAACTGGAATACAAGGACTTGAAAAAGAATTTCCTAATAAATCCCCTTTTTACTTACTGTTTCCTTTGTTCTCATGAGTTGGTGTCAAAAGTATTGTGTTTTTAACATATATCCTAAATGGCGATCCTAGTTTTCATTAATGCAACTCCGCACTGCCAAGGGAAGCTTTTGGTAATCTTTTATGCATTTTTTCTTTTTCTTTTAATTATCTCAAATGAAAGATTCAACTCTTGTCATCAAGGTGTTTCTTTAATATTTATGCAGTTATATTGGCAGTGGTTAGAAATATATATGTGTGCTTCAGATTTTAATCCTCACAACAGTCTAAAATAATGTGTTTTACTGCATCCCATGCCAATATGTTTGTCACGGCCCGTTCCGGTGACCAGGACTGGGTTTGCAACTAGTTAATTTTAAAATTTCTCAAATGAATTCTAAGTAATTAAATTAAATAATGCAGCAGAATAAAATAAAAGATGTAGATAAATATCCGAAGTGTACATAAAAATTATTATTTATGTAACAATGTAACATCGGTCAAATAATGATTACAAGAAAAAAAAAAAAAAGAAAAAAAAAAGACATTCATGCCACATTTGGGTTTTGATCCATGGGATAAAATCATCATTCTTTAAATTTCTTCACCTGAAAAGGTTTTAACAGCTATAAGCACATGATAGAGTGAGAAATATTATATTAAGAGTATAAAGGCACAAAATTCATCATGGATAATTATTGGTTAAATAGAGCTTGATATTAAAATACAAAGTATATAATGCAGAAATCATTTGACATATAATATAGAAATCATATAAACAAAATAATTATAACCACGGTATGGTACAGAACAGAACAGAGAGTCAATGGATCCATGACAAACAGAGGGTCACAGTGTAACTAATCAGAGGGCCAAAGGTTATTTAAGTTCCCCAAGGCATGGGACTGTCAAAGGGTCACTAAAGTGACAATTCAGAGGGCCAGTAATTGTTTAAGCCTCCAAGTCGTGGGACCTCTGTAGTGGTACTTATTCAAAAATAATGTTTCTAAAATCGTTGTCAAATAATTTCTAAAATTTAAACAAACATATCCATGGGTTTCAATTTAAGCAAATAGAGTTTCGAAAAATAATCCACGTAATTGAAATATTAACATAACCATAAAACATGATTATATAAAATAAATTGTGAAAACTCAAAACATTCGTAAAATATATTATGGTAACTCAAGATATAATATAACTCATCGAAATATTGACCCTTAACCTCTAGCCTTCACTTTTCTATTATTGTCTCGTTAAACCCTGTATGTATATTTCTTCTGAAGCTAGGTGATCTCGGCCACAGAGTCTTGAACTATTTACAGGGAGAGTATGCGTGGTCTCTATTTGACATGTGGCACATTTTGCCACCACTCAACAGGTGTCAATTGCCTAATTCCCATATGTCCCTCTAGGTAGGTGACTCACCTAAGCTATATGCTTATTCATCATCCTATACATTAGGATGGTGATAAGCTATCATTGTGATTTTTTGTTGTTGTTGTTGTTGTTGTTGTTGTTGTTGTTGTTGTGTGTATGGAGCTTATCCACTCCACACTTGAGAGTTTATTTACAATAACCCTGCTTCATTTTACATTAATCCTAATTAATAGAATAATTGCACAATAACTCCACATGTAAATTAAATTACACGTTATCGCATACTATCATAAAATTAATTATTTTATGTGATTGGTTGTGGTATTAATTAAATATTTAAG
Organism: Camellia sinensis; assembly: GCF_055761805.1. NCBI lineage: Eukaryota > Viridiplantae > Streptophyta > Magnoliopsida > Ericales > Theaceae > Camellia > Camellia sinensis. The sequence goes on from NC_138972.1 coordinate 85,008,674, forward strand.
GTGTGACATTTCTCCATTTCTAAATGGAAGTTTGTCCTCAAACTTGTCGTACCTTAGTTTTCGAAAAGATGTGGATATCGAGCCCGTATTTGACTTTTCGCTTCCCATGTAACTTTTTCGACATGATGATTTCGCCATAAGACTTTGACAAGGGGTATAGTCTTATTTCGGAGAATTTAATTACGACGGTCAAGAATCTGTACCGGTTGTTCTTCATAAGAGAGATCTTTTTGAACATCCAGGTTTTCATAGTTAACAACATGCTCTGGATCTTGAAGATACTGTCGAAGCATCGAAACGTGGAACACATTGTGAACATTGGATAATTCTGGTGGAAGAGCAAGACGGTATGCTACAGGGCCAATTCTCTCTAGTATTTCAAATGGTCCAACGTAACGCGGGTTTAACTTTCCTTGTTTTCCAAATCGAATGACTCCCCTAGTTAGTGAGACCTTTAAAAAAACTTGTTCTCCTACCTGAAATTCCAAATCTCGTCTCTGCTTATCCGCATAGCTTTTCTAGCTGGTTTGAGCAGTGCAAATTCACTGTTGGATGAGTTGAATTTTATCACTTGTTATTTGCACGATTTCAGGACCTAATAGTTTCCTATCTCCGACTTTTGTCCAATACAGGGGTGACCGACATCTCCTTCCATATAGTGCTTCGTACGGTGCCCTTCCAATGCTTGCTTGGTAACTGTTGTTATAGGAAAATTCTACCAAGGGTAGGTGCTCATCCCAATTACCTTTGAGGTCTAACAAGCATACACGTAACTTGTCTTCCAAGGTCGGGATTGTTCTTTCGGATTGTCCATCAGTTTGCGGGTGGTAAACAGTGCTAAATTTCAATGTAGTTCCCAAAGCTTCTTGCAATTTGTTCCAAAAGTGAGATACGAAGCCGAGGATCTTGGTCAGACACGATTGAAACTGGAGTACCATGCAATCAAATAATTTCTTTGATGTACAGAGTGGCGAACTTATTAAGGGGGTATGCGATTCGGATTGGCAGAAAATGTGCCGACTTTGTTAACCGATCTACGATAACCACGAAGTCCATCGTAATGTGCTCCTATTTCCATTCAGGAATAGGGAGTGGTTGCAGAGTTCTTACGGGTCTCTGGTGTTTTGCTTTAATACGTTGACAATGCAAGTATTTGGAGACGTGGCTTGCTATGTCTTTTTTCATCCCTGTCCACAAGTAGTGTTCCTTTAGATCATGGTACATCTTTGTATTGCTAGAGTGGACTGTAAACCTTGAGTAGTGATCTTCCACCAGTATCTTCTTCTTGAGCTCTGGTATGTCGGGTACACAAATTCGGTTTCCAAATTTTAGCATCCCATTGCTTATAGTGAAGTCAGGATCGGGCGTACTTCTCTTGTCACGCCCCCAAACCACCCCTAGTATTTTGGTGCCGTGATGGCCAGTAATCCGTAATTACCGAAGGCCAACTTACAAAATTCACACACAATCAGAGTATTTATATAGGGGGCTCACAAATGCGGAAGCAATAATTCAAGCTACAAGTGGTCCATAAGAGCAGTGCATTGGTCAAATGAAATGACATACATCTTTATAAAGTCTTACAACTTAAATACAATAAGGAAATGAAATACAAAACACATCTTGACCAAAAGGCTTCTCAAGCCGACATATACAAGTACAAATGAAAAATAAGCCGAGAAGCATGATCTTCAAGATGGTGCAAAAATGTTAATCCAAAACATGTCGGCAAAGCACCCAAAACACATCGGCAATCACGTCTAGGCCTCAATGCCTTCTTGTTCATCACCTACATATATATAGAGAGGGTGAGCTTGGATACTCAGTGAATGATATCATAAATAAAGGTTTTGCATGATTGATATCCAAGATCTTTTTCAAAATAATACATAGCATACTTTACAGTCAAGGGGAAAAATCAAGTTCATTGCCGGCCTTTCAAGTACTTTGGATGCTATTACATCTACTTAATACAAGAGGGTGATGACAATTCCAAGACAAGAGTGCAGTTGCATTATAGTCCCCTGCAGCTAAGGACTTTCAAGACAAGAGTGCAGTTGCATTATAGTCCCCTGCAGCTAAGGACTTTCAAGACAAGAGTGCAGTTGCATTATAGTCCCCTGCAGCTAAGGACTTTCAAGACAAGAGTGCAGTTGCATTATAGTCCCCTGCAGCTAAGGACTTTCAAGACATGTCATCAAAACAAGATAGTGTTTAATATACAAGTAGGGATAGTCATTCATGCTAGATCAAGTACTTTTCAAAACAAGGCAAGACGAGATTTACGAAAACAAGTGTAACATAGCTTTATTAAAAATACCACTCACATAGTTTCTTCAAACGTCGGGGTCGAGACAAGCCCAAATCCTACAAACACATGGCAAAGCCTATTGAATGCACCTTCAACAAGTTTCGTATGTACACAAATGTTTTCGGAAAACATGCTGGGCACCAACCAGGTCTAGGCCGAGGTTCCACACCTCCTCGCCGAGGTGTGTTCCCGAGGGCCACATGCAAGGAAAAGAGGTCGGGAAACTCTGGGTTTCCCTCTGCTGATGAACATGAAGAACATGAGTGTGAAAACATGAAAAATATGGATGTTCAATCATAATCTGTCGTCACAAATCTGGGATTTTCGTGTTATGAGTTTGAAAACATGGACCTGGGTACCCGTACTTGGAGTTCTTGCGGAAATAAACACAAAAACATGATTCTTTATGCAAGCTTTCGGATCAAAACAAGACTTTCTTGAAGAACACATGAATGTCATTTTCTCTTTCTAAAATCGAACTTCAAAACGATGCATGGCTTACAAATCATTTTCAATCATGCAATGCAATAACATAAACATAGAGACCATCATGAGCAGATCAAGAATCTAACCTTAGAACACGGATCTAACGGTTCGATCTCTAGGAATCAAGCTTGAAGATCTACTTCCTCACTCAAAAACTCTTTCTTCCTCGTAGAGCTTCTCTCTCTACAAGGCAAGTTTATGATACCAAATAATAGTTTTCTATACCCAGTTCTGGGGTTAACCCTCTGCTGAAACACGTGGCGGCGACTGGTTGGGTTTATCCTGAAAAGGTGGCTGACAGACCAGACAAAGCATGGTGGAAAGGGTGTTCAACAAGCAAAGCGGTATGGGCTCTCTGACGAGGCAATGACATCGGCTAATAACGAGGCGTATCTAACACGCTATACGGAATGGTACTCCGGCAAGGGGTGACATCGGCTAACAAAGGACTTCGGCAACTAAGGTGACAATGACCTCGGCTAGGAAGGACAACACTTGACTAAGCTGTGCCACATCTTGGCCTAGATGCGCCACACCTTGGCCTAGGTCGTACCACTCCAGGACGAGATCGCTTGGGTGCAAGGTAACATCTCGGCTAATGTGGTCAAGGCAAGGACGGAGGTCAACAAGGGGTTCCAAGATACTACTACTAGACTAAGGATGACCTCGGCTTGGAATAACATCGGCTAGCATAACTCAGGCAAGGCGTGACCTAAGTTTCACATCAAGGAAGGAACAAGACAAGCATACTACACTTAGACAAATCACAAGGCTTCAAAACAAGACATGGATCACATTAGCTCAAGCGAAACAAATCACAACATACACATGCAAGCTAAACAAGTCATAATCATACCGATGCTCATGAACATGATGAGGACATAAAATGTGGGTTCCTACAGTCTACCCTCCTTAAAGAAGTTTGGTCCCCAAACTTAAGTTACCTTGTCCTACGAATAACTCCGGGTAACGGATTTTCATCTCCTCTTCCTTTTCCCATGTGGCCTCCTTGCCGTAATGCTTCTCCCATTCGATTTTCACCATTGATATCGACTTGTTTCTCAACTGTCTCACTTGCCTGTCGATAATTCTCATCGGCTTCTCTTCGTAGCCCAAGTCTTCATTAACTACAACCCCGGAGTAATCTATTACATGCAGTGGGTCTCGGATATATTTTCTCAGCATTGAAACATGGAACACGCTGTGGACTTGGCTCAAATCTGGCGGCAAAGCGAGTCTGTAAGCAACGGTGTTAACTTTCTCAAGAATTTCAAACGGCCCAATATATCGGGGTGCAAGTTTACCCTTCTTCCCAAATCTCGAAACTCCTGTCATCGGCGAGACCTTCAAAAATACGTGATCCCCAATTTCAAATTCTAACTCCCTCATTCTTTGGTCGGCATAACACTTCTGTCGACTCTGTGCAGTTTTAATCCTCTGTTGAATGAGTTTGATCTTTTCAGTCGTCATCTGAACCAACTCGGGACCAATTAGAGCTTTGTCTCCTACTTCAGTCCAACATATCGGCGATCTGCACTCCCTTCCATACAAAGCTTCATACGGCGCCATGCCTATGCTGGCTTGATAACTGTTGTTGTACGCGAACTCTACTAATGGCAAATGTGACTCCCAACTTCCCTGGAAATCCAACACGCACAGTCTGAGCATGTCTTCGAGCGTCTGAATCGTTCTTTCTGTCTGCCCGTCGGTCTGAGGGTGAAAGGCTGTGCTAAATCTCAACTCTGTTCCCAAGGCTCCTTGTAGACTCTGCCAAAATCTAGAAACGAACTTCGGATCTCGGTCTGACACAATGGACATCGGCACACCATGAAGCCTAACGATCTCATTCATGTACAATTCGGCAAGTCGGTCGGCATTGAATGTAGTCTTGACCGGCAAAAAGTGGGCTGACTTAGTAAACCTGTCGACTATAACCCAAATGGAATCCGTACCTCTTTGCGTCCTCGGCAAACCTACTACGAAATCCATGGAGATGTGCTCCCATTTCCACTCAGGAATTGACAAGGGTTGAAGAAGTCCTGCCGGTCTCTGGTGTTCTGCCTTCACTCGCTGACAACACAGACATTGAAACACAAACTCGGCTATCTCTCTTTTCATGTTTGGCCACCAAAAGGTCCGCTTCACGTCCCGATACATCTTGGTGCTCCCTGGATGGATGGCAAACTTGGAACTATGAGCCTCTTGCAAAATCTTCCTTTTTAACTCTGGTACGTCGGCTACACACAATCTCCCTTCAAACCTAAGCACTTGATTCTCCATAGTGTATCCCGGCCTCGGCTTGGTAACGAATTCATCCATTACCTTCTTGAGGAATTTATCCTCCTTCTGTCTGGTCTTCGCTTCCTTAATAATCGTCGGTTCCACCGAAACCGCTGTCAGGCACGCCAAACTTCCAACTAACTTCCTGCTCAATGCGTCGGCTACGGAATTTGCCTTACCTGGGTGGTACTGAATCTGCATGTCATAATCCTTCAGTAGCTCGAGCCATCTTCTCTGCCTCATATTTAACTCTTTCTGAGTGAACAGGTACTTCAGACTCTTGTGGTCGGTGAAAACTTGGCAAGATGTTCCATACAGGTAATGACGCCATATCTTCAAAGCAAAAACTACGGCAGCTAGATCCAGATCATGGGTAGGATAATTCTTTTCATTGGGCTTCAATTGACGAGACGCGTACGCTATGACTTTACCTTTTTGCATTAACACGCAACCCAAACCTTTATGTGAAGCATCACTGTAAATCTGAAATTCCTCATTAGCTGATGGTAGTACCAGAACTGGTGCTGTAACTAACCTCATCTTCAGCTCCTGGAAAGCTGATTCTCTTTCATTGGTCCATTCATAAGCTGCTCCCTTCTTGGTTAGTTGTGTCAAAGGCACTGCAATCCTCGAGAAATCCTTCACAAACTTTCTGTAATAACCTGCCAAACCCAGAAAACTACGAACCTCGGACACGTTGGTCGGCGTCGGCCAATCCACAATGGCTTCAATCTTACTGGGGTCAACTGATATACCGTCTTCATTAATCACATGTCCTAGAAATGAAATGCTGGAAAGCCAAAACTCGCATTTACTTAACTTGGCGTACAACTTCTTATCCCTCAAGGTTTGCAGGGCAAGTCTCAGATGATTCTCGTGCTCGCTCGTACTCCCGGAATAGATCAATATGTCGTCGATAAAAATAATGACAAACTCATCTAGGTACGGCTTAAAGACTCTGTTCATCAAGTCCATGAATGCTGCCGGGGCATTGGTTACTCCGAAGGGCATTACCAAGAATTCGTAGTGGCCATATCTTGTCCGAAAAGCAGTTTTCTCAATGTCCTCGGCTTTAACCTTCAACTGGTGGTAGCCCGACCTAAGGTCAATCTTGGAAAAGACTCGTGCTCCTCGTAGTTGATCAAGCAAATCGTCGATTCTAGGCAATGGGTATTTGTTCTTGATGGTCACCTTATTAAGTTCTCTGTAGTCAATGCAAAGACAAAGTGTGCCATCCTTTTTCTTAACAAATAGAACGGGTGCTCCCCATGGTGAAGTGCTCGGCCTAACAAATCCTTTGTCCAACAATTCTTGTAATTGCGATTTCAGTTCTCTAAGTTCGGCTGGGGCCATTCTGTAGGGTGTTTTGGAGATGGGTTGTGTTCCTGACAAGATGTCCACAGTAAACTCTATTTCCCTATCGACAAGGTGGCCAGGCAACTCATTCGGAAAGACATCGGGGAATTCCTCAACAACGGGTATGTCGGCTAACTCAACATTTCCATTCAGATCACTTAGTACACTGCATAAATAACCCTTACATCCTTTTTGGATCAACTTGTAGGCCTTCATGGATGAGATTAAGTAAGGTGGGGGTACTACTCCTTTACCTTGAAAAATGACCTCGGCTTGGCTTGGGGTCTTCAATGTGACGCTCTTAGTAACACAATTAATGGATGCATGATTCGCTACTAACCAATCCATTCCCAATATGACATCGAAATGGGTCATGCTTAGTGGCATCAAATCAACTAACAACTCTACGCTCTCGATCATAACAATACACGCCCTATAAATGGATGTAACAATCATATTTCTCCCAGATGGAGTAGACACAGACAATACGTAATCAAGGGGTGCTAATTCTCTATTCAACTTCTCGGCGAATATAGTGGACACAAATGAATGCGTAGAACCCGAATCAATCAATACGTATGCATCTTGAGAACAAATTGAAATGGTACCTGACACCACTGTTTCAGCATTCTGGGCGTCTCCTGGCACCAATGCGAAAACTCTGCCCTGCCTCGCCTGTACTCCCCCGATGTTATTCTTCTGTGCAGAGCCCGAGGTGCTTCCATTCCTCTTCTCGTCATCGGTCCTTGCTTTCGGGCAGTCCTTCACGCGATGGCCTATCTCGCCACACTCGTAGCAAGCCCCCGTCGCCCAACGGCAGACCCCAAAATGTAGCTTCCCACAACTCGTACACAACGGCTTAGCATTTCCATCCTGAGTTGAGTTACTGGAACTGTCCGCATTCGCCTTTTTCTTGGCATTGAACGGAACTCGGCGATTGTCATAATTCTGTCTCTTCCTCTGGCCCTCACTTGAACTCTGGTATCGATTCAAGTTAGCTTCAGCTAAGATAGCCTTGTCTAGTACTCCAGCGTATGTCGGCATATTGAGCATGTTGACCCGGTCTTGTATCGGCCCACGCAACCCACTTTCAAACTTCCTCGCCTTCCGATAGTCGTCATCAACCATGTGAGGCGCATACCTCGCCAATTCGGTAAAGGCACGGTCATACTCTGCCACCGTCTTGTTCCCCTGTGTCAGATTCTGGAACTCCGTGGTCTTTCGGTCTCGGACACTAAGGGGAAAATGTTTGTTGTAGAACAACTCCAGGAATCTGGCCCAAGTCAAACCCGGATTACTTTCTCGAACCATCATCCACTACCTGCGGGCGTCGTCGTCCAACGTGAACGCTGCCAGAGATACCTTCTGAGCGTCTGTACTGGGGAAAATTTCAAACAGCTTCTCCATTTCTAAAACCCACGCCTCGGCTTTCATTGGTTCTATGCCCCCTTGGAATCTTGGCGGTTTCATTTTCTTGAACTCTCTGATCAGGGTTATCGTGTCGTTCCCATACAAAGCTTGCTACGGAGGCACTTGTGGCACTGGAGGGGGTGGAGGCGGAGCTACATATCGGCCATTGGTCTGCTCGGCCTGGGTAGAGGTGGTACCAGTATCCTGTGGCCTCGGTTGCCTCAGCTCACGAACCAAGCCTTCGACTAACCTTTCCAGTCTCTCCAACCTATCTTCGGAATGATCTCGGCCAACTGGAGGTCTTCCTTTCCTCATGATGCTGGGGGTATGCAGGATGTGACACTTAAACAAAATGAACAAAGGAACATGTATGCAAGAGAGTATGATCATGCTGATGTAACAAAATGTTCATGCCAAGACGATGCACACCTTGTCAAGTAGCAAGCAACATAATGCAATCCTAACATCATTCTAAGGAAAATCCTATGCTCTTTAGGGCTCAAAGTGTGTGAATAACGTACTATAAGGATCTTGTGCTCTGATACCATTCTGTCACGCCCCCAAACCGCCCCTAGTAGTTTGGTGCCGTGATGGCCAGTAATCCGTAATTACCGAAGGCCAACTTACAAAATTCACACACAATCAGAGTATTTATATAGGGGGCTCACAAATGCGGAAGCAATAATTCAAGCTACAAGTGGTCCATAAGAGCAGTGCATAGGTCAAATGAAATGACATACATCTTTATAAAGTCTTACAACTTAAATACAATAAGGAAATGAAATACAAAACACATCTTGACCAAAAGGCTTCTCAAGCCGACATATACAAGTACAAATGAAAAATAAGCCGAGAAGCATGATCTTCAAGATGGTGCAAAAATGCTAATCCAAAACATGTCGACAAAGCACCCAAAACACATCGGCAATCACGTCTAGGCCTCAATGCCTTCTTGTTCATCACCTACATATATATAGAGAGGGTGAGCTTGGATACTCAGTGAATGATATCAGAAATAAAGGTTTTGCATGATTGATATCCAAGATCTTTTTCAAAATAATACATAGCATACTTTACAGTCAAGGGGAAAAATCAAGTTCATTGCCGGCCTTTCAAGTTCTTTGGATGTTATTACATCTACTTAATACAAGAGGGTGATGACAATTCCAAGACAAGAGTGCAGTTGCATTATAGTCCCCTGCAACTAAGGACTTTCAAGACAAGAGTGCAGTTGCATTATAGTCCCCTGCAGCTAAGGACTTTCAAGACAAGAGTGCAGTTGCGTTATAGTCCCCTGCAGCTAAGGACTTTCAAGACAAGAGTGCAGTTGCATTATAGTCCCCTGCAACTAAGGACTTTCAAGACAAGAGTGCAGTTGCATTATAGTCCCCTGCAGCTAAGGACTTTCAAGACATGTCATCAAAACAAGATAGTGTTTAATATACAAGTAGGGATAGTCATTCATGCTAGATCAAGTACTTTTCAAAACAAGGCAAGACGAGATTTACGAAAACAAGTGTAACATAGCTTTATTAAAAATACCACTCACATAGTTTCTTCAAACGTCGGGGTCGAGACAAGCCCAAATCCTACAAACACATGGCAAAGCCTATTGAATGCACCTTCAACAAGTTTCGTATGTACACAAATGTTTTCGGAAAACATGCTGGGCACCAACCAGGTCTAGGCCGAGGTTCCACACCTCCTCGCCGAGGTGTGTTCCCGAGGGCCACATGCAAGGAAAAGAGGTCGGGAAACTCTGGGTTTCCCTCTGCTGATGAACATGAAGAACATGAGTGTGAAAACATGAAAAATATGGATGTTCAATCATAATCTGTCGTCACAAATCTGGGATTTTCGTGCTATGAGTTTGAAAACATGGACCTGGGTACCCGTACTTGGAGTTCTTGCGGAAATAAACACAAAAACATGATTCTTTATGCAAGCTTTCGGATCAAAACAAGACTTTCTTGAAGAACACATGAATGTCATTTTCTCTTTCTAAAATCGAACTTCAAAACGATGCATGGCTTACAAATCATTTTCAATCATGCAATGCAATAACATAAACATAGAGAACATCATGAGCAGATCAAGAATCTAACCTTAGAACACGGATCTAACGGTTCGATCTCTAGGAATCAAGCTTGAAGATCTACTTCCTCACTCCAAAACTCTTTCTTCCTCGTAGAGCTTCTCTCTCTACAAGGCAAGTTTATGATACCAAATAATAGTTTTCTATACCCAGTTCTGGGGTTAACCCTCTGCTGAAACACGTGGCGGCGACTGGTTGGGTTTATCCTGAAAAGGTGGCTGACAGACCAGACAAAGCATGGTGGAAATGGTGTTCAACAAGCAAAGCGGTATGGGCTCTCTGACGAGGCAATGACATCGGCTAATAACGAGGCGTATCTAACACGCTATACAGAATGGTACTCCAGCAAGGGGTGACATCGGCTAACAAAGGACTTCGGCAACTAAGGTGACAATGACCTCGGCTAGGAAGGACAACACTTGACTAAGCTGTGCCACATCTTGGCCAAGATGCGCCACACCTCGGCCTAGGTCGTACCATTCCAGGACGAGATCGCTTGGGTGCAAGGTAACATCTCGGCTAATGTGGTCAAGGCAAGGACGGAGGTCAACAAGGGGTTCCAAGATACTACTACTAGACTAAGGATGACCTCGGCTTGGAATAACATCGGCTAGCATAACTCAGGCAAGGCGTGACCTAAGTTTCACATCAAGGAAGGAACAAGACAAGCATACTACACTTAGACAAATCACAAGGCTTCAAAACAAGACATGGATCACATTAGCTCAAGCGAAACAAATCACAACATACACATGCAAGCTAAATAAGTCATAATCATACCGATGCTCATGAACATGATGAGGACATAAAATGTGGGTTCCTACATCTCTGCTCCTCATACTTTTTTCTTCAAAAGTTTATCTTCACATTGGCATGCTCCAATTTCTTCAATCAATGTGGGTTCCACGATTATGTTGGCGAGCAGTCCATTGATCTTGTGGAGGATGAGGGTACATGCCAAACTTCTGGTAGCCTTTCGACTCAACGCATTTGCTACCACACTAGTTTTGCCTAGATGGTGATGGATCTCTACATTGTAGTCCTTCATAAATTTTAGCCATCGTCATTGTCGCATATTCAGTTCCTACTGTGTAAATAGATATTTAAGACTCTTGTGATCTGTGTAAATTTTGCAGGCTGCTTTGTAGAGATAATGACGCCATATTTTGAGGGCAAAGATTACTGCGGCAAATTCTAGATCATGGGTTGGGTAATTCTTCTTGTGAGACTTTAGTTGGCGTAAGGCATAAGCAATGACTTTTCAATTTTGCATAAGAACGCAACCCAAACCATTGTATGAGGTATTGCTATAAATTGCAAACCCATCTGTTCTCATGAGGAGTGCTAGTATAGGAGCTGTCACAAGCCTGTTTTTCAACTTTTAGAAGCAACGTTCCTGCTTGTTAGTCTATTCAAAGGGTGTGTTCTTCTGAGTTAGCTGGGTTAAGAGTGATGCTATCTTTGAGAAATCTTGAACGAAGCGTCGATAATAGTCGGATAGACCCAAGAAGTTTCGAATCTCGGACACGTTAGTAGGTTGTGGCCAATCCACAATTACTGTAACTTTTTGGAGGTCAATCGAGATGCCATCCTTATTAATGACGTGACCGAGGAAGTGTACACTATTGATCCAGAATTCGTATTTCTTCAACTTGACATAAAGTTTGTGATCACGTAGTGTTTGCAGCACTGTTCGTAAGTGTTGCTCATGATCCTTCGGTGACTTGGAGTATACAAGAATGTCGTTAATGAAGACGATGACGAATTCATCAAGACATAGTTTGAACACTCGGTTCATGAGGCCCATGAAGGCCGTTGGAGCATTTGTGACGCCAAATAGCATGACAAAAAACTCGTAGTGCCCGTAACGTGTTCTGAATGTCGTCTTCTCGATGCTCTCCGTTTTGACTTTTAATTGATGATAACCGGAATGCAAGTCGATTTTGAAGAATACTTGGGCGCCTTGAAGTTGGTCAAACAAGTCGTCGATTCTTGGCAAGGGGTATCGATTCTTAATGGTGACTTTGTTCAGCTCTCGGTAATCGATGCATAACCTTATCGTGCCATCATTTTTCTTTACGAACAGTACTAGAGCTCCCCATGGTGAGGTACTTGGTCGAATGAAGTCTTTATCTAAGAGTTCCTGGAGTTGGGTTTTTAGATCCTTCAATTTCGTCATTAACATGCGGTAAGGGGTTTTAGAGATCGGTTGTGTATTGGGTTGAGTTTCAATGGTGAATTCGATTTTTCAGTCAACTAAACTACTAGGTAAGTCTTCAGGAAAAATGTTAGGAAATTCTCGAACGATAGGTATTGAATCGAGTGTCGGGCCTATTTGTTGAGTGTCGACCACATAACACATACAACCACTACAACCTTTTTTCAAAAGTCATTGGGCTATCATGGAGGATATCAAATATGGAGGGATAGAAACTTCAATTCCTTCGAAGACCAGCTCGCGTTGGTCGGGTAACTGAAGAAAAACATTTTTGGTCATACAGTCAATAGAGGCATGGTTGGCAGTAGGGGTGGGCGCGGGTCGGTTGCGGCCACAGAACCTCCAATCCGCCATCCGTCCGCCAGATTGGTGGATTGAAGAAAATCAATCCGCATCCGTCCGCCAATCCGGCGGATGTGGATTGAGCGGATTGGCGATTTGGCAGATGGATGCGAATCGGTTTGGCGGTATAAAATTTTATAAATTTTCAACATAATTCAATTTGTCCATTTCCTCAAAAAAAAAGAAAAAGAAAGTATTACAGTCAATGACTTAAAAAAGTATTACAATCACTGTATGCCTTATCCAAAGAAAGAAAGTTTGAAACTTTAAAATATCACAATCACTGCATGCCTCATCCACATATTACAATCACAGCATGATTCATCCACATAAAGTATTATAATCTGTGATTCTTAAAATATAATAACAATTCAAACCACCAAAACCATAAACAGAGCAGTAGTAGAGATTGTTTGTCTCTGCATTGTTACATCTACATATGTTTTTGAAAACAAAAACCAACCAGCATATATCATATTTTCTATTTATTATTTTTAGAGCTAGATTTAAAAACCAAAAAATATAGATAAATAATACGTTTACTTTTTTCAATTCAAAAAATATATTCAAGTTAAAATTTTTTTTTCAACAGAATATTTAAACTCTTTTTCAATTGAAAACACAAACATAATATTTAATATTTAAACAAATTGAAACTACAAAGTCTTATAAATTACTAGGGGTGCTTGCGATTTGGCGGTTTGGCGGTTCGGTTGCGGCCAAAAAAATCTTAAATCCGCCATCCGTCCGCCAAATTGGCAGATTGGAGAAAATCAATCTGCAACCGTCTGCTCGTCATCACGCATCCGTCCAAAATGCGGCGGATCGGTTCGGTTCGGTCGGTTTTAGCGAATCGGTATATCCGCTACTCACCCCTAGTTAGCAGCAAGCCAATCTATTCCTACGATTATGTCGAAGCTACTAATGCGGAGTGGAATTAGATCGACATACAAAGTTTCATCTTTTAGGGATATAACACATAACTTGTGTACTTTTGCACCAGTGTTGTGAAAAGCGCGCATAGGCGCCAGGCGAGGCAAGGCGCACTGTTTGTGCCTGTGCAGGTCCCAGGCGAGGCAACTTGAGGTAGGCTCTCGCCTTAGCCGCGACTTGAGCCAAGCGACAGAGGCGCAAGGTGCATGACTAGGCGCGCTTGATTTATTAGTAGCTAGATCTGATCTAACGGCTACGGGGTGTGTGTTCGAATGGCTGTTAGCCACAGAGGATAACAACTCATGTACAATATGACCAAATATGACTGAAATGAACCCTAATCTATGTCGTTTTACCTCTCTCGCCTCGCCTCGCCTTCGACTTCGACTTCAACTTCGACTTCGACTTCGACTGGGCTTGCTCGATTCGACTTCGACTTCGCAACGACTTCAACTTCGACTTCGCACAGGTATGCTTTGCTTTGCCTCGCCATCTTCTTCTTCTTCTCCTCATCTTCTGGTCTTCTGGTCGTCTGGTCTTCGATTAGGCTGTTTTTTTTTTTTTTTGCTTCGACCTCGAATGGTCTTCTGATCTCACTCACTCTCTCTCTCTCTCTCTCTCTCCCCTTCTTCTTCTTCTTCTTCTTCTTCTTCAATTCGACTTTGTTCGACTCTGTTTTATTTTTTTATTTTTTTATTTTTTTCAATTATGCTTGAGTCACTGTTAGGAAATAAATAAATAAATAAATACAAATACAAAATAAATAAATATAAATACAAAAAAAATAAATACAAATACAAAAAATTTATAAATAATTAATTATTCACAAATAATTAATTAATACAATGCTACTGGACTTTTTTTTCCCTTATTTGTTAGGGAAAAAAATAAATTCTGTATTTATCTGTATTTAATAAATTCTGTATTTATATGTATTTATTAAATTCTGTATTTTATAAATTCTGTATTTATCTGTTAGGGGAAAAAAATAAATTCTGTTAGGTGCTACTGGTTTGAGTCTCTGATTCTGTATTTATTTATTAAATTTGTTGTGTAGATTGTAGAAAATGACATCGGAAAGTAAAATAAAAGATCCAGCGTGGCAATATGCTCATTTGGTAGAGGAGAATAATTTAAACAAGTTTGAGTGTAATTTTTGTGGTAAAGTATCAAATGGAGGTGTTTATCAGGTGAAACAACAGCTCGCGGGAGGTTATAGGAACGTCACTGTTTGCTCGAAGTGTCCAGCTCATGTAAGAGAAGAGATTAAAGAGTTCATGTCAAAAAAGAAGACACAAAAAAGAAATGAACATGTTGCCTAATTTCAATGACATGGACATGGAAGACGAAGATGAAGATGAAGATGAAGATGATGATGTTGTTGAGATCAATGTCAATCAACGCCGTAAGTTGACAAGTAGCAGCCAAGGTTCATCCAAATCCAAATAAAAAATGCCAAACAGAAAAGGGCCTATGGATGTTTATTTCACACCCAATCCTGAATCAGTGGTGAAAAATCGAAGAGAACAAGCAAAAGGGAAGCAAACCAAAATTGATGCAAATGACCCTTACAAAAAAGAAATGAGAGCTTGGGCAGTGCAAAGATTTGCAAGGTGGATGTATGATGCTGCTATCACTTTTAATGTAGTAAATTATGAGAGTTTTGGACCAATGATTGAAGCCATTGAGCAATATGGTCCTGGTATGAAGCCACCAACTTACCATGAAGTGCGGGTTACCCAACTCAAAAAAGAAGTGAAACATACTGAAGATTTGATGAAGAATCATAAAGAGGATTGTGCAAAATACGGGTGTTCCATAATGGCTGATGGCTGGACTGATAAGAGAGGAATGACATTGATTAACTTTTTAGTTAATTGTCCAAGAGGAACCATGTTTGTTGAGTCGGTTGATGCTTCTAGCTATTCAAAGGATGGGCAAAAGCTATTTGAATTACCAGACAAGTTTGTGGAGAAAGTTGGAAAAGAGAATGTGGTGCAAGTTATCACTGATAGTGCTGCAGCTAATGTGTTGGCGGGTAAGAATATTTCCTTACATCAAAATTGTTTACTCATAGTTTGTTTTGTATTTAAAATTTAAAAACTTGAAAATAATAATTCTTCGTTATTGTTACATTATAGAGAGGTTTTTGGAAGCCAAGTATTAACACTTGTATTGGACACCATGTGCTGCTCATTGCTTGGACTTGATGTTAGAAGACATTTTCAAGATACCTAGACTGAAAAAGACATTTGAAAGGGGTATTGCAGTACATGGCTACATTTACAACCGATCTGCATTGCTAAACATGATGAGGCGCTATACAAATTTGAAGAATTTGATCAAGCCTGCAAAAACTAGATTTGCAACCGCCTTTCTGACTTTGTCTAGGATGTATCAACAAAAAAACAATTTGAGAAAGATGGTCACCTCTGAAGACTGGACCTCAAGCAAATGGGCAAAGGAGACACAAGGTAAAAGAATGGCACAAACTTTGTTGATGCCTTTATTTTGGAATACTGTTGTATTTGCCCTTAAGGTCTTAGGTCCTCTCGTCAAAGTGCTTAGATTGGTTGATAACGAGAAGAAACCTCCCATGGGATACATTTATGAGGCAATGGATAGGGCAAAAGAATGCATTGCAAGTTCATTTGATCATAAAGAAGAGAAGTATAATGAAATCTTCAAAATCATCGACAAAAAATGGGATGTCCAATTGCATCGGCCTTTACATGCAGCTGCGCACTTTCTTAACCCAGAATTCTTTTACCCAAAAGCGTTAGAGGTGCAAAAAGATCATGAAGTGATGAATGGGTTTTATGAATGCATGCAAAGGTTGGTCCCAGATGTCACTGTTGAAGATTTGATCACTAATGAGATGAGTATTTATATGAAGGCTAAGAGTCTTTTTGGCAAGTCTGTTGCGATTAGGCAAAGAAACACAAGGGCACCAGGTAATATATTATAGACTCATAGAGTTTATTTTTAGTAATACTTTTAGTAAAACTCAGTACTTGGTAACAATTATTTCTAACTAGTGATTATCGCAGCTGATTGGTGGGCATCATATGGTTCTAAACTCCAAACTTGCAAACTTTTTCCATAAAAGTCCTTAGCCTAACATGTAGTTCATCGGGTTGTGAACGAAATTGGAGTGTATTTGAACATGTGAGTATTTAACATTCTAACTAATTTTTTGTTCAATTCAAATATTTTTTTTTCTCATTATATAGAATTTAATATCTTTTTAATACTTGCAGCTTCATAGCAAGAAAAGAAATAGATTGGAACAACAATGTCTCAATGATTTAGTATTTGTCAAATATAATAGAACATTGAGATTTAGGTATGACATGCGCAACACTCTTGATCCCATATCTTTGCAAAATATTGATGAAAGCAATGAGTGGTTGCTTGGAAGGATGGATGGGGAATCAGATGAAGATAATGAGCTTGTGTTTGATGATGATGATGGCTTGACGTGGGCCACTGTTGCTAGAGCTTCTGGAGTAAAAGAAAGTAGCCATGCAAGTAGAGCAACACGTTCACGCTCAAAGGCACAACTGAGGATATCTAAATCATCAAGATTAACTCCACTTCAATTAATAGATGAAAAGGAAACGGGCTCAGATGACACAGAGGACGAAGATGTTGAGGGATATAAATCAACTGATGGAGAAGAAGATGATAGTTTGCTTGCCATTGATGTTGAGGATGATGATTGATTGGCCGACGACCGAAGTTCTAACCTTTTTCTTTTGATATTGATGTTTTGAAGTGTTAAGACATATATTAGTATTTGTTGAATATTTATGTTTTGGATGTTGTGTTTATGTTTTTGTTTTTATTTTATTGAATGTGGATTATTTTATCTTTGAAAATTAGAATGATATGTAATATGCACTTTCATGGCTTTGAGAATTATTTTATATTTTGTCTTGAATCTTGATTACTTTTTATTTTTTAAAAAATTGTCTTAGTATTATGAATGATTAGTCTGTGTTAATTTTTTTATTTTTTACTAAGGCCAAGTTTGGGTACTTCCAAAAAAGTTAAAAAGTCAAAAAGTTACTTAAAAAGTTAAAAAGTTAACACTATTCACCAAAAGTCAACAATTACGGCTGCACAACTCCCAATTCAAATTTTTCCCTACAAATCAATTTTTACAATTTTTTATTACACATTTTTCAATAAAAAGTCAAAAAGTTAACCCAAACATCCATATTTTCAACCTCAATTTTTTAGTCCAAAAAGACAAAAAGTGCACTTTTTTAGTCTTCCCAAACTTGGCCTAAGACTGTGCGCCTTACTTCAATAAAGACCGCGCCTCGCCTTGCGCCTAGGCCTCGAGAGACCTTCAGCGCCTTAGTGCGCCTTGAGCCTTTAAAAACACTGCTTTGTACTAAGGGTGGAGACACTAGATGGAAAAGCCACAGATAATGCACATCCTAATTGTTCAAGTGTTGATGTTAACTTGGGAACAAAGTGGGGTGCAACAAAAGAATGAATGGAACCAGAGTCAAAGAGAACATGAGCTAAGTGACCACAGACAAAAGGTGTACTTGTCACAACGTTCTCCATAGCATTGGAATTTCTGGGTACTAACGCAAAAGCTCTCTTAGCGCTTCTGTTCCTTCTTCCCTCCTGTGGCAGGTTTTGGTTTCTAAACTAGTTCAGAGGCACCCATCACAAAGTTGGTGAATTTTGGGCAATCTTTCATCACATGACCAATTTGGCTACATCTATAACATGCTCTTATTGCTCGATAGCACTGTCCCCTCTGAGCCTTTCCGCAACTCGGACAATTCGGAATGGTGCTAACCCTAGGAATAGTAAAATTTTGGTTGGCCGAACCAGTTGAGCTAGTAGGTCCAGGATTTACTTTCTTTGGTAGGGTTGCCCTTGATCCTCCGACTGGTTCCCAAAATCGTTTCTTTTGACCTATTTCACTTGAACGTGCAGTTTTAATTCCTTTCTCAGCAATGTATACTCGATCCACCATCTCTACATAGGTTAGTAATTTCAAAACCTCAAGCCTATCTTTGATTTTAGCTTCCAATCCTATTTCAAAATTCCTTGCTTTTCAAACTTCTGTTGGAATAACATGCGGTGCAAATCGTGCTAGACGGGTGAACTTACTTTCGTATTCTGCTACCGACATTATTCCTTGCCTCAGATGTAGGAACTTAGATGCCTTCTACTCCCGTAGTGATTCTTTAAAATACTTTTCATAGAACACTTCTAGAAATCTCACCCATGTCACGATCTCTTCCTTTTCTAAGGTGAGAAGCCACCATTCCTTCCTTGAAAGTGAAAATAGCGAATGACACTTTCTGTTTTTTTATGCAGGGTAGGGCATGAAAAATCTTTTCCATTTCTTTAACCCAAGCTTCAGCTAGCAATGGGTTTGAACCTCATGTGAATGTGGAAGGTTTCAAGTCTTGGAACTATTTAATTATAGTTGTCCCTTCTCGATGTTCTGGTAACCCATTGTTTTGCAAGGCTTGCAAGAAACTAGTAATAGTTCTTTCCACAATCTTTTACATTGGGTCGGCTCCATTGGATGATGATCCGGTACCATTTCCATTATTAGCCATAGCTATAAAAACAATTTTAATAAACGTGGTGCATGATTTCCTACTTAATTTAAAACATATTCACATAATCCGCAAAACATAGTTCACAAGACAATATATACGTTATTCACAAAACACCGGTTTTATTTATGTATAATAGTGTTGGTCCATTACTTGTAGTTATGTCATTTTAATGCCTAACCCTCTATGACAAAATAGGTTAGAACTAGGTCATGGTCAGCTCCCTTGGACACCAAACAAAAGGAAAAAGAAAAACACAAAACAACAAAAGAAAGAATCTTATTCTCGGGATCTTAGGTTGCAAATAACCATGGATACTGCAGTTGCATATGATGCTCAAACTCCCAATCGCTCAGCTCGATACCAAAGCATCGCCACATTACCTCCACTCGGTAAATGGGGATGTCTGTCTCGTAGCCCCATAGTTATCATCCCGTGAGGCACCTCCACATAAGTCATAATATCACCAAAGTCAACAGTCTGCGTATTAATCAGGTTTCGATGGGAAGGGACTCTTGCTTGAATATGATCACTTAAGAAGGCATTTCCTCGCCGAGCCATAAACTCCGAAGGTAAAGAGGCCACTAAGTAGTGAGGATATCCCTAACTTGAGGGCATGCCTACTACCCGTGTTGGCCCTAAGAACCTGTCCAAGGTACTCCTAGCGTCAACCCTTCACCACTGTGTATCTACTTCTGTAGGGGGTGGCCCTTAAGTATACTGGTCGGCCCATAAGTCGGTTGAGGGTCGGGTCGGCCTACCTAACTATTCTCTCTGAATCTCTTATTTCCTCTAGTAAGTCTGGAATGTAACTATTATTTTCAAAAATTCCTTAGAGTTGCCAAAGTTAAGTTCTAGATTAGGCCCGTACCAAAAAGAGTCGCCAAAGTTAAGTTCCGACATTGCTTGCACCACAGGATGTCCAACTTAGCTATAGAACTAAGAAAAGACTATTACTATAAAGACTAAGGTAAGACTATAACCATACGGACTCAGGTAAAATTTTCTTATCTTGTTTTTAAAGGTACGCATGTCTCCTAACTCAATGGTATGTTTTTTTTCCTTATTATTATTATTATTATTATTATTATTATTATTATTATTATTATTACCATTGCTCTGATACCACTTTGTCACAACCTGTTCCGGTGGCCAGGGCTGGGTTCGCAACTAGATAATTCTAAAATTTCTCAAATTAATTCCAAGTAATTAAATTAAATTATGCAGTGGAATAAAATAAAAGATGTAGATAAATATCCGAAGTGTACATGGAAATTATTATTTATGTAACAATGTAACATCGGTCAGATAATGATTACAAGAAAAAAAAAAAGACATTCATGTTACATTTGGGTTTTGATCCATGGGGTAAAGTCATCCTTCTTTAAATTTCTTCACTTGAAAAGGTTTTAACAGCTATAAGCATATGGCAGAGTGAGAAATATTATACTAAGAGTATAAGGGTATAAAATTCACAATGGATAATTATTGGCTAAATAGAGCTTGATATTAAAATACAAAGTATATAATGCATAAATCATTTGACATATAATACAGAAATCATATAAACAAAACAATTATAACCACGGTACAGAACAGAACAGAGGATAAATGGATCCATGACAAATAGAGGGTCACAGTGTGACTAATCAGAGGGCCAAAGGTTATTTAAGTTTCCCAAGGTATGGGACTGTCAGAGGGTCACTAAAGTGACAATTCATAAGGCCAGTAATTATTTAAGCCCCCAAGGCGTGGGACCTCCGTGGTGGCACTTATTCAAAAATAATGTTTTTAAAATCATTGTCAAATAATTTCTAAAATTTAAACAAATATATCCATGGGTTTCAATTTAAGTAAATAGAGTTCTGAAAAATGATCCACGTAATTAAAACATTAACATAACCATAAAACATAATTATATAAAATAAATTGTGATAACTCAAAACATTCGTAAAATATATTATGGTAACTCAAGATATAATATAACTCACCTAAATATTGACCCTTAACCTTTTGCCTTTACTTTTCTATTATTGTCTCGTTAAACCCCGTATGTATATTTCTTCTGAAGCTTGGTGATCTCGACTACAGAGTCCTGAACTATTTATAAGGAGAGTATGCGTGGTCTCTATTTGACATGTGGCACGTTTTGCCACCACTCAATAGGTGTCAATTGCCCAATTCCCATCTATCCCTCTAGGTAGGTGACTCACCTAAGCTATATGCTTATTTATCTAAGCTATATGCTTATTCACTATCCTATACATTAGGATGGTGATAATCCATCTTTTTGTGTGTGTGTGTGTGTGTGGAGCTTATCCACTCCACATTGGAGTTTATTTACAACAACCCTGCTTCATTTTACATTAATCCTAATTAATAGAATAATTGCACAATAACTCCACATGTAAATTAAATTACATATTATCGCATACTATCATAAAATTAATTATTTTATGTGATTGGTTGTGGTATTAATTAAATATTTAGGATGTGACAATGTTTGTCTTTGAAAGAGCTCAACATATTAGAACAATCCAGGTAACTAATGGCTTGGTGGTTGATTTTACGGGGAAATCTACAATACGTTTTTTTTTTTTGGGTGAAATTTCCATTGATTTGTATTGACACATGAATCAGTCCTCTCAACATAGTTTTGATAGGACTCGATGGAAGTTTTGTGGAAAAGTAGAACTTATTTGATATTTTTCTTAATTTTAATATAGCAATCCTCCTTTGTGACACTAACTTCAAGATGTGTGTAAATTTGGTGTTTGACATTGACAATACTTTTGGATCAAATAGGTGTTTTATTTTGCAGGTTTCTTCTGCTACACATATTCAGACGATGCTGCCAACATGCAGTGACTCAATATCTGATGATCTTGCGACAAATTGTAATACTGATCCAGCTCTTTGCTCTCAAGGGAAAGCATATTCTAGCATCCCACTCCTATTTGCTTCCCTGACTGGTGAGAGTGGTGTTGAAGATTATTAGGGTTGTAAGGTCTTTTCAATGCTTCCTTGGAGGGAAACTCCATGCATACCCACTTTCTTAATAATTCATTGTTGTCGGCTAGTAGGGAGTGCGCTGTCTTACGTTATAAGAAAAAGAAGAAGACATGCAAGTACGTACACATGAACATAAAATTCTATTTATTGCATGATAAGAAGTTTTATTTAGTTATTTATATTTTTATTTATTTCAAAAATATACGTGCATGTAGAGCGTTAGATATGTTTGCAGCATACATGTATTCTTCAGTTGGTATAAAAAATATCTCTTCTAATTGATAGATATTTTTCATTGCATTAATCAAGATCAACATCATGGATAGTTTGTGAGAATATTCGGCTTTATATATATATGGTAGTATATATATTTTGTATATATTAGGGATTAAGTAGGTATTCTTCTTTTCTTTTTCAATCTTAGGTTAGATTATTACATAAATTGAGGTACTCTTGTATTATAAAAACACTTGAATATACATAAATTATTCAGAAAACTTACATGGTATCAGAGCTTGGTTCGAAACCCTAACAATCATTGTGTATCTCTGGTTTGAATCTCAGAATCGATTGAGTTCTCTGGTTCATGTCTGGTTTGAGAAGACCCCGTTGGTTCTTCTTCTTCCCTTCGTTTGGTTCAAAGTTTCCTCATAATTGCCCCGTTGAATTCTCTATTGCATCAACTTTGCACGACCCATTTGGTCTGAAACCTGTCGACCCATCTGGTCAGAAATCATAAATCGATTTTAGTTGAGATCGAAGGTTTCTGGTTTGTGGACATTGACTCACGATCTCTCTTTGGTTCAGTTCTCTGGCTCAGTTCACCCTCTACTTTGTTTAGCTTGTGCAACTTCGTGGGTTTTCATCGTGGTTCTTCCCTCTCTATTTCGTCTTCTTTAGTTACTAGAATTGCGACATCAGTCGCACCTGTCAGAGTTGTGAACCATTGCGTTGCGACCCATTGCATCGCGACATCTTTCTCTCTTGTTCTGAGTCTTGTGACCTGGGAGTTCCTTTTTGACTGACCATAGTTCTCTCTTATTCTTGTTTGGATTAAACAAGTTTCTAGATATTACAATTTGATCTATCAATTTTCTATTTATTACACTTTGCCCAATTAGTTCTCTAGTTTTGGTTCATTATGATGTTGGATACCCATCAGCTTGAGCCTTTTGCAAAGCCCAAGAAAGGGCCACTGGTTTTAGATGAGTATGCCTTCTTCCGTTAGAAGGGCCATTGGAAATACCACTGTCCCAAGAAGGACGTCTGCCTGCCTCGTCTTTTTAGCAGTCTTAGAACCAATTCCGAGCTTCTCCCGCTGCTTATATTGCATTTGCTCTGGCTCCTGATCTTGACTTAGCTTTCTCGAGTGCTTAAATTAGTCAGTTTCAGCATATACTGTCTACCTTTCGGCCATCCCCATCTGTCTCCATTATTTCCTCTCTATATTCAGGTTTGCTTGGGTCTTCTTCAGGTATTTCTTTGTCTATCTAGATTTTTGACGTTGGTGTCTCTCATTATATGACTTCCTATCTCTCCTTATTTTAAAATTGTACTCCCCCTCTATTTTCTATTACTGTTAATATTGCTAATAAGTCTAGTATGTCTGTTATATCTGTTGAGTCTGTCTTACCGTCAGCTATGTTTGCTATTTTTATTCTATCTATCCTTTATGTTCCTCATTTATCTATTAGTTTATTATTTATCAGTCAGCTTGATGCCTCCAGTTTTGATGTTATCTTTTCTTCTTCTATCTGTTCTATGCAGGATCGAATGTCTAAGCAATAGATTCGAACTAATCGTAGATTTGGAGACCTCTATGTGGTAGAGAGCCTACACCTTCCTATGACTACCTCTCCAACAATTTTTTTCCTCTTTTCCGTTAGATTCTTTGTTAAGTCCTTTCTATTTATAGCATTCCAAATTAGGGCATTTGTTTGCTGACCGCTTACGGCCTTTAACTCAGTCAAGTGTATTGGGTGAAATTTCTCCTAGTCAACTTACCGAGTGTCGGGGGTGTAAATTTGCCAAAATGATAGCCTTGCCTTTTCGTAAAAATACCTTTATATCTGATACACCGTTTTCTTTAGTTCATACTGATGTTTGGGGTCCTTCTCATTTTCTTACTAAAAGGGGTTCTGCATACTATATTTCATTTGTTAATGACTGCACCTGTTACACTTGGGTTTATCTTATGACTCATAAGCCTGACTTCTACCAGATATACCGTACTTTTCAGTCTATGGTCATTACACAGTTTAGGTCTACTATTAAATTGTTGCGATCTGACTTAGGTAGGGAATACTTTAAACTGAGTTTTGTGAATATTTGGCCAATTTAGGTACCATTTACCAAACTTCCTATATTGATACACCTGCCCAAAATAGTCGAGTTGACCGTAAACACCATTATCTCCTTGAGACAGCTAGGTCTCTCTTTCTCTCTACCTCTGTTCTAACTTCGATTTGGGGTGAGGCAGTTTTTACTGCTGCTTTTCTTCTCAATCGTATGCCTACCCCCTTCTTTCTGGACGGTCTCCTTATAAGGCTCTATTTTCTTAACTTCCTAACTACTCTCTCATTCGTGTGTTTGGGTCTACTTGTTTTGTTTTTTTACCCCGTAAAGATAGGACCAAACTTAGTGCCTGGTCTATCCTATGTGTCTTTTTGGGTTACCGTCTCACTCAGAAAGGTTATCGTTGTTATGACCCTATTTCCCGTCGCCTTATGCCTCCCGCCATACTGCCTTTGTCAAGCGTCTACCTTACTTTCAGCTTCCTCCTCTCACAGCTCTAGTTTCCAAAGAGGATTTGGTTCATATCGATCCATTTCCTTCTGAGGTTCTTCCTGATGAGTACATCTCTACTGTTCCTTATGAGCTTATTCCCTCTTCACCTTGTATTATCCCTCTTAATGAGTCCCTCTCCACTCCCATGAATTTGTTCTCTCCTCTCATCCATCTTCCCCACCTACTCTTACTCCTGCTCCTGCTCCTGCTCCTGCTCCTGCTCCTGCTCCTGCTTCTCCTCCTCCTCCAGTGTTAGTCTATTCTCATCGCAAGGCTCTCCCTCTGCTAGTTGTCTTTGCCCTTGCTGCTGATTTTCTTGCTTTCGACGACTTTGATCTTGCTAACCGTAAGTATCCCCTTCATATCCGTAAACAAGTAGTCAAACTTGGTTTTGCTAAAATAAGTTTTTCTCCTTTATACTATACGTTTTTGTCTACTATTCATTCTTTTTCAAAAGCTCAGTCTTACAAGGAGGCTTGCCAGGATCCTCATTGGATTCAAGCTATAGAGGATAAGTTGTCTGCTTTGCAAAAAACTAGTACTTGAGAGTTGGTTCCTTTGCCTGCTGGTAAGAATCTGGTTGGTTGCAAATGGGTCTATAAAGTCAAGACTCATTTTGATGATTCTCTTGAGCGCTACAAGGCTTGCCTGGTTGCCAAGGGTTTTTTTATAGAAATAAGATGATTATTGTCCGTACTATGATATTGTCATTACTGTTCGTCATTGGCCTCTTTATCAGATGGATGTTAAGAATACTTTTTTTAATGGTCATCTCACTGAGGAGGTTTACATGCATCCTCCTTCTGGCCTTTACCATTCCTCTAGTTAGGTTTGTCGTCTTTGACGTGCTGTGTATGGTTTGAAGTAATCTCTTCGTGCTTGGTAAGATCGCTTTCAAACTACTGTCACTAAGCTTGGTTTTCATCTTTCTGCCCAAGACTCTGCGTTGTTTCTCCTCTACACCTATGCTAGTTTTGTTGCCTTATTATTGTATGTAGATGATATGATTATTACTAGCTCTGATTTTTCTACTATCTCTAGGTCAAACATCATCTCTTCTGCACCTTTGAAATGAAGGATTTGGGCCCATTGCGGTACTTTCTTGGTATTGAGGTGGCTTCTTCTCCGAATGGCTACTTTCCGTCTCAGGCCAAGTATGTTAATAAAGTTATTCACCGTGTTGGTTGTACTGACACTAAGATTGTTGATACCCACCCCCATTGTGCTTAATGTGAAACCTAACACTACTGATGGTTTTCCTTTGCCTGATTGTACTTTATATCCAGAGCTCGTGGATTGCTTAGTCTATCTAACGGTTACTCGCCCTGATCTTGCATATGTTATTCATGTGATTAGTTAGTTTGTTTATGCTCTTCGTTCTACATATTGGGCTGCTTTGATTCAGATTCTTCGCTATCTCCAGGGTACTATATTTTAGGGTTTACTATTGACCTCTATTTACTCTTTGGACTTGGTGGCCTATACTAATTCTAATTAGGTTGGTGATGTGACTGACTGCAAGTTGACATTTGGTTTCTGTATGTTTCTTGGCGATTCCTTGATTTTTTTGAAAAAGCAAGAAACAATCTGTTATTGCTCGCTCTACTGCCGAAGTTGAGTATTGTGCTATGGCTCATGCTATTGCTGAGATTGTTTAGCTTCGTTGTCTCTTGTCTAATTTGGGTGTCCTGCAATCTTCTCCAACATCTCTCTACTGTGACAACCGCAGTGCTATTTAGATTGCCCACAACACTATCTTCCATGAGCAGATGAAGCACATTGCAATTGATTGTCACTTTGACCGCCAGCATCTGTAGTTTGGCTCTATCTCGCTTCCTTTTGTCTCTTCGGCTACAACTTGTTGACTTCTTTACTATGACTCACACTGCTCGGTTTCAATTTCTTTTTGACAAACTCTCGGTATTTTTTGCTAACACACCTTGAGTTTAAGTGGGGTGTGAGAATATTCGGCTTTATGTATATATGGTAGTATATATATTTGTATACATTAGGGATTGAGTAGATATTCTTCTTTCCTTTTTCAGTCCTAGGTTATTTTGTTATATAAACTGAGGTACTCTTGTATTATAAACACAATTGAATACACCAAAATTATTTAGAAAACTTACAATTGACTAGGGGAGTGACTTGGCCATACACTATATAAGATTAAAAGACATCTTAAAAGAATTGTGAAAAATTAAGCAACAACAGTAGAAGCAAAATGCTTAATGAAGCAAGTAAAATTCATAATCTAATTCATACACCATTAGTTAAATGATCAATACAAGAACTTTTGACTTATTCTATTACAATATTACATAATATTGCCCCAGCTATGTCAACCAATTTTTGTTGACTTGTAACACTACCATGCACATCTGATGTTGCCAGAGTCGGAAAACTCGATCCCCCACTTCCTACAGCTGGATTTTTGGAAAGCTTCCAAAGTCAGGGTTCTAAAATAGAGGAAATAATTTACAACCTGGAGAGGAATATGGCTGGGATTTGGCTTATTTTCTGAAGAGGCAGATAAGGATCTCTGGAATTATTTGGAAGAATTCTCTGGATAGTCAATGTTTTAGGAGATTTTAAGTGTTAATTCAAGCCCCAAGGGTAAAAGAATGAGTTACGTTTGATTGGGAATCAATAGATAAGGGGTTTATGGGTCTAAAAAATGGATTTTCCTAGAGTTATGAAGAATAATTGGACAACAGTAATTTTCTGGAAGAGGAGGAGGAGGAGACCAAATGTGATAACCACTCCCCTACCACTAGGGTAGACCACCTCCTGGCAGACTGTTGTGGGATCAAATGTGAACCAATTCTTTCAAACCTAACTATGATAGTGTGGCCAAGGGCAACCAAGGTCGAGCAGGAGAAAGAGGACTTGTTAGGGATTGGAATAGAGATTCGGATATTTGGTTATTGCAGAGTATTGGAAATACCACTAGCAATGTGGCTAGACTTTGGCCCCTTTAGAGACGGCCTCCAACTTGCTCACTCCTTGAACATCTCTAGACTAAGAGTTGAAACTGATGCACAACTACTCATCCAGCTCCTTAATAGAAACTCAAGTGAAAATCACCCTATAAACTTTCTCATATCTGATTGCAGATTCATCCTGGCCCAGCTCGATACAATAATTGATTCGATTCAATCTATCGTGAGGCCAACAAATGCGTTGATAAGTTAGCAAATCAAGGATGTACTACAAACATCTTTACTGTTTTACTTCTAGGAGGTTCTATTTCCACATCCCATATTCTCTCGGTTCACACATTTTTTTGGTTGGGATATCAACTTCCAAACAAAACTACATGGTTTGGAAATCAACTTTTGAAAAACCTATCGTTTGGCTATATCTTTGGATCGGAAATTGATTTCCAAACCATAGATTTTCATTCAGAAGTTGATTTCCGAACCGCATAATTTTGTTCAAAAGTTTATATATGAACTAAAAATGGTGTGTCAATTGAGAGAAAATTGTGCGTGGAAATAAAAGCTCTCTTTACTTTCATGCTTGTTGTTCATTCAAGTTATGTATCAGATGATGTCTCGTTTACTGTTGACTATGTTTATTTTAGTGCATTATGCGACCCTTCTTAACTCAAAAAAAGGACGTATCTCCTTGTTCCCACATTGTGATTCAGTCTCTTGGTGGCCTTCACTAGCAAGTACACGTATTGCCTTGTTCCTCGTGTTTCAACTAGAATGTTTCTCAGTGGCCTTTGATCTGGAGTTGATTATGACAAGGTCAGATTGGCTGAGACTTCTTACTTTGCCATGAATAAAGCACAAGTCCACGGTACAGTTGCTTATTCATGGAGCCTTATAAGATTTTCAAACCATATGATTTTTCATGTAATTTGTAAGTTTAATTATCTTCTTGTTACAAACTTACATACGGGTTTGACAAGAAAATAAGGTATACTTCCCGCAAGGTAAGGACTGATGTCAGGAAGCGAGTCAAGGGACGTTTCGTGTAGGCTAGTGATCCACAAGATTATGACCTATCGAGCCAGAAAAAGCCACTTCGTGAGCTATTTTGGATTCTACTTGCCCTTTTTATGAAAGCTTGGGCTAAGGAGGCTGAAGTAGTCAGTTTTGCAATGTCGATTTAAAGTAGTTTGGTCAAAGTGCGTGAATGATGAAATTCTGGAGGTCTGAAAGCTCCATCTTTGTGCCAAGCTATTGTTTCAACTCCAATTTCAAGTGGTATTTCTTATGGTGGAAAAAAAATGCATTTCATAGCATAATGAATGGGTGAATAAAAGTATGAAGTCATAAAAAGCTTATGGTTTGAACTTGTTTGTCATATTCCTGCCACTTATTGTTAGGGAAAATATATGATTCCCCACAAGTAAATCAATCAATGGGAATAGAAACTAATGCGGAAAAATTAAATCAAAAGCAACACAAGAATTTTTACGTAGTTCCCTCAATGTAAGGTATGTCCATGGGATCGAAATTCGATTCCACTATCAACCAAATAAGTTTCCAAACGATTACAAACGAGACACGAATGGTCTCACAAAACCACCCTTAGGTGAATTCCAAATAATCACAAATAAACAAGAGGAAAGACCTCACCAAATAGATGAACCAAAATCTTCAAAACCAAAGTTGTAGAAGACCCAAAATAACGAACCAAATCAACCTCAAACTCCAAACCAGCTGCTTGAAAGCAGAGTAACAAACAAGGCACCAATTCTTGTTTGACCAAGTCAAATCCAGAGCCACAAACAACACCAATTGAAACCTAGAGTTATACACCAAGCACTGTTGCAGAAAAACTTTGTTGCTGCCGCTCTATCAATGCCTCGGATGAACATAATATATATATATATATATATTAAATCTTGAGTTTTGTAAAAAAACCCTAATTGTTATTAAACTGAATTAGGTCTCTAAAACTTAGATATAATATATTAAAATATATTATACCTAAACCAAACCAAACCAAACCAAATTAAAATTCTTTAACAAACCAATTGGGTCTCACACTCCAATAAGGAGGTATACTCAACAATTCTACCCCTACCTACTTAGGTGGAGATATCAATCATACCCGCCAAAGTTCGACACTTTAAATGTTTGTCCCTCGACAAAGTCTTAGTCAACATATTCAAAATATTACCATCTGTGTGAACCTTTTCGAGTTGCAACAATTTCGAATCTAACACATCACGAATCCAATGGTATCTCACATCAATGTGTTTTGATCTTGAATGAAAAGTATAATTTTTACTCAAGTGAATAGCACTTTGACTACCACAATAAAACATATACTTTTTTTGCTTCAAACCCAACTCTTGCATGAATTTCTTCAACCATAACTCTTCTTTGCAAGCTTCCGTAATGGCAATAAATTTAGCTTCAGTAGTTGAGAGAGAAACACATTTTTCTAATTTAGATTGCCATGCCACAGCTCTCCCTGTAAAAGTCATCAAATATCCCGAAGTAGATTTCCTAGAATCAACATCACCGGCCATGTCAGAATCCATGAACCCATCAAGCATCGGCTTACCATCCCCAAAATACAAACACACCTTCAAAGTCCCTCGAAGATACCTTAGAATCCATTTTTACCGCTGCCCAATGTTCTTTACTCGGATTAGAGAGAAAATGACTCACCACACCAACAGTATGAGCAATATCCGGCCTTGTACAAACCATGGCGTACATCAAAGAATCAATTACTGAAGCATAAGGAATTTTCAGCATCTCTTCCTTGTCTTTCCCACTTGTAGGACATTGATTCGAACTAAGTTTGAAGTGACCTGCAAGTGGACAACCAACCGGCTTTGCTTTATCCATGTTGAACCTCTCAAGAACTTTCTCAATGTAACTTTCTTGAGACAACCAAATCAGCCCCTCTTTGCGATCACGAACAATTTTCATACCAAGTATTTGCTTTGTTGGTCCCAAATCTTTCATAGCAAAAGATTTACTCAACTCTAACTTCAGCTTGTTAATCATGGTAGAATCTTGACCCACAATTAACATATCATCAACATAAAGCAAAAGAATAATAAATTTGCCATCCGAAAATTTTTTCACAAACACACAATGGTCCGAAGTGGTTTTAGAGAAACCATTATTCATCATGAAAGAGTCAAATTTTTTATACCATTGTCGCAGGGCTTGCTTGAGGCCATACAAACTTTTCTTCAATTTACAAATAAATTTCTCTTTCCCTTTCTCCACAAAACCTTCTGGTTGCTCCATGTAAATTTCTTCTTTAAGATCACCATGAAGAAATGCGGTCTTCACATCAAATTGCTCAACTTCAAGGTTCATACTTGCAGCCAAGGTTTTGAAACCCGGACCGGACCGGCCGGTTCAACCGGTTGAACCGGTGACCGGATGAGGTTCCGGTCCGGTTGGCCCTCCAAAACTGGTCACATGTAAAAACCGGTGTATTTCCATAGAACCGGTGAAACCGGTGGTTCAACCAGTGAACCGTTCGAACCGGTTCTGGGTTAATTGAACCGGGGCGGTTTGATTATATATATATAAAAAAAAAAAATTTAGATCTGCTTTTGTTTTTCGTTGCTTATCTTCTCAGCCATCTAGGGCTTCTTCACACCACAGGTCTCTTCCCTTCCTTCTGTTAGAGCATGCGATCTATCTCTCTG
Source organism: Camellia sinensis (assembly GCF_055761805.1). NCBI lineage: Eukaryota > Viridiplantae > Streptophyta > Magnoliopsida > Ericales > Theaceae > Camellia > Camellia sinensis. Next base: position 85,040,141 of record NC_138972.1, read on the forward strand.
TTTTTTTTCCGCCATTAACGAATCAACTTGTCAACTTTACACACTGATTCACCACCACTGCTGCCAAGAATCTCAGCCACCAGCAGCCTCCAGGTATTATTTTGATGAATGTGTGAATCTCCTTCTTTGTTTTTCAAAGAAATTGGGTCTACTTACACACTGATTTTCCTTTTCCTCAATGAAATTTTTTTTTTTATTGGGTCTACTTATATATTCTTCAGAAATATATATATATATATATACAGATTTATTTTTGTTGATTATCAACGGTCCTGTTAGTGCATCAGAATGATGAATCTTTAGATCTGTTTTTGAAAAATATATACAGATTTTTTATTCTTCTATTTTCTATTTTTTCTTCACAATTTTTTTCCCCCTTTATAGATAGATCCAAAGTATGATTTTTACAGGATATGAAAATAAGTGCCAGTTAAAAATTATAGTCAGAATTAATAATATTAGATAGGAAGATAAATGATTGAAATATGTAAAGAGAAATTTATTGAATATATTGAGATGCTTCCATGAATTGATTTTATACTTGAATTATATATATATATATATATACGTATGTAAAATCATATTACATACAGAGCAATTTTATCAGTTCATACAAATTGGCCTGACAATAGGGGTTAACCCCAATGAGCATGTTTGTTTTGTTTTATTAGCATGTGCTCTTTCAAAAATAAAAAACTTAACCAGTCAATGATATATAGAAAACATATTTTAAATTGAAATTGTGCACTAATTTCCCAATATCAAATGACTACTTCTTCAATACTAGTTTTGTTTATGACAATACCTATTGTTCACCTTTCGATTTGAATGTCAAAAAGAAATAAAATAAAATGTATACTGTATTTGGCTTGTCCAAAATTAGTGGAGGAGGAAAATTTTACCTAGATCCCAATATGAAATAGAGGCTGGACAATCATCATTGGATGCTCACAGAAAATTACGAAGAAAAAAAAAATTCCTCTAATAAATTGGGTCTATTTGATCTCCTTCTTGATATACTAAATTAATTGTTGCTGTAGATAGAATGTGAGAGGGTGATTTATGATCTGGAGTTGGGCCGAGGTAGTGACCGAGCAGGTTGAGAGCCCAGCAGTGCATTGGGCCGAGATGATCGACTGTTCGCCATGGACGGCGATCAGAACTTGGGCCGGGCAGAACTTGGGCCGAGTGCGTCCCGCCCCAGACCGTAAAGAAGCAGCTCGGTAAGGCAGTGCTCGGTCGGACCAGGATGCTCGGTCCGAGGTTAGCCGAAACCAGACAAGCCGAGTGACCGGCGCCCGGAAAGGCGCGGTCGGCCGAGGTTACCGTTTGACCAGCATGTAAGCTGGCCACGGGGTGCTTCGGGCTAGGCGTTGCCGAGATGCCGCCGAGCCCGGTCCCCCCTTGGACTCTGCCAGGGAAGTGCTTGGGTATGAAGCACGGCACTGCGCAGCAACGCGTAGGGCATCTCGGCTGCCGAGCTCCAGCTGTGATGACAGGCAGTTGGGATTAGGTGATGATTGGCATGGTTTATGCTGACAGATGGGATAGCGGAGCCACGTGTCAGGAGCTGACTGGGAGTGGATGTGGGGCGCAGAGGGTATATACACATGTCTGCGCCCCCCATACTGGACAGACGAACATCTCTGTAAGGATTTCTTACACTCAAACACTCTCTCCCTTCTCTCTATCCATCCTAAGGTGTGTGCTAACTTGAGCGTCGGAGGGTTTTTCCGGCCACACACCGCCGGGTAGCTCACCGTTACTTGCTCGCAGGTGATCGGACATCGACGGAGCTCGGAAGAAAGGAATACGGGCTTGCCGGAATATTTTCTCCCCGTACAGAATGTAAAATTATTTGTCCTGCTACTGCTGTTGTTGCTATAGATAGAATAGAATGAAAAATTGTCACATGATATACTAAATTTTGTCACTGCTGCTGTTCTTATTCTACCTTTTTTTACTTTTTTTCATTTGTTCTTATTCTACCTTGTAAGTTGTAGTTGTGAGAAATGTCATCTGGTCAGAATTCAACAGCTAATTCAACCCAAGCCACAAGGGGAAAATCTGATATTGCATGGGCACATGTTATTGAGGGACGAGATGCCAATGGGAAGAAGACTTACTCATGTATGTATTGTGGGAAAACTATTAAAGGTGGAGGGATTAATAGAATGAAGCAACATCTTGCAAAGAAGTCAGGTGAGGTTGGGCCATGTAAAAAAGTTCCCCCAGATATTCAATATCAAATGCATGAGTCTTTGAAAGCATTTGATGAAAAGAAGAAACAAAGTGAAGAAAATTATGATCAATTAAATCCTTATGGTCCAGGTGGCTTTCAATTTGAGGGTGATGATGTTTATGTTAATGTTGATGATGAGGATGATGAGGTTGTGAGAACAATTCCTCAGAACAATAAGGGCATTTCAATCAATGAAGGAGCTGGAAGTGGGAATAAGAGTAAAGCACCAATGACACAGAAAGGGAAGGGGAAGAGACATGAACCAACAAAAATCGGTGATTATTTTGCACCAAGGACCACTCCGGGTTCTCAACCAACTATCAAAAGTACCCTCCAAACTAAAGAAGCCATACATAGAGCACATATGATTGTTGGCAAATTCTTTTATGATACTTGTATTCCAATCAATGTTGTGAACTCCATTTATTTTCAGCCCATGTTTGATGCCGCAATTGCCATTGGTCCAGGATATAAGGTCCCTACGTACCATCAACTTCGAGTTCCTTTATTGAGAGACTCAAAAAAAGAACTTCAATTGTATATTGACACTTTGAAGAGTTCGTGGGCTGCTTGTGGATGTACTATTATGGGTGATGGTTGGACTGATGGTAGACAAAGAAATCTAATAAATTTTCTTGTCTATAGCCCTATGGGAATTGCTTTTGTGAAATCAATTGATGCCTCTGATGTTGTCAAAGATGCTACTCTTCTTTCTAAATTGTTTCTAGAGGTTATTGAGTGGGTAGGAGCGTCGAATGTTATTCATATGGTGACAGATAATGGAGCAAATTATAAAGCTGTTGGAGGACTTGTAAATGCTACTTACAAATCTATAAATTGGTCTCCATGTGCAGCTCATTGCTTGAACTTAATCTTAAGTGAAATTTCCAAGATGAATCATGTGCATGAGCTTGCTATTAAGGCATCAAAGGTGACAAGGTACATATACAACCGTTCATGGTTGTTAGCTCGGTTGAGAAAGAAGAAGAGTTGGACTGAAATTGTGCGCCCAGGTGCAACGCGCTTTGCCACTACTTTCCTTGCATTGCATAGTATTTATGAGCATATGCATGATTTGCAAGCTTTGGTGACAAGTAAGGAGTTTGCAAGTTCAAGGTTTGCCAAAGAGAATAAAGGAAAGGATGCCATTGATATCATTTTAGATAAACAATTTTGGAAGAATTGCTTCATCATTGTTAAGATTGTTGAGCCACTTATGCGTCTCTTGCGTATTGTTGATGGAGATGAGAAACCGTCCATGGGATATGTTTATGAAGGCATGTATAGGGCAATCAAAGGTATTAAAGATATTTTCAAGAGAAACAAGAGGTTGTATAGGCCTTACACAACAATCATTAAAACTCGTTGGGATAATCAATTGCGAAAGAATATACATGCGGCTGCTTATTGGTTGAACCCAGCTTTTCAATATGATCAAGCTTCATTTTGCAAAAAGCCAGAGGTTATGAATAGTGTACTTGATGTGATTGAAACTAAAGCCACATCAAGTAAAACAAAGCTCATGAATGAACTTAGATTGTTTCGAGATCGACAAGACAGTTTTGGAAGAGAGCTTGCCATTATTACATCAAAGAAAACACAACCTGGTAATCTCTTTTTTTTTTAATAGTAATTATCATTATTATATGCTTGTGATTAGAATATTTTATCTCATTTATCTATTTCTTATTTCTTTTTATTTTTTATTTTTTATAATATCTTTCTTTCTTTCTTGATAATAAGATGAATGGTGGAAGATGTTTGGACACAGTGCTCCAAATTTGCAAAAGTTAGCCATTCGAATTCTTAGTCAAACTAGCAGCTCTTCTGGGTGTGAAAGGAATTGGAGCGTCTTTGAACGCATACATACAAAGAAGAGGAATAGACTAGAACATCATAGGCTTAATGATCTCGTGTATGTTCATTACAACTTGCGATTGAAGAATAGGTAAATTAATCTTTCTCATATAGTAACTAATGGATTCTTTATTTTATTCGTTTATTTAGTCTTACAATTGAATTAATATAGGAAGTATTACAAAACAAGGAATTATGATCCCATTGACATTGAAAGCATTGACAAAATCGAGTTTTGGATTATTGAAGAAGAAAGACTAGAACAAGAGGAGCCTCCATTGCTTGATTATGATGAGCTTGAAAAAATTCTTTATGAAGAAGATGAGCCTCCACGATATAAGAAGCAATGTCATGGTCTACGAGATGATTAGAAAATAATGTTTCATCATTAAGAAACATTTTTTTTATTATTATCTATCATTATCAAAATGACAGCTTAATGATTTTATTTTAACTATTGTAGATGATGTTGAGGATGATATGGAGGTAGAACTTCTTGGAGATGATATCGACTTGGGATCTTTTGGTGATGTGAACATTGATAATAGATCAAACAATCCAAGCTCTAGTGCAAATGGGAATGAGAATGATGATGATGATTGGCTAAATTATCGTCCCTAGGAGATTTAGGAAAAAATCAAAGATTGTTTGTGATGTTATGTTGTGTTGTCTGTAAACTTTGGACTTAGTTTTGTCTTTTTTGTAACTTATGTCTTATGGATTGCTTTAGTTGGATGCTTTCCTAATTTTTATTGCTATGATTGTTGTTTTTAATGGCTAATTTTTCATCTTTAATTTTATTTGTTGTTAGTATGTGAAGTGTTATGGCTTATATTCAAGAAATTTTTTTTTTAAGTATAGAAAAACATCACTAAAAATATTTAAGAATTTTTTTGAAAAAAATTGAAAATTTAATATTTAAATTATTAATTTATATTTTTTAAAAAATTATTTATGACATAATTATGACGTCACGGTTCGATCCGGTTCAACCCACCGGTTGAACCGGTGACCCGTCCACCCAATCATTTTTCCGGTTCGCTCACCGGTCCGGTTTTTAAAACCTTGCTTGCAGCCATGCCAAGTACAACCCGAATAGAAGACATCTTCACAACCGGTGAGAAAATCTCGTCAAAGTCAGAACCTTTCTTTTGCCCAAAGCCTTTCACAACAAGACGTGCTTTGTATCTCAGATTCTTTCTATCATTCTTCAATTTGAAGACCCACTTATTTTTCAAAATTTTTCTCCCTTTAGGCAACTTTACTAAATCACAGGTGTGATTTTCAAGTAAGGAATTCATCTCCTCTTCCATTGCATTTTTCCAATCATCTTTCTTTGCATGCTCAATTGCTTCTTGGTAGCTCTCAGGCTCCTGTTGATCAGAAATCAACACAAATTCATTGGGAGGATACTTTCTTGAAGGTTGTCGGTCCCTTGTAGATTTTCTTAACTCAAGTTGTGGTGGCGGTTCTTGAGTTGGATACTCTTCCTCAATTTCTGACTCAACTTCATTAGGATTAGTATCATCATCTACATCCTCAAGAGGTGGCTGCACATCTCCCCCATTTTCATTATCCACTAAAGACGAAGGAGATGGATCAATGTCAATGAGATCACTAGTTTTTTGCTCCGGTTGATCACCTTTGCCAAAGTCTTCAATTGTTTGGTCTTCAAGAAACACAACATCACGGCTTCGAATGACTTTCTTGTCGACCGGATCCCACAATCTATACCCAAATTTATCACGCCCATAGCCAAGAAAAATACATTGTCTTGACTTATTATCAAGCTTGGACCTCTCATCCTTTGGAATGTGAACAAAAGCTCGGCAACTAAATACTCTCAAGTGCTCATAAGACACATCTTTGTCAGTCCAAACTCTTTCAGAAACATCACCATTCAAAGGATAGCAAGGAGACAAATTGATCACGTCAACCGCTGTCGTCAATGCCTCACGCCAAAAGGATCTTGGCAATTTAGCTTGTGAAAGCAAACACCTTGTTCTTTCCACAATGGTGCGGTTCATCCTCTCGGCAAGGCCATTTTGTTGAGGAGTCTTCTTAACTGTCTTTTGGTACCGAATACCTTGGCTGCGACAATACTCATCAAATGACCCAATGTATTCACTACCATTGTCTGATCGGATGCACTTCAATTTTTGCCCTGTTTCTCTTTCAACCATGGCCTGAAAATGCTTAAATACTTCTAGAACTTGATCTTTAGTTTTTAGTAGAAAAGCCCAAACTTTCCTTAAATAATCATCAATGAAAGTAACAAAATAAAATGCACCACTATGTGTTCTAACTTTCAAAGGACCGCAAACATCCGAATGAATCAACTCCAAAACATTTTCTTTTCTAGAAGCAACATTTTTCTGAAAAGAAACTCTATGTTGTTTACCCGCCAAACAATGAACACAAGTTTTAAGATGTGTACCTTTCAAACCGGGTAGAAGCTCTTTCTTGAACAAAACTTGCAGCCCCTTTTCACTCATGTAGCCAAGCCACTTGTGCCATAATTCGGTAGAAGTATCATCTTCAAGTGTATTAACAACACCTTTACAAATTTTCCCTTGCATTGAATAAAGTGTATGAGTCTTCTTGCACTTAGCCACCACCAAAGAATCCTTTGTGAGCTTCCATATTCCATCACCAAATTTGTTGTTGAAGCCTTCATCATCTAGCTTTCCAATAAAGATCAAATTGAGGCGAATGTCGAGAACATGCCTCACATCTTTAAGCAACAACTTACAACCCAAATTTGTTTCCAAGCAAACATCACCCATGCCAATAATCTTGGACAAACCTTCATTACTCATTCGAATAGAACCATAATCTCCTTTGGTGTAGGTAGTAAAGAAATCAACTCGAGAAGTCACGTGAAAAGAAGCACTGGAATCAATCACCCAATTACTCTCTTGGCCCACAAAATTGATACAATCATCTTCACAAACGACCGTGAGATCACAATTGGTAGTAACTGCTGTTGTGTCTTCTTGCTTCTTATCCACACTTTTGTCACGTATTTTCTCCTTGTTTTTGAGCTTTCGGCATTCTTGCTTCATGTGCCCTTTCTCATGGCAATAATAGCACTCAATATCTTTCTTTAAAAAAGAACCATCTTTTGATTTTCCACGGCTTTGATCACGACCATGAGGAGTCTTACTCCTCCCCTTGTTTTGCTTCGGCCTCTCACAACAAATGCTTCCGAATGAGAGGAACCCGCTGATTTTCTTCTAGTTTCTTCATTCAACAAGCTACTAGTGACTTGACCCATTGTGACAACTCCATCAGGTGCCGAATTACTAACCGTCACAACCAAAGTCTCCCAACTTTCAAGTAAAGAACTAAGTAACATCAAAGCCTGCAACTCATCATCAAAAATAATTTTCATAGAAGCAAGTTGGTTAACAATACTCTTTATTTCATTCAGATGTTCCGGAATAGGGCTTCCCTCTTTATATTTTAAATTAACCAACTTACGAAACAAAAAGGCTTTATTTGTGGCTGATTTTCTATCATAAAGACTCTCTAATTTTTTTCATAAATCATGTGCCGAAGTTTCAGTAGCAACATGAAACACACTGTCATCAATCCATTAACGGATAACACCAATGGCTTTTCGATTAAGCTTCTTCCATTCATCATCTTTCATACCCTCGGGTTTGCCACTATCACCCTCAATAGGTCCATACAAATATTTACAAAATAATAGGTCCTCCATTTTAGTTTTCCAAGTTACCCAACTTCTTCCATTGAAGCTAGACATACGACCCACATTCCCCTCCATTGATTTACACAAATAATTATACCCAAATAAGCCGTAAGTTCTGATATCAGTTGTTAGGGAAAATATATGATTCCCGACAAGTAAATCAATCAATGGGAATAAAAACTAATGCGGAAAAATTAAATCAAAAGCAACACAAGAATTTTTACGTAGTTCCCTCAATATAAGGTACGTCCATGAGATCGAAATCTGATTTCACTATTAATCAAATAAGTTTCCAAACGATTACAAACGAGACACGAATGGTCTCACAAAACCACCTTTAGGTGAATTCCAAATAATCATAAATAAACAAGAGGAAAGACCTCACTAAATAGATGAACCAAAATCTTCAAAATCAAAGTTGTAGAAGACCCAAAATAACGAACCAAATCAACCTCAAACTTCAAACCAGCCACTTGAAAGCAGAGTAATAAACAAGGCACCAATTCTTGGTTGACCTAGTCAAATCCAGAGCCACAAACAATACCAATTGAAACATAGAGTTATACACCAAGCACTGTTGCCGAAAACTTTGCTACTGCCGCTCTATCAATGCCTCGGATGAACATAATATATATATATATATATATTGAGTTTTGTAAACAAACCCCAATTGTTATTAAACTGAATTAGGTCTCTAAAAATTAGATATAATATATTAAAATATATTATACCTAAACCAAACCAAACTAAATTAAAATTCTTTAACAAACCAATTGGGTCCTACACTCCAATAAGGAAGTATACCCAACACTTATGGGAAGACATGTACCACAGGATTATCATGCAATTTATTAGGGTCTGTTTGGTGCAGGTTATGAGATTGTTTATAATTATTTTTTAATTGAAATCTATCTCAGAGAGTTTGGTACTATTTATGATACAAAAATAGTTTAAAATTAAATAAGTAGATTATTAGGAAATAGGAAAATGTATACTTTTAACTTTCAATATTTATATGAGAGTGCAAGGAATGCTAGTCTCACTAGATAGAATTAGTTGCATGTTGCAATATATTTCATTGCTATTATGATTGTGATTTTATTCTATATGGGAAATTGTGTTGTATACAGTGCAAGCTGTTGTACTTTAGATTTGCTTCCATCTAAATGTGTCTGTTGAAGCATTGTGAAGGATGGAATGTATGAGGGTTGAATTTTCCTCTCTGTTTGGCTGGTTATATATATATATATTTTTTTTGGCAGGAGTGTTTACAAGTTGGTTGCGGTTGCGGTTGCGGTTGCGGTTGCGGTTGCGGTTACGAAACTTCTAATTCGTCATTTGTTTGTCAGATTGGCAAATTAAAGAAAATCAATCCGTATCCGTCCGCCAATCCAGCAGATGTGGATTGAGTGGATTGACGGATGGATGTGAATCGGTTTGGCGGTTTAAAATTTTATAAATTTTTAATATAATTCAACTTGTGTACTTCCTAAAAAAAAGAATATTGCAGTCAATGGCTTAAAAAAGTATTACAATTACTGCATGCCTTATCCATATATTACAATCACAACGTGCCTCATTCACATAAAGTATTACAATATATGATTCTTAAAATATAAAAACAATTCAAACCACAAAAATCGTGAACATAATAGTAGTAAAGATTATATGCATTTATATTTGTAATAACCCCGACCTCCGATTAATGCTAAACCATGATTATCTATGCCTAACAATAATTTAGAAGGAATCCGGAATTAAATTGCATATGTATTACATTATCTTTGTGTTTTTCTCTGTTTGCCATAAAATGATCTGTTCATGTTTTGACTTTGAACTGCGAATTGAAGGCCTTATCGGCAGCTGAATCCGAAACTGATTATTGTTTTGTGTTAATTGGAATTAATGTGATTTTATGGTAAATTTAGTTGAAATTTGATTTGGTATGATTAAATTTGGTTAAATTAATGCCACTAATTAACCCTGCTAAGCACATTTTGTTTAATGGCCTAATTAGAGCCTTAGTGGCCCTTTTTAGCACAACAACACCCTCCACTCACTCCCTTCTTCATTTTACATACACTCTTGAGTCCTCTTAGACCCAAAAACATGAGAGTAGAAGAATTGGTCCAAGATTTAGAGATTTAGCTCAAATTTAAGGAGGTGCTAAGGATTGTTAACAATTGAAGAAGATTTGTAGAGCCTCAACCTTAATTTTGTAGATTGGAGCCTCCAGGTGAGAAACTAAACTCTCATTTGAGTAATTGAGTTAGATTCAACAAGATCATTAGTGAACTAAGTGAATTCATACGGGAATTGTACTAGAAATGGGCCATACCATGCATGTATGTACATTTTCTTGTAAATTGAGCATGATTTCAAAGGTTTCTTCCATGCATGTGTTAATTTCACTCACATTATGGTCATTCAACTTGTTTTCCATCAAATTATCAAGTTTGATTATGTTTTGGAGGGTTTGAATTCATAGAGGTTCTTGCATGTTGAATTAATAGCATATTCATATAGTTCATGTTGATTTTTGCACAAATTGATTTACTCTTGGGCCATGATTTCTTGAATTGAAGCTTTAAACATGTTGTTTTATGGGTTACCAAGTGTTTTCCAAAGTTTTGGCCCAGGAAATTGAGTTTTGGATGGTTAAATGTTGAATTTCATGTTTGGAGGTCAATCTGAATTTCCAGAAATTTGACCCACGCTCGAGCGGGGACTTTCACGCTCGAACGTAAAGCCTGAGTACATGCACTTCCGCTCGAGCGACAAGAGTCACGCTCGAGCATGAAATGCGTATACCCAAAAGTTTGTGTGTTTTGCAGTCCGCTCGAGCGGGGGAAGCCATGCTCGAGCGAAGGTCTATGTCACACGCTCGAGTGGGGGTCGAGCGCCCGTCGAGCGTGAATTTCATGCATCCAGCACTTTTTCATAAGTTTGCAGTTCGCTCGAGCGGGGAAGTCCACGCTCGAGTGGAGCTTCTTTATCTCCATGTCCGCTCGAGCAGGGAAATCCACGCTCGAATGTGGACCTTATCTTCAGGAAAATTTGAGAAATGGTTTTCAATGCATTCTTGCATCCTCATTCCATCCTAGGAATTCCTAGACCATGTTTAAGACCCCATAATGAGGATAAGAGATTAGAAACACACTAAGAGCAAACGACATAAGTTATGTACAATTCGAACGTGTGTTTCAAGTGTGTGTTCGTATGTGTGTTCATGTAGGTCACGCGCCTTAGAACAAGTGAAGGGCCGCCTTACCATCTAGTTACGGCGAGTAATAACTTTGTAAAGTTATGTTTAATGTTAAGTATTTTCTGAATATTATGATACGAAGTAATTAGTCCTCTGAAACGCCATGCTATGTTTGAAATGAATGAATGGTTGTCCAAAGTTCTGAAAGTTATTCATGGCATCCTTAGCATCATATGATATGCGTCCCTTTATGGGTCATCAGAAACGTCTCTGTGCACATGAGTCATCAGAATGCCTTCAAGGTCGTCCCTTTATGGGCCATCGGATTTGTTAACGCTAAGGGATGTACCACGTATGATTATATGCGAAATCTGATTATGGAAATGATTATGAATCTGTCTCTGCTAAGAATTTGATTTCTAACTCTGTGATGGACATCATTCATTAAATCCTTTACTCTGTTATTATTCATTGGGCTTTAGCTCACAGTTTATATTATGTATGTAGGTGAGCCGGCGTGTGACCAGGGCCAGAGTTGACAGCCTTCTGTTCTTTTTTTTGTCAGCCAACCGTTGTGCCTCCCGAGGAGGTTCCGATCGAAGTCTAGTTGCATGGCTGTTTTTGTACTTATGCTACTTCTGAATGTTTGTAAAGTCAGGTCTTGGGAACTCTACTTATGTAAATGTTTTGTAAATATTGAGGTCCCCCGACCGACACGCTTGTGTATATATATAAGTTTCGAAATGTTCTGTCCCATGTACGTTATCACAGCTCATTGGACCTTGTCTTTGTTGTATAATTGCTTCCGCAACCCCTTATCTTGTGCTTATCTGTTCAGAGGCCTTTAGTAATCCACGGATTACTGACCAGTTACGATGCTAAACCTATAGGGGCGGGTTTGGGTTGTGACAATATTGTTACATCTATATCTGTTTTTGAAAATAAAAACGAACCAACATCTATCATCTTTTTTATTTATTATTTTTAGAATTAGATTTAAAAACCAAAAAATATAGATAAATAATACATTTATTTTTTTCAATTCAAAAAATATATTCAAGTTGAAAACTCTTTTTCAATTGAAAACTCCTTTTCAATTGAAAACACAAACAGAATATCTAAACAAATTGAAAACACAAAGTCTTACAAATTACTAGGGGTGCTCGCGGTTTGAAAGTTCGATTGCGACCAAATGAATCTCAAATCCACCATCCGTCCAAAATTAGGCGGATTGAAAAAAATCAATCTGCAACCGTCCGCTCGTCATCACGCATCCGTCCAAAATGCGGCAGATTAATTCAGTTTGATCAGTTTAGACAAATCGATATATCCACCGCTCATCTCTAATTTTTGGGAATAGGCCATATGAGGTGATACTAGCATGGCAACTTCAAGAAGCCTTAATTGGTGGAGTATTGTGGGGTCTTTTGGAAAGAAGCTAAAACAGTCAATTTTTTGAAAAATCAATTTTTTTGTCAAAAAAACCATCAAAAAAGTCAAAAAATCAAAAAATAAGTTTTTTTATCAACTTTTCAAAACACTACTGTGTTCAGGATATTATCCAAGTAGGTGGCTAATTCATCGTACTTGACATATGTGTCTCTACGTTATGCTATCTGTAAAATTAGAAATTTTGATTTGTGCTAAAATTAGGAACTTTGATGTGCTGAAATTTATGATATATATTTGTGTGTGTGTGTGTGTTGTTGTTATTGAAATTAGGTATTTTGATTTGTGATAAAATTAAGAATTTTGATTAGGGATTCACATTTTTTTTTAAGATTAAAATAAATAAATAAATAAAATAAGATAAAAAAAAATTGGAGATAATTGTAAGAGCTTATACTAAAAACATTTATAATAAATATTTAAGTTTTTATACTTAATATTATCTCAAAAAATATTATTATTTTATTATTATTGATTTTAAACACAAGAAGTTCTTATTATCTAATTATTGTTGATTAGAATTATTATTATTATTTGAAGATTGTGATTAATAGTTGCATCCTCTAGATTATTTTTGGGGAAACTATTACTTAGGATAGATTTTGAAAATTTATTACACATTAGTGAAAAAGTTTATGATTTTAGTTATTAATATTTATAATGTTTACCACCGTTTTTATAAATTTTTTTGTCTGACACTACTGAGGTGTAATTTTCTCATTATTTTTGTTATACAGCATAATGCATCAAATTTAGTATTTCATTTCAAACTAAAAAACCCATGAAAGTTACTTGTTAGTTTAAAACTGTTATCAATTGGAGTATTTTGTGTACAAATATTGTTTGTAAACCACTTTCTTTAGGTTTAAATCATCTCAAATGGTCTATTGTATCATTTGTTATTGTCAAAATTTGGTAAAAATTTAAACGAAGCTCTGCTGCCAAATTTTGGAAATTGTCATTAAACTTTCTTTTCATTGAGAAAAATTTGAGTACAGTGGTTATATATCATTATCAAACAATAAAGGAAAAAATACTATTCAAGTGTATTGTTTAAAAATAATTACATATATATGAAAAAGTTTATCACTTTAATAATCAAAATTTATAAACTTTACTATTAATTTAAATTTTGTTTTCAGCCTTTACACCGAGATTGTTATTTCTCCAATTAAAGTTACATAGGTTGCCCTAACATAAGTACTATAGGCCCAAATTTTAATTAGTAAATGAAAATATCATTTGAGATTAGGGTTGTGCAAATGACAATATGTTGGATGTTGGTTAATAATTAAACAATGTTAAAATGATTACAAATTTCAATACATATTATATTTATAACTATCCTAATATAAAAAATGAAGTCAGCCTTGTTTGGGTTAAATTATATAAGTGCACTTTTATGCATAAATACATTTATTTGAGTCACATCAATCAATATCTCATCCCTACTTTTATACACATCATTTTATACAAAGTCAAAAAATACACTTATTTAAAAACATCTCAAAACAAAAAAATATATTTGTGTCTCATATTTTGAGTTTTTAAAAAGTATCCTTGTATTTGACTTTTTGTAAAAAGTACGACAAAAGAATAAAATGGGTCTCAAACCAATGACCTTCGATCTAATGATGAAAGCTCTTACCATTTGAGTAATACACATTAGATGTACATTTTTCTTTCTTATTACTCTTATAATGTTATTTTTATTTTTATTTTTATATTCTCAATTATCCCAAAACTTCTGTCATGTGGAATTTAGATAATAATAATAAAAAAAAATCCATGTTTCCCTACAATATTAGTTAATTTTGGTATCCTCAAGCTTTGCCATGTGAAATTTAGATAAGAATAAACAAAAAAAATCATCCACGTTCCCATCTCAACATAAATATAGCAATTTAAAATAAAAATCACTTCCACTTTTTCACTTTTTCACTTTTCACGTTCCTTAAACTATTGTGCAGTTTCAATTCACTTTTACTATTTTCACTTCTCTTTATTCACTATACATACCCATATTTGATTTTGTTATTTGTTACCAACTTTTTTTGGGTAATTAGGAATTTCTTTTGGGTTTGTTTGTTTGATATTGTGTTTTGATGATGGATAGTTGGAGGACACAACCTAGGCCATAAAACAGAAAATCATCTCCGGGTATGCATACTTTCTATTTTTTTATTCTCTTATTATTTATATGTTGGATTATTATGCTTTTGTATTTTTATATTCAATTTGTTTTTTAAATTTATATTCGATTTTTTTTGGGGGTTCCTGTTTCACTTTTTTAAGCTTTCGTTTATTTTTTGTGTATAAATTCTGTTTTTAAAAAATTGGTTTGTTTGTATACTTAACTCTTTTTTTGTGTGTGTTTTTAAAAAGAAAAAAAAAATTCAGTGCTCTTAATTTTATTTTTAAATAATAGTTTTTTTTTTGGTTTTTGTTATTTTATTTTTTATATAAATCCTTTTGATTGTAACTGTTCTAAGAGTCTTGGGTTTGTATCACTTATCTCTATTCAAAAACTTTTTTTTTTTTAGAAAGACTATTCAAAAACGTTACAATCTTATGGTTACGTTACAAATTGATGGAGTGTTTATCCAAAAGTACATATCTATTGCTTATCCTACATTGTAAGTCTAATATTGTTTATTATACTTTTTTTATTTTCTTCATTAAAAAGTTTCATCATGTTATCAGGTTTTTGGGAGAAAAAAAAAGTATAGCATAAGAAATAATTCAGTTTTCTTAAAATTTGTTTTTTTTTTTTAAATAAAAAAATCAATTCTTTTTTGATTTTTTAAGGGTTTTTTTTTAATTTTAATTTTTTATATTAAAAGGTTCACTATTATTTTTCTTTGTGTATATCAAATCTCTTTACTGTAGTGTCAAGGCGGAGTCGGAGTCAGGAATTTACTATTGGAGAGACCAAAAATATGGCCATGAACAAATTCAACCAGTCAAGTGAAGCCAAGTTTAAACAACTAAAATCAATAAATTAAAATCAGTAATAAAAATAAGTTAATAAAGAAAAAAAAAGTCTAATTAGTACACATTAATATGTGTTTGGAAGGGAAAAAAAATTGAATATACACTAACCTTTGGAAGATTTAAGTATAAAATTCAAAATCTCGAATTTGAGTCACCCTAACAGCCATTGGACTTTTTCCTATCATTAATTTGAGGGCATCCAAACACCTAGTAGTAGTAATAATAATAAAAAAATAAAAAAAAAAAAGCAAATCAAAAGTAATATTATATAATTCATTTTGTACATGAATAGTAATGAATTACCAAATCCTATTGTATACAAATTTTGAAGCTATTTCATATTAATGAATGAAGGAGAAAAAAATGGTTAAGTGAAGAGAAAATGAAAGCACAAATCCCAAAAATCACAATAATTTGTAACAAAATCACAATAATTAATAATTTTAATATTCATAATATAACTATAATAATTCGTTACATAGCTACAATGGATTGTAACTAAGATTTTTTTGGGTGGTATATCCCTTCATAGCCTAATTACAATAATTTGTATCTAATACAACAAAAACTCATAAGGCTTTCAAGGAATATAGCATATGAGTAAAAATATGAAAATTTCGAAGGGGCCAAGTATAATTAAATCACCAAAACTACATGTAATATATATATATATATATATATATATATAACATGGTTTGTTGAAACTCAGCAGGGCCAGGACCCCCCGCCCCTGTGTAGTGTTATAAGAGTTTTGGATTTGTAATTTTTAAAAAAATTATTTGTTTGTTTTCTTCATTGTTTGGGGGGGGGGGGGGGTTGTGTGTTTTTTAATTTTTATAAAAAGTTTTCTTAAAATTTAAAAAAGAAAGTTTTTTTTTGGTTTTTTTAATTTATTTTTTTTTATACTAATAGGTTTTACTATTATTTTTCTTTTTGTATATTAAATCTCTTTGATTATAAGTGTTAGAATAGTTTTGAGCTTGTATTTTTCTATTTTGTGTGCGTTTGTATTTTTATATTCAATTCTTTTAAATTTATATTCAGTTTTTTTTTTTTTTTTGTTCCTATTTCACTTTTTTAAACTTTTGTTTGTTTTTTATGTTTAAATTCTGTTTTTTAAAAAATTGATTTGTTTGTTTACTCATCTCTTTTTGTGTGTTTGTTTTTTTTTAAAAAAAACAATTCATTGCTCTTATTTTTTTAATACAAAAAACAGTTTTTTTGTTTGGTTTTTGGATTTTTGTTTATTTTATTTTATTTTTTTATTTAAATCTCTTTAATTGTAACTGTTCTAAGAGTCTTGAGTTTGTATTTTTGTATTTTTTTGTGTACTAATGCTAATTATACTTTTTATTATCTTCATTAAAAAGAATAAAAGAAAATACAATTTCCATTATGTTATGAAGTTCCTTGGGGAAAAAAATTGATTATTATTTTACTTCGTTTATATCAAATTTGTTTCACTGTTTATTTTTCTGTGTAAATCAAATCTTTTTTATTGTAAGTGTTTTAAGAGTCTTAAGTTTGTAATTTTTTAAAATTTGTTTGTTTATTTTCCTAATAAATTTTTTTGCATGTTTTTTTAAAAAAGAATTCAATGTTCATAAAATTCTTTTTGATGGTAAGTGTTTAAGATTCTTTGCTTATCTCTAAAAAAAATTAATCCTTAGACCTAATATTGTATCCCCCATAAACATTGATTTCCCACCGATAAACTCTACTTTTATACACTTTTTAAATATTTTAATATATATTTTTACATATATTAATATTAATCACGGTCCAGTAAGGAAGTTAGCATTTCACATTTTAATTATTATAACTAAAATGTAAAAAATCAAAAAGTAAAAGTTCCAAAATAAACACTATAATTTACATTTTAAAAAAAAAAAAAAAAAAAATCTTGTAGCTTTAACAGAGTCTGTATCACAAGGCATGTGAATTTTTTGGATTGGAAGAAAACAAAAACTCCTTTCTTAGTTGTCACCATCGGCCTGTCTTTTAAGCTATATATAAATTTAAGCCCAACTATCCTTTTAACATGTTATTTATTTTCTCACCAACCAAACAAAATTTTTATAAAATAAAATTCCAAATTTTTTTTTTCAAACCAACCAAACAACTTTACTTCTACAGGAGTTTCACTTCTACTATGCCACTTCTAAATAGATTATAGCCATTGGGAGGTAAAAGTTTTGGGCCCATAAGGCCCACATGGAAGCACCTTTTTTTGGGCCTAATTTGAAGGGTTTTAAAACACATTTTGCATGATGTAGTCGTTAATATCGTTTACGCAGTGTTTTCAATCCATAAAATAGTAAACATTTTTATGAGTGACACAAAATCCTGATTAATTTTTGTTTTGTAATTGAAAGAGAGAGAGACATGTGATGATCTATTTGATGTATTTTGTAATTTCTTTATTTATTAAAAATGTTATATAAATAATATCATATAATATTTCAAAAACTGCTTAAATAATTTTCTATCATAATAATGATACTAAGATAACACGAATAGCCCATTACCCAACCCAACGAATAATGTTTGAGAGCCACAATTTTTGTGGCTTAAATGGCTCAAAACTGCCAAAACGACGTCGTTTTTTCGTTTTGACAGTTTTGAGCCATTTAAGCCACAAAAATTGTGGCTCTTTACCATTGCCCTTACCCAACTCTAAATCTTGGAGGGGTTAGTTGACAAAAGTGAAGGCCTAACTTGTTCATGTAAGGAAAATGAAATGACCACACATGTTGTAGAGTTTTGCACTTTATTGTGAGTTTGTGACCTATCTCCATCACCATGTTTGATAAATATCAATTCTTTCATAACATCTTATGATAGAATTGGATATAATTCTCATGTGAAAAGATATTGTCCAATTTTATGATTGAGATTCTGTGCCCTTGAAATGATTTTAAAAGTGCATATATATATAGAAAGCACAATTCAAAATAGATTTTTAAAACTTTGTTAGGTATATTGATTTTAAAAAATGCTCATAGATATATAAAATTAAGGGCTAAAATTATCTCAAATTCAAAATATAAATTTAACCATCATGATGAGGCTTATGAGGCTCACTACGGATTTTATTTCGATGATCCAAACTGTTTATTTTATAAAGCTCTTCATATATATCATCTATGGAGGAAAAAAAAAAATTGATCCGATAAACGTAACATTTTTATTTATCATGTTTGTCGTAAAAAAAAAATGATCTATTTTTAAAAATATACTTATCGTTCATTTTTTCCAAAACAAACGCGATAAAATGAAAGATTACGATTATTGAATAACCATTTTTTTCTTTTATGAATAATATACATAAAGAGCCATATAAAATTAACAGTTTAAATTATCAAAACAAGACTTGTTGTGAGTTTAATGAGTCCGAACATGATTGTCAAGTTGAAGCTCAACCCATTAATATTAAAGGCAAATACTAACAAGTATTCCTGTTTAATATTGGAATTAAGATCAATAATATTTTGAAAATAAATGAAAAAGTTAAAAATATATATATTAATTTTAGTAAAAAGTAGATTGAATTAAGTAGTAAAAAAGCCACAAAATTAAATATCTATATTACCACCCAAAAAAAAAAAAAAAGGAAAAAGTAAAGTGTTAAATTACCAAATTGTTAAAAAAAAAAAAAAGGAAAAAAAGCTTGCATTTGGTAAATCAAACTATTTTGTCCCAACGTAAAGGCCCATTATCCAATTTCTATTGTTAAAAAGTTAGTAAATAGTTACATTACCAAGTGCATATTATTCCCTATACTTATTTTTGTTTATAGTAATCCATAACCTCTTGCATTCTTTCTTCTTCCTCTTCTTTTCCTCTCTTCTTCCCCTTTTTTTTGGCCAATTGATCCAAGAGTGTGGGAGGGTAAAGAAGACTGTGACCCATAATTTATTTTTGTTGTAGTCACATGAGAATATTTTCTCCCAAAGTAGTTTGTTGGACAAGCCTAGAAATTATTATGTACTATCTCTATTAATTACAAAACTATTGTGATTAGAAAAATTATTAGATACTCCCGTAGTACTACATGATATTATCTATGTGATACTCTCAGTAAATGAAAACCTACAATACATAAGTGAATAATTCTCTATCTTCTAACTACTTAACACAGATTCTACCGGTAAAAAATTTCACTATGCGATTGATTTAGAGTAATACGTAAGCAATGTCACATGGTACTCAAAGACTACCGAATGATGACCCTTGTGATTATGCTACAAAGAGACGCACCATAAGAAAAATGTCTTAATTACGAACAATTAAAATGAAAATGTTGTGAACAGGAAATTATTCAATATTCTTGGAACATTGCTAGGTGGTGCTCCAAAGTAATAATTATTGATCTAAACTATGGGACCCACCACTTTTGTGTCAGAGTTATAGGAGATAACTGATGATGTGTCTAACTCGTAAATGAAAATGAGCAATGCTCTAAGAACATTGAATAATTTCCCGGTATGAACTATTGTGAATTTATTACGAATCATTGTGATAAAATTACAAAAAAAAAAAAACATACAATATGCACCCTTTTATGGGAGTCTAGTCTACCATAGCCGTTCCCAATAGAAAAAATTAACCAAAGAGCAAAGCCAAGGACAACCCAAAAGGCCAGGAACAACAACAAAAACAAAAAAGTTTGCATCACAAGTTTGCTTCTCCCTAGCAAGCTTGAGTATGTGAAATCTTCTCTTCAGGTTGGTGGATTTCCTTCTGATCAAATATGGAGCTCTAATTTTTCCTTTCCTTTCTTTTCTTTTTGGAGTTGGAGCTCAATTTTGATTGTTGATGGTTTGAATGACTACTGTAAGTTCTCAAAGGTTTTTTTTTTTTTACATGAAAACCAGATCCTGTATGCTTTATTAGGTTGTTTCATGGAGTGAACTCTTCTCTCTTTTTTGCTACCCAGAGCCTGTCACACACACACATATATATATATATGTGTGTGTGTGTGTGTGTGTGTGTGTGTGTTGAAGAATGATTTCAAAAACAATTCTAAAAAACATTTTTGAACTACAAACTGTTAATTTGGCTTGTATTGGACCCGTGTAGGTTCTCTAATCGTCTAAGTGGAAGTGAATTACTATATATTATAGAGGTTGTTGAAAAATGGGCCAACAATGTGATTTCTGCGGAGATCAAAGATCCATGGTGTATTGTCAGTCTGACAATGTGTGCTTGTGTTTCTCGTGTGACCGGAATGTCCACTCTGCCAATACCATTTCGCGGCGCCACTCACGGACTCTCATCTGCAAAAGATGCAATTCTCAGCCTGCAATTGTAAGGTGTGTTCAAGAAAAGATCTGCTTCTGCCAAAACTGTTATTGGATTGATGGGTACGAGGCAGGTCCCGCTTCATCGGGGCACAAGAGGAGGCAGGAGGAGGCGATCAGTTGCTATTCTGGCTGCCCTACGGCGGCAGAGCTTTCAAACATCTGGTCATTTGATTTGGAATTTCCTTTGGGTTTGGAGGACGATGATACTGCACTGAGCTGTGAGCAGCAGGGAAGTGGTGGTTTAATGGGCTCGACCAACGAAGAAAGTCGTGTTAACTGTTTGATCAATCCTCAGTTGAATGAGAGCACAATGGATCAAGATTTGGAAGAAAAGAAGATGGTTGATATGGAAATTGAGGTAAAGAATGGATGGCAATGGCAAGAAGAAACCTAGCCAAGTTCACTACTTATGATTTCTAAAATATAGAAAACAATTCTATGTTGTGGAATAAATCACACATGCACACAAACAATAGCGAGAAGAAACAATCACAAATAAGGAAAGATGACACACAGATTTATGTGGTTCAGTATCAGTTCTACTATACTGAAAGAAAAAAGGAGTACGATGGGGCTGCTGTGAAAACAACAATATATATGCTAGGATTTACATTAATAAATTACCGTAATACCCTTAATTGGATCTGTGATCGCATGATGAAGCTTACAGTACTAATTAGGCTCCACAAACCCAACAATCTGTACCTTTAAAACCCTCAAATTCTCATCAATATCATATGGTTTGAAGGGCAATCCATCAATAATAGCATGTTATTGCAAGCCTCAGACATGCAGGGGAATGGTTTTTCACAAAACAAGAGATATGTTATATATTCTTATATATATAATGTTTGTGTGTGCTGTCAAATGGCCATACTAAATTGATTACTATTAGTATATTGTTCTCTCATAGTGATCTCTGGGTTTGTTTTTCCTTCTGTTTTCACTGTTTTTGTTTTTGTTTCTTGTTTTGTATTGAAAAAATGCACTCAGAACTAATAAGTGGCAAATATCTATATTTTATGGTATTGTTGTTTCCCTTAGGTTTGACTACATGAAGGTATTCCAGATATTGGTGTTTTGTTTGTGTTTTTTCTTTTGTTGTACCGAAGAGAGATTTTTAAGCACGGGTAATATGACCAAATATTTGTACCAAATTTGCTTACCATCTGATGTGTTATCACTGCATTAGTGCAGTTGACCCTATGCTCCATGACATGTAAAGTGTTATGTTAGATGGTAAGTAAATTTGGCACAAAAATTTCCCTTCAATTTGTAGTAGTGTAGTGCTCAAGTTTACTGAGAGGAGACTTGACCACGTTTTTTATTTTTAAAATTTTCACGACGGGTTGGTAATTTTGTCGCAGAAAGATGATTTTTGCAACAGTTTTATGTTTGTTGGTATATTTATTAGTGTTCCTAACATTTTTTTTAGTGCTCACTTTCTATGCTGGAATGAGATATTGAACACATACATAGTTGGCCTTAAATATTGTCTCTAAATTACCCTTCCATATTTTTACAATTCTTCAGGTGCCCAATTTTTTTCACTGATTCAAGTTGAGGAAGTCTGTTGTCTCTTCTGTTTGAAGGTCTTTTTTGGAACGATGAATTACTTACTTGCCCTCACATCATTTTGTGCTATTGCATTAGATAAAAATTAAAATTTCAGTATGTTGTTTTGGTTAAGTTTGAAACAGAAACGAAAGGGATGCATCGAACTTGATAAATAACACAGTACAAGACATAATTCCCACTCCTAAATAAAATGCATGGAACTTGATGCTTACTTTAAATCACGATGCATGTTTGTGGATATGTGCCTATGTTGGCATGGATATTTGAGCATTTATTTTATTTGTTCAGATATGCTTGAAAATTTTCAGGCTTTGACTGTAATCTTATTTTATATGATTTCTATCCCTTAATATGCAGCTATGCTTCTCTGGAAGAAAAGGCACTGGGATTTTGAATGATGATGTTTTCAAAGACTTCAACATGGATGATATTGACTTGAGTTTGGAGAACTTTGAACAACTCTTTGGAACTGGTAACTTGTTTGAAAGTGGGGATGCAGATGATGCTGATATCAAGACACACTGTGCATTTGCTTCTGAGGTTCTCCCTCTAATTCATTCTTTTATTGTAGTCCATCTCATGTTTTTCTCTTCTCTTTTTTGGTTAACTTATTTAGTTTCATTTTTACTTACTGTTTAGTTTGTTTCATGAGTTGGTGTCAAAGTGTGGAGTCTTTTTTTTCTTTTTTCTTTTTTTGTAAAAGAGTGTGGAGTCTTTACTATACTCCAAATGGAATTTACAAAATTTCTGTTACATTAATAATCTGATCTGCATTGTCACAGAATTTTCACTAAATGCCCGTGAACATCTCAAAATTTCAATGTTTGGTGAAAAATGTCCATGACTATTTTCTGCTTTTTCATTTTTTGTCACTTGGTAGAAGATAATTTATAAATATCACAAGAATTTATTAGAATGAACATTCAACTATATAAAAAGTTCCAACAATACAACACTACGAATCTATCACAAACCTATCATACAAATCACGTAAGAAAGACCAAAAAACAACTATAAGGGAAGAAAGACCCACACACGGCTGAGGAGAATAAAATCTCTAACCTCCTAGTGTGGTACAAGGACCCTTGGGCAGAAAGCAAGCCATGTTAGTTTGTGTTTTTGTGCTATCCGTGTTATTTTATTTTATTTATTTTTATTTTTTTTGGGGGGGGGGGGGGGGGGGGGGGTTATATATCTGGGATAGAAAAGAGTGTTGATATTGAACTTGGTCATGAATGATTTTCATGGCCCAAGATGGAAATGGCAATACATTTAGGAGTATTCACAGATCGGTGTGGTTTGTTTTAAGGTGAACCAAGAATCCTAGGTTCCTATTTCCTTGTAGTAATTATTTCATCCATCGCGTTTTCCTCATGTGTTCCCCTCTCCCTCTCCCTCTCCCTCTCCTTTACTATCATCTCCTCCTCTGGAATCTCTACCTCATTGGGAACACATTGTGAACAACCAGCTTTCAGGTTCTCTTTGTAACATCTTCCCATTCACTACGTTTTGTGTCCGTTTTATCCTCTTTAACTCTCAATTCTTGTTTGGTAGAAGCCATGGCTTCGGTTCACAAGGACAAGAAGAGTTATTTGAATGAGCAAAAGCCTTGCTCTCATCACTTTTTTGGGGTTTCCATGGCACTTCAACTCTAACTCCACAAGGACTCCCGCAACCTAAATTAAGCATGAAAGAATTAGGAATCTCCTTATTTTTCATGGATTTTAACACACACTTTGGCAAAAGTAAGTCTACTATGGGATTGATTATACTCATCAAGGCACAAAGGTGTACCAAGCACACTAGCCACATAGCTCAAACCATCTTCTATCCAAAATCCAAACTGGCACAGTAGAGAACTCAGTCCTAGGCAATGGCATACATGGGTGCCATCTATTCACTACAAAATTAGTTAAATGGCCCAACTTCCAAAATCTTCATTAAAGCTTCTTCACATTTAATTTTAAAAATAAAGAAGGCATTGTCAAGAGTGATGACTTCTTCAAGACCATATTTCCACAATTTCTCAGCCCATTGTTTAACTTGGTGAAAAGAGGATAAAGCACCGTAATCCAATTTTACATATCTGGATTTTGAGATTTCAGTTAGGACTTTAAAAGCTCATTATTTCCAAAATCTACATTTAATTTTTTGAATTTTTTATGGCAATATTCTCACAGTTTGACTCCTTAAATGAATCATTCCATGAAGTAATTGACTTTTGAGCTATTTTGGACTCACCCGGCATATAGAGCTGAGTTTGACCCACACAACTGTCTTCAGCAATATTCTCCAGGTTAGGGGAGAGGAGCATCAATTCCATGCACGCCTGTACAGTGTCACCCTCTTGGACTTGGGTTCCAACCTTTATTTGCCATTGGTGCATCAAGTGAGACCTCCCTTAAACTGCAATCGCCGTCTGTACCCTTTCAACTCCCGTTTCCTTAAATCTCTCCAGAGTTTCCATTTCTAAACTCACTGAGCATCAGAATCGATTAAAACCTTATTCAGCACACCCCATGCACTGTACTGTCTGCCAAAGTTCCCACAAGAACAATCCCCTTCACAACTACAGAAGTCCTCTTTGTCAACAGAGCATTCATCATCAAAACCCAAAAAACTTAAAAGCCTTGATTGCCAAATACTTAGAATTTTCAATTTCCCCCAACTTTATGCATCTTGTTCATCCATCACCAGAACCCCCATGAAATCATTGGCAGTGGCTCTGTTTGGTTGAGTTTTCAAAACTTAATTTTTTTGAAAACTAGAAAAACTAATTTGATAAAGATAAATACCAAAAAATAGATTTTTGAATTTTTAAAAATCATTTCAGCCCAAAAAAGAGGAAATCATATGAAAATAATGATTTTTTTTTTCAAACTAGTTTTTAAATTATTTTTCAAAAAACAGATTCCAAAAACTCAACCAAATTCAGAGCCCTTCCCCATTGGAGTGTTGTTGATCATGGAACACCTTCAATGAAAACTTTTTTATGCAACAGATTTGTTCTTCAACTAACTTTTACCCACCATGCTGACTCACTCCTTACTCGATTTCATGCTTGGATTTCACACACACAGCTTTTACCCATTTTTCGCTGTCTGTTTTTGGGTATTTGGTTCGGGATTTTTGTCGAACACCTGGTCTGCGCAAACCTGCTCTCTCTGAAAACAATATATCTTTGTCTTTAAAGTAAACCTCAACATATTAGACCAATCTGGGTAACTAGAACCATCCATGGCGGTCAATCTTAACATCACAATCCTCCTCTGTAAACACTGGTTTTCTTTTCAAGATGCTTTGTAAATAGGAACTAACCCAGAAAGTGTTTCGGGTGTTTTTAATCTTTCCAGGTTCAATCGGCTACACAAATTCAAGCAACAGAACAAGGATACAGAGATCAAGTATCTGCTGATTCTACGACAAACTATGATGTTGATCGAAGCCTTTGCGGGACGCTTTCGTTTGGTGGCCTGAGTGGTGGTGGTGAGAGTGGGAGTGGGAGTGGGAGTGGTGGTGGAGGAGATTATAATGAAGATTGTAACATCTCTGCAATGCATTCTCCATTTGGGGAACCTCCATTGCATAGTCCATTATTGTTGTCAGCTAACAGAGAAAATGCTGTCTTGCGTTACAAGGAAAAGAAGAAGACTCGCAAGTAAGTTCCCAAACATGATTTTCTTTCGTATAAATTACAAATACACGCTAGGTTTGCTTAAATTACAATATTGTTTTGAAAAATTATAAATATTTTTTTATTAAAATTTTTTATTTAATAAAATTAACTAAAAAAATCATAATTATTCTCTTATATAATAATAAAATTATCTAAATTATTAATTGAAACATATTTATAACATTATTAAAAACTGTTAATTGACTTAATGATTTATTAATAAAATAGGCGATTTGTTATGAAATTAGATGGAATGTAATTTCCAAAACTACAAGGAACGATTTATATTTTAATCAAACCTCAAAGAGTGTATTTGTAATTTACCTTTTTTTCTTTCAAGGGCTGGCTTCTCTCCAGTCCGTGATTGGACTGGAGTGCAGTGTTGGGCCGTGAAGGCCCATCACAGTTAACAATTCGTGATTTTTTACAGACATATAGTATTCGACGAGTTCTACATATTGAACAGTTCAGATTATCAAAACGGGACCCGTAATGGACCCTTATGGGTCCAACAATACCCTTTAGTCCGTGATCGGACTGGAGAAAAGCCCAACCCTTTCATTTAATTTATGTTGGATATATTTGGGTTCAGAAAATTGAATCTATTTTTTAATTAAAAAATTAATTTTTTTGATTTTTTATTTTTAGTAAATTTTTAAAATTTTTTATGTATTTTTTTTTTTATTTTTAGATATATCTTATTTAAAAATATTTGAAAAATTATAATATTTGTGAAAAAAAATTAATTTTTTTTTAACATTTTCGTATTTTGTTGAATTTTTTAAATATTTTTGTAAGTAAATTAAAATTAATTAGATCTAAAAATTTGGAGAAAAAAATTGATTACAATATTTTAAAAATTATTAAAAATATAAAAATACGAATTAAAAACTCAAAAAAACTGTTTTTGAAAATTTGAAACCAAACAAGGTGTTAAATTACACTTTTTGTACTTGTGTATTAAAATTTTTTTAATAAAAATGTTTGAAAAATATCCACAATGATGTGAAAGGATGTGTTAATTTTTAATTTATTACACATTTAATAATGATGCGCCCAATTCTTATACCACATCATTACTGCTGTGTTGATAGATTTGAAGAGAGATTTGGAAAGGAAAATAGAAAAGTAAGTACAATATAGGGCTGTTCAAAAATCCGTTTAAACCGGTAATCCGAACCGAATCAGACTGAATTGTACGGTTTGGTTCGGTTCTGTTAAGAACCATTTCGGTGTCGGTTCAATAAATATTGAGCACCATAAAAACAGTTCAGTTAATGGATTTTATGAAAAAATCACAGTTCGAACCGAACTGAACCAAACCAAATTTTAAAATATAGATATAGATATATATATATATATAATATTTAATAAACAACAGCAGTCCTTGAGCCATACATAAGTGTTATTTAATAAGAGATATATACATATATAATATTTAATATTATCATATCAAGTTTTATTTTTATTAATTGGTTTTTTTGTAATTTTAATGATGTTAGGATGATATAAATATATAATGTTGAGTAATGTTTTAATATTATTAGTTTTTATCATGAGTTAAATATAATCAGTTTGAGTAATTATTTTGTTAATATTAACAATTTATTCTTGTAAATAAAATTTTTTGAAACCGTGAACCAAACCGCAACCGAACCGTTTTTTCGATTTGGTTTTGGTCCGGTTTTACAAGTATAATAGTTTGGTCTGATTCTCAAAATCACAGAACCATTAGGATCGGTTTGGTTCTTGGATTTTCTCAAAACCGAACTAGTTCGAACCATGTACACCCTAGTAAAATATGAATAAAATATATCAATGTTTCACGTACATTTTATTTTTTTCCTTTCTAAATCTCTCTCCAAATATGTTGATTTCTAATATTACTAAAAAAATTAAAAATTTAGGTCTCGTTTAGGAACATGCTTTTTTTAGTAACTTTTTAATTAAAATATGATGTAAAAAAAATATTATGTTTGGAATAATTTTTTACTAAATGATGTACAAAAAAATAGAAAAAAAACAAAATATTTGATTTTTGGTATAAATTATTGATTTTTTAATTTTTTAACTATTTAATTAAAATCATTACTCGCCAAACGAATCCTTAATTTAATTTTTTGACAAACAGATTTGACAATATAATAAGATACGCATCGCGCAAGGCGAGAGCTGATGTGAGGAAGCGAGTCAAGGGACGTTTCGTGAAGGCTGGCGATCCATATGATTATGACCCACTGAATCGGAATTATTGATTGAACCCTATATTTTTGGGTTCTATTTCAAATACAGCCCCGCTGCATACCCCCAGTGGGGGGTCGCGCCCCCAGTGACGTGGCGCGCCCCCACTGGCCGAAGACTCAAAAAAAAAAAAAAAAAAAAAAAAAAAAAAAAAAAAAAAAAACAGTTTATTTTTTGGGTCAATCCCCCAGTGACACCTCACTGGGGGTCAACCCCCAGTGGGGGTAGGAAGCATTAATCTTTCAAATATATCTTAATAATATTAGGGGTAACTAACGACGGTAATTTTTGTAATTTGTTACTTTTGTTAATTTGAGGAGTTCTTATTTGCACATTGTATTTTGTCTTTATTTCACAAATATCAATTTTTGAGCAAAAATTAAGAGTGTGTTTAGTTTGTGTTTTAAAATATGTTTTTGGAAGAAAATTTTCAAAAATAAGTTTGGTTACAAAATTTCTCAAAAAAAATTCAAAATTACTTTTCTCTTTATTATACATCAATTAATTATTTTTTTCTTTTTTCTCTCATTTTCAATCACTTTTTCTCTTACACATCTAATCAATTACAACAAAATATCAAATCATCTCAAACTCGCAAACTTCAAAACTATTTTCAAAATATACAACCAAACAAACTAAAAACATTTCTAAACTCTCTTCCCAAATTTTTTTTTGAAAATTTATTTCAAAACACAAACCAAACACACCCTAAATGTTTGAATATTAATTTCTAAATAAAAATCAGTTGTTCAGATATTAACTACCAAACATAGCTCATATCTGAACAATTCATTTTTTGCTCCGAAACTAATATTCGAGTTACAAAATGATGTGAACCAGAATTTTTATAGTGTGCGAATAGAATTTCCCGTTAATTCGGTGGCTATAATTTCAATTGTGTACTAATTTTGTCTCTTAATTTTTCACATTGTGGGCGAGCAAATTCAAAAGGAAACAGCGACTCCAATCCTTTAAGAACTTTGAAGAGAGTGATTTTAGTCTAATTTCTCCATAAGTGGAGCGTTATTAATTAAATTAAATTAACTCAATATAAAAAATTAAGTAAAAAAATTGATACAATCATATCAGGTAAACTACATGAATTAAATGCGGATTTGATTGTTGAAAGTGCATGAATGAGGAAATTCAGGAGGTCTGGAGGCTCAATATTTGTGACAAGCTATGGAACTTGTTGCTGAATAAAGTGGCATTTCTTTAAGGTTGAAAACATCCCTACCGACATTTGTCATTAGTAAAAGATAGTGTCACGGGATACTCTATCAATTTATAAAAAAATTCCAACATATGAGATAGATGGATGAGATTTACATGTCAAATTTTTATTTTTATTTCATATGTGTTTTATTTTGAACACTATTGACAAATAAAATATAAAATAAAAAGTCCGCGATTTTTCAACGATATGTGATGGCTATTTTCTCCGATATGGTGGAGAAATTTTTAAAAATTTTCATGGATGACTTTTTAGTCTTTCGAGAAATGCCTTAGAAACTTGACTAAAGTGTTGGAACGACATACTGAAATAAGAAGATAGAGTGACTTTTCAAGAATGCTATGTAAGCATCTTTACACGTGAACTAAACACAAAAGCTTACTACCAAAGCTTGTAGCAAGATGGTAGAATTTCGAGCTTCTCACAAAAAAATGTTTAGATTCGAGTCTCTTATAAGTTTTTCTCAAAATCAACATATAGGTAGGAACGAAACTACACGAAAAGACAAAAATAAAACATTATGTATATCCTTTGTATTACATAAACCAGCCTCTAGCCCCAGCCATATATGATTTTTTATTTTATTTTATTTTAGTATGATTTATGGATTTTAAATAAAAAACACAAATGGACCAGTAAATGAAATCTTGATTTAGAACCAAAAAAAAATCTACAATAAATACAAAAAAAAAAAATTTACTCATGTTTTGGTATCTTCAAACATGAAATTTTGATTCTGTCCCTACATATAAGCAATTGGAATGAACATTTATAGGAGAAATTTCAACCTATATATCAATTCACTCAACCAAAAATAAATATATAAATAAACAAAAATAATGTAGTACCCAAAATTTGAGACGTATGGATCAAATTAATCGTCATTGTGACTCACACTACCAAATCTACACCATACAATTCAATTTCATGCACTTTTCAACATATATATAATTTTTGGGGTACAGTATAAATAGCACATCTGTTTTTCCCATGATTATAAAACCTCAAAGTATCAAATCTTACATAAATACTCGCATGTTAAAATACATACATGACCAAATGCTAAATTTATAGTACAAGTTACCAGTAATATTTAAACACATCATTGATGATCCAAGTTTGATGTGGTACACAACAAACACAATACTTAACACGGGGAATTACCTGGTCTGGCCTATAGAACACGTGGTGTGCACTTGTCTCTTCTTCTTGGAGAGGTACAATGTCACCTGATGGATCGGACCTACTAAATAATCTCTTCTGATCCTCGCATCCTAATTGATGTTTGGGGGAGAATCCGGCTGGCCCACGGATGGTGATTTCGACACATCCAAACAACTGTGAGTGTCATCACTGATCACTCCAATTGTCATTTTCTCCACTTCTTCCCGGGTATAGATATGGATCTTGGATACGACGTTGCAAAACTCACTGCAAAACACAAGTTACCAAATCTTAGGAACATTTCCAAAAAATCATACTGAAGCAAGTCAAAATAGTTTTATTTCTTAACATCAATCAATTTTTTAACAAAACTTTTTATCCAAGTTATTTTGCAATAATTGGTAGATATAGGCATATTTTCATGTTTGGTAAGTAAAACACTTGTGAATATAGTCTTTGTTCATGTCCCCTTTTTCCCATGCTTTGTGTTCTGGAAAAAGCAAAAAATTAAGAAAAGCTAAAACGACACAAACACACAAGCACACAGAGGATTTATGTGATTTGGCTATAAGCCTACATCAATGGGCCAAGAACGCAAATGAGTTTCACTATGAATATCGAGATTACAATGAGCCGGCTCTCTCAATACCACTCCATGTCACAATAGATCCAAATACAAGTGTTTTCATGTCACCCTTTTTCCTTCTGCAAAGCCACATACTTATAAAAGTTCTACCATTCCCCCTTTATTTACTAGAAAACCTCATTATCTTTCAGCTTCAAAAAAAATTATAACTTGCAAAAAGTTGAATGACTCTTGTATTTCAAATATTTGTATTAACCACATCATTTGGACTTCAAAACAATCACCCTAATTTTTCAAATAAATTATCTTGCCCGTTTCCCTATCCTTCAACTCAACCCTCCACCCCTATAACCCAAAAAAAAATCCACCTTGGCCTTTGTGCTATTTCTTGCTTTTCCTGACTGTTTCTTTAGCATCCTAAAAAAAAACATGCACTCAGAAACTCCAATGAAATTATGCTTTTAAGTAATTTTGGACCTCAATCATTTTCCCTAATTTTTTCCCTCCACCATCGAGTAATGGAAAAGTTCACAATGTTTGAAGAATTGTAAGCAAAAACGGAAAATGAACAAGCAGTTGAAGGCAATTCACCATAATTGAGAAGTCTTCCATTGCCAAGTTTCCTTTCCCACCACTTAAAGTCATGCATATTAACAGCTAATTGAGCACTTGGAGCTCAATTTGCTTCAACACAACTTTTTTTATGGAAATGTTCAACTAATTTTAATTTTCCCATCAAATTCATGCAATGAATGGGGAGACAAAAAAGAAAACCAAAAAAATTAAGTTAATGAGAGGAGACTTACTGCCATGGGTCATCCCCAACAACCATCATGTCATTCTCACTGTCAGTGTACAAGATTCGCCATCCTTGATCAGGATCTCGTAAAAGGCCTTCCATGGTAAAGAGTCTCTCTAGCTCAATCAGCAAGTCATTATAACCATTTAGTCTCGAAAGATCAATCGCTCTTCCCACCAAGCTTCCTTGTTTGTGGACCTTTACGCAATGTATTTCATTGGTCAGAAAGAGTTAAAGAAAAACTTATTGAAGTGCAGTGTGGTACCAAAGCTAACCTTCGTACAACTCCGCTTATTAGGAGTTTCTCCAATCAAAGAAAAACCAAATAATTTACAGCCATCCATAGAGCCATTTGAAGTATCGTCTTTCGGAGTCTTAAAATTTGCCTCTGAAGAGGGAGGAGCAGCTAGCATTCCCTGCAGTGGCTCGTTTGGTAGATTTGGCTTTCTAACTTCATCCCTCGGATGCCCACTTTGAATGGAAGATCCGTTAAATGGAACGTTGTCACTTGGGAAGTTTGTCATATGAGAAAGCATTACAGGATCATGTCCAGCTTTGTAAATCTCACTGTAAGGAAAGTACATACTTCTAACACCTTCCGAAGCTAGTGGGTAGAAATTAGGTTTGGGTCTTTGATGTATGCTAAAAAAGTTGCGATCAGTTTTTCCTGTCAGAGACGTCAACGAGCATATTTCTTGACCTTGCAAGACCTTCGGAAATCGACTGGATTCCATGAAGCCTGTGTAAGTGGTGGGTGGCTGACTCATCATAAACTCTCTAAAATTTGCTTTTTCTGTTCCATTTGATGCAAGACTTTGATGTACAATGGATTGCATCTCAAAATCCAATGGGCGGTTTGACTTATCACATCCATAGAGAGGTGATAATAAACCAGCATTTTCTTGACCTTGCAAGACCTTGGAGGATCTTACAGACTCCTCAAAGTCCAAAAATTTACCCCCTCCTACAAGAGAAATCAGCCTTTTTAAGATCCATGCATTGGAAATATGCAATATGTTGGTATAGTTTTTTTAAATTGTTTTTTTTTTTTTTTTGTCTTTAGTGATATTTTTTCATAGTTTAATCTTTTTTTAGATGCAGCTAAAAAGCAAGAAATTTATGAAGAAATCTGGGGAAAAATAGTTCACTAAAGACAAAAATAAAAAAGAAAAAGAAGGGAAAATGAGCTGTTTTTTTGTCTTTACTAGTGAACTTTTTTCATATTTCTTCACAAATATTTTACTTTTTAAGTGCATCTAGATTAAGGCCTCGTTTGGGAACAGGCTAAATTAGTAACTTTTTGGCTATTTAGCTAAAAAGGTAGGTAAAAAAAAATTGTATGTTTGGGATGACTTTTTGGCTAATTACGAAAAGATGTGCAAAAAGTAGAGAGAAAAGAGAATCTTTGACTTTTTGGTATGGGTTCTTGGCTTTTTGGCTAATTTAGTAACTTTTTGACTAATTGACTAAAATAGCCTCTTGCCAAACGAGGCCTAAGTATATCTAAAAATTTAAAAATTGTCCGAAACATGAAGAAAAAAAAATCACTGAAAAAAAAAAAAAAAAAAAAAAAAAAAAAAAAAAAAACTCAAAAACAAATTGAGTTTGAGAACCAAACATCGAAATTTTACTTTCACTAATTTAATGGGAAAATTGGTACCAGCAATAGGGTTATCAGGTGGGGTTGGCTGCAGACCCATCCGCAGTTTCTTCAGCCTTGGGGAGGACTGGATGCTCAATGGTGGGAGAGAAACAGAAGGATCAATCTCCCACGGAGAAACTCGCTCTTGACGATCACTAACAATAGATTCATCCCATCTGACCTATTGAATCATAGATATGATGGCAGGGATTTTTGTATTAGAAAGATCATGAGGCATGATTATTAAAGAACTCCATTTATCAAATTTCTTTTATTAAACAATAATTACAACAGAAAACAATAGACAAGAATATATGAACAAATCCATAGATACACAATTAACTACAACATGATTAAATGGAGGTAGACTATGTTACATGGACTTTTCAAAATGAATCAAATACCTATGTCGGACACTTGATAATTGGCAAGGGTGTGGGCTATGTCTTATATATTTGTATTTAACACTATCATATTTGTATATATTGTTGTATAATTGTTATAAAATGAATAAAATACCTTTTTGACACTATATGTTATGTATAACACAATTTTATTTGACAAAATATATTAAAAATATGAAAATATGACTCTTTTTGTCTAGTGTACTATAAAATTTGTAATTTGATGAGTCTGAATAAGATACCTTTTTGACACTATATGTACGTATAACACAATTTTATCTAACAGAATATATTAAAAATATGAAAATATGACTATTTTTGTCTAGTGTACTATAAAATTTGTAATTTGACGAGTCTGATCTCTAGACACGCACCTACACCCAACATTCGTACCCGAGTCCATGTAACATGGATGTAGGCTCCATTGTAGTTTATTCAGTAGTTTATTGTGTGTCTGTATCTTTAGTGATATCTGAATGTAATTGCAGTAATGTTCATTGATAGGACCCATCTAATTAAACACAAAATATATCCTAAACCAAAATCTGCCTATATGGATGGCTCATAATAACTCAAAACATTTTGGTGGTCTCCTGATTATATCATTATGCACGAAGGGTATCTTTTTAGGTTAGTTTCGTTTGCAACTTCGTTAGAAGAATACGACGTTGCAAACCTGTATTTGGATGAAAGCTATGTGCGACTGTCAGATAGAAACCATGGACAGGAAAGATTTAAGTCCTTAATCTTTGGCTAACAATTTGAAAATTAGCCAACATTTCCAAGACTTCTCCAAAATGTAAAAGGGCACATGTGTTTCAGAGGTATATATATACCATGGAATTATTTGTACTATGTTTGGTTAGAGTGGGATAAAAATGACATAAAATTTGAAAGATTATTTTAGCCATCGGATGGAGGAGAGAAGATCAGTAATCCCAAGAAAATGGGGTATTAGTAATCCAGAGGAACAACTAGTCCAGCAAAACAAAAGTGGGGCAATGATGGACTAGGAGACAACTTCTGACAATGCGGACCCTCATATTTTTTTAGTCCAATCCCAACCCCCAATCCCCCAAAACAAACACACCCAAATTACACATACCCACTTGTCATTAAAATACCAATAATTATTCATAAAGGATACGGCCATAACATATTAGAAGAAAAAATAGCGGCGTATTGAATAGCCATACCATCAAGCATCTCCATTTTGAGTTACGCCATCTGTAGGGATCTAAATCACGTATTCCAGTCACCACACCGCTGCATGAGAGAGAGAGAGAGACAGAGAGAGAGAGAATAAGTTCAAATTCTTAAAATAGGGTCCTCGTTAGGAGTAAAAAGTTGTCATGCTATTTAATCAAATTATACAGACCGTCTTTCTGGAGAATCATCAACATCGAATTTCATTTTGAATCTTGTCCCAATAAATATCTGATTGGTGATGCTTTTAACATATTTTTGATAAGGTACAACATAGTCTGCATGGCTGGCCCTGCATTCCAGAAATTTGGACAAATTATAAACTTCTTATCGATACAAATATATATGTATAGATCAAAGAAGCATTTCTACAAACTTGTATGAGTCACACTACAAACACTAGAATTCAAGATGACTAGAATATCAGCACAAGATAAGGCTGGTTTAGGCTCTGCAGTGTAGGATAACCTCATATTCCACTTAGAGGACTCAATATTTGCGTAATTACCATACAAGTATAAGTCAGTCCTCAAACATGTCATAATACGGGAGCACATTATGACAAAAACAGCAGGGAATTCCTCAAGCGACTCTGCATTTAAATTGAATCCACTAGATGTCAACCGTGAGATTTCTAGTTAGAGATGCTAATTCCACTTGGTCACTAACAAACTTCAATCCCAATATCTTCAATGATACTTGATACAGGCCAACATTTGAGCCATTATTCTGATTTTCCAACAATCATTAGCCTTTATAATAATCATCACCATCTCCATTCATTAAGTCTGCAGTATTGATCACCTTATTAGATGTCAGCTGTTCCTCAACTGCGAAATATAAATTTTACTTTTATATTATCCATAAAAAATTTACCATTCTTTTTTTCTTTTTACGTTATAACAGAAATACACATCTTGTTTTGGTGAGCATATAAATTAATAAATTACAACCTCTCGAATAGCTTAAGTTTTCGCAGTAGTCACTTATTGTTATTATCATGGTTTTGGAGTAAGCAAAGATCTTTATGCTTAGATATCACCACCTACTCAATAATTGTAATATTTGCACATGTTTGCCCCCACTCTTGCAGGATAGTTTGGCCATAAATGAGGGGGAATGCTGAAAATATAAACAACCAACTTAAGCTTTTGGAGCAATCGATCATGAACATGCTTCAATCTATCTAGTTTTTCATTTTCTTTTCTTTAATTCAAACAAAAACTTCCAAGGGCTAAGAAAATTCAACAAAAAAATGAAGGTATTTAACATTACTTACCAAGGGAAAATAAAAAGGTTCAACTTTGATGTTCACTACCTGACAAGCTATTCTTGTGTAGAATAATTGGGAGATATTTTTGGAACATACTTTGTTTGATTATGGAAACAATTTAGTGGGTGTTTGGCATATAACTAAAAAAGCCACATTTTTTTTCCAAATGTTTGTCTTTACTGATCTTTTCCCAAAATTACGTCAAGATTTTTTACTTTTCCAGTCCGTCTTGTGTAGAAGAATCTAAAAAGTATTTTTTTTTTCTTTTTTTTTTAAAAAAACCAAAAAAGCCAAAAATTGCAACTCTTTGACTTTCATTCTTGTATTTGTATCAGCCTATAAATATATGTCAATGCCATATGGAGGAAAGATTCCCTCAAGAAGATCTAGTCAACGGTCCAGTGTTTTAAAAAGGTCTAGGCGCATCGAGACGCTAAGGTCACCTGGAGCCTAAGCGCCGAGGCACGGCGCGAGGCGAGGCGCGCGCCTCACCAAAGCGAGGCGCAAGTTATAGAAGTTAAGCAAAATATTAATTAATATAGTACAATTTTCAACATAAGCAAATATTTAATATGTAGATTATTAATTTTTTTAATAAGAAGAAAAGAGAAGAAGAAAAAAAACAATTAATTTTTTTAAAATATATATATATTATTTTATTTATTTATTATATTTTTTAAATAATGTGTTTTAATTAATTTTTTTATTTTATTTTATTTTACATGCATGTGTTTATTTTTTTTTATTACTATGTATAAGTATATATTATATTTTATATATTATCTATAAGTATATTATATATTATATATATTATCTATAAGTATTTTATATATTATATAATAGGTATTCTAGGTATTATATAATATTATATATATATATATGAATCAATTATATTTTATATATTAGCTATAAGTATATTATATATTATATATTATATAATAGGTATTATATAATATTAAATATATATATATATATATATGAATCAAAAAGATAAAGAGAGAGGGACAGAAGTGAGAGAGAGAGCAATATTGAGCAAGACAGAAGCGAGAGAGAAGACGATGAGGGTTTTTTTCCACTAGAGAGAGAAGAGGAAGAGTCGTACCAGAGGAGATGAGAACAGGACTCGAACCTTCATCGTCTCAGAGATCGCGATCGCGATCGCATTTGCTCTTTTGACCCAAGTTTTGATCATTTTATATTGTAAATGAGAATTTATTCCATGTGGGTATTCACACCAAAACCAGATGGGCTGTAGCAGTAGAAGAAACGCGAAGTGCCAAAAGCGCATGCCTCGAGCCTCTGAAAAAAGCGCACGCCTCATCGCCTCAGATGCGACTCCTCTATGTCGCCTTGCCTCGCCTCGCTATGCATGAGGCACAAAGCTGCGCCTTTACTCGCCTTGAGCTTAGGCGCGCTTTTAAAAACACTGGGCGGTCCAATCCTTTCAAAGTAATCAATATCTTTCCCATTCTCATAGTTTTTCTTTATTTGTTTGGAGCGATCCTATTAGACAAATAATACGACCAGCAGATTCAAGGACCCTCTAATATCAAATTTCCGCATATTTTCATTAAGTTTGTTGTAACCAGTCACTGAACAAGTTCTATGTCAACCATTTGGGGCTGGATACGAGTTTATAACTAATATGTATGAAATATATATCATGAAGTTGAGCCTACTAGGCATATAGTTCTATTGGTCTCATATGGTACATTTGAGAATATTTGAAATCATGGCAGTACAAATGATGATATTGTAGTACAAACAAGGGTTCTATATGCACTGATATCATTGTTGTCAGATCATGAATTGTTTTCCTAAAATAGTGAATTGTGAATCATAAGATTCACTTTGTTTAGCATAATATACATAGTATTTAAAATGAAATAAATATAAATATAACTAAATTGTATATCTGTATATACATATAAAATCACGTATATCAATTTAATTCATTGACCACTTTTCCATTTTGTGAAAACAAAACACAGTGAATTGCAACTGAATCATAAGCTTCACTCAAATTACGATTCAACTATACCAATTGAATTGTTTTCCTAGAAACTTGTATCGAATCGTATGAATTGTACCATGAATAGTAGCATTCTAACAACCATGACTGATATCCTATTGGAGAACTAAGAGATGATGGTTGGTGGTACCTTGGGCTGTAGAAAACATGAAACGAGCCGTTGGTAGATATAGCATTAGCCACCGGAGAAAGAACATTTTGATAATTCTGGTTAACAAGAACTGAATCAGGGAGACCATTTCTAGGTCTTATAGCTCTTCTAATGCCCAACCTCAGCTCTCCACCTTCACCCCTACAAAGACCATTACACATAAATTAAAGATATCCATATGAGTAAATGAGAGAATCATTTGGGTGGGCATTTGGCCATCAAATGGAAAGGGAATTTTTTCCATCCTCTTTTAGCATTCAGTTTACTATGGACTTTTTTGGTTGTGCTTTTATTATTGAAGCACAGACATTTCAAAACAAGTGCCATATCCATGTCGGACACACGGACACTTTGGGGATATGTGGACACTTCGGGAACACGTATGGGACACACCACACGGCGTGTCCCTTTATTTAATTAATTTATTTTCAAGGGACACGCTGGTGACACTTCGGGGACACACTAGGGACATGCAAAGTTGTCTTTTCTCCCATTTTATTTAGTACTTTTGATGAATGTTAAATGTTTATTAATTTTTTCATAGATTTAAATACTTAATAGAATCCATAAAAAAATATATAAAATGGAAGTATTAATTTAAAAGTGTTTTTAAAAAAAAAAAATAGAATTAGAGTTAGTTTTTGTTAATATTGATTATTTGTGGATGTAATATTAATTTAGGTTTCAAATAAAAATATATAAAAACATATTTTATTGTCATGTCCCCACCGTGTCCGTGTCTCCATTTTTTTGAAATTGCTATGTCCCGTGTCTGTGTTCGCGTCCGTATCCGTGTCCGTGCTTCTTAGGTTTTTATTCATTTTTTTGAAAAATATTGAGTTTTCATATTTGGCAAATGTTTCCAAAAACATTTTTGGGGAAAATTTTCTAAAAACAACCCCATTTTTAGGAAAACACAGAAAATTGTTTTCAATTTTTGAAACTGTTTTCAACAAAAATGAAAATTATATGAAGACCATGGGTCTTTTCAAATGTTCCATTCTTTTTGTTTCTAAAAACACGAAAAACATAAACAATAAATGAAAATAAAAAAAAATGAAAACACAACCAAATAGGCCCTAATTTTTTTTATCTTCCAAGTTTCTGACATTTAAAATTTGCCAGTCTCATATATACTCCTAACATGGTGTCCAAAATTTTAAGAACCTTCATCATTCCAAATAAGCATAAATACCTCAAGAAAAGAACTGCATCACCGGAGACAATATTCTTTTGGCTTACAAACGTACTCCATCCTGTAGTGAGCAAATGTCGCCGTGGCTGACCTGAAAAACGGCATTCAAAAGTTATGAAATTTCTCTTCAACTGAACCACAGTGCAGAAGTCCATCAATTACCTCTATAAATGTGTCGAAACCTCCATTCCACTCCATGCAGGTCCCTCGCAACAAGCTCCTGAGAGGGTCTTTGTTGTTTATAGTCCTACAACAGAAACAATACCACCAAGTGTATCAAAAACTCTACAGGTATGCTAAGAACACATAAGATTTTCACATTATGGAAAACAGATGTGAAACAAAGGTGTGGGACCCACTTTTTGTCTCAGATCTGTGTCATTCTGTAAAAATCTTCTGTGCACTTGGACTTTCTCGAAACTCTATCACAAGTTCCTCAACTAGTACACCTAAAAACAGAAAACATAACAAAGCAAGAAAACCACACCAGAGGTGGGAAACAGTCTTCGGCAGCCCGACGAGGAACAGAGAATCCACCATGGCTGCTTGTATCAGAGGCTGTAAGTGTCTTGCAAAACATGTGAGGAGTTTTTGTGGGTGTCACAACCCCTTCCTCATCCAACCCCAACTCTCCATGGCCTTTGCCCTCTAAATTTATTACTTCCAACTACATTATACCCAGAAAAATTGAACCATTATCAAGAGATAAGTTTGAGCTGCCTCCTATAATAAAAGAAAATTCTAAAATATAATCCCAAAACTAAGAATCAAAGCAATCACAAAGAATAGAACACAATAATCTAATTAACAATTCCCTCCAACCCCAACCCAAAAGAAAAAATATGAGAAAGAGTAAACTAAGATAGAAAATAAATGATAAGATTATGGTTTCGCACCTAGATTTCAAAAAAAAAAAAAATGATTGTCATTTTTCACCATTTAGTTTGGATGAACAAAAATTAAAAGAGAACACACATGCCTTTTCTTTTTGCTTTATATTTGTATGAACAATCTAGGTATTATGAAAATTTTATATAAAACAGCTTTCCCATATCACCAAATTGCATTAGTTTTGGTTAAAACAAAACATGAGTTTTAAGAGAATTCTTCTCACCTCCATTATCATTCAAATAAGTGACGAGTGTTTTTTTGTTTTTTATTTTCTCTCTCCATTTTGTTTTCTTTTCCCACCAAATCTCTCAATCCGAACGGGTTTGCCATGTTTGGTTTGTCTTTCAGAATTTTTTTGAAAAAAATAGAAACTAGTTTGATAAATATAAATATCCAAAAAGATATTTTTAAATTTTAAAAAATTATTTCCGACCTCCTACAAGATTTATATAAAAATGATAAGTGTTCTTAATTTTTTATTTCTTTCACAAAATTAATTTTAATTTTTTTTAAAAAGAAATTCTGAAACAAGTTCTGAAAACCAAACCATGGTAAACATTTCTCAACTAATAATGACTCAAAAGCAAGAATTAACATCCAAAGCAGTAGTAGAGTAGTGATTAGCAAGCATACCTCTGGTAGAGGGAGTAGAGTCAGCTGAGTATAGACCTCATCATTTTCCTTATTAGCCTGTTTCAAGAGTATTACAAACACCAAAACAAAGACTGGGAAATTAATTGAGTGAAAGGGAAAAATGAGGAGACCATTACACAGAAATCACAAAGAATTCAATAAAAATAATGAAAACCCATTACTCACAAGTAGTTGAACATCCATAACCCTGCAGAAGATTTGGGGTTGGAGATCAAAATCAGTGACTTCCATGGGTGGAAAAGGTGAGGAAGAGACAGATTGTTCCAAGTGACCTTGCGGGAAGTAGACAACCACATTCCCTTTCTTGGGCAAGGAGGTAAGTGGGCCAGCACAGGCATGCCAAAGCTCCATGGAAATTGAAGAATAAGCAGGTGATGAGGATGAATTTGACGAGCATGAGGAAGTTGAAGAAGAGAAACAGCCACAATCCTTGTCACAACCCCCATTGCCACATGCATTCTTCTTCTCCACCTCACTCACCACCGCATGGTTCAGATCAATTTCCATGAAAAATCCAAACCAAATTGATTAAAGGCGAAACAAATTGAAGTTAGGATGAGACCAATTAAGTGGGTTTTGAAGAGAACCCACAAAGGGAAAAAATATAATTGGGAATAGGAAATCAAGTCAAATCATTGCAAGAATTACATAAGGTGGTGTTTGGAAGGGTACCCAGAAGAAGGACGACGAGGAGGAGTCTAAAAGATGGGAAGAAAAGTGAAGGAATCAAATAATAGCAAGAAATTCAAAGTATGATTCCTCACCCATTTGCAGTTCTGAGAAGAGGGAGCAGAAACAAAAGACAGAGACAATTGTATGGCAAGCACAGAAGCAAAAAGGCAGAAAAAGCCAATGAGGGTAGTGCTCTTTTGGCTTTGAGACTGTTTGAGAGAGAGAGAGAGAGAGAGAGAGAGAATGTGTTGGGTGGGGGGACAGGCAAAAACTGTTTAAAATCATAATCAATTGGCTCTAAGGTGTTGTTTGGTTTTGATTTTTTATTCTTTTAATGATTTTTGGGTTTTTTTTAGAATTTTAAAACGTTGATGTCCTTAGAAAATTAACAAATTAGAAGAAATTACAAAAAGAATTCCACATTTGAGTTTTGTAACCCAATAAAGTATGAATTTTTTATTTAATCAATTTAAATCTTAATTTTTTAATTTAAAAAATTTGTTTATTTTTATTTAGTAAAATTAATTGGGAAAAAAATGATATTTTAGATGTTTTTTGTACACTTCTGTGGAAAAAATTAAGAAGACATCCTTTACAAATTTATATAAGAGTTTAAGGACATTAACAATTTACTTGCACGTTAAAGTTTTTGAGATTTGAAATCTTAAAGTAATAAGGATAAATTTTGATATATATTATACGAGTACAAAATAATTCTTCTCGTATAATCCTGTTGATCAAGTCTGCGCACTTCCAAACGTCGTCGCTTTACTCCCTGAAAACACAAACGTGAGTTAGCCGGGCTCATGCTTTACTTGTACCTCGGTTTTCACCTGTTTGGACCAGGCTAATCTGCAGCAAGCCTTGACCGACCTAAAGAGGCGAGGTCTAGCTTAAGGAGCCCACCATCCCGACCGCGATGACTGTAATCACCTGGATCGAGCTAAACATTAACACCATGGTCCACTTCACAAAGCCCTTTCTACCTCGGCCCACAAAACGGCACATTACTACGCCTGGGCCTAGCTCGG
Organism: Camellia sinensis; assembly: GCF_055761805.1. Classification (NCBI taxonomy): domain Eukaryota; kingdom Viridiplantae; phylum Streptophyta; class Magnoliopsida; order Ericales; family Theaceae; genus Camellia; species Camellia sinensis. Next base: position 85,083,338 of record NC_138972.1, read on the forward strand.
CCCTAATGCACATATAAAACTCCCTCTCAATTACCCCTTAATTCCATCTGCGTAGCATGATTGGGATTACCTTTCAGTCTGCCGAGCTAAAAAATGGTCTTCAACCGAGCTGAATTCACACCGGGCTACTAATCTGTCCAGTCACAACGTTTTTTTAGTCACTGTAACTGAATCGCTTTCTATTCCATGGACATGTGGCTAGCTCTCATTGGCCTAGCATAGCTGTCACGCCGTCTTCGTACTCCGAAAAATTTGAACAGTCCCGCCTTTTTCCTATACCTTTATACAAAAACCCTAGGTTTCGAACCCACCACTACTACTATTCATCTTCTCTCTCCACCTTCTGAGTTTCTTTGGTCTTGTTCACTGCATCTGCGAAGCTTTGCATTTTTGGCCAACACCTTTGTTGCTCCAATCTCTGATCTTCTATTTCATAGTGGTAATTAACTGAATCTCTTCCCTTTGTTTTATTTTTTGTAGTATGTAGCATATTATTCGCATGTTTCTCAAAACACACTGTTTTGGTTTCTAGTTTTCTGAGAAATAACCACTAAAAATCATGTAATAGAACCACTAGATTCACAAAAAATCTGAAAAATGAGACTTTGATCCAAAATAATACTCCTACCGAGCTAGCAACCTGTTTGTACTTAAGGTGCGCACCTAGCCGAACTAGGTTAAGCTCCAATAGGTCTTACCTTTTATTTCACTTAGCCGAACTAAGGAACTATATTAGATGTGCGCATTACCAAACTAGAAAGCCTTAACCAATGACCGGGCTATCACTTGGGACCAAACCAACTCTCTGACTTAATCAAAACCGAACCAAGAATGTTGTACCCTAGGCTTTAACCGGGCTACGTACCTCTCATTCCACTTAACCGAGCTAAAGTACTCCGTTCCAACTGGGCTAAGAACGGATAGTATCCCACGTAGCCGAGCTAAGATTCCATTTATTTTGCTTTTGTTACTTTTAGCACGGCCCAACGATCTGTGCTTAACACTTTTCCTCTTCACTTTGCAGACTGACTTAGATTGGCCAAGCACACCTTTGCACGCTCAACCGAGATACCGAAAGTCATCTCACCGCCGAGCTAAATTATACATAATTTAAGGCCACATGGTGAAGTATCGATTTTTAGTGAACTCTCTAGGGGCCATAGCCGAATTCTGAAAGGATTACCAAATTCCTGATGATGTCCACCTCTCACTAGCCGAACTAGACACCATTCCCTGAGGAAAATCGGGCTTCGTCCCTTTCAACGTCATTTCCATTGTAGAGGCTGGCCTTCGTTTTTCCGTTCAGCCTCTGCTTTGTGAATTCCTTCGACAAACAAGACTTTGCCCAACCCAGCTCAGTACCAATTCGTACAGAATAATAAATGGCATCGCCGAGCTAAACTGTCGGCTTGGCCTTAATCTCGGTTTAGCGAAGTTATTCCACCAATATTCATTAGGCCAAAACGAAGATGGCTGGGTATATTATTTAAGAATAAGACGCCGCCGAGAGAAAATAATAAAGAAGACACCGGACAAAGACGTAAATGATGATGACTTTTTCTGGGTCTCAAGCAACTTCAAAGACCAGAAAGCCCAGATCCCAGGCGACCGAATTAACTGGAATAAAGGAGTAGCCGGTATAAATACCTCGGCTTAGTGTGTGCTTTCTTTTCTTGACCGAGATAATTTTTGTGCTGTGCTAACCATTGGCCTTTTACTTTTATGCAGACTTGAACCATCTGAAAGTTGCAATACAGTTACCCTAATCTCAACGTACTCCGTGCCGCGCTTTGATATCATGATAGAAATTGGGCCGATCTACTCAATTTCGAACCGACATACAGATACAGCAGCAAGAGGAGGACCAGGGTGACAGATTTCCTTCTAAAGCCATCACCAGAACCCGATCCAACCCTTCCACAAATCAACCTCATTCCATTAATAGAAGAGCAAGAAATGGCCAAGAAGAGAGTAGTCCGAGCACTTATCACCGAAACAAACCAACCCGAGGTACCACAAGCCGACCAAACACAAAAGGCCGTGGTAGCGCTTCCAGCTGTCCAGCCGTCATCATCTCGGCCCAACAAGCGCGCTCGGATTTCCATAACCGAGCCACGCTTTGTTGACGAGGATGAAACCGTGCTTCCGCAAATCACTTCGCCCAGCCCAGAGCTTGAACGTTCCGACCGGGCTAAATCTTCTAACTGGGCCCCAAAACTCACTTTTAAGAACTGAGCTATACAAAGCGCAGATTCGATTGTAGTAGACAAAGATCATACACTTGTCTTTAACCTGGCCAGGAGTGTGTGCTTGCTCCCTGACATGGAACATCATGACCATTTGACTAAGCTAAAGGCCATCCGGTCGGTGACATAGTCAATGGTGATGGTAAGTACTCCTAATCGTCTTTCATTTTACACCATCTGTTTGCTCGGTTTTTACTCATTCACTTTCTCTCATTTCGCAGGCCATGCAGAAAAACCACATTGTGCATAAGCGTGTGCTGGAACTGCGCAAGACGACAAGGTTGGCCGTGGCTGAGGCTGATAGCAAGAAGGCCGAGCTAAACGAAGCTACGCAAAAAATGGCCGAGCTGCAATCAGAGGTCGCCCGACTCATCGGGCTAGTAGATACAGCGGAGGTGAACAAACAAAAGGCCTTGACTGAGCTGAAGAACCGTTATCTGTGCGAGCTTGCTAAAGTTGAGAAGAAGAAGAACGCCGAGATAACGGAGCTTGAGAAGAAGATGGAGGACGCGGAAGACCGCGGTTATAAAGAAGGTGAAGCCACCTATATCTTGCAGTGCGAAGCTGCTAAGGATATATTCTTCAAATGTGGGTGGAAGGCAGCGGTCTTAAAGCTCGATCAAAGGGATGAGACCGAGGTTTTTCAAAATTCCCCTCCTCACTTTATCCCGAGCTACATGGCGGAGTATGCTAACGTCGTTCAACAAAAATTTCTTCAAGTTGAGGAAGAAGAAGAAGCATCAGAGCCCAACAATGCCCCCGCCGTCGTCAATGATCCCGCTGTTCAGTCAGCTCGGGTGGAGCCTCCGGTGGAAGACGTGGTTGAAAATGTGACCGAGCTACCTGCTGAAACCGGGCTTCGAGTTGATCTGGATGCAGATCTTGACGACCTTTTTGCTTAATCCCATATTTTCTTCTTTTTACTTCATTGCAAAGAATGTGTAACCGAGCTGAGGCCCCACCTTTTGTATCTTTGATTTTGAATTTTCAATGAAATCTTCTTTTGTTCAACTATTTGTTCGGTTAACTCTATGCTTGTTTCTCTTACCATAAATGCATGAAGTATAACATTTTCTGGCTGAGATACCTATCTCGGTCTTAACCTTGTAATCCGTTTTGCCATTCCAGCCAACCACTCTTTAACCTAGATCCTTATCTCGGCTGAAGTGTACTAAAAGTTAGTTATTCCAGCCAACCATTCTTTAGCCTAGATCCTTATCTCGGCTGAAGAGTACTAAAAGTTGGTTATTCCAGCCAACCTCTTCAGCCTAGATCTTGATCTTGGCTGAAGAGAGCTGAAAGTTGGTTATTCCAGCCAACTTTGAGTAAAGTGTTTGGTTATTCCGGCCAAACTTCCTGCAGCCCAAATCCTTATCTCGACTTAGGAGAAGTAAGTGTTGGTTTTTTCAGCCAACCTCTTCAGCCTAAATCCTGATCTTAGCTGAAGAGAGCTCAAAGTTGGCTATTCCTGCCAACCTTGAGTGAAGTGTTTGGTTATTCCTGCCAAACGTCCTGCAGCCTAGATCATTATCTTGGCTTAGGAGAAATAAGTGTTGGTTTTTTCAGCCAACCTCTTCAGCCTAGATCCTGATCTTGGCTGAAGAGAGCTCAAAGTTGGTTATTTCTGTCAACCTAGAGCGAAGTGTTTGGTTATTCCTGCCAAACGTCCTACAGCCTAGATCCTTATCTTGGCTTAGAAAAAGTAAGTGTTGGTTTTTCCAGCCAAACTCTTCAGCCTAGATCCTGATCTTGGCTGAAGAGAGCTCAAAGTTGGTTATTCCGGCCAATGCTGCTTTCAATACCCTATCTTACTAAAACAACTTTTACAGCAGAAAACAATTATACTAAAAAGAAACTACTTGTTTTATTGAAAAATGAAAAATTACAAGTACTTTAAAGAAAAGCAAAAAATAAAATAGTTTGAGATTAACAGTGTTCCAAGGCCTAGGAATGGCCTTGTTGTCTTTATCCTCCAAGTGGTATGCCCATTTTCCTGCTAATCCAACCACTTTGTAAGATCCTTCCCAATTAGGCCCTAACTTGCCGTCTCTGGAGACCAAGGTGTTTCTCATTACTTTGCGCAGCACCCAATCTCCAATCTTGAATTGCCTCGAATGTACTGTCTTGTTATATTTTCTAGATAACTCCTGTTGGTATGAGGCAATGTGAACCAGTACTCTTTTTCTTCTTTCTTCTGCAAGGTCGAGCTCCAATGCTATGGCTTCTCCGTTTAAGTCTGGATTAAAGTTTTCACGTCTAATTGTGGAGAGGCCGACTTCCAGTGGGATTACTGATTCCATACCATAGGCCAAGGAAAAAGGTGTTTCTCTAGTAGACCGCCGAGGTGTGGTACCGTAAGCCCATAAAACATGAGGGAGCTCCTCCGCCCACTTGCCTTTTGCTTTCTCTAGCATTTTCTTCAATCCATCCAAGACGACTTTGTTTGATGCTTTCGCTTGGCCATTTGCTTGGGGGTATGCCGGTGTAGAGTTGTAGAATTCTATCTTGTATTTTTCACAAAAGCCTCTAAAAATTTTATCATCGAACTGAGTGCCGTTGTTAGATATTAGAGCTTTTGGTATGCCAAACCGAGTGAAGATATTCTGCCAGACGAACTTCTTCACATCTTTCTCCTTTATTGATGCGAGTGCTTCTGCCTCCACTCACTTTGTGAAGTAGTCGGTTGCTGCGAGAAAGAACTTTCTTTTGCCGGGTGCCATTGGAAGTGGTCCTACTATGTCTAGGCCCCACATTGCGAAAGGGCCATGGGCTAGTTAAAGGTAGAAGCTCTCTGGCTGGTTGATGTATTTGGTGTGCGAACTTCTGACATTTCTCGCATTTCTTCAAATACTTCTCTGAATTTGCTTGCATGTAAGACCACCAATATCCTTGCGAAATTGCTCTATAGGCCAATGATCTTCCCTCTTAGTGGCTTCCGCATACGCCTTCGTGTATCTCAAACAAGAATGCCTCAACCTTGCTAGGATGGACACATTTCAAGTAAGGTCCTATGAAGAATTTTTTGTACAAGGCCATTGATGGAAAGAGCCAAAATCGCTGTGACTTTGCTCTTATTTTGTTGGCCTCTTATTCTCTTCGGGTAAGATGCCGTCCTTTAAGAACACTATAATGGGATCCATCCATGAAGGGCCTAGTTCGGCACAACATACCTCTGTTACTTCAGGTTCTTCTATACTTGGTCTTGGTAGGAAGTCAATTAGTAATGGATGTGGGATGGATGTATCTGCCATCGAAGCGAAGCCTGCTAGCTCGTCTGCTCTACTATTTTTTTCACGGCCAATCTGCTCTATCCGTACTACCTCAAATTTCATGATCTCATTTCTGACTAACTCTTGGTACTTGGCCATCATCTCATCTTTTGCCTCGTAGTCGCCTAAAATCTAGTTTACTACCAATTGGGAGTCACTGTAAACCATTAGCTCAGTGGCCTTCATGAAGAATGCTGATTTTAGGCCTGCTAAGAGCGCTTCATACTCCGCCTCGTTGTTTGATGCTGGAAAGCCTAGGTTGACTGCTTGTTCTACTACTAGGCCATCTGGTGAGATGAGGACTATGCGAAGTCCTGCACCGTGCTTGTTAGATGCTCCATCCACAAAGAGCTTCCACATCTCTCTAACGAATAGCTTCTAGCAAGTTGAGGAATCGGATGATGTTTTTGGGTCGTGAGTGTTGTTGATGTTTTCTTCCAAGCCCACACCTACTGTTTTCCCCTCACTATCCGACTATACCAAGTTTTATTTGTTGATGAGTTTTCGCATGGTGCAGCATGGTTTGCCTCTTCTGCACTTTTCCCAATCCGATATGCCTTGGGATGTGGCTGAGTATCCTGTATTAGGGGTTGCGCATTTTCTGCAGCACTTTTCGTCCCCATTTCGATTGTTCTAGTCAAGTCAACTGGGCAGATGTGATGGCTTCCTGGCGTGAACTCTGCCACAAAGTCTGCAAAAGCTTGAGCTTATATTACGGTTTTGGGTTGAAACTTGATATTATACTGTCCCAATTCCACTGCCCACTTCAAGATTCGCCGAGAAAAGTTCGCCCTCTCCAACAAAGCTTTTAATGGGAAAGTTGTTAAGACGATTATGGTGTGGGCGTGAAAATAATGCGACAGTTTCCTAGAGGCCATCATCAGGGCTAAAGCTAGTTTTTCTAATGGTAAGTACCTGGTTCTGCGCCCAGCAAGGTCTTGCTGACATAAAAGATGGGCAGGTGTTGGATTCCTTCCGCTCTGACCAACACCGCACTGACTACGTGCTGTGAAACTGCCAGGTACAAAAAGAGCTCTTCTCCAGGTATTGGGGTTACTAGCAACGATAGAGAAGACATGTATTCTTTCAAGCTTTCTAAAGCGTGGTCGCATTCTTCGTCCCACTCAAACTTGGCTTTTAATGCTTGGAACAATGGTCGACATCTGTCTGACGACCGACTTATGAACCTGTTGAGCGCAGCTGTTAGGCTAGTGAGATATTGCACTTTTTTTACTGTGTTGGGCCTCTCTAGATCCTGGATTGCTTTGATCTGAGAGGGGTCTGCCTCTATACCTCGGTTGGTCACTAGGAAGCCTAGGAATTTGCCTGATCCTACGCCGAATGCACATTTGGAGGCATTTAGGCGCAACTTGTTCTTCTTCAGAATCTAGAACATTTTATCTAGGTCCCTCAGATGGTCCTTCTCATCCTTGCTCTTGACCACCATGTCGTCGATGCAAGCCTCCATTGTTCTGCCTAACAATGGTTCGAATATCTTGGTGACCATCCATTGGAATGTTGCCCCTGCGTTCTTTAGGCCAAAAGGCATGACCTTGTAACAGTACAATCCTCTAGGCATTGTAAAGGATGTGACCTCCTGGTCTGGTTCATACATAGCGATCTGATGGTAACCTCTGTACGCATCAAGGAAGCTAAGTCGATTGTGTCATGCCGTTAGGTCTACCAGTTGGTCTATCCGTGGTAGGGGAAAGCTGTCTTTTGGGCATGCCTTGTTGACTATTTTGTAATCCACGTAGACACGCCATTTTTCGTTCTTCTTTGGCACTACTACGGTATTGGAGATCCATCTGGGGTAATGCACCTCTCTGATAGCTCATGCCTCTAGTTAGTTTCCCACTTCTTCTGCCACTATCTCAGCATGGTAGAGTGCTGATCTGCGAGTGAGCTGTATAATCAGTCTGGCAGTTGGGTGGACGTTCAGTTGGTGACAGATGAAGTTTGGGTCAATGCCAAGTATGTCATACGGTGTCCAGACAAACACTTCGATGTTAGAGGTTAAGAATTCCATGACCTCTATTCTCTCAGTGCTGGACAAAGATGAGCCAAGCAAAAAGAATTTTTCTGCGTCTTTTTCATCTATTCTTACCTGTACCAAGTCTTCCACTGCCTTTTGTTCAGCTGCCTTGCCAACATCAGCAAATAGTTCATTGCTTTCGGGTTCTTCCACCATCTGTACATAGCCTTTGGCAGCGCGGCTGCCATTTACTGTGATGAAGCACTGTTTTGACATAATTTGGTCTTCAAAGACCTCTTCAATCACTCCAACTTCGTTGGGGAACCGCAATACTTGATAGTAGGTTGACGCTATTGATCACATGGCATGCAACCATGTCTTCCCCAAGATTATGTTGTAGGTTGAAGGGACTTTTAATACCCAAAACTCCACATGTTTTGTTATGGTTCTTGCTTTGTCTGGGAGGATTATCTTGCCTACTGGCCACTCTGGCATTGAATTGAATCCGATCAAGGGAGATGTTGCAGGTGCCATGTCTTTGTCCTCCAATTTCAGTTGTTTGAAGGTTTCATAATACATTATCTCACATGAGTTTCCTTAGTCGATTAAAATCTGTTTGACGTCGAAATTCTTGACGCGTAGAGTGACAACAAGTGCATCATTGTGAGGGCAATATATCCTTGCTAAATCTTTGTCTGAAAAAGATATGACATTGGTGGCCTCCCTTAAGTGCTCAACCTTTTTGAGCATTCCCCTGAGCTCACATACCCGCTTAGGTTCAAATAGTCCATGTATTACGTTGATTACACATTGAGATGGAGCGTCGACCGGCATCCCGTTTGGGATGTTATGGTTCTAGGGACTGGCTGCATTTCTCCTTCTATGTACTGGTCCAAGTGCCCAGCCGCCACTAACTCCTCCAAATGCTGCCTCAACGGCATGTATTTTCAGTGCGGTGCCCCTTTTCATCATGGAAGGTACACCGGGACCTTTTGTCATAGTCCTTTTATTCTTCTCCCAACTTAGCTGGCCATTGGACGAAAGGTTCGTCTTGTATCTCACTTAGGATTCGGTAGATTGGTTTTTTGAACACCGTGGTAATGGCAGTGCGAACTCTTAACCACCTTTTGTCTGGGTCTTCTCTGTTAGTCTGTCTGCCTCGCCCATTCCTGCTTGGTCGTTCTACCGTGTTGACTTTTGCCATTGTCTTTTTATCTGGCATTGCTGCTGTGCCAGATTTTGTTTTAGCATAGTTGTCATCTTCCTCCACGCAAATATGTTGATGCACTCGCTCCATTAAGGCCTCCATCATGAGGGGTGACGTCATAGTAATCGAGTCCCTCAACTTGTTTCTGACTGGCAGACCCCGTTTGTATCTTACTTAGGATTCGATAGATTGGTTTTTTGAACACTGTGGTAATGACAGTGCGAACTCTTAACCACCTTTTGTCTGGGTCTTCTCTGTTTGTCCACCTGCCTCGCCCATTCCTGCTTGGTCGTTCTACCGTGTTGACTTTTGCCGTAGTCTTTTTATCTGGCATTGCTGCTGTGCCAGATTTTGTTTTAGCACGGGTGTCATCTTCCTCCACGTGAATATGTTGATGCACTCGCTCCATTAAGGCCTCAATCATGAGGGGTGGTGTCATAGTAATCGAGTCCCTCAACTTGTTTCCAACTGGCAGACCCCCGTTTGTATTGTGCAATGACGAGGTTTGTAGGGCAATCCCCAATTTGGTTGAAGGTCTCCCAATAACGACTGTTGTAGGATCTCAACGTCTCCTTGTCGCCCATGTCAATGGAGAGTAATTGGTCGATCTCCACTAGTGTTTTGGTGTTCGTTTTGAATCTAGTCACAAACGCCTCTGCCAACTATGCCCATGAGGCGATGCTGCCTTCTGGTAGCCTTTCGAACCAGGTTAAACCTAGGTTGCTCAAGCTGGATGGGAACAGGATACACATTAAGGCCTCGTTCCGCCTGTTTACTGCCATAACCTGGCGAAAGTGGCTCAGATACATATAGGGGTCTGTCTTCCCTTCATAAATAGTGAATTTGGACTGGAGAAAGCCCGAAGGTAGTGGTGCGTTCTCAATTGCCGGGACGAACGGCGAGCTCTGCAACCTTGCTAATGCTTTGTTCGTTGATTTGTACGCAAGGCGCGGTATTGGCATTCCTACCTCGACGATCCCATGCGTCCAAGGGACCAACCACTGAAGGGTTGAAACCTTGCGCGGGTCGCGTGCCCTGGTGTCCTCCTTCCATCGTGCCCTTTCTTCAAGCACAGTTCGCAAGTCAGATGACCTAGGCAACTCCGTGTGTCTAGATGACATCTGGTGCATGTGCGAGGGCCGATAGGTGCTTCCCTCAGTATATGACCTATCTGTTCTCGTTCTTTCAGACTTGGAGTAACGAGTCCTGGAAGTCCTTGATTGCGTGTCACCTATTCTAAGGCTCTTACTCTCTGCTTACGATGGTGTGGTATGCCTACCACGATCTTCCGAATGGCGAGGAGGCGTGTTGCCTTTACGTCACTCTCCTGTCGCCACCCCTTTTCCTTTTATCTGGCACTTCATTGACTCCATGTCTGCCGCCATATTCCTTATTAACTCGTCCTGCTCCTTCACACGATCTTCCAGAACTTGAGGGTCTATCCTCCGCCTCTGTCTTTCAGGACTTTGAGAGCGACGGGGGCTGTTAGCCCGCCTCCCCCTTGCGTCCCTCCAGGGGTTCTGTCGCTGGGGTTCTAAATCCTTCGCGCCTTCCACCCCCCTCCGTGGTTTTCCCGTCAATAGCTGATTGTGGCAAGTCTTCATTGTGCGTCATTGCTTCTAACTAGAGAGGAAAGCTTGATCAAGAGGTTTTGTTCTTTGTAGAATTTCCACAGACGGCGCCAATTGTACGAGCACGAAATAATTCTTCTCGTATAATCCTGTTGATCAAGTCTGCGCTCCTCCAAATGTCATCGCTTTACTCCCTAAAAACACAAATGTGAGCTAGCCGGCGGGTGTATGCTGGATACCTCTCCGATGCCTAAGTCAGCAAAATAGACAAATAGACAAAAGCTCTGTGTATTCGGGAATCAAAGTTGTGTTACCTCTCCATAGGTGATGTTGTGAGCTTTTATAGGTTCCATATAGCACAATCCTAGTAGGACTCTTATTCCTCCATGTAGAGTCCTCCTAGGAATCACACTCCTGAAAGATAATGCTTATCCTTCAACACCTCCCTCACTGTTTAAACCAAGTAAGATGGTTTTACCACGGTTGGATGACAGTATGATCGGGCTAACGCTATCTCTTTCATACTTATCCCGGCGCCTGTATACGCAACATGTATCTCGGCTCATGCTTTACTTGTAACTTGGTTTTCACCTGTTTGGACCAGGCTAATCTGCATCAAGCCTTGACCGAGCTAAAGAGGTGAGGTCTAGCTTAAGGAGCCCACCATCCCGACCGCGGTGACTGTAACCACCTGGACCGAGCTAAACACTACCACCATGGTCCACTTCACAAAGCCCTTTTTACCTCGGCCCACAAAACGGCCCATTATTACGCCTGGGCCTAGCTCGGCCCTAATGCACATATAAAACTCCCTCTCATATATGGTTTAAAATACCTTCATTATCTTAAAAATCATAATTTTTTTCGTTGTTTATGTCATAGCGTTGTTTCTCTTTATTGTGACTTTTTATATTATTTAATTAATATCAAAATTTTAAAATTTAATAACTTTTTATTTACTTTTCTATTTTTGTGTAAAATTTATATTTTTAGAATCTTATTAAGTGCGTTCAGTTGAAAAGTCCAAAAATAGATTTTTCTTAGCAAGAGATCCAGGCGCCTATTTTTTTTGTCCATAAGAACAAGTTATCATAAAATGACCAAAATACCCTTCCATTTCACACTTTTATTTCTCTATTACGGTTTCATTTTAGCCCTTTTAATAACAAAAAGCTTTTCATATCTCTCTTTTTCTCCTTCTCCATCGCCTCTTCCACCATCGCCGAGCTAGCCATCACCATTGATCTCTCTACTCAATCTCTATCTTCCAACATTTCTTTTTCTCTCTCTCTCTCTCTCTCTCTCTCTCTCGGCTCTTCCACCGCTGTCGAGCTGGCCACCGCCACTAATCTACAGATCCGTCGCTATTTTCTACTTAGGGTTAGGGTTTCACGTCGAGGGAATTTGGGGAGAATTCATTGGCGGTGGTGGTGGACATGGAATTGGAATGAGGATCCTAGCAAAGAGATTATGATGTTTTTTAGGGTGGTTGGCCCTCTCTGTAACACAAAAAGATTATCTATCTTTCTCTCACATAGATCAAGTGTAGATCGCGAGTGTCATTAGGAAAGTGGTGGTATAGATTGTTAGGGTTCGACTAAACTATTCTATACCAGACATTCATTTTTTGTTGTTGTTTAGTGGAAATTCATTCAATAATGGAAATTATTTTCTCTTCACTTCCTTGGGTTTCTTGGAAACCATACGGAGCTTGTGTCTCAATTAGTTTTTGAGAAACTTGGAATAATTTGATTTTGAGGGCGATTTCATTTTGTGCAGAAAAAGAACAAAAACAATCAAAGGCCAACACAAGAGCAAGCAGAGAATCAACCATAACAAAATAATGAAGAAATCAACGTTGAGAACACTAACGAGAGATCAAAGAAGAAAAGAAAAACAACCTGAATCCAAAGGGAGTGGTTGTGTTGTGAGTCTACATGCATTGCCAAGGATGTGCTGATAATATCTTCAAGTACTTGAGAGGCTTCGACGGTACGTTTTTTGATCAATTTTCAATATCTCTCTCTCTCTCTCTCTCTCTCATATATATATATATATATATATATATATACAGATATATGTATTTTGTTAATTTGTTAAGAGATTTGTGTTGGTTGTTGACGATGTTCAGGTGTTGAACAAATCGAGACGGATATGAAGAATCACACAATGACAGTGAAGGAGAAAGAGGCTTCAAAACAAATTCAATAAACATGTCAAACTCATCTCTCCTATTCTGAAAGAGAAAAAATAAGAAAATTAGAAAAAGAAGAAACAAGAGGTCTAATTCTAATTTCATTACATAAATTTGAGTATTGGTATCAATAGGTAGAGAAATAAAATTTGGACAGACAAAAAATTGAACAGATAAATTTGTATAGATAAAAATTATATAGATATGAAAATTTGTACAGATAAATTTGGATAGAAAGTTTGTACAGATAAAAATATTGAACTAATAAAAAATTGTACAGGTAAAATTTGAACAAATAGAAAATTTGCACAGATAAAATTTGGACAAATATAAAATTTACACAAAAAAAATTGAACAGATAGAAAATCTACACAGGAAAAATTGAACAGATAGAGAAAAAAATTTGAACAGATAAATATAAATTTGAATAGATAGTCAACGAAAAGTCAAACAAATAAAAAAAGTCAAAGAGTAAAATTTGAAACAAAAATGTTCTCCAAGATTTCTCGCAAAACTATTTCACAGAGTGCGGATTTCTCACTAACAAAAAAAATCACTGAATCTAATGCCTTAGACAATTGTTAGAGTGAATTTTTCACCAATTTTCTCTCTTATTAACAAGATATTTCAAATAAGATGCATGAGCAATATGAAATTCTAAAGAAAAAAATTCACAGGACAGTGAAATTTCACTGACTTACATTGACTTACACTGACTTGGTCATCGAAATTTCAATGACCAACCAAAATTTCACTGACCTCATTTTTTTTTATATAGAATTTTTTATTCATTATGGATCTTGCTTTACAAATCTTGATGAAACCATTAAAAAAACACAGATTTTATAAAAAAAAAAAAACTAAGATCTAAATCAAAAATTTTCAAATTTTCAAAAGAGTTAAAAAAGTAATAAGTGTTACTATTGAAGCGATGTAGTGGGAATAATGTTGTCACTGTATGTTTTAGAAAACTTATACTAATATAAAAAATGTGTTGTCCTTATACTTTAAAAAAAAATATATTATTAGGGATCATAAACAAAAAAAAAAAAATCCCTAAAAATTCTGTTTGGTTTTGGATTTTTTAAAAACAATTTTCTAGTTTTCAATCAATTTTTTTTTGATAATTTAATATTTTAATCAAAATTTTAATTTTTTAAATTCACTTAATCTAGATAGATTTAAAAAATGTAAAATTTGGGATTTATTTAATAAAAACTTAATAAAAATATACAATTCATTAAATTTTCGTATTTTTTAATATTTATTAAAAAAATTGATTTTTTTTATTATAAATAGTTACTTTTTAACTATTTCTAAGGTGAATCTCAAACTAAAAAAATATTAAAATATGAAAAAAATAACAAAACACAGAGAATAAAAATTTAAAAATTCAAAATTTTAAGTGGAAACTGGTTTCGTTTGGGATGTTGGTTGGTTTTTTGGCTATTATATTTTGGGGTTAAAATAGATTCGTTTGGGATGTATTTTTTTGGTCTTTTGATTTTTATGAGACAAAAAAATATAATGATTATGATTTAGATGTGAAAATTTTTAATCTAAAACTAAAAAATATTTTTTTTTTGTTTGACTAAAATAGTCCTAATCTAACCCAAACCCACATGGCAGCTCCAATTTGCACACACCTATTCCACTCTGTGCACACACTTAATGATAATCACTATGCATGGTTATTATTTTTTAAAAATACTTTTCAGAAAATTATATTTTCTTATTTTTCGTATTTTTTTGTTTTTATTGAATTTTTTAAATATTTTGAGCAATTTTTTTAATTTTTAGACATACCTAATATAAATGTACCTAAAAAGTAAAAAAAAAATTGAAAAAAACCTTTTAAAAATTCATTAAATACCAAAAATACAAAAAAAAAAAGAGAATTCAATACATTTTTATGTATTTATTAATTTTTAAAAATATTTTTTCACAATTTTTTTACTTTTTAGATACATCTAAGTAAAGTGCATTTAAAAAAGTAAAAAAAAAATTAAAATTTTAAAAATATTCACTAAAAACAAAAAAAACACGAAAACCAAAAAATTCAGTTTTCAAAAAATTTAATTCAAAAAACTCAAACCAAACACACTGAATTGTTTTTATTTACAATTTTATTCTCAAGTGAAATTACTATTATGGACATCACATACAATTTAAATAAACACATTCGGAAGTTGAATGTCGAAAAAATGAAAAAAAAATTCAAAATTTTACTGTCAAAAGAAATGATAATTTTCGAAATGTTATTTCCGAACAAATTATTTATTAAGAAGAATGTGTATAAAGTGTAGTGAGTATGTGCAAATAGAAGCTCTCCACTCTAAACTGAATTGCCTTCGTTTTTGTTGAAAATAGCGGAACTGCCATTGGGCTCCAACATTTTTACGAATAATCGTAGTAGCGCACGAAGGCTGACAAAGCACTGGGATTCGTGTCAATCTAAGATCTACAGATATAACGAAGGATTGTTTTGAAAAGTCAATTAAGAGCAAATTTGACAATCTAAAAATAGTTTTTTTTTATCTTTTTATTTTTTTTATCACATTATTTTTTTTATTTTTTTATATATTTTTTTATAAAAAGATAAAAAAATATATTTATTTAGGTCATTCCAAACAACCCCTAAATGTTATTTTTTTAAAAAAATATAAAAAAATAAAGAGATGATATAATTTAAAATAAATTAAAAATCAAAATTAATTTTTAATTATGTCTTCAAATTAGGCCAAAAGTATGTTTTAATAAGTTGAACCGTTTTTGAATAAAAAAAAAATTGAATTTTATAATTTTTTTGTGTGTATTATTTATTAAAGAACAAATTAGATTGATTAATTAAATAATATATTTATTTTATTTCGTTTGTCTGCAGGGCGCTCGGCAATAAATTTACTTTTGAATTTTTTCTGCTCAAGCATCTAGGTATTTAAATAATATGTCTATAATGACAAATGACTAAACTATCCGTCGACATATATATATTGTTTTCAAACCCTAACCAAACCACTCAAATCGTTTATGTCTCTCACCGCCGTTCCATCGTCTCTGTCTCTTTTTCTTCTTTTATCTGTTCAATTTCTTTTCCCTCTTTATCTTCTTAGTCAGTCTCTCAGTTGCTCTCTCCTCTTCCTTGCTCCTTTTTACATCGATTCGATCAAAATTACCTGCATTGCCACCACTCTCCTCTGTCGTTGCCGCCATCAAAGCCAACGCCGACTCCACCCGAATCACTGTGACTCTCTTTGCTATAAATAGGCGAAAATCGGTGATCGGATAAAGTGGAGTTAAAGTGGCAATAGAAGAGGTGAGACGAGCCACTTCAGTCGCTAGAAAAAATGTTATTGGGTGGAGAAACCACTGGGGACACCGAAAATCGCGCACAAAGGCGCAAACGACACTGTGAGTGAACGGTGGAGTTGAGTGTAAATGCTAGAATGGTTGAAAGAAATATGAGAATTGTGTATCTGTATAATAATATTGAATAGAATTCAATAGGTGAGCATGTATTTATAGGCTGAACACAAACCTAGATAAGTATAGAAGAAGATAGAGATAGAGAGAGATAAAGATAGAAGAAGATAGAAATAGAGATAGAGATAGAGAGAGACAGGGATAAGCTATATCTATAATGCTAGAAGATACATATAAATCTAAATCTAATATATACATTAACAGCCCCCCTCAAACTCAAGGTGGGTAAGCATTAACCAACTTGACCCACCTTGAGTTTGGAAACTAGATCAAAGAAACGACTAGGAGAATGAGCCTTGGTGAAAATATCAGCACGTTAATCGGCAGAAGAAATAGGAAGAAGATAAACAGTGCCACGTGTAACATGCTGTCGAATGAAATGACAATCAATCTTAATATGTTTGGTGTGATCATGGAAAACATCATTGTGAGCAATCTGAATGGCACTCTGATTGCTACAATAGAGAGAAGTGGCACCAGGGGAAAAAACACCCATATTAACAAGGAGCCAGCGAAGCCATAAAGTTCCTGAGTAGTGACAGCAAGAGCACGGTATTCAGCTTCAGTACTAGAGCGAGCAGTGATGAACTGTTTCTTGTTGCGCCAAGTAAGAAGAGAATCTCCTAAGAAAAAACAGAATCCTGTGGTGGAGCGTAGAACAGTAGGATCTCCAGCCTAATCAGCATCAGAAAAGACACGAAGCTCAAGAGAAGAGTGAGCAAAGTAGTGGAGTCCATGGAACATAGTGCCTTTAAGGTAGCGAAGTAGAGCAGTGTAATGCGGAGTGCGGAGAGCTGACATGTACTGACTAACAAGATGGACAACATAAGCATTGTCAAGGTGAGTCATAGTGAGATAGACGAGACTACCGACCAGCTGGCGATAAAGAGTAGCATCAGAGAGAAGATCTTCGTCTAGAGGAGTGAAACGAGTCTAAGGATCAATGGGAGTAGAGGTAGTCTTGTAATCGGTAAGACCAGCACGTGCCATAAGATCGGATGCATATTTGGCTTGTGACAAATAATAACCATTGGAATCATGAGAGATTTCAAGCCATAAGAAATAATTAAGAGTACCAAGGTCCTTCATCTCAAACTGACAATTGAGAAATTGTTTGAGGCTAAGAATACTAGCCACATCATTATCGGTGATAATCATATCATCCACGTAAAGAAGAAGAAGAGTGCTGCCATGGGGAGTGGTCCGAACAAATAGAGCGGAGTCATATGAGCTAAAGGTGAAGCCAAATCATGGATGATAAAACTAAATTTTGCAAACCAAGCTCATGGGGCTTGCTTGTGACCATAGAGAGCAGGCTGTAATTTGCAAACCTTATGAACCAGATAAGCAGACCTAGGGGAAGGTTGCATGTAGACTTCCTTTTGACATCCATCTGAAAGAGATCCCAGTGGCGAACAGCGGTAATAACAAGTAACCTACGCACAAAGGTAAGCCGAGTAACCGAAGCGAAAGTCTCCTCATAATCAATGCCATATTCTTGGGTGAAGCCATTTGCACGAAGACGGGCTTTGTAGCGCTCAATAAAGCCATCAGAATGGGTCTTGATCTTGTATACCCATCTGCAGTTAATCGCAGTCTTTCTAGCATAAAGATCAATAACATCCCAGGTATGAGTTTTGTCTAAAGCCTGTAATTCATCAATCATAGATTGCAGCTAAAGAGGATTAGTACAAGTCTCACGATAGGAGGTAGGTTCATAAGTAGAAAAGGTAGTAGACCCGACAATATAATCACGAAGATGAACAGGTGGTTGAGTTACCCGATGTGGACGACCAGTGAGAGGAGGATTTGGTAGAGTGATAGGAGACTCAACAGGACCATCAAAGGGAGCAGTCGGGACATGATCAGGTGTAGGCAAAGGCATCTCTGGAGAGGAGGAACCTGTATCAAAGACATTAGAGAAGAGATCGATAGAAGGATTAGTAAACAAAATGGAAGTAAATAATGATGATAAATGGAACGAGAATAAGGATGAAAACATTTTACGCTCCCAGAAAACCACATGACGAGAGACACGAAGACGTTTAAAGATAGGATCCCAGCAACGATAGCCTTTATGTTCAATACCATATCCAAGAAAGCAACAAAGACAAGAACGGGGTTCAAGTTTGGTGTGTTCATGAGGTTGGAGGAGAACAAAGCATACAGACCCAAAAACCCTAAGATTTGTGTATGGAGCACTAGTGCCATGTAAACGTGCATAAAGAGTATGGTTATGGATAGTAGGAGTGGGAACACAATTGATAGTGTAGACAGCAGTAAGAGCAGCTTCCCTAAAAAAATATTCAAGACACGAAGAAGAGATAAGAAGGGCTCGAGTAGTGTCAAGAATATGCCTATGTTTCCGTTCAACACGATCATTTTGTTAGGGCGTGCCAGCACAGGAACGATGAGGCTGAGTACCGTGATGCTTAAGGAAAGAGAGAAAATCAAGATCCCTATATTCCATAGTATTATCAGATCAAAATTTTTTAATGGTTTTAGAAAATTGGGTTTGGACCATGCTTGCAAAAATTATAATAAAGTTGCTTGAGTTCTGATTGACTTTTCATGAAAAACATGAAAAATCATCAACAAAGACAACAAAGTAACGTGATCGCCCCATAGTGGTAGTAGGTGATAGTCCCCAAATATCAGAATGTATAAGATCAAATGGTGCATGAGAAACAGAAGTACTTGCATTAAATGATAAAGCAAGTTGTTTTGCAAGTTAACAAGATAAACAATCCAAAGTATCGGGAATGACATGACCTAATTGACTAGTAGAAACTAAATATTTTAATCGACTAATAGAAATATGTCTTAAACGACAATGCCAAATATTAAAAGAAGACATGCTGGAAGCATATGTAGGAGTAGCTATCGGGGTGGAGTCTGGAACATAAAGATGAATGAGCTCATTGTCACGACCCGAACCCGCCCTTATGGGTTAAGGCCATAACTGGCCAGTAATCACGAGATTACCTACGGCCTCAAACCAAATAAGACAAGACTCATCAGAGTAAAAGGGGCCAAACGGAAACAAATTTAAAACTTTGTCCATAGAGCCGTGCCATAACATTCCATACGTACATATGTTAATAACTCACAACAGAAAGTGTAATGACATAAGATTCTATACAGATAGGATCATCCAAACTAAGTTAACCCATGAAAACCATATACAGACGTATTCAAAACTTCGCTAACCTGACAAAATGTAAATACATAACAAAAGGGCGAAGATGGGTATCGTGCGTGAGACACAAGGGCCGACTCTCTCAAAACCTTAGTTGTTCCATATAGACTTCACTGAGGCTGGGTCTGGACTTCTCTTGGCTCACCTACAAACACATGAATGAGCGTGAGTGAAAACCCAGCGAATAATATCAAATCAAATACAGAAGTTACATAACAATGTAGAACAACATGTTCCAAACGGCCTTGGGCCCAATTCATATTTCTATTTAACAGATATATATAACTATACGAAATTCAAATCAAGTGACCGTAGTTCCAAACATTCTGGCCTTTGGCCCATTCAGATTTCCATTCATGTCAAAACGGCCTTCGGCTCATTCATTTATGTCAAAACGGCCTTTGGCCCATTCATTTATGTCAAAACGGCCTTCGGCCCATATATTCATGTCAAAACGGCCTTCGGCCCACTCATTCATGTCAAAACGACCTTAGGTCCATTCATATATGTCAAAACGACATTCGGTCCACTAATTTCTATCAAAACGACCTTCGGTCCATTCATTTCTGTCAAAACGACCTTTGGTCCATTCGTTTACGTCAAAACGGCCTTCGGCCCATACATTCGTGTCAAAACGGCCTTCGGCCCATTCGTTTACGTCAAAACGGCCTTCGGCCCACTCATTCATGTCAAAACGATCTTAGGTCCGACCTTAGGTCCATTTATTTCTATCAAAACGACCTTAGGTCCATTTATTCATATCGAAATGACCTTCGGTCCATTCATTCGTTCATGTCAGACTTTTGTCCACAATCCCAATTAGCAACTCATAAAGATTATAAGGGAATAAATAATTGGACATTGCTAAGCTTTCAAATATCGATATTACTCACAGTGATCGGCTTGTGGATTTGCCCTGGAGCTTGACCCTACACATTTCATGAACACAAAAGGGTCACTAACAGTCCAATCCGTTCTTTAATTCACATATTCCTCTTTAGGCTTTATTCTTATCTCGTTAACTCATTTACAATGATCAATGCATGTCTAAGAGTGCTTACAAGTGAAAGAGAACGGAAACCAGAACACAGAATGCAATTTCAAAATTTCAGAAAACAGGATCCCCGCTCGAGCGTGGACTTCCCCGCTCGAGCGTACCCTATAGGCCTGCAAAAGTGCTGGTTGCATCAAGAATACGCTCGAGCGTGAAATAGGGCGCTCGAGCGGAAGGCCTGTCAAAATAACTCCCCCGCTCGAGCGTGAATTACCCAGTTCGCGCGGACATCAAGTCTGCAAAAAGTACTAGGAGCACGCATTTCCCGCTCGAGCGGTAGGTTTCCCGCTCGAGCGGACCTCAAAATCCTAGAAAACCCAGAATTGTGTTCCTGAGCTTCATTTCGACTTTCAACCAACAATTCATGCATGGTATGGCTCAAATTACTCATAGACATGTACTAACATGGTACAAGCATAAATTACAACATATTGAAGCTCAATTTCATAATTAAATCACATGCATGGCTCAATTTAACTCAAACCCAATTCCATCATACACATTTATGCATTCAAAACTCCTATCTTTAATTATTCAAACATGCATGCTAATCTTGACTTCATTTCTATTCCAAATAATGCAAATGGTGTTCATCCTCATCGAACACAACAAAAACATGTTTGCATGTATGATTCAACACTCATATTTCCATATTCAATTTAATACATGCTTGATTATGCAAAATCATGGTGATCCTACACATGCATGTGCACATTAGCTTCAAATTCATCAATTATAGCACAACTCTTGTTCTTGGTTACCAATTAATCTTTAATTCACAAAATCACAAATTCAATCTCATGAATTTACTCACCTAGGAGCCTTAAACACCCAAGCTCTAGCCAAATCTTGAGCTTAATCCCCAAATTCCCAAGCTTGAGCCAAACATTACACAATTCTCTCATTTTTCTCTCTCTATAGCCGGTTCTCTCTCTATTTTGAGTCCCAAATTCAGCCAAATGAAGTGAAGAAGAGAGGATGGAGAGTGTAGTGACTTAACAACAAAACCCACTGAGGCCAATATAATAATAATAAGGTAATTGGACTCTAATTTATCAATTTAATCGATTAAATCTGACCCGAATCAATTTTCAATTAAATTTCACCGTAGGTTCTAAAAATTATGCCAATCACAATGGCGTAATCAATTTCGGGTTTTGTGGCCGATAAGGCCTCCAATTTAATTTCCAAAGCAGATTATTCAAACAGATATTTCTACGGTGAACAGATAGAAGTTCAAAGCCGCATATTTTCACATAATGGCACACAAAATCATACTCATATTAAGGACCAATTAACATATTACGGGACAGGAGTATCACACTCATAGAGATGTCCATGCTTACGGCCGATCCCAAGAGTCTGTCCCGTTTGAGGATCCTGTACCAAACAACCATTAGTAGAAAATGTGACAGTTCGACCAAGCTCACATAATTGACTAATAGAAATAAGATTGAAAGTGAGAGCAGGAATAAGATAAACATTTGATAAGGATAGATGAGAGGTGGAAACAAAACCAATATGACTTACAGACATAAGAGAACCATTAGCAGTATGAATGGAGGGAATACGAGGAGAAAAAGAAATAAAAGAAAATAGGGTAGAACTAGAAGTTATATGATTACAACATGCTGAGTCAAAATACCAGGGAGATGTACCTAAAGTCACAGACAGAGCAGTAGAATGAGGTGTACTAGATGTGGTGAGAAATTGTTTGAACATAGCTTCAACATCAGTTTGGGAAAATACAGGAGTGGCTGGATCTAAAGGCTTAGAAAATTCCTTAGAGGCAGCAACAGCAGTGCGATGAGCAGGCAGAGATCTAGACTGATTCCCGAGACGTTGTGAACGACCTCGTGATAAAGTCCTATGAGTATGAGCGGTCTGGATTGCGAAAATAATGTTGCTACAGATGACTAAGACTAATCTTGTTGCAGTGCAGGCAAGATTTTACTGGGCAATGAAGCAGAAGATGAGTAGAAGGAACGCCTCGATTCTGATAATAATTGCAAGTAGTGGGCCGTTGGGTGGTTGGTGCAGATGAACTTAGTGATTGAGTAGTGGCAAAAACTGTATCCACATGATGAGTCTTCAAAGGGCCAAAACGAGTCTCTTCAGATAATAACTCAGAAATAGCTTGCTCAAGAGTGGGCAATGGAGTGCGATGAAGTAGAGATGCACGCACGGGCTCAAATTGGGTAGTAAGAGCCATGAGAAACTGAACCAATCGTTGGTGATTACGATATTGAGTGAATAAAGTAGCATCTTCAATATGAGACCAGACAGGTTCAAAGAGAGTGAGCTGGTTCCAAACAGAATATATCTGTGAGAGGAAATCATTAACAGGCTAACCAGGCTCTTGACGTAGGCGATGAAGTTGACTTTGAAGTTGATATTGATAAGCAAGACCAGTAGTCTGATAATGTTCTGTCAAAAAATCCCAAATGTATTTGGCAGGAGTAGTCATGGAGTCAAGTTAAAAACAACCAAATTGTAAACTAATACAGGTGACAGAAGTATTCTGAAGCCAAGTGATGATCTGGTAATTCTTACTGTCCCAGTCCTCCAAACGATCTGCATATGTGGCAGCTGTTTCATGAACCTTTTTCTCTAGTTGAACCACATTTACAGTAGTAATGTGTCACAGTTTCTTCCCTTTTAAAAAACCAGACATGGCTTAGGCCTATAACACATAGTTGGAGCTGTCAAGGATAATAAAGATTGGATGTGAAGCATTATGACAATCCATAACGGTGGTTTGGTGAAGTAAAATAAAGAAAAACAGTGTTATAGGAGTAAAAATCAACAAAATAGAGTATACCAGTGAGTTCGGAAGGTCAAAAAAAGTTGAGAGAGGGGTCTGGTGTGCAAAGATGACGTTAGCAAGGGTTGAATGACGTCAGCAAAAGGTGTGGCACACAATAGCAGAGGGAGACGCGACGCACAATAGCAACAAGGACGTGCGCACACCGTAGCGGAAATGGCGCACATGGATGCACGGTAGGAGGATGGCGCATGTGGGTGCACGGAGGGGTGCATGTTGGCACATGTGAGAGTAGAGACAGAAGTCTGGATGTGCCGAAGAGAAAATAAGAACGTGAGGGCACGTGCGGAGAAGTTTGGCGACCGACCTGGTGGCATTGGAACCAGTGCATAATTCTGAGCACTTTGATGAAAAATTTATAAAATTTTGGTAAAAAATGATAACGAAACAGTGTTGTGGGGCAAAGAATGGTATATTGATGAAATAGAAGAGAGATACTATAATGTCACTGTATACGGGCAATGAGTAGGAGAAAAGATGAGCTAGGATTCAAGACCTAAGCTTTGATACCGTGTTAGAATGATTGAAAGAAATATGAGAATTGTGTATCTGTATAATAATATTGAATAGAATACAATAGGACAATAGGTGAGCCTGTATTTATTGGCTGAATACAAATCTAGATAAGTATAGAAGGAGATGAAGATAGAGAGAGATAGAGATAGATAGAGAGAGAAAGAGAAAGAGAGCTATATCTACAATACAAAAAGATAAATATAAATCTAAATCTAATATATACATTAAAGACGTTACGCCGGTTTGTATAATATCCTCAGACTAAGTTATGGTCAATGACACAGTGACGATAGTGGCCCTCATCGCCGTTGGAACACTCCGATGGTCAGACAATATCAGAATCCAATGTTGCTTGGTAGTGGAGAAGGAGGTCATTAGTTTTGCACCGAAGGAACCCATAATCAAGATCAAGACCACTGAGAGTGGAAATGGAATATGCTGCGTCGGGAGTCAAGGAACTCCCATGAGAAAGACCTTAGAGAAGAGAACAGTGTTGACATTTGGCTCAGATTCATTTTCAAACATTTTCCCTGGCCATAGGTCCATTTTCTCTCTTTATTTGATAAGGCTCTTAAATAAAATAATATAAATGTTTGGTGTCCTTTACTATTGTCTATGTCCAAAGAAACTAGCCTCTCTGTAATTACATTGTATATTGGGGCAAGAGGGAGAGAGAGAGAGTAGATTGAACAGATCAAAGTCTCTGTGATTCTAGAGTCTTTGTTTCTCACTCTATACAAATTGAATAGACCAGTCCCTCTGATCTGTGTCATAATTAAAATAAATAAAATAATTTTTATTTTCTGTTTGGTTGAAGTGGATATATTTTTATCCTTGTGTGGGTGATTTTTGTGTTTTCTGTTTGGTTGATAAGAAAGTTGAGTTGTTTAACAATGGAGCAAATTTACATAGATAGATTTGCACTAATGAGTTTAATAGTGGATTTCAATAGATAGATTTAAAAAAAAAAAAGATAATTTGAATAGATAAAAATTTCAACAGATAGATGTTTGTGAAAAAAATTCAAAAATAGATTAAAAAAATCAACAGATAAAAAAATGTTTGAATAGATAGACAAAATTTTTTGAGCAGATAGATAAAAAAATTTGAACAGATAGATATAAATTTGAACAGATAATCAATAAAAAGTCAACAAATAAAAAAAGTCAATAGATAAATTAAAGGGTCAAATTGAAAATAAAATATCTTTCAAAATCAATGAAAGAACTTCTTACCAAATTATTTTTACAGAGGATGAACCTCTCTCCAATAAAAAATATCCACTAAACCTATTGCCTTATACTCTCCTTACCTTGGACTTTTTAATAATTTTCTTGTCTAAATAACATGAACAATTGTCTATTTTTTATTTTTTATATTACTCACCCAATAGTAAAAAACATTAATAATTTATTTTCTCTTATCATTTAGATAAGGGTAAATTACATTTTGCCCCCCTAAAGTTTCACCCATTTCCCACTTTGGCCCTTTAAATTTAATTTTTCTCATTTTGGCCTTCATGTTTGCAATCCTTCCACTTTGGCCTTTTAAGTTTAATTTTTCCTACTTTGACCCTTCATGTTTGCAATCCATCCTACTTTGACCCTTCATATTTGTAATTTTTCCCACTTTATTCCTAGACTAACTTTCATTCAAAAAACTAACAGAATCTGTCACATCACTAACACATCAGCTCCACGTGTGATCTAAAAAATTCACTAAAGATGTAAAAAACAAAAAATGGAAAACAAAAAAATTAATTTTTTTTTTAGTCTTTAGTGAACTTTTTTTTTCAAATTTATTGATAAACATTATTACATTATAAATGCATCTAGATTAGATGCAACTAAAAACAATAAAAACAAATTTTAAAAAAAAAAGAAAAAAGTTTGCTAAAGATGAAAAAAAATGAAAATGTACTGACCAAACACCTGTATTATTTACTATCTTTTTTTCGTCTTTAGTGAACTTTTTTTTTTCTTTTTTAGTTAATTGTTTTTTCTTTTTTTAGCTGCATCTAATCTAGATGCATATAATGTAATAATGTTTATGAATAAACTATAAAAAAAAAAAAGTTCAGTAAAGACTAAAAAAAAATTCCAATTTTTTTTGTTTTTTATTTTTTATTTTTTTGCATATTTAGTGAATTTTTTGCTTCACATATAGAACTGATGTGTTAGTGAGTGGGAAGAATTGTAAACATAAAGGGTCAAAGTGAAAAAAAATCAAACTTAAAGAGCCAAAATAAAAAATAAGTGAAACTCGAATGGAGCAAAGTGTACTTTACCATTTAGATAAACAATTTTAATTTTTTTTCTCACATCGCAAATCAAAATGAAGGGTTAGACCAGTTCACAAATAAGTGGGAATCCTGCTCCCACATCCTTTCGTAATTCAAATGGAGGGTTTTGTTGATTTTGTAAGATTTTCATAGTATATTATTCATTAAAAAAAATTAAGTCGATTTAATAATTGTAATATTTTTATTTTATTATATTTGTTTTCAGAAAAATAAATGATTCATTTTTAAAAATATACTTGTCGTTCATTTTTTTGGGAACAAACACTATAAAATAAAAAGTTACAATTATCGGATCAACCTATTTTTTTTCATGAATGATATACATTGAGGGATGTACAAAATGAATTGTTTAAATTATCGAATCGAGACCTGTGGTGTGCCCTATGGGTTTCTCAAGTTCTATCAAATTTAGATTTAAACCCAAGAGAAACTCAACCTACTAATAATGTCTTCTTAGGTACATATATAATAGGATAAATCACACTGGCCTTCCTGAGATTTTGAAAAAATACAATAAATCTCACAAGTTTAACATAACTACATTCGAATCTCTTATATTGTGTTTGATTGGGGGATTCGAGGAGGGATTTGGAAAGAAAAATAAAAAAAGTAGGTGAAATGTGAATAAAATATACCTAAATTTTACCTAGTTTCACACATCTTTTCCCTTTTTTTTTTTCTTCTAAATCTCTTCACAAATCTCCTAACCAAACACAACGTTAGGGAGTATGGATTTAGATAGAAATTTGAGAAGGGAAATGAAAAAAGTAAGTGAAGTATGAATGAAATATAATTATTTATTATTTATATTTCACACACATTTTCTCTTTCATTTTTCAAATTCCTATCCAAATTTATGAACCAAACACAACATTATGGTTTTAATTCATAAAATACTTGATTCTCTCTTATCAGAAATTCGTTAGTCATATGAATAAAAAAATGATATAGTCATCTTTTTTACACCAAAATATATATTTTACCCGATGTATTTTTATATCTTCATACTATCTACATTAATTTTGATTTTTCTAATATTACTAAAAGAAAAATTAATATAATTATATCAAAATTATAAAATTTGTTATATTTTTTTTGAACTTCAAATTAGGAATTTTCCCAATATAATACATATAGTGAGAGAAAAGGCAGCAAGGAGAGAGAGAGAGAGAGAGAGAGAGGGGGGGGGGGGGGGGGGGTAAGTGGGAGAATGAAGAAAGAATCCCCTCGAGAATTATGCGGGTGACTTTTCATCATCATACAACTCACTACTGCTTGATGGACACAACACACACACTCGCAAAACTAAAGCATGTGTGTGTATTAGCTTTGCAGTGTTGTGTTGTAAATTGTAATGTAGTAGTAGTGTTTTGTGCGTGTCAACAAAAACACTTTAATCGATTATATGTTTGGCCTGTGGGGCAGAACCGTTGGTCGTTTATATCGCCCGCATTCATCGTACCCTTTCTCATGTGTCATTGTCTTACTCCTTCACCCTATGCTTTCTAAAATGACCTTACCTTCTTCTCCCACTACCCTTTTTTTTTAATTGCCACATGATCATGATTTAGACCAACCCACCATCCCTTTAAACCCTCTGTTTTTTTTTTTTTTTTTTTTTTTTTTTTTTTTTTTTTTAAGGGGTGATGGTTTGGTGTTTTGGAGTGATTTTTAGAAGCCATGGAAAAAGGGGGTTGGTGCTTGGGAGTGATTTTTAGAAGCCATGGAAAAAGTTATGTTTGATATAACTTTTAAAGTTAAAAGACTAAATTGCCCTTCGTTCAGCTACCCATGAATTCATTTTAGGTCTATTTTGACAATCTAAATAAGTTAGTTTGTAGGTATCATAGAGAAGATCATTCATAAAAAAAATTAGTTTAATCGAACATTGGTAGAAACTTGGTCAGATGATATTTTTCTAAAAAACATAGACAAGTTACTTTCAAAATCATATTGCCTATTAATTATTTTTTACACAATTTTATTCCAATCAAGTGTTTAATGATGTTCAATCAAGTTGTTTTTGATATGGATGATCTTTTCAAAGGATCCTATTAAATGATTGTTCAAATTGTCAAAATGGGCCCATAGTGGGCCAAACTACATGGTAATTCACACCCAAACGTTAATCAATTGAAAATATAGGTTAAAAGAATTTTTTTTTTCTAATTCTCAATAATCAATTTTTTTTTAACTTATTTAAACTATATATGACTTGTTAATTGTAAGTGAAAATTGCACTATTTTTTTTTTCACTACACTACTAGAAAAAGTACTTTTTGCGGCCGTCACAAGCCGTCGCAAATAATAAGAATACAGTCGCAAAAGACCTTTTGCGACGGCCCATGTGACCGCAAATGGGGGATGCAAATGTGGGGGTGGCAAAGCCTTTTTGCGACGGCAAAGCAACGGTTGCAAGTTATTTGTGACTGCCAAAACTACTTTTTACGACAGCTATTTTACTATTGCAAAAAAACACACAATTTTAGTGACTCTTTTTTACTGTCACAAATAATTGTTTATTATAACAATCATATATACGATTGCTACAACAACAACAAAAAAAAAAATCAATTGCAAGCATCTAACAATTTTTTTAATGAAAAATAACAAAAATAACAAATTAATTAAATTTATAATAGAAATATTAACCTATATTCACATATATATATACATATATATATGTTTGTGTGTGTGTGTGCAAACAAAATATAAATTTTCATACATGCAAAACAAATATCCATCAATCATTCTTAAAATACATCGTACTAAAAGATTTAAGTCTTCAAAAAAAAAGAAAGAAAAAAGTGCAGTATAATCTTGGTTTGGCTCCCAACATCGCCCACTCGATCATATCAACTACTCCTTCAAAAAACCTGTAAAAACATATATCAAACTTGACTTGAAAATTTAATGCACTTTAATTTGTTAGTTTAACTTGAAATAATCAAATAAAACTATTTTAAAAGAAATTGTTAAAATAAAAAAAGAGGTCATTCTCTAAATTCTTTTGCTTGGAGTAAATTACAAAAACATAGATGCCAATTCGTAATTTGCACAAATAAATAGACAAGAAAATGGTCACCCAATCCAATTAGACTAATGAATAAACTAAAATATTTGAAAAATGAACATAATTAACATATGGTATTTTGTAAATATAATGGGAGTCTTATAACTTGTTACAAGTAAACTCGGCCACTTAGGCATATTTAATGGATGCATATCTCATTCCTTTACTCAAGTTCCAAGTGTCCGATGCAATACTTCCCAAATTTAAAAGAGTCCATGTAACATAACTTTTGAGGATATGATATAAGCATCATAGGTATTTCTTACCAGATGAACCCCCATTTTTATACCATGATTATGAAGTGCATCAAAATCTAGTTGAATGGATACACCTAAGAACTCTTGGCAAAGATGAATGAAAATCATGCATCACAACTACTCAGTGTCCACATTTACAGCAAATGAACAGCTTATTTGTCATTTCAGCCTCAAAGGCAAGTCCATGAAAGATTATTATTTGGAAACAATTGATTCACATAAGACATACATAAGAATCCATACACCAGTTTCCTAATACAACTTCAGAAGGCTTGCCAGTCAATAAAATTAAAGATATAACCATAAGAAAAACTTATGTACCATCAATTTTGTCCAAAAGCTCATTCAATGCTGCAAGAAAGTCAGAATCCAAGACGAGTGGATGCACATGCTTTGCATTTTGAACTAAGTTTTTTGGTTTTCTGCGTCTCAGTGGCTTTGAACTGTATACAAATTATGTTCATTCATTTAAGGCCATTGGCACTCAAACTAACAAAAGCAATTAAAAAATAAATAAATACGCAGAAGCAATTTATCAATTCAATAGTCGAACAACAAAATTTTATATTTATAGATGACTTACCAAAAGAAAAATGTTTGTTGCTTAGGATCAACACCATCTGCAACAATCTGAGCAGAACATAATGGGAAAAAAAAATCAATAAACATAGTAAATTCCTTTCAATCTCACATCATAATAAAACATTTTCCTGATTTTGGCCACAATGCATCTGTCAACAAATAAAGGTGGAGTAGTGGACATGCATTCAGTTAAGCTATAAAAAAAAAAAAGATGAAAAAGCTTTTATCACCAAAGTCAGCAGCAAGATGACCATGTAGAGGAATTTAGACCAGCCACCTACATCTAAAATCCTTCGATTGTATATCTGGAAGCTAATGTACTGAAAAATTAATTGAAACTTCCCAAAGAGAGACTTCACCAGGAAGTACGACAGATGATGCAACTGCAGATTTGCACCTTGCTAACCTTTTCTCATCAAGAAAAGTATGCACCTCTGGCCAGAACATGCCCCCTTATATATAAAATATATGCACATCTATAGTTGTATGCACTCAAACATTTATGTAGATGTCCACAATTGATTAAATACTAAACCAATCTCCAATAGACATTTTTCATTAAAGAAATAGCATCTGACCTCAGGTCTCTATATATCTGTTTTTACAGAAACGTTTACAGCCAGATAGTCTTCAGTGACCTAGAGAATATCAATGCTGTCAATAGTTATGGTTTGAAAGAACTAAATGATTGAATGCTATCATAGATTACTGAAGTTTACCAACCCAAAACTCAAAGTTGAATAGATCATGGGATGAGGGCAAGTGATATTGTAGACCCTGTACAGAAGTTGATATATTTGTTAGAATGAACCCATAAATCTAGATATTCTTTGTTCAGTTCAATCCAAACATGTGACAACCCTCACCACTGATTAATGCTAATCCATGATTAAGCATGTTAATTGACTGACTGACTGAATTACTAAACTGATCGATTGATTGTGCTGGTTTGAATGCAATCCTATCTGTTGACTGTTAAATTATATGTTCATGTTTTATGCTTTAAACTGCAAATTGAAGGCCTTATCGGCGGCCAAATCTGAAATTGATTGATGTTTTGTGCTAATTAAGATTTATGTGATTTTATGGTATATTTAATTGAAATGTGATTTTGTATGATTAAATTAGATTTAATAAAGCTAAATTATATAAGTTGACTTTATTTACTAAAATGCCATCTAGTGGGCCACTTTACCAATATTGTTGAAGGCTTAGTCTTGCATCTCATTCTTGTTCATCCTTGAGAGACCAAACCGAGAGAAGGAGTGAGAGAGGAGAAACTTAGCTTCATTTGAGAATTGGCTTGGAAACTAGAAGAATTGAAGGCTAATTGTGCAATTTGAGCTTGTATATCTTGCATTCTAGACCTAAGGTAGAACATTTACCTTCTTGTTTGTGAATTTAAGTTAATTCTTGCATGGCTCATGGTAATTTAGTCAGCTAAGTCTAGAATTGGTTTACAATGTTGAATTGAGAGCTAGATCATGCATGCATGTATATATTTTGACGTTTAAAGTTGTTTTCATGGAAATTCCTCACATACATGTCCATATCTTGAGTATAGTCCATGAATTCATCTTGTTATAGAAATAATTGGCTCATTTGTTCATGTTTTGGAAGCTTGAAGTTGATTTAATTCATACATGTTATGTTTTACATCATGTTCATGGAATTTGTTTGAATTTGTGTTCAATTGAACTACCTTTGGGCCTTGATTTTACAAATTGAGCTTTGAATCATGTTAAACTATGAATTTACAAGTGTTTTTCAGAAAATTGGCCCAAGGGGATCGAATTTGATGCATTAAAACTTGATTTTGAGCTTGAGGTTCAAATTTGAAAATTCCAGATTTTGGACTCCAGCTCGAGCGGGGTAAGTGGCGCTCGAGCGGGAAATTCGTGTATCCAGCACTTTTGTTGTGTTTACAGTCCGCTCGAGCGGGATTTTGCACGCTCGAGCGAGGACTTGTGTCACACGCTCGAGCGGGTGTCGAACGCCCATCGAGCGTGATTTTCACACATCCAGTACTTTTGCAGTACGCTCGAGCGGGAAAGTTTACGCTCGAGCGGAGACTTTTGTTTGCATGTACGCTTGAGCGGGGAAACCTACGCTCGAGCGGGACGTCTATTTTTTGAAAATTCTGAAAATATTTTTAAAGTGCATCTTTGCATCCTCATTCCATTCTAGGCATTCTTAGGCCTTGTTTAAGGCATCTTAATGAGGGTATTGATGTAGAACCACACCGAGACAAATTAGGGATTAAGTTATCATTTTTCCCAACTGTGTAGCTTAGTGTGTGTTCACTCTGTAACTGTGTAGGGTTGACATCTGAGGACGCGTACTAGCTTATCTGTAGCCCAGAACTTTGTGAGTAACAATGTTGTAAAGATATGTTCAATAATGATTATCTTCTGAACAATTGAACTATATTGTTTTCTGAAATGATACTGTTACTGAATGAATGATGTCCTATTTGTGAATTGTACTCATGGCATCCATAGCAATTTATTGTTACTGAACTGTTACTGCTACTGTTATAGAGATCTCTGTCGGTTCCCACGTTTGGAACCATTACTGATGGCCATCATTGATTGCTCGGTCTGTTAAGACTTAATGTACTGTTTTACTATTGGGTGTACCACATATGACTATTATAGTTTCTGAATTACTGTGTGGCATGATTTATGAGCCACAGACTGAATGACTGATATACTGTTTAAATGACTGTTTTCAATACTGAAAGGACATTCATTCTTAACCTCTTTACGCATATGTTATTCACTGGGCTTTAGCTCACTGCTCATATATAGATGTAGGTGTTCAGGCACCGGACCGTTGCTAGGGGCGTCAAGCCAACCTTTGTGCTTCACTTTGAGGTTCCAGAACTGTTCAAGCTGAGGCTGCTTGGGGTGTTTTAGTTTTCCCCCTCTTTGTTTATGTTCTGTATAGACTGAATGATGTTGTACTGTACTGTTCTAATAGGGATTAAGTCCCTGTCCTGAATGATTGTATATATTGTACATACTGTTTGGTACTGATTGTATATATATATATATGAAAAGTCTTTTTGCATACAGACTGTCGCAGCTCATTGGACATCTTTTAATTACTGTTTTGGCTTCCTCCAGCCCCTGTACTCTGTATTACTGTGTTCCTATTAAGCAGGCCTTCCGTAATCTCGGATTACTGGCCGGTTACGGTGCTAAACCCATAGGGGCGGGTTTGGGTCGTGACAAAACAGGGGGGAGTAAGAATATAAATCAACGTCTGTTTACCTTAAAGCTTGCACATTTTATCAAGCAGAACGGGCAGGAGAAGTCTTCTGTCACTGCAAGTTAAGAGTACATATCAGATCCAAAACTCAAACTTCAAGCAATCATTCCATGCTATGTAAGCTCCAACTACAGTACAGTTGCCAAAGTATCAGGAAAAAAGATCAACCATAATAGACGCACATGGTTTTTAGGGATAAACAGCAGAAGTAAGCACTGCCATTGGGCAGAGAGAGATCCATTGAAAGTTATGTAGAATTATACAATCAATTCCAATAGTACTAAATCTAAATTTCTTCTCCGAGCATTGCCACATCATTCTTATAAAGTTTTTTGTATGAATTTTAACAAATCAAGTCTCAAGTAGCATAAATCCCTTATTATCAATCATCTATCCAAAGCACCAAACAGCTAACCTAGAATTTAATATTTCATCATCTATACACGATTATGAACATAAATTGAACTTTAGCAGTAAAGTTTACCTTGCAGAAGAAATGGTGGCAACACTAGTTTGGCCTGCTGAGTGTGCAAAAGATGCTAGGGTTTCAGCTTGAATTTCAATTGAATGTTTACCGCAAAACTTAGAACTTGAACTCAAAGTCTGCAAACCTAAGGATGCACAGAGAGATCATAAATGATCCAAAATCATAGATAGAATATGAGAAAGCTAGATAAGTATAGAGAGATTGAAGCAACCAAATATAAATATTCAAAATCACATTTTCCATTTTTTCTCTTCAATTTCTGAGCAAGCAAACAAATTAATAGAGAGATTGAAGCAACAAATATAAAAAAAGAGCCAACAAATCTAGAAATTAGTCCAACATATCATCACAAACTTCCACTCAATCACATATAATACGTACCAAATCACTTCAAAATCTGTACACAGGTATTTGAAATACAAATAAATAAGAGAAGAAATGAATTAAATCAAAGCAATTCAATCAAATAGCAAGAGTTCAAACACATGAGAGGTGAGCTTACTCTGCTGCATTTGAGTGCTCCAAGAGAACTTGTCCATGGAAAAGGTAGGGTTTCTCTGCGACGAATCGTGCAAATTGTATAGAGAGAAAGTAGATAATGTATACGCAGATACAAAGAGAGCGAGCGAGCGAGAGAGAGAGAGAGAGAGAGAGAGAGAGAGAGAGAGAGAGGAAGAGAGAGATTAAGAGATCGAGATAGAGAGATCAATCGATTAAGATCAAGAGGGATAGAGAGATTCATACCAGTGAGCGAGAGCGAGAGAGAGAGGTTAAGCGAGCCAAGCTAGGGCAAAATTAAGGAAATGTAGCAAATAAATAAAAGAAAATAGGAGAAATAAATGTTAAATATAAATTAGAGCTTTTTTTTTTTTTTTTTTTTTTTTTTGCGGCGACCAAACAAGCAATCGCAAAAAAATAGTCGCAAAAAGTCATTTTTCTAGTAGTGCTATTTTATGTCACCGTCCTAGTTGGGTGCTTATATTGGTTTCATATTTGGAAGAAATTAAAAAACAAAAAAATGAAGGAGGATAATATTTTCTAACTTTGTCATGAATTAAAATAAGAGTAATGTTGTACATTAAAAAAAAAATGGTAAAGTCCAAATTAATAAATACACGTGATCTATAATTTTGTTTCTTGTAATAGTTAAAAAAAAAAAAAAGTCATTTGTGTATAAATTTTGTCATTAATAAAAATAGGTATGGTATAGCATTGCTTACTAAATTCAGGGTTGGTCATCTAGCTAGTAGGGTAGCAGCAAGCAAGGAGCTTAATGAGATAATGTTGGGAAGATAATAACTCCATCTCCATCGTGCCAATCCTAACAACTTATAATGTGATTTCTCTTCCATGTGATCAATACTTAAGGATAAAATATTAAAAACAAAAAGATGATTTTAAATATATATATATATATATATATTTTGAGGGACGGGGAGGCATAGGAGAAAAGATCTTAGCTATTGGATACTGAAACTAAGGTTGACTAATTCTTACGAGTTCAATAATTCTTCAATGGATCAATAATTCTTGTTAAAAAAAAAATAAAAATAAATTAAACCTTGTCAGAAGAAAATGTTGACCCCTAAAATTTTCACTTAAAAGAGTTGGGACAGCTAATTGACCTAGCCTCAATTGATATCTTGATAACAATAGAAGGTGTGGGTCTCCAACTTAAAGTTAAATATTTTATGTTGTATTTTCTTTGATTCCAAGACAACATTGTTGGTGTATATGGCCTTGGGGCCTAGTTTGAAAATGTATGTGCTCATTTTATTCTAATATCTCAATGGGCAATTAAGTTTTGTCATTGTCTAATGTCTAGGGTGTAGCCTTTTAACATGTTTTTGTTGTAACCATCAATTTAAAATAGGGTTTCAACCATCTAAATCTCATAAGGGAGATGGAGATTGTTCATTGATAAGTACATAATTGTAGTGTCAACTTCCTAAGAAGACATCTCATCTTCATTAGTTATATGCTCTTTTCTATTTTTATTTATTTTTGATGTGCACATGTGCACCTTCCTCATCGAAGGTGGGGTGCACTTTTGTGGGGAACAGGGTTGAGAAACATGAATTGTAAATAAAGTTAGCGGGTTGAGATTGAGTATTTTTCGACATGAATTTGACTGATACGAAACGATAACACGATAAATAAATAGGTCGAGTTAGTGTCAAATCTATATAATATTATGAATTTGACAAAAATAACTCGTTTAGTGAAAGATTAGTTACACATTTTAATATTATTTTCATTAACACGTGTTTAAATCAACTTGTGCAATCCTATCTAGTTGAATAAAAATACGTAGATTAAGATTTTTGGTGAATAGAAACTAGTTTGACGAATAGAAACATCAAATAGATATTTAAAAAATTTTAAAATTATTTTTGTCCCACAAAAAATAAAAGGGGAATTTTTTTTCAGGTCCCTAGTATTAAGACTTTACAGCATAAAGGACACTCAATATTTTTATAATGTCTAAGGTCTCTCAAGTTGATTCAAAGAAAATTGGTCCAGAGAAAATTTGTCCAGAGAAAATTCCTCAATATTTTCATAATTTCTTCACCTGTTTGAATATGCAGCGTTACCACCATGGGTTTGTTTACATGGTCCAGAGAAATTCTTTGGTTTAGACTGAATTTTTTTTGGTCTGAACTGAATTTTCTTTGGACTTTCTCTGGGTTGGTCCAGAGAATTTCTCTAGTTTGGTTGGTCTGAATTTTCTCTGGGTTGTTGGACTGAAATTTGAAAAGCTGATGCATACTTACCTTGATTGAATTACCCATGAGATTTGTGATGATTTGCCGAAATCTACCTGGATCTCCATAATACTGAAATTCTTGAATCGGGAAAATTCAGTTTAAAAACCAAAGAATTTCTCTAGACCAACCCAGAGAAAATTCAGTTTAAAAACCAGAGAATTTCTCTGGTTTTAACCCAGAGAAAATTCAGTTAAAAAATCAGAGAACTTTTCTGGTTTCAACCCAGAGAAAATTCAGTTCAGGTGAATGGCCATGGCCATGGGAGTTTCCCTGTCTTGAAGCTGTAGCAGTGTTGATGGAATGTGAAAATCCAGTGAATTCTCCACTATACATGAACACCAATAGGAGTGCTTATACTAGTTGTATTAATAAAACAGTCAAGTCTTCTTCACAAATCCATTATTAACACCAATAGTAGTGAGGCAACAAAGGATGCTAGTGTAATTGCTGGTCTCAATGTGATGCGTATCATCAATGAACCCATTGCCGCTGCCATTGCTTATCGTCTTGACAAAAAGGCAACCAGTGTTGGCGAGAAGAATGTTTAGAAACTCTAGAGCGGTGCATTGGTGGATTACACACAAAATAATAATAATAAATAAATAATTAGAATTAAAATCGAACACATGCATTAAGAAAATGAAGACGCAGTGATATATATGCAGTAGTATTGAAATTCAAATACCATTAGTCCAGAGAAAATTATCATTTTTATAGCTAGTTATAACAATCTATATATATATATATATATATGCACATTGATCATATGTTTTCTTTCTTTCACAATTTGAGAAACCAAACCATGCACGAGGTGAAAACTTTTCTACATTTGTATATTTTCCAAGGATTATCAGTGAGAACTGAGTGTATGTACAATCCATTATAGGCCAATCCATTATAGGCCTTTTCCAGTTTCTCTCTCTATTCAGGGCAGATCAATTATAGGAAAATCCAATCTGGATCTGGGTATAGTCATAACAAAACAACACAAATATTTGATATTTGGCCAAGATGGCAATGACTCTGCATATTGGTGAAAATCTGAAGCTTATCAAGGGAGATCAGGGAAAGTGGTGTTCTTAGAATACTCACATTTTGCTTACTATACACAGTTTCATTCTCATGATACTGTTAAAGGTTTCAAAAAACCTAGTATAGTGATCACAAATAATTTAAATTATTCCAACTCATAACTTCAAATCCACTGCCTACCAAATACATCATAGGTAAAATAAGTTACTAGATGGAAGGATAACTAAATGAGAGACTATACAATATAGGAGCATGCATATATATATTGGTGAAAGGAAGAGTAACAGCACCAAAATGCATGGATACAACAGAATCGTTCTACAGCACAGGCATTGTATAAATGATTCAATCACAGAGAAAATTCAAATTTCTCTGGGTTCAGTTTGACCAATTTTCAAACCAGAGAAAATTGATAAATTCTGGACTTCCCAAGCTTAGAGAAAATTGGTACTATTATTAGAATCTTGAATTTGAAGCTGTGATTTCAAATCTTCCACTTTGTTGGGTTATGAATAAAATTGGTTTTCAAAAATTCAGGTGGCCTCCTCTCTCTCTCTAGCCTGAGACCATCCATCACATGCAAGCAAATCCTTTAAAACCACCATGGACGATGCTGCTGTTTGGGTGAAGCAAGAAACCAAGCGACCGAGGTTCGGATGAATAGACACAAACCCAGACCTCTTTCTCTCTCTCGGGTGGGAGAGACAGCATTGTTTGTGAGACACATGCATGATCTCTCTATCTATCACCTTCTCTCTCTCCACAGGGGCAAAACCCAGCTTGCTCATAGCCCATGGCTGCCACTCTAGGGGCCGTCGTCATCACCGAAGCCCAAGCCACCTTGCACACCATTGGCGGTCATAGCTTCGGTTACCATTAACGTCGCGATAGCTCTGGCTACCATCGGTTCATGCCGATACCATCTCCACCTCATCTTGGTGCTTCACTTCAGACTATCACTCGTTGGAGTCGGATCCATCGATGGCTATTTCCATAGGCATAGCAGCAGAAGAGGAAGACGCAATGTTATTGTTGATGGGCTCGGCCATATCTGATGAAGAATCAACAACGCGAAGTCGAAGAGAGAGAGAGAGAGGAATTGTGGGCAAAGAGTCAAATTTCTCTGATATATGTTTAGGGACCTTAGACATCAAAAAATAATTTTGTGGATTTCTTCTATTACGAAAAGTGGGAGAGGGACCTTAGACTAATTTTCCCAAAATATTATTATTTTTTTTCATAGAAATTATTTTTATTTTTGAAAAAAAACAAAAAATGATTTAAAAAATTAAACTAAACAGAGTTTCCTTTATTTATGTGTTTATTTGATATAATCTTCTCTTTTCATTATTGTTTTTGAGTCAATCTAGTAATAAATAAATAAATAACTTTTAGTCTTTTTGAAATTGGATAAATAGAATTAAAGTAGAAATAGTAGTGTTGGATTTGAATGAGTTTTTTTTTTTTTTTTTTGTTTAAATTTTTTTTCCCCCCGTGTAACATTCAAATTCTCAAGGGATCCACAATCTGATAAGGTCCGTTGCCTGTCTAACCAAATTTAGATCCAGGCCCAATGTCAGGCCGATATATATACGGGACCTTATTCATTTATTAAGGGCAAATTACAATAACCACCTTTGATAAAAAAAAATTACAATAACTCTTATAAATTTAACATAATTATACCAATCTCTCTAAGTAAAATTGAAGTGATTGAAACTAATGTAGATACTAGCGGTTATACACATAAATAAACAAAGGTATAACATATGTTTTAGTATAAAAGATATGATAATATCATTCTTCTATCTAAGTTTAACAAACTAAATGATTAATTTCTCGGTAAGTTTTATTATCTAGAAAAAATGACCAGATTTTTTTCCACTGAATTTAAGTGTGTGATGGAGATTCAATTAACATATTGTAAGCTTAATATATAAAATGAATTTGGATCACAGGATGATATTCTTAAATAAAATTCCAAGTATATAATATTACTAGTAATTTCTTTCTACCTAGCCTTTTGATATTTGTGAATCTTTTGACTGGTTGTTCGCAACATAAAGGTTTCACTGTTTAGCCGTTTATAATTTAATCCCTTTTCTCATTAGGTTGTTAAACTTTAGCATTTACATGACAATAGTCCAAAATTATCAAAACAGAATACACTCACCTTTGACAAAACATCCACTATAAATTTTCTATAAGCATGCATAACCCGTCCAACCCGTTGGAACAGATGTAATTCGATCGATTTTGGACAAATGTGTCTCTTTTGATGGACAGATGCAAATGAAATATTTCAAAAATCACGGATACGATTTAGATAGCGGATCAACCATTAAACCGATCCGTCCGTAGATGAAGTTTAAAAAATAAATAAAAATTTGCTAACAAATAACAAAATAGAATAGAAAGAATAAAAAATATATTTTTGTAAAAATGAAAAACTATACCTTAAAAATATATATGCGCGGTGTCATGGCTTATTATAGACAAATAATACATATCTTTCAAGATTACTAGTTATTGGATGTTGTAAAAGATGAATTATAATTCAAAAAAATGTTTAAAATTTGTAAAGTCTAAATCGTCAAATCGATCACATCCATTTGCTAACCTGCACGGCTCACTCAATCTGCATCCGCCAAACCAGTGGACGTATGCAGATTGATTTTTTTCAATCCTTCTAATTTTGGACAGATACTTGATAAGATGTCACCCTGTTAATGTATATATTAGCTTTATATCTATCTGTATTGTAGATATATCTTTGTATCTCTATCTCTCTCTATCTCTATCTCTTTGTATCTCTATCTCCTTCTACACTTATCTAGGTTTTTCAGCCTATATATATATAGGCATTTCCTATTGTATATGTTAAACTTATTTATTTTGATGATTTATTTAATTATATTTTAATTTATTTGAAAGAGAAAAATAGAATCCAAAATTTATTTTGATGATTTATTTAATTATATTTTAATTTATTTGACAAAGAAAAATAGAATCCAAAATTTATTTTGATGATTTATTTAATTATGTTTTAATTTATTTGAAAGAGAAAAATAGAATTAAAATTTATTTTGTCTCATTATTTATCACCTAAACCTTTATCCTAAATGTTGTTAGAATGTATTTAATATTTGATGAAATCAGGAGTTCAAATAGCCAAAAACAGAGGTTCAAACAGCCCAGCATAGCAGCAGGCCAAAAGGTTCGAACAGTCTAGCACAGCAGCAGGCCAAAAGGTTCAAGTGGAAGATATTCAAATTAGTAACGATGGAGTACAACGGCTATAAACAGTTATAAATTCAAATGAATACAACGGCTATAAGTTTCTTTATATATATCAAAGCTTCTAATGTAAACAAAAAAAATCAGATCTATAATCACTCATATCTATTCTCTGAAAAATTCTCTGAGAAGTGTTCTTCAATTTTTGTTTACATCCTCTTTTAGAAATTATACACTGAGATGTATAGTTTTAAGCCTATCTTTCCTGTGTGAGGTTTACAGAAAAATCAGAGCTTCATTTTGTATATCCATCTGGGAGAGATATTTATTGTAAGTTTCTTTGAAAGCAAAAATACCATTTCATATTGTAAAAGTGTTGCAAACACTGTGTTCATGAAATCTTGAGAGTGATTGTGAATCACCTAAGATTTGCAAGGGTTTGGGCTTGTGAAGTTTGTGTAAAATCTATGGAGGATTGCTTCATGTTTATGAGGTTGCTAGCACCCCTATGAAGCTAGAAGACAGTGAAAAACCTCAAGTGAATCTTGAGGAGTGGATATAGGCTTGGTTGAAGCCGAACCATTATAAATCTGTTTGTCTCCTCTTTCCTAATCTCTTTATTTTCCTACTACTGCTATAGCTATCTAATATTCATGTGTTAATTATTTGATTTACCTTGTATGTTAGTTATACTTCATTGTTATTTTTCTTGATCATTTACTGCTAAGTTCATCATTGTGCTTATTAATAATTTGTTGTACTAGTAGTTAATTTTATTGGGATATTATTAATTTTAATTTGTAGAAACCTAATTCACCCCCCTCTTAGGTTATTTTTTGGGTAACAGTATATTATTCAATTCAATATAACACAGATATACAATTCTCATATTTCTTTCAACCATTTTAACATAGTATCAGAGCTTTAGATTCTACACTTATAGCCTTTTTTTTCTTTTCTTTTCTCTTGCTTAGTCTCGTACACAGTGGCACTGCAGCCTTCATTCCATTACCCATATACTTTATTATCTTTGTTCCAGCACTGCTTCACTGTTATTTTCACCCAAAATTTTTTCCCCTACCACCAAATTGATCGGAATCTCTTCACGATTCCAACGGCACCAACCACGTCACCAGAAAGTTCTCTACGCGCCCTCACGTGACGTTTTTGTGCTTGGCGCGCCTCGGCCTTCCACCGCTACTCTCCCACGCGTCCTTTAGCTGCTTGCTCACGTCAGCACCTGATGTTAGCCCTACGTCCGCGTACATTGTTCCTGTTGCTATGCGCCGCGCGTGGGCCAATCTGCTACTGTACACTGCGAGACCCTTTCTGCTATTGTTATTGTGCGCCACACCTCCTGTTGACGTCATTCAGCCCTTGTTGACATCATCTCTGCACAATAGACCCATTTCCCAACTATTTACGACCTTTTAAACTCACTAATATGCTCTGTTTTGCTGATTTTTTTTCCTATAGCACTGTTTTTCTCTTTTTTACTTCACCAAACCACCGTTATGGATCGTCATGATGCTTCTCATCCAATCTTTGTTATCCTTAACGGCTCCAACTATGTGTTATGGGCCCAAGCCATGTCCGGTTTTCTGAAAGGGAAGAAACTCTGATGCAGTATCACTGGAGATGTGATTCAACCAGTGAAAGAGGTTCATGAAACAGCTGCCACATATGCAGACTGTTTAGAGGACTGGGACAGTAAGAATTACCAGATCATCACTTGGCTTCGGAATACTTTTGTTACTTCTATCTGTTTACAATTTGGTCGTTTTCAACTTGACTCCGTGACTACTCCTACTAAAGAATTTTGGGATTTTTTTAACAGAACGTTATCAGACTACTGGTCTTGCTCATCAGTATCAACTTTAAAGTCAACTTCATCGTCTGCGTCAAGAGCTTGGTTAGTCTGTTAATGATTTACTCTCTCAGAATATTTTGTCTGGGACCAGCTCGCTCTTTCTAAACCTTCCTGGCCTCATATTGAAGATGCTACTTTATTCACTCAGTATCGTAATCACCAACGATTGGTTCAGTTTCTCATGGCTCTCACTACCTAGTTTGAACCCGTGCATGCATCTCTGCTTCATCGCACTCCATTGCCCACTCTTGAGTAGGCTATTTTTGAGTTATTATCTGAGGAGACTCGTCTTGGCCCTTTAAAGACTCATCATGTGGATACAGTTCTTGCTACTCCCCAATCATTGAGTTCCTCTACACCAACCACCCAACGGCCCACTACTTGCAATTATTGTCAAAATCGGGGCCTTCCTTCTACTCATCTTCTGTTTCACTGCCCAGTCAGATCCTGTTGGTACTGTAACAAGATTAGTCCTAGTCATCTGCAGCAAGATTGTTTTCACAATCCAGACCGCTCATCTACTACTCGTGGTGCTTCTTCACGAGGTCGTTCATAACGTCTCGGGAATTAGTCTAGATCTCTGCCTATTCATCGCACTGCTACTGTTGCCTCTGAGGAATTTTCTGAGCCTTTAGATCCAACCACTCCTGTCTTTTCCCAAACTGATGTTGAAGCCATGTTCAAATAGTTTCTCACCACCTCTGGTATACCTCATTTTACTACTTTATCTGTGACTTCAGGTACATCTCCCTGGTATTTTGACTTAGCATGTTGCAATCATGTGACTTCTAGTTCTACTCTATGTTCTTATATTTCTTCATCTCCTCATATTTCCTCCATTCATACTACTGATGGTTCTCTCAAGTCTGTAAGTCATATTGGTTCTGTTTCTACCTCTCATCTATCCTTATCAAATGTTTATCTTGTTCCTGCTCTTACTTTAAATCTTATCTCTATTAGTTAATTATGTGAGCTTGGTCTAACTGTCACATTTTCTACTAATGGTTGTTTGGTACAGTACCCTCAGACGGGACAGACTCTTGGGATCAGCTGTAAGTATGGATGTCTCTCTGAGCTCATTCATCTTCATGTTCCAAACTCTACCCGATAGCTGCTCCGACATTTGCTTCCAACATGTCTCCTTTTAACATTTAGCATTGTCGTTTAGGACGTATTTCTATTAGTCGATTAAAATCTTTAGTTTCTACTAGTCAGTTGGGTTATGTCATTCCTGATACTTTGGATTGTTTATCTTGTCAACTTGCAAAACAACACGCTTTATCATTTAATGTAAGTACTTCTGTTTCTCATGCACCATTTGATCTTATACATTCTTATATTTGGGGACCATTACCTGCTACCACTATGGGGGGATCA
Organism: Camellia sinensis; assembly: GCF_055761805.1. NCBI lineage: Eukaryota > Viridiplantae > Streptophyta > Magnoliopsida > Ericales > Theaceae > Camellia > Camellia sinensis. The sequence goes on from NC_138972.1 coordinate 85,127,134, forward strand.
CGTTACTTTATTATCTTTGTTCATGATTTTTCACGTTTTACATGGTTATTTCTCATGAAAAGTCAATCAGAACTCAAACAACTTTATTACAATTTTACAAGCATGGTTCAAACCCAATTTTCTAAAACCATTAAAATTTTTCAATCTAATAATGCTATGGAATATAAGGATCTTGATTTTTTCTCATTCCTTCAGAATCACGGTACTCAGCCTCATTGTTCCTGTGTTGGCACGTCCCAACAAAATGGCCGTGCTAAACGGAAACATAGGCATATCTTTGACACTACTCGCACCCTTCTTATTTCTTCCTCGTGTCATGAATATTTTTTGGGAGAAGCTGCTTGTACTGTTGTCTACACTATCAATTGTGTTCCTACCTCTACTATCCATAACCAAACTCCTTATGCACGTTTACATAGCACTAGTCCTCCATACACAAATCTTCGGTGTTAGAATGGTTGAAAGAAATATGGGAATTGTGTATATGTATTATATTGAATTGAATAATATACAATAGGAGATGCCTATATATATATAGGCTGAAAAACCTAGATAAGTATAGAAGGAAATGGAGATAGAGATAGAGATAGAGAGAGAGATAGAGATACAAAGAGATAGAGATAGTAATAGAGAGAGATAGAGATACAAAGATATATCTACAATATAGATATATATAAAGCTAATATATACATTAACAACCCCCCTCAAACTCAAGGTGGGTAAGCATCATTCAACTTAAGTTTGGAAACTAGATCACTGAAATGACCAGAAAGATGAGCCTTGGTGAAAATATCAGCAGGTTGATCAGTAGAAGAAATAGGGAGAAGATGAACAGTGCCATATGTAACATGCTGTTGAATGAAATGACAATCAATCTCAATATGTTTGGTGCAATCATGGAAGACATCATTGTAAGCAATCTGAATGGCACTTTGATTGTCACAATAGAGAGAGATAGCACCAGGGGAGGAAACACCCATATCAGCAAGGAGCCAGTGAAGCCACAAAAGCCTGAGTAGTGTCAGCAAGTGCACGGTATTCAGCTTCAGTACTAGAGTGAGCAGTGAGAGACTGTTTCTTGCTACACCAAGTAAGAAGAGAATCCCCTAAGAAGAAATAGAAACCCGTGGTGGAGCGTCGATTAGTAGGATCCCCAACCCAATCAGTATCAGAAAAAACACGAAGCTTGAGAGAAGAGTGAGTAGAGTGGTGGAGTCCATGGAACATGTGCCTTTGAGGTAACGAAGTATGCAAAGTAGAGCAGTATAATGTGGGGTGCGGGAGCCGACATGTACTGACTAACAAGATGGACATCATAGGCAACGTCAGGATGAGTCACAGTGAGATAGACAAGATTACCTACCAGCTGGCGATAAAGAGTAGCATTAGAGAGAAGATCCCAGTCTAAAGGAGTGAGACGAGTCTGAGGATCAATGGGAATAGAGGTAGTCTTGCAATCAGTAAGACCAGCACGTGCTAGAAGATTGGATGCATATTTGGCTTGGGATAAATAATAACTAGTGGAATCATGAGAGATTTCAAGCCTTAAGAAATAATTGAGACTTCCAAGGTCCTTCATCTCAAACTGACGATTGAAAAATTGTTTGAGGCTAAGAATACCAGCCACATCATCACCGATGATAATCATATCATCCACGTAAAGAAGAAGAAGAGTGGTGCCATTAGGAGTGGTTCGAACAAATAGAGCAGAGTCATATGAGCTGGAAGTGAAGCTGAAATCATAGATGGTGGAACTGAATTTAGTAAACCAAGCGCATGGGGCTTGCTTGAGACCATAGAGAGCACGCTGTAATTTGTAAACCTTATGAACTGATAAGCAGACCTAGGGGGAGGTTGTATGTAGACTTCCTCGAGAAGATCACCATTGAGGCAGATATTTTTGACATCCATCTGAAAGAGATCCCAGTGGTGAGCAGCGGCAACACAAGTAAGCTACGCACAGAGGTAAGCCAAGCAACTAGAGCGAAAGTCTCCTTATAATCAATGTCATATTCCTGGGTAAAGCCCTTTGCAACAAGACAAGCTTTGTAGCGCTCAACAGAGTCATCAGAATGAGTCTTAATTTTGAAGACTCATTATTAGCCAATTGCAGTCTTTCCAGGAGGAAGATCAATAACATCCCAGGTATGAGTTTTGTCTAAAGCCTGCAATTCATCAGTCATAGCTTACTGCTAAAGAGGATTAGTACAAGCCTCACGATAGGAGGCAGGTTCATAAGTAGAAAATGCAGTAGACCCGACAATATAATCACGAAGATGAACAGGTAGTTCAGTTACCCGATGTGGACGACCGGTGGGAAGAGGATCTGGTAGGGTGATAGAAGACTCAACGGGGCCATCAGAGAGAGAAGTCGGGATAGGATCAGGTGTAGGCAAAGGCGTCTCTAGAGAGGAAGAACCTGCATCAAAGGCATTAGAAAAGAGATCGATAGAAGGATTAGTAAACAAAATGGAAGTAGAAGATTATGATGAGTGGAACGAGAATAAGGATGAAAATGTATTATGCTCCTAGAAAACTACATGACAAGAGATACGAAGACGTTTAGAGATAGGATCCAAACAACGATAGCCATTATGTTCAATTTCATACCCAAGAAAGCAACAAAGATGAGAACGAAGTTCAAATTTGGTGTGTTCATAATGTTTGAGGAGAACAAAGCATGCAGATCCAAAAGCCCCAACTCAACCCAATCTGTGATCACCCTAATAAGCATATGATATCTCAATTTATAAAAGAATGTTAGTGGAAATGAACCCCCCCAAAAAATCATAAATTTGAATGCTCCAGTATGATCAATAAAAAAATATCCAAAGATGTACAATGATATATAACAACTATTCAAATTACAAGCATACAAACAAAACAATTGGCCATTAATGCCATGCAAATGCACATCTCTTTGCCTCAACTTCCATACATCCTCTTTCTTTAGTACATTTTCAAGAAGTTGTAGCATTGTTTATCTCTCAATTTTAAATATTAGTCATGCATAATTTTGAATTTTGATATTATACGTATGTCGATATTGTTATTTTGAGAGCGTAGACGAGCTTGGCTCATGTGGACTGATTTCTTGATCAGGAATTTCAATAATCTCAGAATGGGGTTGACGAGAAGAGAATTCAGCTAGAGATGGTATCCGGTGATGAGAGGAGAGATCTGGTGAGTTGGTTCTGTTGTTGCTCCACACACTAGGTGAGTCATCTCGATCTCGGAGAGGAGATTGTGAAAATGGTGATGATCTTTTTTTTCTCTTGTCTCTTACTCCTTCATGCCATTGCCTTATGACATGCACTGTTTGTTCTTCTAGCACCACACTCTTAAAATGTGTTCCCATCTATGTACACAAAATACACCAAGTTTGATACATGCTCCACAGGCTATGTATATATATGGAGAGAGAGAGAGAGAGGTGAAAACCTGGGTGACAAGAGCATAGAGGGGGAGAGTAATGTAACTGCAAAGGATTTGAACCATCACCCTACAAACATCATTTAAAGATGCAAGCAGACAAATCAATTAAAAATGAAAATGATTTACTAACAAAAATGTTATATAGAAATAGTAATATTACAGACTCACCCTTATCAACTCAAAAATTATTCAGAATTTTCATCCTATGATTCATATTTATTCTATACATGAACCTCATATAGAATTCACACTACCCAAATTAATTTCTACCACACAATCACCCACCCAAATTTTCTGGATGGATTAATCTGGTTCTCTAAATTAGTTCATATAGAAAACACATGTAGAGTAATGTGTCAACAATATTTTTAAAATTATGACGATAAAAATGGGTGATTTCGTTGAAAATAAAATGTGAAGAAATCACACCATTCTGTATGAACATTCTATATAAAAATTTCACAATTTTTTCCGTAAATTTTTTTATTTTTGTCCACACTATATTAATTCTAGATTTGTTCTTTATTTATTCTGTGTGATATGTTTGTGTGCTCATAGAAGTGTAGTGTATTATCATGATGAGGGCAAGATATATCGAAAGAAAGAAACACTTCAACTTTCTTTTTAGCTTGAATGTTGAGAAAATAAATAAATAAATAAATAAATAAATAAAAGATAAAAGAAAAAGCAAAGTAGTGTGTGAGAGAGAATAGAATGTGTGTTTGGCACTTACGCTAATACCGCCCTGACACTGATGATCTTTACTCGTTCATGGTAACAAGAATAGAACCCAAATTCTAACTGAAAAATAATCAAACAAATAAAATTAAGATAATATATATTTTAATAGGTTTATTACTACATTCTCAAGCAGATAAAAGATCTCAATCTCATAGAAGAAAGAAAATACTAATAATTCTAAATTCATACCGTGACCCAAACGAAGAAGGCAAATTCAAATGCATTCTGTAATAAAATCAAAAGGAAATTAGTTTATTGTCAATTATGGAAAGAAGAATAGTTGTTTAATTCAATTTACTTCTGTATCAATAAGGATAAATTACACAAAGGATCCTAAACCTTTGCCGAAAAAGAAATCCCGGTATGTTTTAGGGACTATTTGTGTAATTCACCATATAAATGAGGACCAATTGGTAGTTATGAAAGAATTACCACAAAGAGAGTGTAATGAAGAAGGGTCAAGACGAATTCAGGGCGACCAAACCAGAAGAGATTGTCACTGGGTTGCACCAATGGGGCTCCTTTTATCACATTGTTTTGATTTTGCAGTTGAAGTGCCATTTTTGCCACTATTACTTCTAATTTTGTTCCAACAAATAGCACTATCTACAAACATACACAATCCAATATTTAAAACAACAACAATAATAATAACAATAATTATGTAAAATATTGAAACCCTTATGAAGAGTTAATTACACCTAGATCTCTTCAATTATAAACTCGTACAAATACACCATTTTTAGAGGTGATCTGCAGGGGTGGGTAATACATTTTCGCGAGAGTCAAAATGTATTTGTTTATAAATAAGGGAACTAAAGTGATATTTATTAATAATTGAGGAGTCTTAATGTAATTAATTTCTCTTGTAAACTCATAAAGTGGAAACCTAAAAGTTTGAATTTTTTATACTTACAATGAGTGGGAGAAAGGATACCCAAAGGTATACTTGCCAACCTGTTTCAATTCATACAATTTCAATGAATTAATAATGCAAATAAAAATGAGAAAGTAAAAAAAACAATCTGGAAAAAATCTCAATTTTATTATGTAATTTATATAATTTTACTCAAGTCCCTCCAAAATTAAATAATTTTATCTTGACTCCCCAATTTTGAAAATTTTTATTCTTTTTGAGTATTTATAAAAATAAATAAGTAGTTTGTTTAGCAAATTCTACATAATTGCACTTCAATTCCTTTGAAATTTAAATAATTTTAATTTAGCCCCCTTTTCACAATTTCAGGTTAGCCACTAACCCTACCTAAAATCTTATTCCTATTTTTTTGAAAAATAATCATCATTATTGTTTAAATAAGCAAGGTTCTCACGCTAATATGATTAATTTTTTAGTAAATTTTTTTGGGCCAACTTTTCAAACACCCTAAAAATTACTCTATATTTATGTGTGTATAGTATATATATATGAGTAATTTATATAAACTCACCATGCACGTCGACTAGTATGAGGATTACAACCAGAAGCCACATGAAAGGACTGCCAAAGTAATGCAAAAAGTGATTTAGTTAGCATAAAAATTTCAACAAAGAAATATTTAAAGGTTTAAAAATTCATTTGTGAGGAAAAAAAAAAAAAAAAACCTCAGCTTGTGATAGAGAGAATCCTATTTGATTTCATTTTGAATTTTTTTTTCTTTTCTAAATACTAAAAGCAAATAATAATAAAAAGGAAAATTTACCCATAAGTTTTAGTTTCTGAAAAGTTGTACCATTTAGTCCTAAAAGTTTTCTTATGCTCCATTTAGTCCCATTTGCACATCAATCTAATGTTTGAAACATTAATCTGATGTTCGAAATCTAATGTTCGAAACATTAATCTGATGTTCGAAATTTAATGTTCGAAACATTAATCTGATGTTTGAAACATTGTAATGGGACCTTTCAGTCTATAAGAAAATTTTTAGGACTAAACAGTGTGTAAGTTATTAATTTGGGATTTATTGATGCATCCTCCTAATAAAATTTTTTTTTAAAAAAAACTCATCTTTTGTGCAAAAAATACTCATCTGTTATTTGGTATTTATTTCCATAAAACTAATTTTTAAAAAATAGATTTTGAAACAAAACCATACTATATAGTGAATTGCAAAACACAAAAATAATAAAATTTGTTTACCTGATGCCTACAACAACTTTGAAATCCTCTTCCAATGATCGTTGTATGTATTTTTGGAAATTGAAAGTGTTGTTTGTTGACAAATGAGCCTACAAAAAATTTTGTAATTAATCATGTTACAATACAAATACATATATTGTTTTTAGCACCAATGAAAGAGGTAACTACAATTTTTTAGAAACTTTAAACTAGGGAAGTTTTGATAATAGTAAGTAACATCATCAAAAGTGTTAGGGATTTCAAAAGTTCTTCCGAATGTCTCATTTTGGTAGAAATTTTGATAAAACTTTTGAGGTCTTTGGCATTACTGTTACATCGTTGGTCCTCCAATTTGAACAAAATTTCAATTTAATTCTATTTGAATATTACCTTTTCAGTTTTGTTACAATACAGTCTCTCTGATATTTATTGTTAGAATATTAAATGCAAAAATGTGATGTGCAAAATTAGAGAGATCAAAATGAAATTGAAAAAAATTACAGAAATCACAATAAAATGGTATTGAATTTGGAGATAAAAGAAAGCAAAGATGAAAGGCTAGGGATAGGATACCAACCGCAATGAAACCATGTCGGAGAGTGAGATAATCAACCTTTGCTACTGAATTGAAAAATTGCCTGATGAAACTTTTCTGCTCAAGTTCAAGAATATTCATATTAAATAAATAAAAACACACATAATGAGGTAATTATACTTCTCTGAAAAAATTAAACATAAATGAAAACACAAAAAAAGAAAAAGAAAAAAAAAGGAGTATTTTTGCTGGTAAAATAACAAGATTATGAACTCACAATCCACAGTAGAATTGGTGTTGTACAATCGGTCATATGTCGTCGCCCAAATGTCGTTTGTCTTGTAAATCTAAACCGATTTGGATCTGATTCAATGTATAATTATAAGAAAATTGGCGTATAATGAATTTTTCTATATTCAAAATTGGGTTGAACTTGAGGGGCTTCTAGAGCCTACCACAAGTCTTGTTTCGATAATCTGAACTATTCATTTGTAGAGCTTTTAATCTGTAATATCCATGAAAAAAATTAATTCGATCCAATAATCGTAATTTTTTATTTTATCTTATTGCATTTGTCTTTGTAAAAATAGATGACATATATATTTTTAAAATAGACCATCAATTTTCTTATAGACAAATGTTATAAAATGAAAAAATTACAATTATCGGATTAACCTAAATTTTTTTATGGATATTATACATTGAGGGTCCTACAAAATGAACGGTTTAGATTATCGAAACGATACTCATAATGGGCCCTATAAGCCTCTTAAGTTCTCTCATGTTATGATTTTAATATGAGAAAAGCTCAATCCATAAACAAAAATTAAAGAAATCATAATTAGCACTCGTTAAACGATACTTTAAGTCCGTATTTGAATCATTGATTTAGATAAGTTTTTGAAAAGACAAAAAGAAAAAGTGTGAAAAATACATGTAAAATGTAATTATATTTTATTTATAATTTAAAAGTGTGAAAAATGGAGAGGTAGTTATAAAAATTATACCATTAGCTGCCATGTATTCCACTGTTTGGGTTTCTTTTTCCCAAGCTTTCCAACGCCTCATCTACAAACAATTAAGAAAATAAAGTTATTTATTTTTTAAAAATTGAAGCAGAAAAAAAAAGAAAAAAATCTAAATTAATATTAGCATAAAAAAAAAATGTAGTTGAGTCATGAGTGGCAACTAAAAAGATATAGCTAAAAAGATCAGTCTCTGCAAAAGTAAAAGTCCAAAAGGACCAAAATTGGGCTTTTGACTTTCCAATCCAAGTGATCTTTGCCACAAAAATATAAAATAAATTATCAATACACAGAATTATTTAAAATACAAATTGTTCAATTACGAAAATTATAAGTATTCTTGTTAGATTTTTTTATTTAATAAAATGGACAAATAAAATTAAATTCTTAACTATTTTTTTATAAAATTACTAGAATTATTAATTAAAATATATTTCTGTTATTATTAAAAATTATAATTGATTTTAAAATTTATTAATAAAAAAATTATTTATTATACGACTAAAAATTTGAAAGAATGAAATGTAATATCTAAAATTATTAAGAATAATTTATATTTCAAATAAATTTTAAAAAATGTATTTATAATTTATTAAAAATTGGTATAATGCAATGAAGAGAATCTGCCGACAGCATAGTGGGCGCTCAATGAAATCCACACAAATGGATGGTTGCATATTTTTTTAGTCACATGCATTTGTAACATTGCAACTTTGGGTTTGTTTGAGAAGTGGGTTGATTTTTTGGCTTTTTTAGTTATTTTAGTTTGGGATTAAAAAGTCTCGGGTTTTTTATTTTTTTGTTTTTTTGTGAGAGGAAGAATTTAATAATTATAGATTAGATGTGATGTTTTATCTTATTGGGTTAAAAAATTTATTTTATTTTTGTGACTAAAATAGCCAAAAAAACCCCAAACTTGGCTTCCCAAACGAAGCCTTGGAGTGGCAAATGGGTTGAGTCAAACTTTAAAAGTGTTTAAATTTGTGTATTAAGAATCAGTTGAGTTTGAGCTTTAGCTGAGTTCAAGTCGAGTTTAAATAATTGAGCTCGAGCGCTTGGAAAAAAAATTAACTTAAATTAATTTACTTAGATAAAAAAATAGAAAATTATGAATAAAATATACAAGAATGCTTATGAAAATAATAATAAATTTCATCAATCAAATATGTAAATCTACACAAATAGAAAAATAAAATAAATTATAAAATTTTTTTTTGATATATTATTAAAAGTAAATATTAATTTATTTTTTTTATATTTACAAGCCTTATCGAGCCAAACTTAGGATTACTCGAACTCGGCTCAATTAATAAACGAGCTTAAAAATCGAGCTCGACCTTGTTCATTAATAAACAAGCCAAGCTCAAACGAGATTTTTAATATTTACATTAAAGAAAATACACGGATAAAAAAAAATTACAAGATTTTCATAAGGTCATGTCTAGATCTTACAAACAATATGAGTAAAAATTTTATTTAAGTGAATCACTCCATATTGAACAAACTCACGTTTAACTATAAATTTGACTAAAACTTCATTAGTGGTAGAGGTAGAGTGATAAATTTTGAGTAAATATTTGAATCGCTCTTAATTTGGGAAAAAATTTAAGTAAAACTCAATTTGAATTTCAGTTTGAATCATGAATTAGAATGTGTATTGAGTGATTTTTATTTAAATTTAAATTTGATATAAATTTGAGTCAAAAGATTAGAATGCATCTACTAGATAATGGAATTTGTACCTTGGCCCTTCCTAAAGCCATTGTGGCAATACTGTACACAATCTGCATTACTGCTAATACAAAGATGAAGGTACTCAGCTGAACTGTCCCTGGAGCCGATATGAGAGGTGTCATTCCCTGCCCAAAAAAAATAAAAAAAATCATTATACGGAGAAAAAGTCTAAGAACACAAAAATCGGTTACAAAATCAGTGTAATTGATTTGTGTGTAAATTGAGAAACTGTTACTCGGACGCATTGATCGACCAAAACATCAACTTTTCGACAACAATCAAATTAATGTAAAAAAATTAGTACAATTACTTTAGAACCACAATGATCTAAGATAGGAGAAGGAGAATGGGATTCCAATTTTCTCTCCAAATGTTGAAATGTGTTTGGTGCCCAAATAGGAGGATGATCATATGAGAAGCCGAGTGCATTGGTTGTTTTTTGTTCAGGGATGGATTTTGGACATGGAAGCATGTAATCAGCAACACTGTTTGGTATGCAGATTTTGGCAATACCCCTTCGAGTTATTGCTAGTGTTAGTGACATGAACCCCATCTGCATCAACACTGCACCCAACCACAAACTCTATTCAATTTACCAAAAAAAAAAAAATAATCAAATATGAATAACGGGTTTAAAATGCTACATATCTAGAAAGAAAGTCTAGAATTTAAAATGTGAGAATTAGATTCCTCATGTGTGACGCATCTATACTTTAAATTTATACCATATGTTTAAAATTTTGAGAATCTTTTTGATGACAAATTTCTTATATATTTTTTTTTATTTGTAAATCATTACACTTCTCTTTTTTTTAGAAAATGCAATTTATATAGAATTTTATAGGAAATTTGTCATAAGGATGTGGGAGTATTATTTTGTAATTAAATGTTATTTTAATAGAAACTTTGTTTTAAAATGGTCAATTCTAATGCAATCACACCATTATGTATATTTTTTTGGTTTATATATCTGCTTTTTTGGGATATAATGTTTCCAATAACAAAAACAAATAAGTAAAAGAGGGAGCACAATTATAAGGTTACGTTTGGATGCAACACGAGGGAAGCATTCAAGATTAGCTTAAGTTGATTAATTGTTATAAGGATTAGAAGTGGAAGCAACTCTTCCATGAAGTTGAATCCAAACACACCTTCACAAGAAGTTAGGCAAAAAATTATTGAAACAAACCTGACTTTAGCTTCTCTACTGCCTCAGACACTCCATTCTTTCTATGTTTCTTTAGCCACTACATCAAATTACAAAGCACAAATTAGCCTATATTCAATCCCCCCCCCCCCCCCCCCCCCCCAAAAAAAAAAAAAAAAAAAAAAAAAAACACCATCAAAACATAAAGTAAGTTAATAACATCAATTAACTGAGTAATAATTTTTTGTCAAAAATCTTAACAGTTGTTATCAATTGAACTAAATTGATAAAATCTAAAATTTATCAAAATCGAACCAATTGAAATTATAAGAATTAAAACAATACAAGAACAAAAAAAAAAATAATACAAGGACTACTGATATAATTTGTCCTAAGTTTTTAATAAACTGGTTGTTACTTACATGGCCTAGGAGATGGATCAAGTATTCAATGAAAATGCCAACGAAGATGAATATGAAGATAACAGTTGCTACAGCCCAAGTGGGTGTTACTTGAAGAGTCCGAGGGGTACTCACCCCTTCTCCTCCTCCTCCACCACCACCTTCGGCGGCCATACTTTAAAGACTTTTTCAAGAGAGAGATTATTGAGAACCACTGAAGGAGGGAGAGAGAGAGAGAGATGGGTTCTTAAATATGGATTAAGTAAAAGCAAAGTAAAGAAGATCAATGACATGTTCCACATACTAAGAAAGCAAAGACATGTTCAACGCCGACGTTTCTCTCTCTCTCTCTCTCTCTCTTTCTCTCTCCCTTTCCATGAGACTTGGGCTTGTAAAGCAGTAATGGCTGCACCGGTGAAGGTCTTAACTAGCGCTCTCTCTCCCTGTCTCTCTCACTCTAGTTTGACCAAGTAGCTTAAATTTATTTTATTTATTTATTTATTTATTATGAGATCTTTGTTTTCGTTGGTCCACATAACGGAATCGATAGGACCTTTCTGGTTTCCTTGCACGGAATCCCCTCTTTAAAATCAGTAATAACTCAGGTTTTGTTTGGCTGATGGTTGAGATAAATTTAATTTTTTAAAAGATAAAATAAATTAAAAAGTTAATAAAAAATGTTATATTTAAATTATAATTATTTTATATTTTTTTCATAAAATTATAAAAAAAATTAAAAGTTTAATCCAAATTGAACCTTTTTTAATTAGACTAAAATAATCAAAAAATCAAAAAGTCAAGTTAAAAATGTTCTTCTCATATACTAAGTTGGAAGGTAATACTAGGCTTGTGGGGGCTCATCACGAGTCTCATTTTGATAATCCGAACTGTTCAATGTGTAGAACTCTTACATTATTATATGTCTGTAAAAAATCACGTTAATCGAATATCGCTAACTATATGATCAAATCAATTTGGTATAAAAATGCATGGTGTTATAGTTAATGGTTGACAAAAAAAATTAATCCGATCAGATAGTTATAGATATCCGATCAATGTGATTTTTTACAAATATATAATACTCGACGAGTTGTACACATTGAACGGTTCCGATTAACAAAACGGGACATGTGATGGCTCCCGTTGGCCAAAGAGCACCGTCCAAATGGTTGCCCGAAAAGGAGACAACCATTTCTTAGCCTAGCCTCAATTTTGAGCCGTTGCATTGCAAATTTACATCTCCTCTACAACTCAAACGGATATATATAAAATGGTCATAATAATTCAAACGGTTAGAATTTAAACTAGTATAAATATATTTTAGTTTTCAAAATATATTTCACAACAAATCATTCTCTCTCTCTCTCTTCAACTCTCTCAATCTCTCTCAATTCTCAATTAATTTTGAAGTGTCATCCCTAAGTGGTCATTGCAATTGTATAACAAGAAACTTTTAGCAGAAGAAGAAAATTTCTATAACGCATTCGCCAGTCGATAACATTAATTAGTTTAATTAAATTTATTAACTACTCATTTTTTTCATTAATTATTTATACACATATATTAATTATTATTTTTTACTGATTGAATTTACACATTATTTAAATTAATTGTTAATTCTTATATATTGTTTTACTTGCATTACTATGGATCCTAATATGCCTAATGCTTATGTCGATGTTGATACATATACTACACCACATGAATCTGTTGATTCTCCCTCTAATATCTCTCTTTCAACAGTTGCATCATCATCTAGGAGAAGAAGTAGTAGTGTTTGAGAACATTTTGAAAAAATATCTATAAATAATCCTAATGACACAATTACATTTAAAGTAAAATGTAAATATTGTGCACGTTTAGTTAGTGATACATTTGCAGGGGGTACTAGTCATTTAAAAAGGCATTCTAACAAACATTTACAAAGTAAACAACCTGATATTCGAAATCAAATGTAATTAGGGGCTTCATCAACTGGTAATTTGCAAATATTTTCATATGATCTTATATGTGCATAAAATTCTGTAATTGATTATATTATTAAAAAAGAACAACCTTTTAGTACTAGTGAATGTCCTAATTTTACCGAAATGATTTACGAAAGTTTTGCACCGCAATATCAAAGTTTTTTAAGAAATACTACTAGAAACAGGATTTTAAAGAATTTTGAGGATATTAAAAGTGAATTATTTGATATCTTTAAAAATTTGAATGGAATAGTTTGTTTAACATCTGATTTGTGGTCAAATAATGGTTTTGAATATTAATGTATCACTGCACATTTTATTGATAATGATTGGAAATTAAATAAAAGAATTATTTCATTTAAATTAATTGAACTTCCATACACTGGTCATTCGCTTCGTGTAGAAATAAGAATTGTATTATATGAGTGGGTTTTACAAAATAAAATATTTACGATTAGTTTAGATAATGCATCATATTATAATCCAACTGTAACCCATTTAAAATCAACTTTACAATTACTTGTTGATGGTGATTTATTTCATGTTTGTTGTTGTGTCCATATTTTAAATTTGATTGTTAAAGAAGCTATGCATGTATATGAAACTTCTGTACTTGTAATAAAAAATGCAGTTGTTACTATTATGTCTTGTGGTAATCGAATTTCAGAATATAAAAAAATTTGTCAATGAGAAAATATGTCATTTAAAAAATTAATTTTAGATGTAGATAGTAGGTGGAATTCAACATATAATGTGTTAAAAATAGTTTGTAAACAAAGAATAGTAATAGATTTATTTTTTGCAACAACATCAATAGGAGGAGTACTGATACCTACTGAACTTAATTGGCGCCAAGTAGCCTTATATAAAGATTTTTTTAAAAGTTTTCGATATTTCAACAAAATTATTTTCTTATATATATATATATATATATTCCTACTTCACTATTTGTTTTTCATATGCTAGCAGAAATAATTAAAGTTTTATAAAATATATGGGTAATGAACTTTATGTAACCATTATTACTTCAATGAAAGAAAAATTTGATAAATATTTTCATCCTTTGCCTCATTTATTAGGTTTAACTATAATAATTGATCCTATGCGTAAAGAAGTTGATTTACAAGAATTTTTAGAGCGTATTTTTGATGATCAAATTATTTCAAGAATACAGGGTAGCTGCAACTGCATCTGCATTTGTAAATACACTTACACACACTACACTAGCAGTCAAGAAATCTCGAGGTGGGAGATTAAGTATTTTCACAGCAATAAAAAGTAAAGGATATCTCAATATACAAGTGTAAGTAGTTATGAACTGTAACGTTATTTGGAAAGCCCGTTAGTAGATGATTCCGATAATTTTGACATTTTGGAATGGTGGAAACAAAATGAATCTATGTGGCCTGTGCTTTCACAGATGACACGTGATATACTAACCGTTTCTATTTCTACAATTGCTTCAGAAACAACTTTTAGTGCAGGTGGACGGGTGCTGAGTGACTACAGGAGCAGGCTTTCACCCGAAATGGTTGATGCATTGATGATATCCAGGGATCATATGCACACACTTACAAGAAGACAAAATTTTAGTGAAAAGGAGCGAATTCAATATGATTTAGATGACATATCATCGGGTAACGCGACTGAAATGTCTGTCTCCTCCGATGATTGATCAATAATTTATTTTTTACTATTTCATTTCATTTCGTTTTTTTCTTGGTTTTTGTTTTGTTTTGTTTTGTTTTGTTTTTTGTATTAGATTATTGAGGTGGAGTATAATGCAAATGATTGGTAGGCTAGTAGGTGCCAACCTAATTGGGATGTACTTGACTTATAGTGATGCAATTGCTATATCATCATCAGTAATCTACACATAATTTATTTAATAATATCAATTTTTGTAATATTTTATTTCATTTTGAAATAAAAATTATTCATTCAATAAATGTTATATAAATAATTTAATATTGTAATATTGAAAGTTTCAATTTCATATATATAAAATTATTCATTTCGAAAGAAAAAAAATTACATATTTGTATACTTTTTTAGTTATAAATTTACAATTAAAAAAACATAAGTCACATATAATTAAATTTAAATATCACTATAAAACATTACATAACCAAACAAAATATCTCATTAATCGTAATTAAAATACTTTAGTATAATTTCTTTTTAATTTTTTTTTCTAATATTAAAAAAAAAAGTCCGACTAAGCCCAGCCCACGGGCCAAAGCCCGAGCCCACGCCCTAGGCCCGGCCCGGCCCTATTATGAGTGGGCTTAGGCTTGGGCCTGGGCCCCACATTTTAACCCATGGGCCGGCCCGCTAAAAAATCATGAGCCCACAAAGCCCGAATGGGCCGGGTTGGGCCATTATTACACTCTTAACACAACTGCAAGAACCAAACTGTGTCAGCGAATACACTATGTGTAGTCTATTGTCTTGGCTTATACGAACAGCTGAATAGTTCAAGGCATCATGTCCACTGGTTAGCCAGAAAGTCCAATAGGCTTTCACTAGAGGAGGTTCAAAGTCAAAAACTACCTATCTCGATGTGGTGTATCTTCTTAATGTACTATTTCTTTGTATGTATCTTGTTGCATGTCCGTTATCGTGAATTCTATACATGAGGGGGATTGTTGGTAAATGACTTTTGTATAACTTTATTTTTTACTAACTTTGAGCATTAATTAAGGTGGGACCCAAGCTTTATTTTTAACGTTTCTAATTGGATTCATGTTAAATGCCGCGTAGTGAATAAATTCATATATTTGGTTGCTCAAAACCATTTCTGGCTAAATGAAAATTCAACGTGCGTTTTGGATTCGTGGAACTAGTTTTTTGGTGGGTTTCCTACACATTTGTGAAATGTGCTTGTCCCACATTAGAGAGACTTGAGGTTTTGAATGGTTTTATATACCTTAACTTGGGATACTTTGGATGGGCCCCAAGGAGTACCCAAGTTTGTGAAAGGGTGAGATTATGGGTGAAGTCTAGACCAATTGGATCCAAAATTAAAACCGCTCGTCTGTCCAGCCGGTCGGGCGGGCTGGACTAGACCTGGGCTTGGGCGCGAGTGCGTGGTGTGAGGTTGAGTTGGGTTTGTCCGGCCTAATACTTATCTTTTTTGGCCAAAAACTTTTATATTTTATTTTTTATTTTTAATTTTGGTTTCAAAATTCAAAATAAATTGATCCAGAATTTTTTCTTCACCCAAACAGGTCTCTAACAAGTTTAACCCACCCGAACAGTTCAAAGGGTTCAACACAGGTTTAGATCTGTTGAATTCAACATGGAATCTGTTCCAAACAGATTCAAATCTGTTGGTGCCTATTTAATCTATCCGAACAAGTTTCCTACCTGTTCGAACACCCACCAATCTGCCTATATAAAGTCTGCTCTAACAATTCATTTTCAATTCGAAAATTTTCAGACTTCTTTCCTTTCTTCTTCTGTTCGTCCTCTGTTGCTCCTGCAGATATTTCTTGTATATCTGCTATTGTTGTTGCTCTACTTTCTGAGGTATTCCATAGGATATTTGGATGTGCTTAGTGTTTACATTAGGGGTTTTGGCCTATTATTTTCCTGTTGCTTTTAATTATTTTCTACTTAGTTTCATTCTCTATAACTTGGAATGTTGAATGGTCTTTGCATTTTAAAGATATGTTATCTTTGTATAATGGGTTGTCATGAGATTGATCACATAATTTCCTTAGCCATTAGTTTCTTTTGTTTTGACTGAATGAATTGCTGCATATGTTTTCAGATTGTATAATATGATTAATTCAATCAATTTTTTTATTTGTTTGTTTGTTAACATTACTAGGATGATCATTTATCATTTATTAATTCAATATAGTTTGTTAACATTACTAGAATTGCTGTATATGCTGATCATTTATCAATTCAATTTATCTTCCTTGATCAAAATGTTAGAAAAAATTGTGTTAGAATTTTTTTTTTCTAGAATTGTGTTAGAAAAAATTGCTCTGTAATTTTGCTGCCTCTGTTTATTCATTATTTTTATAAAGATTAAAAATGTCAAATGTTAACTCTTAAGTACCATTTGAGAGCGAGGCCTGACAACAATCATCACCAACTATCAACTTACCAGTTCCCCTCTCTAATCAAAATGTTATTGATTTAGAAAAAGAGTCTAACACTTGTGGAGAAACTAAAAGAAAACCTAGTGTTGTGTGGAAACACTTTAAGAAACAACGAGCCAATGGGGTGTCGAAGGTAATATGTAATTAATGTAATAAGCATCTTGAAGGTGATTCAAAAAATAAAATTAGGCATTTGCATGATCACTATAAGAGTTATACTAGGAAAAAAGTGATGGACATGAGGCAAAAAGTTTTAACTAACAACTTTAATAGAGAGAGTCTAAAAATGAATTCTTATATTTTTTATCAGGATTTTGCTAGGAAAGAGTTGTCACGTGCCATAATATTGCATGAATATCCCCTCTCTATCGTAAATCATGGTAGTTTTAAACGATATTCAGCAACACTCCAACCATTGTTTAAAGTGCCTTCTCGAAATACGATAAATAATGATATTTTAAAGATTTATGATTATGAGAAGGTAAAGACATTGAGTTTGGTAAAGAATAATAAAAGTAGAGTGGCAATCGCAATTGATATGTGAACTGCTAGTAATCAAAAGAAAGGATTCATGACTGTCACAACACACTTTATTGATAATTCATGGACATTGCAAAATTGCATTTTGAGGTATATATTTGTAAATTTACAAATCATTTAAAAGTTCTATCTTATTCAGTTTAATTTGCATGTTATTAATAATTGTTCATGAATATTGTATTTTAGGTTTATTTATGCTCCATATCCACACACAACAGTTCTTTGTGATACTTTGCTTGAGTGTATGATGGACTAGAATTGTCACGACCCAAACCCACCCCTATGGGTTTAGCACCGTAACCGGCCAGTAATCCGAGATTACCGAAGGCCTGCTTAACAGTAATACAGTAATACAGAGTACAGGGGTTGACGGAAGCCAAAACAGTAATAAAAGATGTCTAACGAGTTGTGACAGTCTGTATGAAAAAAGACTTTTCATATATATATACAAGCAATCAGTACCAAAACAGTATGTACAATATATATAATCATTCAGGACAATTAATCCCTATTAGAACAGTACATTACAACATCATTCAGTCTATACAGTAATTACAAAACAGATACAAAAGGGAGAAAACTAAAACACCCCAAACAGCCTTAGCTTGAACAGTTCTAGAACCTCAAAGTGAGGCACAAAAGGTGGCTTGACAAAATAGGAGTTAAGCTTGACGCCCCTAGCAACGGTCCGATGCCTGAACACCTACATATATATATGAGCAGTGGGCTAAAGCCCAGTGAATAACATATGCGTAAAGAGGTTAAGAATGAATGTCCTTTCAGTATTGAAAACAGTCATTTATCAGTATATCAGTCATTCAGTTTGTGGCTCAGAATTCATGCCATAATAGTCATTCAGAAACTATAATAGTCATATGTGGTACATCCAATAGCAAAACAGTACAGTAGGTCTTAACAGACCGAGCAGTCAATGATAGCCATCAGTAATGGTTCCAAACATGGGAACCGACAGAGATCTCGGTAACAGTAGCAGTAACAGTATATTACTATGGATGCCACGAATACAATTCACAAATAGGACATCATTCATTCAGTAACAGTGTCATTTCAGAAAATAGTACAGTTCAATTGTTCAGAAGATAATCATTGTTGAACATATCTTTACAACATTGTTACTCACAGAGTTCTGGACTACAGATAAGCCAGTATGCGTCCTCGGATGCCAACCCTACACAGTTATAGAGTGAACACACACTAAGCTACACAGTTGGAAAAATAATAACTTAATCCCTGTCTTGACTCGGTGTGGTTCTACATCAATATCCTTATTAAGATGCCTTAAACTAGGCCTAGGAATGCCGAGAATGGAATAAGGATGCAAAGATGCACTTTAAAAATATTTTCAGAATTTTTCAAAAAATAGAGGTCCCGCTCGAGCGTGGGTTTACCCGCTCGAGTGGACATGCAAACAAAAGTCCCCGCTCGAGTGTAAACTTTACCGCTCACGCGGACTGCAAAAGTACTGGATGTGTGAAAATCACGCTCGATGGGCGCTCGATACCCACTCGAGCGTGTGACACAAGTCCTCGCTCGAGCGTGCAAAACCCTGCTCGAGCGGACTGTAAACACAAAAGAAGTGCTGGATGCACGAATTTCCCGCTTGAGCGCCACTTACCCCACTCGAGCGGGAGTTCAAAATCTGAAATTTCTAGATTTGAACCTCAAGCTCAAAATCAAGTTTCAATATACCAAATTCGATCCTTTTGGGCTGATTTTTTGAAAAACACTTTAAAACTCGTAATATAACATGATTCAAAGCTCAATTAAATACCAATTTCAAACCAACTTTCATGAACATGATGAACATGCAACATGCATTAATTGGAACAACTTCAAAGCTTCAAATACTTGTCCCAATGAGCCAATTCTTCTCAAAACATGGTGAATTCATGGATTTCAACAATAATATGGACATGCATGCAATAATTCCCATGAAAACAACTCTAAACTTCAAGATATGCACATGCATGCAAGGAATGAGCTTCAATTTAACAATTTAAACCAATTCTAGGCTCAATTCTTCAATTTAGCCTGAAACATGAAAGAACTAACTTAAATTCACAATTAAAAGGATGGACACACTACCTTAAGTCTCCAATTATAAGACTAGAAGCTCAAGTAGGCAATCTCTTCTATGATTCTTCAAATTTCAAGCTAAAACTCTCAAGAACAACTCAATTCTCTCACACTCTCTCTCTCTTAGTCGGTTGAGGGCTCAAGAATGGCTGAACAAATGTTTTGTTTGAATGTAATAAGGCTTCAATATGTGTTGCCTAAGTGGTCTACTAACATGGCATTATGGTAAATACTTGAACTTTTGTGCTTCAATGCTATTTAATCTAATTTAATCATACCGAATCACATTTCAAGTAAATATACCATAAAATTCCATAAATTCTAATTAGCACATAACGCTAATCAATTTCTGGTTCGGCCGCCGATAAGGCCTTCAATTTGCAGTTTAAAACATAAAATATGAACAGATAATATAACAGTCAAACAGATAGATATACATTTGAACTAATACAATCAATCAATCGATTCAGAATCTCAGTCAGTCAGTCAATTAACATGCTTAATCATAGATTAGCACTAATCAGTGTTATTATCAGTAAACAGTGGTGAGGGTTGTCACAGTCTCCCCTCCTTATAAAGAGTTTTGTCCTCTAAACTCAAATTACCTTCATTTTAGAAGAAAACAGGATTCAGTAGGAACAAGTCAAGATATCTTTTCATCATATCATCTTCCCTTTCCCAAGTGGCATACACGCCACCATGGTCTTGCCAGTCAACTTTTACTAACGGAATCTCTTTGTTCCTTAACTTCTTGATCCGTCGGTTTACAATCTGTATAGGTCGTTCTTCATAGGTGTAGTCATCATTTAGCACTACACAGGTAGGCTCAATCACATGGAAGGGATCCCGGAGGTATTCCCTCAACATAGAAATATGGAACACGTTATGCATATGCTCCATTTCAAGAGGAAGCGCTACTTGATACGCCACCGGATTGATTTTCTCAATAATCTCATACGGTCCGACATATCGCGGCGCTAACTTGTCTTTAACTCCAAAATGAGTCTGGCCTTTCATCGGTGTCACTTTTATAAACACATGATTACCTACTTCATACTCTCTGTCTCGCCTTCGAACATCCGTATAACTTTTCTGTCGGCTCTGTGCGGTTTTCAGTCTTTGTTGGATCAGTTTTACTTTTTCTGTAGTTTCATACACAATCTTGAGCCCAAGTAAAGGCCCATCTCCAACTTCTGCCCAGCAGATAAGAGATCGACATTTCCTACCATATAAAGCCTCGAAAAGTGCCATACCAATGCTTGAATGAAAACTGTCGTTGTAGGCGAATTTAGCCAACGGTAGATGACTTTCCCAATTTCCCTGGAAATCAAGAACACACATCTGCAGTAAATCCTCCAGAGTCTGGATGGTTCTTTCTGACTGACCATCTGTCTGAGGATAGTAGGCACTACTTAGTCTGAGTTCGGTACCCAATACAGTTTGCAGACTTTGCCAGAATCTTAATGTATACTTCGAGTCCCTATCAGAAATAATGGACACAGGCACTCCATGCAATCTCATAATTTCATCAATATAGAGTATAGCCAATCTGTCCGCATTATAAATTGTTTTGACAGGTAAGAAATGAGCAGATTTAGTCAGTCTATCAACAATAACCCAAATTGAATCCATATCTTTACTGGAGCGAGGTAAACCAACAATAAAATCCATAGTGATATGTTCCCATTTCTACTCCGGTATCGGTAAGGGTTGTAGTAAACCTACGGGTCATTGATGCTCGGCTTTAACTTGTTGGCAATGAATACATTTTGACACAAAATCAGTAATTTCTTTCTTCATTCCCGGCCACCAAAAATTCAGTTTCAAGTTTTGATACATTTTCGTATTTCCTGGATGGATAGACAATTTTGAATTGTGGCTCTCTTGCAGAATTCTCTTTTCAGTTCAGAATCATTGGGTACACATAATCTTCCCTGAAATTTTAACACATTACTTTCAAATTTGAAATCCGGTCTCGGTTTAGATTCCTGGTCTCGGTTTAGATTCCCGTTCTTCGATGATCTTCTTTAAGAAGTCATCCTGTTGTTGTTTCTCTTTAATCTCTTCAATCAGTGTCGGTTGAGCAAAAATAGCAGCTAAGGTTCCACCTTGTTCACGCAAAACAATCTTAATTTCAAGTCTTTCAAGGTCACATAGCAACTCTTTCTGTCCGGTGAGTAAACAGGCTAAATTTCCAATCGATTTCCGACTCAATGCATCGGCAACGGTGTTAGCTTTCCTTGGATGGTACAAAATTTGCAAATCATAATCTTTTATCAGTTCTAACCATCTTCGCTGCCTCATATTCAGTTTTTTCTGTGTGAAGAAGTACTTCAAACTCTTGTGGTCTGTGTATACCTCACATGTCGCCCCATAAAGGTTGTGATGCCAAATTTTTAGTGCAAACACCATTACAGCAAGTTCTAAGTCATGGGTCGGGTAGTTCTTTTCATGAGGTCTCAGTTGTCGGGAAGCATATGTAATAACTTTCCCATTCTGCATTAAAACACATCCCAAACCCTTATGAGAAGCATCACTAAATACAGTATAACCATCCGTACCTGAGGGTAAGGTGAGAATCGGTGCAGTCACTAGTCGGGTTTTTAACTCTTGAAAAGTCGATTCCCTCTGATCGGTCCAGTCAAATGATATCCCCTTCTGAATCAGCTATGTCAGTGATAGAGCAATTTTGGAGAAATCTTTGACAAACCTTTTGTAATACCCAGCTAAGCCTAGAAAACTTCGAACTTCGGTAACATTTGTCGGTCTAGGCCAGTTCACTACTGCTTCAATTTTCTGTGGATCAACTGAAATTCCATCTTTATTGATTACATGCCCCAAAAACATAACATTGCCAAGCCAAAAGTCACATTTAGTTAGTTTAGCATACAGTTTCTGTTCTCTTAGGGTCTGTAGGGCAATTCTCAAATGATGTTTATGTTCCTCCATGCTTTTGGAATAAATTAAAATGTCATCTATAAATACAACAATAAAGTCATTGAGGAATGGTTTAAAAATTCGGTTCATAAGGTCCATAAATACAGCAGGTGCATTGGTAACTCCGAAAGGCATAACTAAGAATTCATAATGTCCATACCTCGTTCGAAATGCAGTCTTTTCTATGTCCCCTGTCTTGACTTTCAACTGGTGGTATCCAGATCTAAGGTCAATTTTGGAGAACATTTGGGCACTCTGTAACTGGTCAAATAAATCATCAATACGAGGTAATGGGTATTTATTTTTCACTGTTACCTTGTTCAGTTCACGGTAGTCAATGTAGAGTCTCAGTGAGCCGTCTTTCTTTTTCACAAATAAGACTGGCGCGCCCCACGATGAAATACTGGGCCTGATGAACTTCTTGTCTAACAGTTCTTGCAGCTGAACTTTTAACTCTTTCAATTCAGTCGGTGCCATTCTGTAAGGAGCTTTCGATACTGGCTGTGTACTCAGAATCACATCAATGGTGAACTCAATTTCCCTATCAATCAAATCCCCTGGCAGATCATCTGGAAAAACATCTGGGAATTCTCTGACTATAGGAATACTGTTTACATCAGTTTTATCATCAGTAGGTACAGTCAATACAGAATATAGACACCCTTTACACCCATTTCTAATCAATTTAAAAGTTTTCATGGATGAAATCAGATATGGGGGAGATACTACTCCTACTCCGTTAAACACAAATTTAGGCAGTCCGGGTGGACGGAAAACATCTTGTTTTGTTACACAGTCTGTGGTAGCATGGTATTTTGTTAACTAGCCCATTCTCAATATCACATCAAAGTGATCAATATTCAGAGGCAGTAAATCAATATACAGATGAACATCCCCAACAATAATTTCACATGCAGGGTACATATAAGCACAAGTCATAGATCCCCCAACAGGTGAAGATACAGCTAACAGATAGTTCATGGGTTCCAATAGTCTATTCAATTTTCGCGAAAAAGCATGCGATACATATGAATGTGTAGACCCCGAATCAATCAAAACATACGCATTTTGAGCACAAATTGAGAGTATACCTGACACGACGGTCTCGGTATTTTGTACATCTCCTAGTACGAGTGCGAACACTCGGCCTTGCCTCATAGGCTCTTTTCCAGTTGCTTTAGGGTTGGATTTTGGTGGAGCAGTTGATGCTGCTGCACTTGGTGCAGCTTTGCTATTGCCTTGAAGAGCAGAAGGGCAATCTTTAACCATGTAGCCCACCTTGCCACACCTGTAACAAGCACCAGAGATTTTATAACATACTCCCTTATGGTTCTTACCACATTCGGGACAGGGCGGTATAGACCGGTTCCCTTGACTAGAACTAGTCGTTAACCCTGTATTCTGCTTTTTGTTCAATAAGTTGTTTCTGCCTTTCTTGAACTTAAAACCCCGTTTCTTATTGTGTCATTCAGTTGCCAGTGTGTCAGTCTGTTTCAGTGCTTCAATATTTGCTTCAGCCATGATGGCTCGGTCAAGAACATTTACATATTTCAGTAATTTCAGTACGTTGATCCTGTCCAGTATTTCTACATTGAGGCCACCTTCAAACTTCCTGGCCTTCTTGTAGTCAGTGTCCACCATGTGTGGTGCGTATCTAGCAAGTTTGGTAAACTTTGACTCATATTCTGCGACAGACATGGTGCCTTGTTTCAGTTGTTCAAACTCAGTCACTTTTCTGTCCCTGACACACTGTGGGAAGTATTTCTCGAAGAAGGCTCCCTTAAACTGAGCCCAATCCATAGTAGTATTGGTGTCACGGACCAACATCCACCACCTTCTAGCTTCTTCTTGTAAGGTGAAGGTAGCTAGCAACACTTTATATGCTTTAGAGCACGGAAACACTTCAAACAATTTTTCTGTTTCAAGAACCCAAGCATCAGTCTTTAAGGGTTCAAGGCCTCCCTGAAAGGATGACGGTTTCATCTTACTGAACTTCTGTGTCAGAGCTATTATGTCATCATTAACAGATGGCTTTGGTTGTACTGGAGGAGGTGTGGGCTATTGTTTCTGTTGTTGCAGCCTTAAGGCCCCAGTCAACATTTCCACTGTTCTCTCTAACCTTGCCATTTTGGCCTCAGATGATTTAGTTTCATCAGTAGTTCCTGCATTATCCATTTCACTATAGACAATTATAGAAATAATAAACATAGGCAGTTGCATACTTAAACACATTAGCACATTAGCACAGATATTCATGTCATGGTTACACACACTTTTCAATGCTCATGCAATGCCTTATTCACTTTTCTAGGACATCCTATAACTCGTTTGGACACGTGTGTGCGGTATAACTCGTGGTTTAGTATCGCTCTGATACCACTCTGTCACGACCCAAACCTGCCCCTATGGGTTTAGCACCGTAACCGGCCAGTAATCCGAGATTACCGAAGGCCTGCTTAACAGTAATACAGTAATATAGAGTACAGGGGCTGGCGGAAGCCAAAACAGTAATAAAAGATGTCCAACGAACTGTGACAGTCTGTATACAAAAAGACTTTTCATATATATATATATATATATAAGCAATCAGTACCAAAACAGTATGTACAATATATACAATCATTCAGGATAGAGACTTAATCCCTATTAGAACAGTACAGTACAACATCATTCAGTTTATATAGTAATTACAAAACAAATACAAAAGGGGAAAAACTAAAACACCCCAAGCAGCCTCAGCTTGAACAGTTCTGGAACCTCAAAGTCAGGCACAAAGGTTGGCTTGACAAAACAGGAGTTAAGCTTGACGCCCCTAGCAACGGTCAGGTGCCTGAACACCTACATATATATATGAGCAGTGAGCTAAAGCCCAGTGAATAACATATGCGTAAAGAGGTTAAGAATGAATGTCCTTTCAGTATTGAAAACAGTCATTTATCAGTATATCAGTCATTCAGTTTGTGGCTCAGAATTCATGCCATAACAGTCATTCAAAAACTATAATAGTCATATGTGGTACATCCAATAGCAAAACAGTACAACAGGTCTTAACAGACCGAGCAGTCAATGATGGCCATCAGTAATGGTTCCAAACATGGGAATCGACAGAGATCTCTGTAACAGTAGCAGTAACAGTTCAGTAACAGTATATTGCTATGGATGCCACGAATACACTTCACAAATAGGACGTCATTCATTCAGTAACAGTATCATTTCAGAAAATAGTACAGTTCAATTGTTCAGAAGATAATCATTATTGAACATATCTTTACAACATTGTTACTCACAAAGTTCTGGGCTACAGATAAGCCAATACGCGTCCTCGGATGCCAACCCTACACAGTTACAAAGTGAACACACACTAAGCTACACAGTTGGAAAAATAATAACTTAATCCCTATCTTGACTCGGTGTGGTTCTACATCAATATCCTCACTAAGATGCCTTAAACTAGACCTAAGAATGCCTAGAATGGAATGAGGATGCAAAGATGCACTTTAAAAACATTTTCAGAATTTTTCAGAAAATAGAGGTCCTGCTCGAGCGTGGGTTTATCCGCTCGAGCGGACATGCAAACAAAAGTCCCCGCTCGAGCGTAAACTTTACCGCTCGAGCGGACTGCAAAAGTACTGGATGTATGAAAATCATGCTCGATGGGCGCTCGATACCCGCTCGAGCGTATGACACAAGTCCTCACTCGAGCGTGCAAAACCCCGCTTGAGCGGACTGTAAACACAACAGAAGTGCTGGATGCACGAATTTCCCGCTCGAGCGCCACTTACCCCGCTCGAGCGAGAGTCCAAAATCTGGAATTCTTCAATTTAGCATGAAACATGAAAGAACTAACTTAAATTCACAATTAAAAGAATGGACACACTACCTTAAGTCTCCAATTATAAGACTAGAAGCTCAAGTAGGCAATCTCTTCTATGATTCTTCAAATTCCAAGCTAAAACTCTCAAGAACAACTCAATTCTCTCACTCTCTCTCTCTCTTAGTCGGTTGAGGGCTCAAGAATGGCTGAACAAATGTTTTGTTTAAATGTAATAAGGCTTCAATATGTGTTGCCTAAGTGGTCCACTAACATGACATTATGGTAAATACTTAGACTTTTGTGCTTCAATGCTATTTAATCTAATTTAATCATACCGAATCACATTTCAAGTAAATATACCATAAAATTTCATAAATTCTAATTAGCACATAACGCTAATCAATTTCTGGTTTGGCCGTCGATAAGGCCTTCAATTTGCAGTTTAAAACATAAAACATGAACAGATAATATAACAGTCAAACAGATAGATATGCATTTGAACTAATACAATCAATCAATCGATTCAGAATTTCAGTCAGTCAGTGAATTAACATGCTTAATCATAGATTAGCACTAATCAATGTTATTATCAGTAAGCAGTGGTGAGAGTTGTCACAAGAATATTGACAGAAAAATATCTACTGTTACTGTTGATAATTGCTCCACAAATGATGCCATGATTACCATGTTAATGGATAAGTTGAGTAATACATTGCCTTTGTTGGGTGGTACTTTGTTTCATATGCGTTATTGTACGCATATTTTGAATTTGATTGTCAGAGATGGATTGGATGTCACACAAGTGGGTGTATGTCACGACCTAAACCCGGCCCTATGGGTTTAGCACCGTAACCGGCCAGTAATCCGAGATTACCGAAGGCCTGCAGAACAGTAGTATAGTAAAACAGAGTACAGGGCTTGGTGGAAGCCAAAACAGTAAATAAATAATGTCCATTGAGCTGTGACAGTCTGCATGCCAAAAAGATTTTTCATGCATTCATACATACAACAGTACAGTCTATACAATAATTTACAGTCACACAGTACAGGGACCTAATCCCTTGATAACAGTACAGTAAACATTCAGTCTATACAGAACAGTAGACGGTACAGAAGGGGGAATTGTAAAACACCCCGAAGCCTTAACACGATAGGCTCGGAACCTCGCAGTGAGGCACAAAGGCTGGCTTGACAAAACTGGAGTCTAACCCGCGCTCCTAGCTCCGATCTGGTGGCTGAGCATCTACATATATATATATAAACAGTGAGCTAAAGCCCAGTGAATAACATGATGCGTAAAGGGTTTAAGAATGAATGTCCTTACAGTAATGAAAACAGTCCATTAAATCAGTATTTCAGTCAGTACAGTCATATGTGGTACATCCATTAGCATAACAGTACAGTAAACAGTAGGTCTTAAAAGACCGAACAGTAAATGATGGCCATCAATCAGTAAACAGTAGTGGTTCCACGAGGGAACCGACAGAGATCTCTGTAACAGTAACAGTCAGTAACAGTAGTTGCTAAGGATGCCACAATACAGTTCAGAATAGAGGACATACATTCATTCAATTAACAGTAACAGTTCAGAAAGCAGTGCAGTTCAATTGTTCAGAAGATAATCATTTTGAACATATCTTTACACAGTTGTTACTCACAGAGTTTGGGTTACAGTATGCTAGAGCGTGCCTCCCCAGTCGCCAACCCTACACAGTTAACAGATTGAACACACACTAAGCTACACAGTTGGGAGATAACATAATTTAACCCCTAATGCCTCGGTGTGTTCTACATCTATCCTCGGCAGGATGTCTTAAACTAGGCCTAAGAATGCCTAGAATGGAATGAGGATGCAGAGATGTGATCAGAAGACTGTTTCAAGATTTTCAGAAAACAGGGTCCAGCTTGAGCGCAAGTTTCCCCGCTCGAGCGGTCATGTGACAAAGGTACACCCTCGAGCGTCAACTTTCCCGCTCGAGCGTACTGTAAAAGTACTGGATGGGTGAAATCTCTGCTCGATGCCCGCTCGAGCTTGAGACATGACTTCGCTCGAGCGCCCAATCCTCCGCTCGAGCGGACTGTAAAACAGTGCAGAGATACTGGATGCTCGGATTCCACGCTCGAGCGGCACTTCCCCTGCTCGAGCGGAAGTGCAGAATCTGGGAATTCCAGATTGCACCTCCAAGCTCAAACTCGCATTCAAATGCATCAAAACCGATCCTCTTGGGCCCGTTTTCTGGAAAACATTTATAAACACATAGAATAACATGTTTCAAAGCTCAATTTTAAGAAATCAAAGCCCAATGGTGTTTAATTCAAACTCAATTTAAACCATTTTTCAAGCACAAGATGAACATGCAAACATGCATGAATTCAAACTATTTTGAAGCTCCAATTTGATGCTCTAAGGAGCCAATTGATCCAAAAACAAGCTGAAAACATGGACCATTACAAAATTATGGACATGCATGCACCATTTTGCCATGAACTCAACTCCAAATTCAACCAAGAACACATGCAAGCATGAATTATGCTCTATATCAATATGTATGAACTAAAACATGACTTAGCTCTACAATTTAACATGGACCATGCAAGAATTAGTTCAAACACAAGAATGAGAAGGTGAAATTCATACCTAAGTTCCTTGAATGCAAGTCTAGGGGTTCAATTTAGCAATCCACACTTCAATTAGCAAGCAATACACCAAGCATTTCAAGCCAATTCAACAAAATGAACTCAATTCTCTCCTCTAGTCTCTCTCTAGTCGGTAAGGCAAGGAAGAAGGCTGAGGTAAACGTTTTTGGCTCAAGTATAATGAACTCAAAAGTGTATAGGTAGTGGCCCACTCAAGGGCAAGGTTGTAATTAAGGCCAACTCTGTATTCTATCAATATTTAATCTAATTTAATCATACCTAATCAGTTTTCAAATAATTATACCATAAAATCACATTAATTATGACGATCATAGGACACCAATCGGTTTCTAATTCGGCCGTCGATAAGGCCTTCAATTAGCGGTTTAAACACAAGGACATGAACAGATAATTAATCAATCACACAGATAGAATATGCAACACAATAGATATACTTGGCTAATTCAGTTTCAATTTCAGTCAGTCGGTTCAGTACTTTTAATCAGTTCAATCATCAGTCATAATCAGTCCAGTTTAACGGTAATCGGCGGTTATTCGGTAAACAGTAACGAGGGTTGTTACAGTCTTCCCTCCTTATAAAGAGTTTAGTCCTCTAAACTCGAGTTACCTTCATTCTGGAAGAAAACAGGATTCAGTGGAAACAGTTCAAGATATCTTTTGGCCATCTCATCTTCCCTTTCCCAAGTGGCATACACGCCACCATGGTTCTGCCAGTCAACTTTCACTAGCGGGATCTCTTTGTTTCTCAGTTTCTTGATTCGTCTATTTACAATCTGTATAGGCCGTTCCTCGTAAGTGTAGTCATCACTCAACACTACTCGAGTAGGCTCAATCACATGGAAGGGGTCCCGGAGATAATCTCTTAACATCGAAATGTGGAAAACTTTATGCATGTGCTCCATTTCAGGAGGGAGCTGTAGACGTCCCCGAACGCCCCGGGAGGAACGAGCTCCCGTTCTGTTCATTTTGGGGTCACTACAGCTCGGACTCTCAAATTGTCACGGTTCTAAGTCTGAACCAAAGAGTCTAAATCCGGCAAATCGTTTTGATAAAAACAGATTTTTGAAAGAAGTGCCAAACATGGACTGCTTTGCCAGATACAGAGTCGCCACCTAAATGTTTTTTAATGGGAAATTTAGGAAACCCTGACTCGGTGCCAAAGGCCACGTGTCCGTCATCACCAAAGTTGCCTCGGCTCGGGAACTTGGGTACGATTGGGGAAGGTCACTTCGTGAGCACCCCCGCTCGCCCGATCAAAGTTTGGCCTCTACTAACCATGATATCTATTTTTGAAAACTTTGTGTGTTCTTATTCCGGTTATTAGCCTAGGTTACTATGTGTTGCGCACAGCATACAAGTATAGACTGGATCGCCTGAATTGGAACAAAACATTTCATGTTCGTTTTTTGAAAGATGGTTTGCTACTCGCAAGTAGGCTTAAAATGCAGATTTTGCCACCCTCAGGTGGGCTTAGAAAAGATGGTTTTGCCACTATCTAGTGGGCTTAAAACAAATATTTGATGAATTGTCCCAATCCAAACGACCCAACCTTCACCCACAGGCATTCGGGCAGTTATATCACATAAGCATATAGCCTCATGGTAAGCATGCTATTCATGGCAGTCACTCACACGCATGCAAGGATGCTAAAGCATAAAACTTACCGAGTACTCCAAGTCAAAATAGAAACTCATTAGAAATCATGCATGAATCCTAAGTATACAGAAATGCCTAATGTAACACATGCAAAAATGTAACTATAGCAGGCTCGGCTATTCTAAACATGGCATATGAAATGCTACAACTATCATGTATTCAATTTGGAATTGAAAATACAATGCAGTTAGTATGATGCGCCGAGCCCGGTGCATGCAATACAGATGAATGATGCAAACATGCTGTCATACTGTATGCTAATTTAAACATGCCCTAATCTAACCATCAAAAACGGATAAATAAAAGGGAGAAAGACGTGGGGTTGGAAGACATACAACACACACACGCACACTTATTACAGTTGTGCCCTCGTGCTGAGGGTCCGAATAAATATACAGTCCCAAATGAAAGAATATTACAGTCCAAATATTACAGTCCAAATATGTACAAATTCCTAATTAATTAACAAATTAACTAAGAAAATAAATAAACTGGCATACAAGCCAGGGACTGCCTTGCTCCTGATGAATAATGCATGTCTGGGCTGCCTTCGCGGAAATCCACTGGGATGCCCCAATTAGCCTCTGTTTACACATTTTCTTGAAATGCGCCCCAAACTCCAAAAAGTTGCTGATCCTTCATTTTGCTGCAACAGAGAGCAGGAAAGGGGCATGGCAATGTATTTTCACAGATATATGCATGCCTCGATCTTCGTGCCACCAATCACGCATACCGAGACATGATGGCCGAGGAGTCGAAATGCACAATTCAATATAGGATGAATGCACATGAAAACACAACAAGACCTAACTCCATCATGGATGATCCGGAGTGTCGGTGACTGGGAAATTGAGACACATTTCGTCACTCGGAGTATGAAATGCACCTCGTTTCCCGTGCCCGGGCTAACTCCTATCCCGGATACGATGCAATATGCATGATATGCATGAAATGCGACTAAGATACAATCCTAACATACACAATGCTATGAAAATGAGATGCCTCGAAATACGTACACACGGGCACGCAAACTGAGAAAATGACAGATTGCGATCTAAGATACAACCTAGTATGCACTATGCTGTAAAAATGAGATGCCTCGAAATGCGTGCACACGGACACGCAAACCGAGGCAATGGCATATGCAATGCAAATGCATGGAAATATCATATAAAATGCAACATGGACTTATATTAACATGAGAGAGACTCATCCACACTCACATAAGAGGCCGATAGATGAAAATGAAGTGCCTCGAAATGCGTGCACACGGGCACGCAAACCGAGGCAATGGTATATGCAATGCAATGGCATGGAAATGGCATATAGAATGCAACATGGACTTATACTAACATGAGAGAGCCTCAGCCACACTCACATAAGAGGCCGATGGATGAAAATGAAGTGCCTCGAAATGCGTGCACACGGGCACGCAAACCGAGGCAATGGTATATGCAATGCAATGGCATGAAAATGGCATATAGAATGCAACATGGACTTATACTAACATGAGAGAGCCTCAACCACACTCACATAAGAGGCCGATGGATGAAAATGAAGTGCCTCGAAATGCGTGTACACGGGCACGCAAACCGAGGCAATGGCATATGCAATGCAAATGCATGGAAATGGCATATAAAATGCAACATGGACTTATACTAACATGAGAGAGCCTCAGCCACACTCACATAAGAGGCCGATGGATGAAAATGAAGTGCCTCGAAATGCGTGCACACGGGCACGCAAACCGAGGCAATGGTATATGCAATGCAATGGCATGGAAATGATATGCAAACATGCTAAGGGAATTTCAGCACTGAAATGTGGGCGAAAACAGCCCCGGAATGAGGCGAAAACACACCCGATGCATGGAATCTCTCCCGAAATGCAAAGTTAGGCGCATAGAATGAACTACAGCTATACAAAGCATGCATAATTGGTACATGGAATGAAAAGACAGAAGCAAGGCAGCCTCAAAATAAGCATTTTTCTAGTACAAATCAGGGCCAAACAGCGAGCAAGGATAGGGCAACAATGGCATGCAAAAATGGCCCTAAACATGAGGTTATGAAGCAACTCACGGCTGCTAACTCCAAATGGGTTAGGACCCTTCAACAACATTGAATAGGGGCCCAAAATATGATGTTTTCCAGAACTGTAAAAACCCCAAAAACAAACACAGGTATGGCTGCACTCCTATGCAAGAAAAAGGGCCAAAAGGTGGCCAAAGTGGCAAGTGGTATATGCAAAGCCCAAACTGAAAAATTCCCTTCTACAACATTGAAGAGGGACCAAAAATAAGCATATTTACAGAACTATAAAAACTCCAAAACAGTATACAAACATGCTAGAAATGCAATGCAAAATAAGGCTCAAAAGAGGCTATAACATGAGGTATGCAAAATATTCCACAAACAGCCAAAGACCCTTAATGAAACATGAAGAATGGGACAAAATAAGACTATTTTAAGAACTGTAAAATGGCCAAAAACAAAAGCATGATAGGCTAACAAAACATACAAGAATGAGGACCAAAAGAGAGATATAACATGAAGTGGCATATGGAGGTCCCAAACCATGAAAGGCCCTAAATGAAACATGAAGAATGGACCAAAATGAGACTATTTTCAGTGCTGTAAAATGACCAAAAACCAAAGCACAATAGGCTGCCAAAGCATGCCAAAAATGGGACCGAAAAGGGAGTATAAAGGCAAGTATAGCATGGAGGTCCCAAACAGTGTTGATCCCTTCTTCAATGCTGAAGAGGGGCTCAAAATAATCCTATTTACAGTTTACATCATGCTCCAAAATAGATCACACACAAGCTAAAAAAATCATGCAAGAAAACGGTATTTGAGAAGGGTATTGAAACAATTTCAATATGGGGGGCTCAAACAGGGTTGAGCCCTTAAGAAAAAGTGAAAATGAGCTCAAAACAAGGCCACTTTCAGTTATGGCCGGAGCTCAAAGAAAAAAGCATATATGGTTAAGAAAAGTTGCAAAAATAAGCCCAAAAAGGGTGAAATAGCAACTCACCCTTGTAGACCAATCTTTGGTTGCTTCTTGGACCAAGTTGCAGCACCTTTAGCCTTTGAGAAGCCCTCCTTGTTGCTGGAAATGGAGTGGTGGTGGTGGTGCTTGGTGGTGATGAAGGAATGAAGTATAGAACTTGGATGTTTTTGAGGAAATGAGAGAGATAGAGGGAGGTTTGAATGTATATGCTTGAAGGCAATTTCTCTAACCCCTAATACAAGTGTTGGCCCTTGGTTATATGGACCAAAAAGAGGGGCAAAAGGTGGGGGAAAAAGGAGGCAAGCTTTCCCCCACAAAATATCCCCCGGATATAGATATTTTCTGGGGGATAAAGCTATACAGCTGTAAAGTGAACAGTGTGAGGATCATGGCCGGCCAGGTATTTTTGTTGCAGGTGGCCGGCCGGCCACACCCCCTAGCCGGCCGGCTAGGGGTCAAAAGGGTCAAGTTGGTTTAGTGGCCGGCCACCACATAATGGTGTCCTCCCATGTGCCCTCAACACAACCCTGTGGTTAAAAGTCCAAGAAAGTGGCTCAAGGGTGTTCAACATTGGCTCGGAAGGAGGGGTTCAAAAGGGTCAAGCAACATTAGTGGCCGGCCACCAACTTTTAAGGTTCCCATTTGTGTACATCACAAGTATGTGGTTCAAAGTTCAAGAAAGTGGGTCCAAGGTGTTCAACATTAGCCCGGACGGAGGGGTTCAAAAGGGTCAAGTAACATTAGTGGCCGGCCACCAACTTTTAGGGTCCTCCCATGTGTGTACATCACAAGTATGTGGTTCAAAGTTCAAGAAAGTGGGCCCAAGGTGTTCCATATTAGCCCGGAAGTGTGAAAAACGGGCGTCGGAGGGCGTCGGAGGATATATAACTGGTTGCTGCAACAATTACTGGCCTCCCACCCTTCAGTGACCTTCCCAGTGATAAAACAGAGGTACCTGCCAAAAATGAACGAAAACCGTTGCAAAACGAATGTTCGGGGGCCAAAACGCGCAGTTCGAGGTCCCGAAAATGGGCTGTTAAGCACCGAAAGTGGCATTCGGCCACGAAGTGGGTTTCTCAGACCCCAGTGTCCCTCAAAAGGGAGTAGAAAGGAAGTATGCCAAAAATCAGAACAAACGGAGATGGTTAGGCGGTCCCGAATCGAGGCACACGGCCTGACGGCTCCGAAAACCAGGAACCGGGCCCCGAAATGGGCAAAATGGCCTACGGCCACCAAATGTAGCCTACGGACATTGAGAGATGGTCTACGGGACCTCTCCCTTCCCTCAGGAAAAGAAACCGAGAAAACCGAGCCTGGTTTGCAAACCGAGGCAAAGCACAAAAGAGGGTTCGGAAGTCCGGAGGCAGGGCTCACGGCCGCAACTCTGAAACTTCTGAACGAGCACATTATGCAACATTACCAAGCGCTCAATCAGTGACGTCTGAGTCTTAAGGTCGGTCAAAAATGGGGTGTCTACAGTTGCCCCTCTTTGACAGAACTCGAAAGTCACAAGTGACGGGAGTGAATGTCAAAGCCCAGAGACGACCCATTTTTGACAAGGCCGAAGACTTAGAAAAACGTACAAAGTAAAAAGAGATGTGCCCACAGGCAGGCCCGCAGGCAGGGGGGGCAAAACGCAAAGCGATATGCAAGAAGCCGATCATAACTCAATGATCATGCAAATGCAGCAAGCTGTAATGAAGCAAGTATTCGCAAATAGATGCAACAGTTTTAAGCAAGAATTCAAAGCAACAACTACATTTCATGCAGTTAGGGATGCGGAAGATTATTCAATCCCCGCCATGTCTCACACGGAGAAGATACGACACCTGCGCGATTCGTCTAGTCGCACCAGCCTCAATTGAACCGTACATACAATATCGTGCCTGCAAAAGAGAGAAATTGTAATAAGTGTAGTATGCTACCAACATATATTCAATGTGATTCTGGAAGTTTGACACACGCAGTGCCGGTGAGTGAATGCATCGCAATGCAAGAGTGGAACATGCGTGACAACGCATGCTCAAGCATAAAGGTATGCCAATATCAAGAAATGTGCATAAAAATGTAAGTATGCTCATGAGAATGCAAGTTATGTGCATGATAGTGCAAAACGAGCATAAATCAGGGTGCTCGTTTGTCATGAAATAACGAGTACGGAAATGCGTGTTTCGGCGAAGGCGACTCGATCACGGCCTCCGATCCACTTCCTGGAAAGGCTACAACTCATTCAAAAAGGGTACACTTTGATTTTGATGAATGATGATGAGACACATGTCAGATCTTGAAGCTGAAGTTCCGGCGGAGCAATTTCGCGACCGGAAGTGTACTTTTCTTGAACTTTTTCAGGTCCTGGGAACTCCAATCTTCCTCAAAATTTGCAGGGAGCTAGGTGAGCCTGTGAGGGACATGGCCGGCCAGTTTTATGAG
This sequence comes from Camellia sinensis, assembly GCF_055761805.1. Lineage (NCBI taxonomy): Eukaryota > Viridiplantae > Streptophyta > Magnoliopsida > Ericales > Theaceae > Camellia > Camellia sinensis. The sequence goes on from NC_138972.1 coordinate 85,163,494, forward strand.
GGATAGGAGGTGGCCGGCTGGTTTTGCAAAAAGTGAATGGCTGGCCGGCCGATTTTCCAAAAAGGAAATGGTCGGCCGGCTAGAAAAGGGGCCGGCCGGCTATATGACCAAATCCGAGGGCATTTTGGTCCTTTCACCTCCTTTCTTCATGCTCCTTCATCCCAAGACTTGGAGCCTATAAATGCAGCCGAGATCTTCTCTTTTCTTGCCTCCTACACCACTTTCTTCTCCAGATCTGAGTTCCATACGCGTTTTCCAACGCCCCACGCAAGTTGTTTCCATAAAAATACTCAGTTTCAAGCACTTTGAACTGATTAAATTTTGGTTTCGGAGCTTCTTTTCTCATTTACGCCACTTGAGGTGAGTTTGTCTCAATATTTGGAAGATTTTCTCGGGAGTTGACTTTTGTTGACTTTTTCATTTCCCGAGAGTTGACTTTTGTTGACTTTTTCCAATTTTGGCTCATTTTGGCTCATTTTCGCTCCTTTTGCAGATTTTCTGAAAATGACGGGCAATTCTCCTCATGGTGGGGGCTTTCCGGGTGCCGGGGACGATTTTGATCCCCTGACTTTGCCTCCGAGGGTCCGACCTTTTATTCCCGGGAGGTACGCTCCGCCAGCACATGTCCTTCCGCGTGCCGTTTTCCGTCATTTCACTGACTTTGATGACCGAGCACCTGGGGATCTACTTCTTCGAGAGCCAGAGCATCACCTCTCCCATGAGGCCCGAGAGGTATTTACTTCATTTTCCGCATTTTTCGTACATTTCGTGCCTTTGCCATGCTTGAACACACAGTTTAGCTTATGACATAGTACTCTATTTGCATCTTGAATCTGTAGCTTAAACACTTGAATTTATGAACACTCGGCTCATTAATTGATTGTGAACGCACGGCACACATTAGTTAAGAAATGAACACACGGCTCACACACTGATTTGTCGAACACACAGCCCGAATTTGAAAGTGAACACACAGCCCACACTGATTAGGAGCAGAACACACAGCCCCAGATTAGAATAGTGAACACGCAGCCCACACTGATTGAAAGTTGAACACGCAGCCCAAACTTTAAATTTTCTGAACACGCAGCCCAGATTAAATAGTGAACACGCAGCCCACACTGAATGAGAGCTGAACACGCAGTCCAAACTTTAAATTTTTTGAACACGCAGCCCAGATTAATAGTGAACACGCAGCCCACACTGATTGAAAGTTGAACACGCAGCCCAAACTTTAAATTTTCTGAACACGCAGCCCAGATTAGAATAGTGAATACGCAGCCCACACTGATTGAAAGTTGAACACGCAGTCCAAACTTTAAATTTTCTGAACGCGCAGCCCAGATTAATAGTGAACACGCAGCCCACACTGATTGAAAGTTGAACACGCAGCCCAAACTTTAAATTTTCTGAACACGCAGCCCAGATTAATAGTGAACACGCAGCCCACACTGATTGAAAGTTGAACACGCAGCCCAAACTTAAAATTTTCTGAACACGCAGCCCAGATTAATAGTGAACACGCAGCCCACACTGATTGAAAGTTGAACACGCAGCCCAAACTTAAAATTTTCTGAACACGCAGCCCAGATTAATAGTGAACACGCAGCCCACACTGATTGAAGTTGAACACGCAGCCCAAACTTAAAATTTTCTGAACACGCAGCCCAGATTAGAATAGTGAACACGCAGCCCACACTGATTGAAAGTTGAACACGCAGCCCAAACTTAAAATTTTCTGAACACGCAGCCCAGATTAATAGTGAACACGCAGCCCACACTGATTGAAAGTTGAACACGCAGCCCAAACTTAAAATTTTCTGAACACGCAGCCCAGATTAATAGTGAACACGCAGCCCACACTGATTGAAAGTTGAACACGCAGCCCAAACTTTAAATTTTCTGAACACGCAGCTCAGATTAGAATAGTGAACACGCAGCCCACACTGATTGAAAGTTGCTTATACTGAACACACAGTTCGTACACTTCACTTCTGAACACACGGCTACTTCATTTTATTTGCATGCAGCTTATTTCACTTCATCGGCACACAGCCCATCTCATTTCATCGGCACACAGCCCATTTCATTTCATCGGCACACAGCCCATTTCACTTCATCGGCACACAGCCCATTTCACTTCATTAGCACGCAGCCCATTTCACTTCATCGGCACACAGCCCATCTCATTTCATTAGAACGCAGCCCATTTCACTTCATCGGCACACAGCCCATCTCATTTCATCGGCACACAGCCCATCTCATTTTATTAGCACGCAACCTAGATTTTCCATTATTGACACATGTATTCATTCTGAATGCAGGTTGGTTCTCGCAGTGTACGGGGGTATGGTTCTACCGCCGCGCGGGACTGGTACGCTGAGCTCCCGGAGGGTGTCCGAGATTTAGTAGACTTGGCAGGGTTCGGGGCCTTCTGCATTGGGTTGTCACGTTGTTCTGCCAGGAGGACACTGATGGCGGGATTGGTAGAGAGATGGTGGGACACCACCAACTCCTTTCATTTCTCTACCACCGGAGACATGACTATGACCCCTCTAGACTTCGCTGTGTTGACCGGCCTAGACATAGGAGGTTGGTCCATCCCCTATGACGAGGACATGGGCGAGTGGGAGGCTGCTTGGACATATCTGCTGGGGGCTCGCCCGCCTGTTGACAGGGTTTCTGGGAGAGTCCGATATACTTGGTTCTCTTCCCATTTCCGGCGGGCGGAGATGGTGCCCGAGACTCCTGAGGAGACGGAGCAGTACGCCCGTGGTTTCCTTATGTTCCTCTTCGGGACTACCCTGTTCGCCGATAGAGGGAACACAGTCGGGCTATATCTGTTGAGCGCTCTGGTTGACCTATCAAAGGTCAGTCGATACAACTGGGGTGGCGCCGGCCTGGCTACCCTTTACTTTTATATGAGCGCCACCTCCCGCGGGCGGGAAGACTTACTTGGCGGTTATTGGCGAGCCTGGGAGGTACTTTTCTGTCCCCTTGATTTACATTTCTGCTCTTCATTACTTGTACATTGTACACACAGCGCACTTTACAGTCTGTATTTTGCTCTCAGCACTTTGTACTTACATTCTGCACTGCTTTTCTCAGCTATGGGTCTATGTATACTTCCCAGCATTAGCCCCAAAGTTGGAGGTGGCAGGACCCCCCATGACCCCATATTCACTGGTGTTCGAGGGCCCGCATCGGCCGAGACCCCGAGAGACTCTTATTTATCTGCGACAGTATTTTGACACTGTGCGCCCATCGGAGGTACTTCAGAACTTTCAGTTCTTTTCATTTTCATCTTTGATTTGTTCTGTGCATTCCCGATTTCTGATTTGGCTTATGTATTTGTTATCCGCAGATCACATGGCAGCCTTGGGCACCCTTGGGCGATGGTCTTCGATTTCAGTATCCCGGAGGATCGGGCACCTCCCAGTACAGGTTCCTGCTCGAAGGACCTGTTGGCAGGGCATGGTTTCTGGGGGAACGCTTTCTGCGTCAGGTATGGGGGTATCTTTCTCAGGATCCTCCCGCAGTACCCCCAGTCAGTATGCGGACTGCTGACAGGCTCTCTTTCTCGGAGGTAGTCGGCGCCATGCTGGGTAGTGATGCTTTACTATATCTTGAGGAGGGGGACTACGCCACTTACCGTCACACATATTTGATGCCTCCATTGACGGGAGCTCGCACCCCGATGATGAGGTCTGCCGGTATGTCATCCTCGGGCCAGGCCCGGGCTCGGGCTGCAGACGCCCCTTCTACTAGTAGGGCTGGTACATCGAGAGGTGGGGGTAGATCGGTTCCTCCGACTCCTTCGACTTATCCTCATCCTGGATGGCCGGACATGCCGTCCAAGTTGACGGGATGGCGTTTTGGGACTCCTTACCAGATTCCGCTAGAGCCTCCGCTTCCTGACCATAGATATGTCAGGGATCCTGATTCACCACCAGTATCATTTATAGCTTTGATTTATCAGTCGAGTACTTAGACATTCATTCCTTTACTGATAGTTTTGCCTTTGTATCTGCAGCCTCCGGCTGAGTATGTGGACGAGATTCTCGGGGCGATGGCCGCACTTGAGGGCATGGTTCTTCGGAGAGAGACACACCTATCCGTTATGGGTGTGCAGGTACCGTTCATTTTTCTTGCATTTATCACACTTCTGATGACACACTGGTTTTGAGCATTCTTCTGTATTATAGAGCACATCCGACACACACCCCACTCACATACTGTACTCGCATCTGATTTTCATATTTGAACTGATGTATTGAACTTTTCATTTTCAGATGCCTCCTGTATATGCTCCGCCGCGGGCCGGGCCACCTGGGCCTCCTTGGGGAGCTGGGCCATCTGGGCCTTTTTACGGAGCTGGGCCATCTGGGCCTTCTCAGGGAGCTGGGCCATCCAGGCCTTTCCGAGGAGCTGGGCCATCCAGGCCTTTTCGAGGAGCTCGAGAAGGGTCCTCCCGCAGACGTAGGGCACGCGTTGTAGAGGTGGAGCCCGAGGAGGAGGAGGAGGAGGAGGTTACCGACCGCCAGTCGGAGACATCTGCCGAGGAGGGGGGCTCCAGTCTTGGTTCAGGGAACAGAGGCGAGGCCGAGGGGGATTCTGAGGATGACAGCTCCGACCCGGATGATGATGATGGTGCAGAGGTTGTCCCGCAGAAGAGGATGAGGAGTGCTTCTCGTTCCCGCTCCCGAGGACATTGATGCTGCTATTTCCTGCTTTATTTCTCTTTTTGCTAGTAGTTTGTAGCACTTTGCATATTGCTAGGCAGTTTTATTTTTTTGTAAAACTTGTACCTTTGTTCATTGTAAAGCATGATGGAATGAAACAGCTTTTGAAAAGGTGTTTGTATTTTAAACTTTTAGCATCGTATCGCATCATTTTATTTTGCACAAAAATGAAATTGAATGGGAACGCGCATTGTGTAATCACCAAGTCAGGTAGTGAACCGACGCAACAAACTAAGCAACTCAACTTACTAAGATATAACAGAACCTTTAGCAAGTTTACAACTCGATAAGCAAAAACAACAGTGTTGATAACGTAAATAAACAAGACTCAAACAAAGATTGTTTAAACAGAGAGCAATGACTCGAAAATACGAAACACGTCCGCTCGACAAACAACTCGATAAGCAAAACAACAACTCGATAAACAAAACTCAGCAACAACAGAGTGTACTTCGGACGATCTGGGCACCGGAACGCATCCGAAACAGAGGGAAATGAAGGCCTTTGACTCTCCCGTTGCACGGGAATGCTTGAAACTTTCCCTCGAAGGGTAAAACAGGGCCAAGGAGATATACTGGAGCATTGCCGGCCATCTTTGGGAGCCGGCCGGCCAATTTTATGGAGAGTGGGAGCTGGCCGGCCAGTTTTTGAAAAAGAGAATGGCCGGCCAGCCAGAAAAGGTGGCCGGTCGGCCACTTATTCCTGCGGCCACCTGGTTTTTGACACGTGTCCCCGTGAATAGTGTTTTTCCCTCTATAAAAGCCTCAACTTCAGGAACATTCATTTCATCTTAGTTTTTTACAAAGATGGAGGCGTTTCTCGCGGAAAATCTCACATCTTGGATCTCTTCTCTAGATGGCTCGGAAAAGCTGAACTTCCGGGGTTTCGGCTTGAATGCACTATTCACGCTGAGCCGTACTCCGCTACAGCTCCCTTTTCTCCATGCCGCGGCAAGGTTCTGGAACCCAGTGACGCACGTTTTTAGCTTCGGCGGCCAAGAGATATGTCCCACTGTCGAAGATTTTCAGGTTTTGATGGAGTCTGAATGTTCTGAAGTGATCTTGCCCCAGCTCCGTTTTGGCCATGCCCAGGCTTTAGGGCGGATGTGTGGGCTCACGGCGCATGATGCTCGATCTTTGATCTGCAGTGGGGAACTGGACATCCTCGGCTTGATCTATCATTTTTCCGACGCCGGTGACCGCAGCAACCATTATTGGCAGGGTTTCCGGCAACACGCCCTCTGCTTGTGTTTGTTGTCTCACTTTCTGCTTTCCTCGGGCTTCGGTGGAGCTAGCATTCGCCTGATTGAAGTTGCCCAAGGCTTGAGAGAGGGAAAGAGCTGCATCGCTATGACCTTGGCCGAGACGCTGATGGGTTTAGATTCTGTCTATCGCCGGGAGGCGACTAGGTTTGCTGGGAGTCCACTGCTGCTGCAGGTAATGCTTCCCACCCAACCTTACATATATATTTGCTCACATCACTCGACCCTCAGGCTCGATTTTTCCTCACAAAACCCTTGTCTTACTTTTCTCTCATCGTACATCTCTCTGTTCTTTATTCTCTCATTTTCCATCCCTCCCCCAGGTATGGTTAATGGACAAGTTACAGGTTGTGGACTCTTGCCCGGCCTATTCAGCTCGAGGCTACTTCTTTCAGCAGCGCCTAGTCAATGCTCTTGACGAAAAGTGGTGGTTTGATTGGATGTGTAATTTGTCCGCAGACCGCATCGCTTGGCGTTGTCCTTGGCTCAACCTCCCGGCAATGAGCTATAGTATGTCCCGGCTGATTGGGATCCAATTGATTGGTCTAACCCACTGCGTATTCTATTTTCCGTTCCGGTTCCTGCGTCAGTTCGGTCATGATTAGACCTGCCCACCGGAGGGGATTGAGTACCCAGCTGCTTTCCCGGTCCGGGGTGCACAGCTTGCCCGATATGCCACAGCATGGAGGACTAGAGAGCTCCTGGCCCCTACTTCTACTTTCAGTTGCACTTTGTCCGATGAGTGCTTGGATTGGCTCAATGAGGAGGCACAGGTTGGGCCTAGCTTGGCATCAGATGCTTCGTCCAGCTCTGGGAGGGGACGCAGAGATACTTGATTCAACGATGCCCCAAATTTATTGCTTATTTAGCATTTTCAAGTTTTCTTTATGAATGTACTAAAAAGCAACCTCGATTTGTAATGCAAGAGCAGGAGAACTCTGTTTTGAAATCAATGAAATTGAAGGTTGTGGTACTGAAAATTTTCCGCTTTGGTCCAAAAATGGTCTTAGTCGTAAAAAGATTAATTTGAACAAAGTCGACTTTTATTAAAACTTTTCAAAACTATTTTCGATGTGGATCAGAACTGGACACGCCGAAGATCTGTCACTGAGATGCACAACCCCAGATCCCCGCAACTGGAAAGTTGCCCCTAGTCTGAAGAACAATGCAGCACTTCATGGCAACGGAAAGTTGCCCCTAGTCTGAGTAACTTTGCACCATCGCGGCAACGGAAAGTTGCCCCTAGTCTGAACAGCACTGTACCGGAGATCGCGATAAATGCTGATGGATAAAGATGACTGAGATGATCAAAATGGACAGAGTTGATCGGGGAAAAGTTTATGGCTGAACTTCAAGGTGAAGTTGCCTACGTATCCCAAAGATGGGAATCAAGCCTTACGTAGTTTAGGCCTAGGTTCACTCGAGTATTTTCACTCTCCTTTTGCGCTCTAACTTTTGCCAAGGCTGCCCTTTGCGGGTTTTCGACCTTGCGAGCTCAGTTTTTATATTTTCTAATTTTTTGTGCTCTGACTTTTGCCTAGGTCGCCCTTTCGGGTTTTCGGCCTAGCGAGCCTCTCAAGGGTAATATTTCTTCAACTTGTCCATATTGATCGATTGTGAGAACTCCAAGCCATCTAGATCCATCAGAACCACAGCTCCACCTGACCAGATAGCTTTGATGATGTAAGGACCAGTCCAATTGGGTTTGAACTTGCCCCTTGGGTCGTGGATGGGAGCTCGGTTGTCTTTGAGCACCAAATCTCCTTCTTTCAGATTCCTGGACTTAACCTTCTTGTTGAAAGCCCGGGCAATTCTGCGTTGATAGCCTTGGATGTGGTACAGTGCTTTCAGTCTTCTTTCATCAAAGAGCATGAGTTCTTCGAATCTGCTTTGCTGCCAATCTGCTTCGGCTATTTGGCATTCAGCCAATACTCGTAATGACGGAACCTCAATCTCGATGGGTAGAACAGCCTCCATTCCATAGACCAATGAATATGGTGTCGCTCCAGTAGAAGTTCTGATTGAAGTCCTGTAGCCCCACAGAGCAAATGGCAGCTTGTCTGGCCAATCCCGATAGGTTCCCACCATCTTCTGCAGTATATGTTTGATATTCTTGTTGGCGGCCTCGACCGCTCCATTGGTTTGCGGCCGGTATGTAGATGACTTATGGAAAGCCACATTGTATTTTTCCAACAAGTCTATCACTTCTTTCTTGAAGTGGGAACCATTATCTGAAATTATCTCGTTTGGCACCCCGTAGCGACAGATGATATTGTTTCTGATGAACTTTGCGACGTGCGACGCCTTCAACACCGCGTATGATTGGGCCTCGACCCACTTTGTGAAATAATCTATCGCTACTAGGATAAACTCATACCCGTTTGACCCCTTTGGGTTAACAGCTCCGATCACATCAATTCCCCAGACTGAAAAAGGCCATGGTGAAGTCATGTTGTACATCTTTGACGGCGGGATGTTCATGCGGTTTGCATGAATTTGACACTTGTGGCATCGCCGAACAAAACTAATACAATCCTCCTCCATGGTTGACCAGTAGTAGCCCTGTCTGAGGATCTTTCTGGCCAGTATTACTCCATTCATGTGTGCACCGCACTCCCCCCCATGGATGGCCTCCATCAGGCGCTTCGACTCTTCAGCTTCTACACAGAGCTTATGCATTCCCAGATGACCCCTTTTGTACAGCTTACCCCCGCAGATAATGAACTGAGCAGCCATTCTTCTGATGGCCCTCTTATCCTTGGCATTTGCCCCTAGTGGATACGTCTCCTTTTCCAAGAAGTTCCAGATGTCGTAATACCAGGGGTTGCCATCTTGAGCCTCATTTATGGCGGAAATCGACTCGTATGCTGGCGCAAACTTTTGATCAATAATGACTGGACGCATCCGGACTCTGGACGGGATGTCTATCATAGAAGATAGAGTTGCTAGTGAATCTGCGAACCTGTTGTTCTCCCTTACGAGGTGGGTGAAATTTAGCTTCTCAAACCGAGGAATTAACAAATCCAAGGTTTGGTGGTAAATTATCATCCTTTCCTCCTTGACTTTCCAATCTCCTTTTGCTTGAGATACAACTAGGTTTGAGTCCCCAATGACGTCCAACCGTCTTGCCCCTAGTTCTAGGGCTGCTTCCAGGCCAGCAATACATGCCTCATACTCTGCCTCATTGTTCGAGACTTTGAACTGGAGCTTGAATGCTAAAGGGATACGGGAATCGTCAGGCGCTATCAGCAACACCCCTATCCCATACCCAAACTGGTTTGACGCTCCGTCAAAGTACATCGTCCAAGTTTCATCTTCGATGTGCAGAATGGCTTCATCTGGGAATAGGTACTCAACCGCTTCATCCCCCTCAATCGGGTGGTCGGCAAGGAACTCCGCTACCGCTCTCCCCTTTACTGACTTGCGCGTTACATAATTCAAATCAAATTCGGAGAGCAATAGCAGCCAACGAGCTAGCCTACCCGTAAGTGCTAGTTTCTCGAAAAGATATTTGATGGGATCCAAACGCGAAACCAACATTACAGAGTGAGCTAACAGGTAGTGCCGCAGCTTCCTGGTAGCCCATACCAAGGCCAAACAAGCCTTCTCCAGCGGTGTATAGCGGGTCTCGTAATCCAGCATCTTTTTGCTCAGATAGTAGATGGCTCTTTCCACTTTGTCTTCTGACTCCTGCGCGAGCATGCAGCCCATGGTAGTCTCAGTTACCGAAAGGTACAATATCAACGGTCTCCCCGGCTCTGGTGGTGACAACACGGGCGGGTTCTGTAGATATTCTTTGATCCGCTCAAAAGCTGCTTGACATCGGCCGTCCCATTGGAATTTCTTTCCTTTCTTCAGGAGACCAAAAAGTGGTTCACAAGTCAAGGTTAATTTAGAGATAAACCGTCTTATGAATTGCACTTTACCTAGAAAGCCTCGCACCTCCTTTTCAGTCCTTGGTGGTGGCATTTCTAAGATGGCCTTGATTTTGGAAGGGTCGACCTCGATGCCCCTTTGTGTAATCAGAAACCCTAGCATCTTCCCTGCTGTAACACCAAACGTGCACTTCTGGGGATTCAATCGCAGCCGAAACTCTCTGATCCTTTGAAAGAATTTTTATAAGGCGGTGTAGTGGCCCTCTCTTTCTTTGGACTTGACAATCATGTCGTCCACATACACCTCGACCTCTTTATGGATCATATCATGCAATATTGTAGTTGCTGCCCGCTGATAAGTAGCTCCAGCGTTTTTCAACCCGAATGGCATCACTCTATAACAATATGTACCCCACGGGGTAGTGAACGCAGTCTTCTCTCGGTCTTCGGGTGCCATTACTATCTGATTATAGCCTGAGAAACCATCCATAAACGAAAGCAAGGCGTGTCCTGCCGTGAAATCCACCAATTCATCAATGTGTGGCAAGGGAAAGTCATCCTTCGGACTGGCCCTATTCAAATCTCTGAAGTCTACACAGACCCGAATTCTGCCATCCTTCTTTGGCACCGGAACAATGTTGGCCAACCAAGTTGGGTATTCAGATACCAGCAGGAACCCTGCGTCAATTTGCTTGGTGACTTCTTCCTTAATTTTGAGAGCCCAGTCCGGGCGGATCCTTCTGAGTTTCTGTTTGACAGGGCGGGCCTCGGGATCAAGAGGGATCCGGTGTTGTACAATCTCAGCATCGATTCCAGGCATGTCTTCGTAGGACCATGCGAAAACATCTTTGAAATCTTTTAATAAAGCGACTAAGCGTTCGCGCTCCTCCAAAGACAACGTGGACCCGATCTGGACCAGCCGCGGGTCCTTCTCAGTACCAACATTCACAGTAGTGATTTCATCCATTAAAGGTTTAACAAATCTTTCCTGCTCTTGATCAATTAATCGTTGCAAAACTGGAGGAATTTCTTCCTCGTTGTTTTCACCAAAATTTTGAAAATCCTGATTTAAGCAATAAATCAAAGGCACAGAAAAATACTCAGAAACCACATCCACATCATTCTCATTAAATATTTCCAAGCCATCAGATTCCTCTGTTACAACAGACTCAAAAGAAAATGAAAAAGACGACCTAGACAGGACTGTGGCATCCGGGTTATCACCTCCAGGAATACCGGACTCAGACTCAGTCGAGCTGGAATCTGATTCCGACGCACAAGATTCGGTGGAATCAGATTCCGGCTCACTACCTGACCCGGAGCTGCTAGATAAAAAGCCTTCTTTATATTGCCAGATGAGAGAAGGTGCGATAGATGCATCCAAGATCGGCGCTGGAAAGCCCGCAACTATTTCATCTCCAATCATGGAAACCGAAGAGTTATCCCCCAAGCACTCTTGGTCGATCGGAGGATCTAAAAGTAGACTCGCCAGTGCTACCCCCATTTCAAGCTCTGTGCTCTCAGGATCCACTGCTCTACACTGCTCAACCTCAGTTGGTGGGTCTGTCTGCGCTTCGGCAACGTCATCCCCAGGTAATTGTAAGTCGAAGAAGATTTCGAAACCAGGCACGCGCTTCTTCTCCGCGTTCAGCCATGGTTCTGGGAAGCCGCAGAATGGAAAGTCTTCCCCCTCCCGGACGAAGCGTCCGTTTAGGGTGCCCCAGATGGGCCTATGCATTAACTCAAATGGCTTCCCAGCCTTCTTTGCTCTGGCCCTTCCGGCCATTTCTTTCCCTTTCCTCACCCAGTCCTCTTTGGTGGGCAGATAACCCAATCCAAAGGTGTGAGGGTTGTGTGGCACTTCGGCCGATATTGCGACGCCCTTCCGACCGCTTCTTCCTAATCCCATTCCGGGGATATGTTGTAGCTTGTTCATGAGGTAGACAGATTGAGCACTGACGTACATACCCTCATTCACAGCCATGACATTCTGCACCACTCGAGCCTCGGCCAAAGTGAACCCCGATAAAAACACATCCTCCGTGCCGTGCTCGATCTCCAAGACAGGTGTGGACACTTCCGGCGGCGGATGGATTGATGAATTCCCAAAAACGATCGCTACCCCTTTCCCGTGAGGGTACTTTAGCATCTGATGTAGAGTGGAAGAGACTGCGTTGACCTGGTGCAACCACGGTCGCCCCAAAAGTAGGTTAAAGGTTGCGGGAACGTCCAAGATATGAAATTCGATGCTGTGTTGTCCTGGACCAACCTTGGTTTGAATTTTAACAGTCCCCATCACTTCTCTGCTGGTATTGTCGTATGCTCTGATCACTTGGGTAGTTGGGACGAAGTCCACGGGCTTTAACCCGATTGCATATGCCGTTCTGGTCGGGCAGACATTAATCGCAGACCCGGTATCAACAAGTACCACCGGTATCCACTTATCTCTACACTCCACAGAAATATAGAGAGGTTTGTTATGACTTGTGCCCTCAGGTGGTAGTTCCTTGTCCGAAAAGGTTAATGCCGGGGAACCTCCTCCCGGAAAAACCAGCCCAACCAGCTGTTCAGGCGTGGTGTCTATGGAGAGTTTGGACTTGTCTATAGCAGATAGGACAGCTTCCCTATGTACTCGTGATGCCATTAGCAGTCCCCAGATGGAGATGTCTGCTTGTATCTTTTTTTAACTGTTTCAGCACAGCTTCCTCTTCAATCTGCTTCTCCTTCTGTTTCTCCGCTTCTCTATCCTTCCCGGATGCCTCGTGTTGGTCCAGGTGTGGGGGTTTGAAGTACCGCCCACTTCTCGTCATATGGTCAACCTCATCGAGGTACCAAGTGTCATCCGGTTGATTATTTCCCCAATCTTCATCCGTGTGGGCAAGACATAAGTCATCGTCTTCCCACCACATTCCGTCGGCAGCCAACAGACACCTGTCTGGCTCCGGTTTAGTTGCACTCGCAGTACTCCCTGTCCACATGCTCGCAGCTTTCTCTATCTTCGTGCACACAGCACTTTCAGTCCCCTCAGGACCTTTAGCTTTCCTAATTCTCTCAGCCTCCTCAAACTTTTCTTGTTCCAGCTGCGTCAGTACAGCTGGTTGTTCAACAATTCCTGTATCCATAATGCCCAAGTCTCGAGCGAAATTCTTAACACCGGCGCTCTCCGGCGATACAACTTGACTTCCGGCCATTCCGGCCACAGCTGATACTCCTGCCCCTGCCGGGCTCTGTTCTAGTTGGGCTTCCCCCACTCCATCTGGTTGATCCTCGAGCCATCCAGTGGCCTCTGCCGATTCCTCATAGTCGAACCAGTTGATTGATGCATCCCCTGGTTCCTGGTCATCGAAAAATTGCAAGTCGGCAAAGTCCTCCTCTATAGCTGTCAAATCATCTGCCCCTTGCCTGAATCCATCCCCCTGGATTACACACAGTTCTCTTGTCTCTGGCAGTTCTATATCCAGCCCATTCTGGCTTGTTGATGAGATGTACTCGCTCGGATTGTAGGCTGCCCCAGCGAAACTCTGTTCATCCCAGATGCAACAATCTGATTCTCTCCTGAATTCTGTTCTGTCCCATCTTCGGTGGTCACCACCGTTGGCTCTGGTTGGGTTATGGAGATGCCCACCATGCACAAAGAGTTAGTGCAGTCGGGGAGGAACACCTCCAGCTTGGGTAGGTGGGATGGGGTGATATAGATACTAGGATCGTAAGATGCGACCCCAGTTTGGATAAAGTTGATTCTATTGGGAGGAGGAGCTTGGTTATGTGTTGGAAGAGGATTGGTCGTGACATTGGGTCTGTCGGGAGGCGCGATCACCTGTTTGTCAATAAGATCCTGGATCTCATGACGTAATCTGTAACAACGGTCGGTGTCGTGACCGTGTTGTTGGTGATACGCATAGTATTTTGCTGGGTCATAAGAGGGAGGGAGTGGACTCGGTTGTGGCTTGGGCTCCAGGGGTTTCAAATGCTTTTTCCTGATCAATATTCCCAGAACTTTGGTCAGGGGCATGTATAAGGGTGTAAAGGTTCTTTGGCCTCGCGGTTAGAATCTGTTCGTTTGTGTGTTGCTTTCGGACGCGCCGGAGAAGGGTGTGGCAGCCATGGGCCTTGGAGGGGGAGGGGGAGTGGTGGTGACCATACTGACTTCCGAGGCTCTTGTATTTGCAGCGCCACTCGGGCCCGCATTGTTGTTACGGTTGAAAGTCCTCATCGGTTGTTCCCTGTCGTGGTCAAACAGACCTTGTTTCATTGCATCTTCGATTTGCACCCCCATCTCGTGTAAATCTGCAAAAGTAGGAAAGGGGACTACAATCATTCTCTGCATCAACTTTGGATGAAGATTGCGCACAATCATCCGGATTTGATCTTTGTTAGTGGGCCTTAAAGTCATCATTGACGCCTTCGCCCTCCATCGGATTACAAAGTCCGAGAAAGTTTCCTTGGGCTCTTGCCTTGTCGTTTCGAGATCACAGGTTGTGATCTCGATCTGAGTGTTGTACGGATATTGCGCGACAAAGGCCTCAGCCATTTCATCCCAATTCTTTTTCACTTCATCTTGTAACTTTGCGTACCAGTGGGCGGCCACACCCGACAGGGTTCGGCCGAATAGTGAAAGCTTCTGTGGTCGTGTTAGGCCCATTGGCCGTAAGATGTCTGCAAACAGTCGGAGATGGACCATGGGGTCACCGGACCCGTCAAAGCGGTCAATTTGTGGCATTTTGAACCTATCGGGGAGTGTTACGGCCTCCTCGGTATATCCGTCTTCGATATCCGGCATAGCCTTGACCCCTTGGGATTTCTTGAAGAGCTTCTCAAGTTTGCTCAATTTCAGAGCTGTATGATCAACCTCGAACTCGAAGGGAGAGTCGGGGCGATTGGGTGCATGGACCTTGGACAGTTCTGGTGGAAGCGGGGGCGGAGCTGGCCCCGTTGGAAGATTCGTGTCCTCTTGTAAGTTTTGGGGATTTGGCAGGGTATTCTGGGCATTTGGTGGGGCGTTCTGAACAGTAGGTGCCTGCTCAGGTAATGGAGCCCCTGCCGGAGGAGGGACTTGATGTGAAGCAGATGCAGCATTCTGCTGTTGCAGTCGGGTAATTAGCTCAGCCTGCTGGGTCATAATCTCGGCCTGTTGCTTGGCGAGTTCATCTCGGCGAACGGCATCCTGCTGCATGGCCCGCATGGTTTCTTGCATTTGGCGCACCATCTCCTCAACTCCTGTTGACGTTGCCATACTGTTTTGATTTATCTGAACTACTGGCAGATCTGTCTTAATGGGGATCTCAATCCGACTGTCCACTGATGGGGGAAACCACTGTTCTGGTGATCTCTGTTCAGATACACTGCGCTTTTTCTGCTTTCTTCTGGTAACAGGGGGTAGAGAATGGAACACTGGCTGTCCGTGGATTAGATCTTCAGATCGATTGAGTCGACGACCTCGTGTCCAAAGTGCTTGGGGAATGCCTGTTGGGTCGGAAGCAATTGTGCTAGAACTGACCTAGCAAAAGATAAATAAAGCAATAAGGAAATAAATAAACAGATAAACGGACAGCATAACAGCGTAAAATAAAATGCATGACACACAGCCGGGCATAACAACACATAGTCAATAAGCTGAATACACACTGTCCTCAAACACTGATTATTATCCCTGTATCACTGTCCCCTAAAACAGAATCTGATATCCGCAGATAACTAATTCTCAAATACTGGCTGATGCCCGCAGGCCTGATACTGACAATACTGAACTAATACCCGTAGGCCTGACGCCCAAACTCATATACTGAACTGATGCCCGCAGGCCTGATACTGACAATACTGAACTGATGCCCGCAGGCCTGATACCCAAACTCATATACTGATACATGCATTCCTGTAGAGACGCACTCTAAAGCACATAACAGATAAGTGAGAGCCAAAACACCCCTATGTTGGGGTAGGGTTTCCCTGTCCTATTTTGTCAGGAGCTAGGGTTTCACTACGCACGCAACGGTTTCAAACAACCTATAAACGGGTAAGCAACCTGTCCTAGTTTGGAATGGTCTCTATGGATCCGAATATGCACCAGGTCGAATGGTCAAAGAGGGTGCCCCGGTAAAACCGGGGTTTGTGTTCCCATACTGGCAGAGCCCACAACCGGTCAGCCTTATGGTCATGCCTTGACAAGACAAGCCTCCGGCAAACCGTTCAGGAATAGCAGATGGCAAACACGGTGTCCTAGGCGCACCAATGCAAATGCAATGCAAAGAAACACACAAGTGTAGTCAAAAACAGATATCATGAGTTCGAGTCAAGTTCTCTAAATCCCCAGCAGAGTCGCCAGAAACTGTAGACGTCCCCGAACGCCCCGGGAGGAACGAGCTCCCGTTCTGTTCATTTTGGGGTCACTACAGCTCGGACTCTCAAATTGTCACGGTTCTAAGTCTGAACCAAAGAGTCCAAATCCGGCAAATCGTTTTGAGAAAAACAGATTTTTGAAAGAAGTGCCAAACATGGACTGCTTTGCCAGATACAGAGTCGCCACCTAAATGTTTTTTAATGGGAAATTTAGGAAACCCTGACTCGGTGCCAAAGGCCACGTGTCCGTCATAACCAAAGTTGCCTCGGCTCGGGAACTTGGGTACGATTGGGGAAGGTCACTTCGTGAGCACCCCCGCTTGCCTGATCAAAGATCGGCCTCTACTAACCATGATATCTATTTTTGAAAACTTTGTGTGTTCTTATTCCGGTTATTAGCCTAGGTTACTATGTGATGCGCACAGCATACAAGTATAGACTGGATCGCCTGAATTGGAACAAAACATTTCATGTTCGTTTTTTGAAAGATGGTTTGCTACTCGCAAGTAGGCTTAAAATGCAGATTTTGCCACCCTCAGGTGGGCTTAGAAAAGATGGTTTTGCCACTATCTAGTGGGCTTAAAACAAATATTTGATGAATTGTCCCAATCCAAACGACCCAACCTTCATCCACAGGCATTCGGGCAGTTATATCACATAAGCATATAGCCTCATGGTATGCATGCTATTCATGGCAGTCACTCACACGCATGCAAGGATGCTAAAGCATAAAACTTACCGAGTACTCCAAGCCAAAATAGAAACTCATTAGAAATCATGCATGAATCCTAAGTATACAGAAATGCCTAATGTAACACATGCAAAAATACAACTATAGCAGGTTCGGCTATTCTAAACATGGCATATGAAATGCTACAACTATCATGTATTCAATTTGGAATTGAAAATACAATGCAGTTAGTATGATGCGCCGAGCCCGGTGCATGCAATACAGATGAATGATGCAAATATGCTGTCATACTGTATGCTAATTTAAACATGCCCTAATCTAACCATCAAAAGCGGATAAATAAAAGGGAGAAAGACGTGGGGTTGGAAGACATACAACACACACACGCACACTTATTACAGTTGTGCCCTCGTGCAGAGGGTCCGAATAAATATACAGTCCCAAATGAAAGAATATTACAGTCCAAATATGTACAAATTCCTAATTAATTAACAAATTAACTAAGAAAATAAATAAACTAGCATGCAAGCCAGGGACTGCCTTGCTCCTGATGAATAATGCATGTCTGGGCTGCCTTCGCGGAAATCCACTGGGATGCCCCAATTAGCCTCTGTTTACCCCTTTTCTTGAAATGCGCGCCAAACTCCAAAAAGTTGCTGATATTTCATTTTGCTGCAACAGAGAGCAGGAAAGGGGCATGGCAATGTATTTTCACAGATATATGCATGCCTCGATCTTCGTGCCACCAATCACGCATACCGAGGCATGATGGCCGAGGAGTCGAAATGCACAATTCAATATAGGATGAATGCACATGAAAACACAACAAGACCTAACTCCATCATGGATGATCCGGAGTGTCGGTGACTGGGGAATTGAGACACATTCCGTCACTCAGAGTACGAAATGCACCTCGTTTCCCGTGCCCGGGCTAACTCCTATCCCGGATACGATGCAATATGCATGATATGCATGAAATGCGACTAAGATACAATCCTAATATACACAATGCTATGAAAATGAGATGCCTCGAAATACGTGCACACGGGCACGCAAACCGAAAAAATGACAGAATGCGATCTAAGATACAACCTAGTATGCACTATGCTGTAAAAATGAGATGCCTCGAAATGCGTGCACACGGACACGCAAACCGAGGCAATGGCATATGCAATGTAAATGCATGAAAATTGCATATAAAATGCAACATGGACTTATACTAACATGAGAGAGCCTCAGCCACACTCACATAAGAGGCCAATAGATGAAAATGAAGTGCCTCAAAATGCGTGCACACGGGCACGCAAACCGAGGCAATGGTATATGCAATGCAATGGCATGGAAATGGCATATAGAATGCAACATGGACTTATACTAACATGGGAGAGCCTCAGCCACACTCACATAAGAGGCCGATGGATGAAAATGAAGTGCCTCGAAATGCGTGCACACGGGCACGCAAACCGAGGCAATGGTATATGCAATGCAATGGCATGAAAATGGCATATATAATGCAACATGGACTTATACTAACATGAGAGAGCCTCAGCCACACTCACATAAGAGGCCGATGGATGAAAATGAAGTGCCTCAAAATGCGTGCACACGGGCACGCAAACCGAGGCAATGGCATATGCAATGCAAATGCATGGAAATGGCATAAAAAATGCAACATGGACTTATACTAACATGAGAGAGCCTCAGCCACACTCACATAAGAGGCCGATGGATGAAAATGAAGTGCCTCGAAATGCGTGCACACGGGCGCGCAAACCGAGGCAATGGTATATGCAATGCAATGGCATGGAAATGATATGCAAACATGCTAAGGGAATTTCAGCACTGAAATGTGGGGGAAAACAGCCCCGGAATGAGGCGAAAACACACCCGATGCATGGAATCTCTCCCGAAATGCAAAGTTAGGCGCATAGAATGAACTACAGCTATACAAAGCATGCATAATTGGTACATGGAATGAAAAGACAGAAGCAAGGCAGCCTCAAAATAAGCATTTTTCCAGTACAAATCATGGCCAAACAGCGAGCAAGGATAGGGCAACAATGGCATGCAAAAATGGCCCTAAACATGAGGTTATGAAGCAACTCACGGCTGCTAACTCCAAATGGGTTAGGACCCTTCAACAACATTGAAGAGGGGCCCAAAATATGATGTTTTCCAGAACTATAAAAACCCAAAAACAAACACAGGTATGGCTGCACTCCTATGCAAGAAAAAGGGCCAAAAGGTGGCCAAAGAGGCAAGTGGTATATGCAAAGCCCAAACTGAAAAATTCCCTTCTACAACATTGAAGAGGGACAAAAAATAAACATATTTACAGAACTGTAAAAACTCCAAAACAGTATACAAACATGCTAGAAATGCAATGCAAAATAAGGCTCAAAAGAGGCTATAACATGAGGTATGCAAAATATTCAACAAACAGCCAAAGACCCTTAATGAAACATGAATAATGGGCCAAAATAAGACTATTTTCAGAACTGTAAAATGGACAAAAACAAAAGCATGATAGGCTAACAAAACATGCAAGAATGAGGACCAAAAGAGAGATATAACATGAAGTGGCATATGGAGGTCCCAAACCATGAAAGGCCCTAAATGAAACATGAAGAATGGACCAAAATGAGACTATTTTCAGTGCTGTAAAATGGCCAAAAACCAAAGCACAATAGGCTGCCAAAGCATGCCAAAAATGGGACCAAAAAGGGAGTATAAAGGCAAGTATAGCATGGAGGTCCCAAACAGTGTTGATCCCTTCTTCAATGTTGAAGAGGGGCTCAAAATAATCCTATTTACAGTTTACATCATGCTCCAAAACAGATCACACACAAGCTAAAAAAATCATGCAAGAAAACGGTATTTGAGAAGGGTATTGAAGCAAGTGCAATATGGGGGGCTCAAACAGGGTTGAGCCCTTAATAAAAAGTGAAAATGAGTTCAAAACAAGGCCACTTTCAGTTATGTCCGGAGCTCAAAGAAAAAAGCATATATGGTTAAGAAAAGTTGCAAAAATAAGCCCAAAAAGGGTGAAATAGCAACTCACCC
Organism: Camellia sinensis; assembly: GCF_055761805.1. Classification (NCBI taxonomy): domain Eukaryota; kingdom Viridiplantae; phylum Streptophyta; class Magnoliopsida; order Ericales; family Theaceae; genus Camellia; species Camellia sinensis. The sequence continues at coordinate 85,183,462 of NC_138972.1, forward strand.
TTGTAGACCAATCTTTGGTTGCTTCTTGGACCAAGTTGCAGCACCTTTAGCCTTTGAGAAGCCCTCCTTGTTGCTGGAAATGAAGTGGTGGTGGTGGTGCTTGGTGGTGATGAAGGAATGAAGTATAGAATTTGGATGTTTTTGAGGAAATGAGAGAGATAGAGGGAGGTTTGAATGTATATGCTTGAAGGCAATTTCTCTAACCCCTAATACAAGTGTTGGCCCTTGGTTATATGGACCAAAAAGAGGGGAAAAAGGTGGGGGAAAAAGGAGGCAAGCTTTCCCCCACAAAATATCCCCCGGATATAGATATTTTCTGGGGGATAAAGCTATACAGCTGTAAAGTGAACAGTGTGAGGATCATGGCCGGCCAGGTATTTTTGTTGCAGGTGGCCGGCCGGCCACACCCCCTAGCCGGCCGGCTAGGGGTCAAAAGGGTCAAGTTGGTTTAGTGGCCGGCCACCACATAATGGTGTCCTCCCATGTGCCCTCAACACAACCCTGTGGTTAAAAGTCCAAGAAAGTGGCTCAAGGGTGTTCAACATTGGCTCGAAAGGAGGGGTTCAAAAGGTTCAAGCAACATTAGTGGCCGGCCACCAACTTTTAGGGTCCTCCCATGTGTGTACATCACAAGTATGTGGTTCAAAGTTCAAGAAAGTGGGTCCAAGGTGTTCAACATTAGCCCGGACGGAGGGGTTCAAAAGGGTCAAGTAACATTAGTGGCCGGCCACCAACTTTTAGGGTCCTCCCATGTGTGTACATCACAAGTATGTGGTTCAAAGTTCAAGAAAGTGGGCCCAAGGTGTTCCACATTAGCCCGGAAGTGTGAAAAACGGGCGTCGGAGGGCGTCGGAGGATATATAACTGGTTGCTGCAACAATTACTGGCCTCCCACCCTTCAGTGACCTTCCCAGTGATAAAACAGAGGTACCTGCCAAAAATGAACGAAAACCGTTGCAAAACGAATGTTCGGGGGCCAAAACGCGCAGTTCGAGGTCCCGAAAATGGGCTGTTAAGCACCGAAAGTGGCATTCGGCCACGAAGTGGGTTTCTCAGACCCCAGTGTCCCTCAAAAGGGAGTAGAAAGGAAGTATGCCAAAAATCAGAACAAACGGAGATGGTTAGGCGGTCCCGAACCGAGGCACACGGCCTGACGGCTCCGAAAACCGGGAACCGGGCCCCGAAATGGGCAAAATGGCCTACGGCCACCAAATGTAGCCTACGGACATTGAGAGATGGTCTACGGGACCTCTCCCTTCCCTCAGGAAAAGAAACCGAGAAAACCGAGCCTGGTTCGCAAACCGAGGCAAAGCACAAAAGAGGGTTCGGAAGTCCGGAGGCAGGGCTCACGGCCGTAACTCTGAAACTTCTGAACGAGCACATTATGCAACATCACCAAGAGCTCAATCAGTGACGTCTGAGTCTTAAGGTCGGTCAAAAATGGAGTGTCTACAGGAGCGCAACTTGATACGCCACTGGATTAATTTTCTCAATAATCTCATACGGTCCGACGTATCTCGGCACTAATTTGCCCTTGACTCCAAAACGAGTCTGGCCCTTCATTGGTGTCACTTTCACAAAAACGTGATCACCTACTTCATACTCTCTGTCCCGTCTTCTGACATCTGCATAACTTTTCTGTCTACTCTGTGCAGTTTTCAGTCTCTGCTGTATCAGTTTCACTTTCTCAGTGGTTTCATAAACAATCTCGGGCCCAAGCAAAGGCCCATCTCCAACTTCTGCCCAGCAAATCAGAGATCTACACTTTCTGCCATACAATGCCTCGAAAGGCGCCATACCAATACTCGAATGGTAACTGTTGTTGTAGGCGAATTCAACTAATGGCAGATGACTCTCCCAATCTCCCTGAAAATCAAGGACACACATTCTCAGTAAATCCTCCAGAGTTTGGATGGTCCTTTCTGACTGTCCATCTGTCTGAGGATGATAGGCACTACTCAGCCTCAATTCAGTACCCAATGCGGTCTGTAGACTTTGCCAAAATCTCGATGTAAACTTCAAATCCCTGTCAGAAACAATAGACACAGGCACTCCATGCAGTCTCACAATTTTATCAATATAGATAACGGCCAATTTGTCCGCATTATAGATTGTCTTAACAGGTAAGAAGTGAGCAGATTTAGTCAGTCTATCAACAATAACCCAAATTGAGTCCATACCTTTACTGGAGCGAGGCAATCCCACAATAAAATCCATAGTGATATGTTCCCATTTCCACTCCGGTATCGGTAAGGGCTGCAATAAGCCTGCGGGTCGTTGATGTTCAGCTTTGACCTGTTGGCAATGAAGACATTTGGACACAAAGTCGGCAATTTCTTTCTTCATCCCCGGCCACCAGAAATTCTGTTTCAGATCTTGGTACATTTTCGTATTCCCCGGGTGGATAGACAATTTCGAATTGTGGCCTTCTTGCAGAACTCTTCTTTTCAGTTCAGTATTATTTGGTACACACAGTCTTTCATGAAATTTCAGTACATTGTTCTCAAATTTGAATCCTGGTCTCGGTTTAGATTCTCTTTCTTCGATGATCTTCTTCAAGAAGTCATCCAGTTGCTGTTTCTCTTTAAGCTCTTCAATCAGTGCCGGTTGGGCAGAAGTAGCAGCTAAGTTTCCACCTTGTTCTCGCAAAACAATTTCGATTTCAGATTTTTCAAGGTCACCAAGCAACTCTTTCTGTCCGGTAAGCAAACATGCCACGTTTCCAATTGATTTCCGACTCAATGCATCGGCAACGGTATTGGCTTTTCCCGGATGGTACAAAATCTGCAGGTCATAGTCTTTAATCAGTTCTAGCCATCTCCGCTGTCTCATGTTCAGTTCTTTCTGTGTGAAGAAATATTTTAAACTCTTGTGGTCGGTATATACTTCACATGTCACCCCGTACAGATAGTGACGCCAGATTTTCAGTGCAAATACTACTGCAGCAAGTTCCAGATCATGGGTCGGGTAGTTCTTTTCATGTGGTCTCAGTTGTCGGGAAGCATAGGCAATTACTCTCCCATTCTGCATTAAAACACATCCCAAACCCTTATGAGAAGCATCACTAAAGACAGTATAACCATCCGTACCTGAAGGTAAAGTCAGAATAGGTGCAGTCACTAATCGAGTTTTCAACTCCTGAAAAGCAGATTCTCTTTGGTCAGTCCAGTCAAATGGTATCCCCTTCTGAGTCAGTTGAGTCAACGGTAAAGCAATCTTGGAGAAATCTTTGACAAATCTTCTGTAATATCAAGCCAACCCCAAAAAGCTTCGGACTTCAGTCACGTTTGTTGGTCTAGGCCAGTTCACTACAGCTTCAATTTTCTGCGGATCAACAGAAAGTCCATCTTTGCTAACAACATGCCCCAAAAACATAACATGGTCAAGCCAAAATTCACATTTAGACAGTTTAGCATACAGTTTCTGTTCTCTTAAGGTTTGTAGGGCAAGTTTCAGGTGATATTCATGTTCTTCTATGCTCTTGGAGTAAATCAATATGTCATCAATAAATACAACAATAAAATTGTCAAGGTATGGTTTAAATATTCTATTCATAAGGTCCATAAATGCAGCAGGGGCATTCGTGACTCCGAATGGCATAACTAAAAATTCATAATGGCCATACCTTGTTCTAAAAGCAGTTTTATCAATGTCTTCCGGTTTAACCTTCAGTTGATGATATCCCGATCTGAGATCGATCTTAGAAAACACTTGAGCACCCTGTAACTGATCAAATAAGTCATCAATGTGCGGTAATGGGTATTTATTTTTCACAGTTACCTTGTTCAGTTCACGGTAATCTATACACAATCTCAATGAGCCATCTTTCTTCTTTACAAACAAAACAGGAGCGCCCCACGGTGAAGTGCTAGGCCTGATAAACTTCTTATCCAGCAGTTCCTGCAGTTGCACTTTCAATTCTTTCAGTTCAGTTGGAGCCATTCTGTAAGGAGCTTTTGATATCGGCTGTGTACCCGGAATCACATCAACGGTAAATTCAATCTCCCTGTCAATCAAATCCCCTGGCAGATCATCTGGAAATACATCTGGAAATTCCCTGACTATAGGAATGCAATTCACATCAGTTTTAACACTATCGTCAGTAGACACAGTCAACACATAACACAGATATCCTTTGCACCCCTTTCTAATTAATTTAGCAGCTTTCACCGACGAAATCAAATACAGAGGAGGTACTACTCCACTCCCATTAAACACGAATTCAGGCAAACCAGGTGGACGGAAAACAACTTGCTTGGTCACACAATCAATAGTGGCATGATATTTTTGTAACCAATCCATCCCCAATATTACATCAAAATGATCAATGTTCAATGGTAGTAAATCAATAAACAGATGCATATCCCCAACAATGATTTCACATGCGGGGTACATATAAGCACATGTCATGGATCCTCCTACGGGTGATGATACGGCTAGCAGATAGTTCATGGGTTCTAAGGGTCTATTCAATTTCCGTGAGAAAGCATGCGATACATAAGAATGTGTAGACCCCGAATCAATCAATACATATGCATTTTGTGTACAAATAGAGAGGATACCTGACACAACGGTCTTTGTATTTTGCACGTCTCCCGGTACTAGGGCGAACACTCGGCCCTACCTCATGGGCTCTTTCCCGGTAGCTTTGGGGTTAGGCTTTGGTGTTACAGTTGATGCTGCCACGCTTGGTGCAGCTTTACTACTGGCTTGTGGAGCAGAGGGGCAGTCTTTAACCATGTGACCCACCTTGCCACACCTGTAACAGGCTCCAGATATTTTGTAGCAGACCCCTTTGTGCTTCTTGCCACACTCAGAACAAGGTGGTATGAAACCACTCCCTTGGCTGGGGCTAGTTGTCGACCCCGTATTCTGTTTCTTGTTGGCCGGGTTGTGCTTGCCTTTCTTGAATTTGAAACCCTGCCTCTTACTACGCCATTCCGACGTTGGTGTTTCAGTTTTCAGTGCTTCAATGTTTGATTCAGCCATCAAGGCTCGGTCAAGAACATTTACATAGTTCGGTAGCTTCAAAACATTGATTCTGTCGAGAATTGCAACATTAAGGCCGCCTTCAAACTTCCTGGCCTTCTTATATTCAGTATCCACCATATGCGGTGCATATCTAGCAAGCTCGGTGAATTTCGTCTCATATTCCGCAACGGACATTGTGCCCTGCTTCAGCTGTTCAAATTCAGTCACTTTTCTATCCCTGACACACTGAGGGAAATACTTTTCAAAGAATGACTCCTTAAACTGAGCCCAAGTCATAACAGTATTTGTATCGCGGATCAACATCCACCACCTTCTAGCTTCTTCTTGTAGGGTGAAGGTAGCTAGCAATACTTTATTCGCTTCTGAGCACGGGAACACCTCAAATAGTTTTTCTGTTTCAAGCACCCAAGCTTCAGCCTTTAGCGGTTCCAGTCCTCCCTGAAAGGACGGCGGTTTCATCTTGCTGAATTTATGGGTGAGAGCAATAATATCCCCATCATTCACATTCGCATTAGGTTCCGGCTGTACCGGAGGAGGAGGAGGTGGGGGCTGTTGGTTCTGTTGTTGTTCAAGTCTAGCGGTTATCAGTTCCATCATTCTTTCCATTCTTTCCATTCTTGCCTCAGTAGATGAGGATTCAGGTTCATTTGCATTGTCCATTTCACTATAAGCAGTTATAACAGTTATAAATTGTAACATAAACAGTTGCATATTTAGACAGTTATCACATCAACATGTATTCAGTCATAACATAGCCACACACTTTTCAAGTTCATGAGATGCCCTAATTACTTTTCTAGGACACCCTATAGCTCATTTGGACACGTGTGTGCGGTATAACTCGTGGTTAACTATCGCTCTGATACCACTCTGTCACGACCCAAACCCGGCCCTATGGGTTTAGCACCTTAACCGGCCAGTAATCTGAGATTACCGAAGGCCTGCAGAACAGTAGTATAGTAAAACAGAGTACAGGGCCTGGCGGAAGCCAAAACAGTAAATAAATAATGTCCATTGAGCTGTGACAGTCTGCATGCCAAAAAGATTTTTCATGCATTCATACATACAACAGTACAGTCTATACAATAATTTACAATCACACAGTACAGGGACCTAATCCCTTGATAACAGTACAGTAAACATTCAGTCTATACAGAACAGTAGACGGTACAGAAGGGGGAATTGTAAAACACCCCGAAGCCTTAACACGATAGACTCAGAACCTCGCAGTGAGGCACAAAGGCTGGCTTGACAAAACTGGAGTCTAACCCGCGCTCCTAGCTCCGATTTGGTGGCTGAGCATCTACATATATATATATATATATATAAACAGTGAGCTAAAGCCCAGTGAATAACATGATGCGTAAAGGGTTTAAGAATGAATGTCCTTACAGTAATGAAAACAGTCCATTAAATCAGTATTTCAGTTAGTACAGTCATATGTGGTACATCCATTAGCATAATAGTACAGTAAACATTAGGTCTTAAAAGACCGAACAGTAAATGATGACCATCAATCAGTAAACAGTAGTGGTTCCACGAGGGAACCGACAGAGATCTCTGTAACAGTAACAGTCAGTAACAGTAGTTGCTAAGGATGCCACAATACAGTTCAGAATAGAGGACATACATTTATTCAGTTAACAGTAACAGTTCAGAAAGCAGTGCAGTTCAATTGTTCAGAAGATAATCATTTTGAACATATCTTTACACAGTTGTTACCCACAGAGTTTGGGTTACAGTATGCTAGAGCGTGCCTCCCCAGTCGCCAACCCTACACAGTTAACAGATTGAACACACACTAAGCTACACAGTTGGGAGATAACATAATTTAACCCCTAATGCCTCGGTGTGTTCTACATCTATCCTCAGCAGGATGTCTTAAACTAGGCCTAAGAATGCCTAGAATGGAATGAGGATGCAGAGATGTGATCAGAAGACTGTTTCAAGATTTTCAGAAAACAGGGTCCCGCTCGAGCGCAGGTTTCCCCGCTCGAGCGGTTGAGAGGGTGATTTATGCTCCGGTGTTGGGCCGAGGTATAGACCGAACAAGTTGAGGGCCCAGCAGAGCATTGGGCCGAGATGATCGACTGTTCACTCGGAAATGGGCTACCAGAAGTTGGGCCGGGCAGAGTTTGGTTTGTGTGCTGCCCCGGACCGTGCAGAAGCTGCTCGACCAGGAAGTGACCGGTCAGGCTAGGATGCTCGGTCCGAGGATTGTCGAGACCAGACAGACCGAAAGGCCGGCGCTCGGAAAGGCGCGGTCAGCCGAGGTAGTTGATTGACCGGCGAGAAGGCCGACCAAAGGAGGAGCCCGGGCTAAGCTCTGCCGAAATGCCGCCTAGCCCGGTCCTTCATTCGGTTATCCGGTTAGGCGCTTAAGGTATGAAGCATGGTATGACCGAGGTAGGGCAGCTCGGCTGCCGAGCTCCAGCTATGTTGACAGGCAGTTGAGAGCAGGTGATGAACGGCATGGTTTATGCTGACAGATGGGATAGCAGAGCCACGTGTCAGGAGATGACAGGGAGTGGATATGGGGCTCAGAAGGTATATAAGCATGTCTGCGCCCCCCATACGCAGCACACGAACACATCTGTAAGGATTTCTTACACTCAAACACTCTCTCCCTTCTCTCTATCCATCCTAAGGTGTGTGCTAACTTGACCGTCGGAGGGTTTTTCCGGCCACACACCGCCGGGTAGCTCACCATTATTTGCTCGCAGGTGATCGGACATCGACGGAGCTCGGAAGAAAGGAATACGGGCTTGCCGGAATATTTGCTCCCCGTACAATTGGCGCCGTCTGTGGGAAGCTTGACAGACAAAACCTTGTCTTCCAGGTTCATCTGATCGCCGTCCATGGCGAACAACGACGAGTTTCCGTTGTCCGCCATCGACGGAGCCACCCCGGAGTATACCCGAAGGAGAGAGGGACCTCCTACTGTCCACCCAATGGCTGACTTGGGGACGCCCACTGGAGGGCAGTCAGGAGACGCGCGGGATAAGCGCGGAAGGAGTCATGGGCATTCACGGAGTCCAGACGGTCACCGGCGGAGAGACTCACACGCCAGGCGACTGGAAAGCAAGTTAAGGGACCAAGACGCTGTCATCAGGCGGATGGCGGCGGAGATGGAGGATCTTAAGCGGCATGTCAAAGGGAAAGGTGTAGTTGGAGTGGGAGACCACAGTGAGCGCACCCCATCCCGCCGGTCAGGCGATCAGAGTCAGCGACGTACTCAGTCCATTTCCATCACCAGGAGTTACCAGGTTGGTGATTCCGACATGCGTGCAGAAAAGTCTAGCGCGCAAGACAGCACTTACAAACCCTCACGTCCGGCGACGACGTCGAGGTACTCTTATTCTGCTCAGTCAGAGGACCTACGGGCAGTGTTAAGGGAGCGGGCTCGCCGTCGCGAAGCTCGGAGAATACCTGCTTTCCAGCGGCTCTCCTACGGGGTTCACGGCAGCGAGGAGGTCGGAATGCCTCCACCCCGCCAAGCAATGCTGATATTCGAAGATACAGACTTGGCAAGGCTGAGTGCCACTCCATTTTCCCTGGAAATAGAAACAACGCCGCTTCCGGCAGGCTTCCACCAGCCTAAGTTCACACTTTACGACGGAAAAACCGATCCGTACATGCATGTGAGCCACTTCCGACAGGTTATGGCCGGGCATCGGCGCAATGACGGACTTATGTGCCTAATCTTCCCGTCAAGTTTAGGCGAGCTGGGCCTAAAGTGGTTCGAGAGGTTGCCGGAAGGGAGCATACAAAGGTGGCATCAGTTGGCCGAGGCGTTTGTTACGCGCTTCAAAACCAACACAAAAACACCAAAGGAAGTCGATCACTTGCTAAGTGTCAAGATGGAACCGTGCGACACACTGAAGGCATACAATTCAAGATATTGGGAGACCTTCAACGAGATCCTAGACTGCCCGGTCAACCTTGCTATCACACAATATAAGCGCGGTCTCCCGGTCGGACATAGACTGCGGGACTCGCTTACCATGCACCAACCGACCTCCATGGGCCAGCTCATGCAACGCATCAATGAGCACATCCGAGTAGAGGATGATGCGTCGGCTTCCACCGTGAAGGCCACTCCGGTCGGAACAGACAAGAAGACAGCAGGCAAGGTGCACGCAGTTGGGCAAGAGTCCGACCGCTCAAATGACCGAGCAGAGGAATCAGACCGAGGTTCAAATCGAAAAAACCGGGGTAGAGGACGTCGGAATGACCGGGATGATTACCCCCGAGATGACATTGAGGACACAAACAGAAGAATGAAGGCGAGGACTGGCATAACCACGGTCTTCAAGATTCCAATCTATCGCATACTTAGTGAAATCCGAGACGAGGAGTATGTCTGGTTTCCTGCTAAGTTGGGCGATGGACAAAAGGGCTACAATCCGCGGTATCGTTGTACGTTTCACCGAGAGAGGGGCCACCGGACTGAGGATTGTTTGCCTTTGCGACAACACTTGGAAGAACTGGTTGCGGCTGGGCATTTGGACCTTTACATCGATGGCGGCGTGAAACCGAATCAGGCACCGGTCGATCCCAGGGGACAGGATGACCGAGATGCACCACCACAAGGAGTTATTAATGTCATTCACGGCATCGTGGAACCGGAGCGTGTTTGCGAACTCCGGGGCATGATCAAGAAGGCAGAGCATATGAGGGAAGTTTTGTCAGTACAGCCAGCCATCAAAAGGGGGAAGACAGAAGAGAAAGACGTGATTAGTTTCACCTCAAGGGATTTAGAGCGTATCCAGACGCCGCACAACGATGCTCTTGTAGTAACACTACGCGTCAAAGAATTTGATGTTAGACGGATCTTGATCGACCAGGGAAGCTCGGTCGAGATCATGTATTATGATGCGTTCAAACAGCTCAAACTCCGTGAGACAGACTTGGCTCCGGCCACTTCGCCACTGGTTGGATTTAACTCGCAGCCGGAGTGGCCATTGGGAAATATTATCCTGCCGGTCAAAGCAGGATCCGTGGTCAAGCAAGTGGAGTTTTGGGTGCTACAAGTGCCTTCAACGTACAACCTTATCCTTGGAAGAGGATGGCTTCACGCCATGCAAGCCGTTGCATCAACTTACCACCAGGTGATGAGATTCCCCTCGGCTATGGGGGCAGTCGAGGAAATTTGGGGTGATCAGGTCATGTCCAAGCAATGTTTCGTGGCGGTCAACGGGAGCCGGGCTGCCAAGGGATTCGTTCAAATGATCGAGGGACCGGAGGACCGGAGTGTCTTGGATGATGTTGGCACCAAAGCCGAAGACAAGGCTATTGAAGAATTGGTTGAGGTGCGGATTGATGACGAGCAGCCGGACATATTCTTCTTGCTCGGTTCAAGTCTCTCGGCCATGGAGAGAACCGAGATGATTGAGTTTTTGATGGCGAATATCGAAGTCTTTGCATGGTCGCCCTACGACATGCCTGGCCTTGACCCAAGCTATATCTGCCATCACCTCAATGTCTTCCCTGGAGCAAAGCCAGTCATCCAGCGAACAAGGAGATCGGCGCTGCATCACGCCGAGGTAGTAGCAGAGGAGGTAAAGAACTTGCTTGAAGCACGAGCAATACAGGAAGTGCACTACCCTCGGTGGATTTCCAACACGGTAGTGGTGCCTAAGAAGAATGGAAAGTGGCGAGTTTGTGTCGACTACAAGACAGTCAACCGAGCTTGTCCAAAAGACAGCTTCCCTTTGCCGCGCATTGACCAGCTAGTGGATTTGACGGCTGGACACAATCGGCTCAGTTTCTTGGATGCGTACCGCGGCTACCACCAGATTGCCATGCATGGGCCTGACCAAGAGATCACCTCTTTCACGACTCCAAGGGGACTCTTCTGCTATCGAGTTATGCCCTTTGGTTTGAAAAACGCCGGGGCAACCTTTCAGAGGATGGTGACCAAAATGTTTGCTCCTTTGCTTGGTCGGACAATGGAGGCTTACATCGACGATATGGTGGTAAAGAGCCGACATGAGGCAAGCCATTTGTCCGACTTAACCGAGATGTTCACCATTCTGAAGAAGTACAAGCTGCGCTTGAACGCCTCGAAGTGTGCCTTTGGTGTGGGATCCGGGAAATTTTTGGGATTCTTAGTCACGAACCGAGGCATCGAAGCAGACCCTACTCAGATTAGAGCCGTGCAAGAGTTGAAGCAGCCTAGCTCGGCTAAGGACGTGCAGCATCTGGCCGGGATGGCCGCCGCGCTTAATCGATTTATAAGCCGGTCATCAGATCGCTGCTGCCCTTTCTTTCAAGCATTGAAGTCAAAGTTCTCATGGGATGACGAGTGTGACCGAGCTCTGGCCGAGCTCAAAGATTATTTGTCTTCTCCGTCGCTGTTGGTTACACCAGAGCCCGGTGAGGAACTCTACCTTTACCTTGCCGTCTCCCAGCACGCAGTAAGTGCGGTGTTAGTCCGGGCTGAAGGAATCAAGCACCTCCCAATTTTTTACGTAAGTAAGACCTTGCTGCCGGCTGAGACGAGGTACTTGCCGCTGGAAAAGCTTGCGTTGGCACTGATGATGGCTTCGAGGAAATTGGCACATTATTTTCACGCCCATACCATCGTCGTACTGACCGAGTTCCCCCTCAAGGCCTTGTTTGAGCGCGCAGACTTTTCAGGCCGAATTTTAAAATGGGCGGTCGAGTTGGGACAGTTCGATGTGAAGTTCCAGCCACGCACCGCGATCAAAGCCCAAACCTTGGCCGATTTTGTTGCCGAGTTCTCACCTGGCACTCATCCGGTATGCCCGGTCGACATTGCCGAGGCAGATGATGAGACGCAGACAATGCCAACCGAGGCACAACCAGCTGCCGAAGGTCGCGCCGCGGAGTTAGCGCGCACCATCGAAGTTCCCTCAGTTTGCACGGTAATACCTCCCGGTGCTGCGATGACAGAGTTGTGTATCACCAACCCATCCACTCTGTCCGGTACCGCATCATCAAGGGGGGAAGGAATGGTTCCTCACAGTTCAGAACTTGGTGATTCGCCTACGGACTTGGGCATTCTGAACCAACTTGCTGAGTCCGGTGCCGAATCATCAAGGGGGGGAGGAATGGTTCCAGACAGCTCAGAACCTGCGGGCGGCTTCACACCGCAACCTGGTGATTCGCCTACGGACTTGGGCATTACGGACCAACTTGCTGAGTCCGGTGTCGAATCACCAAGGGGCACTGACTTTGAACCGGTCAACACCAAACTTGACACCGCACAGCCGAGCAGTTGTGATCCCATTGCCCTTCGCAACTCTCAGGACCCATCTGACTGCTGGAAGCTTTTTGTGGGGGACATGTGGAAGCTTTTTGTTGATGGAGCGTCCAACCGTCATGGTGCCGGCCTAGGTATCGTTCTTATATCCCCGGACGGCCTAACCATTGAGCATTCTATCACACTCGGCTTCCCGGCGTCTAACAACGAGGCTGAGTACGAGGCGCTTCTTGCTGGGCTCAAGAGCGCAATTCAAATGAAGGCTGCCGAGCTTCTGGTATATAGTGATTCCCAGCTTGTGGTTAACCAAGTTTCAGGGATTTATGAAGCGAAGGACGACAGGATGGCGAAGTACCAAGCTCTGGTCAGGGACCATATCAAGCAGTTTGAGGCAATCAGAGTCCAGCGGATTGGCCGGGAAGAAAATAGCCGGGCTGATGAACTCGCCGGCCTCGCTTCCATGGTAGATAGCACGTCTCCAAACCCCCTGTTGATTGACTTTCTTCCGCGGCCAAGCATTGAAAACGCCGGGCAGACGGATGTCCTCTGCGCCGAGCTAGATCCTTCATGGATGGACCCCTTGATCTTGTTCCTCCGAGACCGGACTCTTCCCGCGGACAAGAAAGAAGCACACAAAATCCGGGTAAAGTCAGAGCGGTTTTGGCTCTCTCCATCAGGCGCGTTGTATAAGAAGTCCTTCACCGGTCCGTATCTCAAGTGCGTGCACCCGAACAGTGTGGAGGCCTTCTTGTTTGAAATACATGAGGGCATTTATGGCAGCCACATCGGGGGCAGGTCCTTGGCCTACCGAGCTATTTCGCAGGGATACTGGTGGCCGTGCATGCAGGCCGACGCGCAAAAATATGTCCGCAAGTGCGAGAAATGCCAGAAATTCGCCCATCAGATCCACCAGCCTGCCAGGAAACTTCTTCCTCTCACCAGTCCTTGGCCTTTTGCCATGTGGGGGCTAGATATAGTGGGACCATTGCCAACAGCACCGGGCAACCGGAAATTCTTCATCGCGGCCACAGATTACTTCACAAAGTGGGTTGAAGCCGAGCCCTTGGCAACCATCAAAGAGAAAGACGTGAAGCGATTTGTCTGGCAGAACGTTGTCACGCGGTTTGGCGTCCCCAAGATTTTGATCTCTGACAACGGCACCCAGTTTGACGGTCGCCTATTCAGAGGATTTTGTGAAGATCTGAAGATAGAATTCTACAACTCCACCCCGGCCTACCCGCAGTCCAATGGTCAAGCCGAAGCGTCGAACAAGACTATACTGGATGGGTTGAAGAAACGGCTGGAAAAGGCCAAGGGAAAGTGGGCTGAGGAATTGCCCAGTGTACTTTGGGCATACCGAACAACCCCGCGACGTTCAACCGGGGAAACTCCATTTGCTTTGGCTTACGGCATGGAGGCGGTCATACCCTTGGAAGTTGAAATGCCCACCCTCAGAACCGAGAGTTTTGAGCCCGAGCTAAATGCCGAGGCTATTGCCTTGGAGCTGGACTTAGCGGAAGAGCGCCGGGAGAAAGCCCTCATCCATGTGGCCGCCTACCAACAAGAGCTCTCCAAGAAGTATAACAAGACAGTGCACCCCAGACCGTTCAAAGTTGGAGATTGGGTTTTGAGGAAGATTATGGGCAACACCCTGGTGCCAGGAGAAGGCAAACTAGGGGCAAATTGGGAAGGACCCTACAAGATCACTGGTCTGGCTGGCAAGGGGGCTTACCATTTGGAGGATCTAGAGGGAAGAGCTATACCCCGGCCATGGAATGCGGCCAACTTGAAATTGTATTATTTTTAAGCTTTACTTTCCTCTTTTTGTAAGGCAATTTTTTGGCTTGCAAAGCAGAATGCAATTCTTTTTGTCAAAATTATAGAAGTAATTTTGCTTTAGTACATGGATTCTTGTTTTAATGTTTAGAACCGAGATGGTGTACTCCGGTTGGAAGAGTTGGTGTTTTGTCCAACTTAGGATTCCCAACCGAGATGGTGTACTCCGGTTGGAAGAGTTGGTGTTTTGTCCAACTTAGGATTCCCAACCGAGATGGTGTACTCCGTTGGAAGAGTTGGTGTTTTGTCCAACTTAGGATTCCAAACCGAGATGGTGTACTCCGGTTGGAAGAGTTGGTGTTTTGTCCAACTTAGGATTCCCTACCGAGATGGTGTACTCCGGTTGGAAGAGTTGGTGTTTTGTCCAACTTAGGATTCCCAACCGAGATGGTGTACTCCGGTTGGAAGAGTTGGTGTTTTGTCCAACTTAGGATTCCCAACCGAGATGGTGTACTCCGGTTGGAAGAGTTGGTGTTTTGTCCAACTTAGGATTCCAAACCGAGATGGTGTACTCCGGTTGGAAGAGTTGGTGTTTTGTCCAACTTAGGATTCCCTACCGAGATGGTGTACTCCGGTTGGAAGAGTTGGTGTTTTGTCCAACTTAGGATTCCCAACCGAGATGGTGTACTCCGGTTAGAAGAGTTGGTGTTTTGTCCAACTTAGGATTCCCAACCGAGATGGTGTACTCCGGTTGGAAGAGTTGGTGTTTTGTCCAACTTTGGATTCCCAACCGAGATGAAGTACTCCGGTTGGAAGAGTTGGTGTTCTGTCCAACTTGGGATTCCCAACCGTGATGAAGTACTCCGGTTGGAAGAGTTGGCGTCTTGTCCAACATGGTATCTTGTCCAAACTTAGCTACAACCGAGGTGGGTATTTCGGTGCATGAATTTGTTTTGTTATGCTCAAATTGCTTCGACCGTGTTATGGACTCCGGTCGACAAAGTGTTCCAATGATAAGTTATACCGAGATAGTTTGCTGAAGATGGAATGGATTACTACCGGACAAACACTTGGCGAAAATTCAAAATTTTTCATTGATAAAGAAATTCATTACAAGAGGTGGGGACAGAGCCCGGTTACATCAAAAGTATTGAAAGCAAAAATGCAAAGAAAAGAAAACTAAACCAGGGGGGATAGATTGGTGAATTCATCCTCGGCAGTCTCAAGGTTGGTGGTTGGGCTCGCTTCTTGGGCACCGGGCTCAACTTGACCGGGCTGCACTTCCACTACGGCGTCTTCAGCCTCCGAATCTGTCTCATCACTTCCTTCTTCAAGCCCCTCCTCGGCCTCCGCTTGAAGCGCACTGAATACATCATTTGCATATGGCACGAGGTAGACCGGTAGTGAAGCTTTGGGAGGATTGGCAAAAACGTCGGTGTCGGAGCCCTGGCCGAGCTGTTCGCAAGCGGATTTCCAGCCAGCCTTGAAGTATATGTCTTGTGTTGCAAAGACTTGCTTCTTGTAATTCATCTCGGCCTCGTTGAAACCCGCGTTGTTGGCAGCCCGGCAAGCCTTCTTCTTTGCCTTCTTCAAAGTGTCCACCTCGGCCTGGAGCTCGTTTTGTTTTTTCTCGGCTGCATTCAGTTGACCGAGCAGCCTGTTATTGTCATGGTTGGCCATCTCGAGAGAAGCTTTAGCCCGGCCGAGCTCGGCTTGAAGGCTTTCAACATGGCTGGCAGTGTCGTTGGCTTTCTGCCTAAGCCGGTGGATGCGCTCCAAGACCAAATGTTGTTTCTGAATGGCCTGCACAAAGAAGCAAAGTACATCAGAAACGGGACCGAGCAAGAAGGACCGAGCAAACACTTGTGAAATGTTAAAAAGAACGCCGACTTACCCTGGCCATGGACTTCACGGAAGATTTTACCAGCCGGGTGTCAGGGACGTGGTCACTGCCTACCACGTCGCCCGGTAGGAGAAATGCTTTGGAGAGATCGAAGGCAAGCAAATGTTCTTTGTCTGCCTTGATCGAAGCAGTCGCCGGGATGTCCTGTCCCCGGTGCTTCAGCTGAGGACGCCAAGCGGGCACGGGAGCAGGAGTTTCAGCAGGATGTTCGGTTGTCAGCTCGGTGACGAGCTCGGCGGAGGGATCTGCCCTTGGTCTTTTTCCAGCCCGGCGCGCTTCTCTGGCAGATTGCACGGCAGCTGGAGCTGGAGATGCAAGGGCTACGACGGCTGCACTCGATTGACCGGCAGCCGGGGAACGGGTGGTGACGCTCGGTATCTCGGCTGAGGTCGCGGTTAGAAGGTTTTTGATACGAGATCTTTTGGCCATTTCTTGCTCGTCGGTTAACCGGATTAATGGGACGTCTGGTAGGGTTGGATCTGGAGGTGGTGAAGGAGCTCTGAGGAAGTCAGTTACTCTACTCCGGCGCGGAGCAGAATATCTGTAAGTCGGTGTGTAGCCGAGCAATTCGTTGCAGTCTCGGTGACGGTACCTAAGCACGGCCCGAATTGCCTCGACGTTGGGGAATTGGTAGTTGGCTTGCAAGGCTTGGATAGCTGCAAAAGAAACAGGGAAACCGGTTAGTAAAACTAAAGAATAAAGTTAACCGAGCAAGTTTGAGTGGCTTACATGAAGAACCGAAGTCCTTGTTTATGAACCAGCCCGGCACCTCGACTGTTTCGTAGTTGCCGGACACCCAGAAAAAATCATCATCGTGCATATCTTTGTCCGGGGTGCCGGTAATGATTTTTTCCTTGCCCGGTCTTATTTTCAAGTAGTAAGCTAGGCCGTCGCCGGTGTGGCCCATTGTGTATTGCCTCAATATCTCGGCTAGGCCTAAGTTGGTGCCCAGCCGTTGATTCAATTCGTGAACGCCGTTGATTATTCTATAAGTGTTGGTGGACACCTGTGTGGGTGCCAGCCCGGTGCGGCGGAGGAACTCGGTTATAAGAGGGTTGAGCGGGAAACGAAGACCCCCTTCAACGATGGATAGCACGGTGAAGGGGCACTCCTCCCTACCCCAAGGTGTGGTCTCCTCTTCTGCGAGCTGCAGGTGGTCATCGGCCGGGACGCCGTAGTCCTCCCTAAATGTAACCAGCGCAGCCGGAGTATCCACTAGGAAGCAGAACTTCCCCATTTTTGGCCGGCTTAGTGTATCCCGGCTGAGGGGTTTGGCCCTGGGTATTGGATGTTGCCCGGTCCTGAGAGCCTCAGGAATGACGGTGGTCCCCTTGGACTCTGCAGGAAAAGGACGGCAAGTGTTAGCGCGGTCGCGCGAAGGTGCTGGATTTAGCTCGGCCATCAAGTGTGCCAAACCACCTCGGTTGTCTATTCTATCTAAGGAGCCCGGTCGCCCAAGCGGACCAGATGTTAGCCCGGTTGAACGGCCGAGTCCTTCTGTTATCTCGGTTTTCGCCTTGGTTGAAACAAACATGTTGTTTGCCCGGTTTGTTTGGTTTTTTGGATCAAAAGAAGGCCCAGAGCCCGGTTCACCCCAATTCTTCAGTGTTCTTCAGGCAGACGAAGAACACCAAGAACAGTGGAAGGTTTGATGCGGATTCTACGACCTATGCCCTAATAGCTATGTTTTTGTACCCTAATGTGCATAAAATGAAAGAAAATAGCAACTAGGGGGATCGAAAATCTTACCTTTGGAGGTTGGGGGCAGTTCTTCCAAGAGTGAGAAATGGCAGTCGAGATCGAGTAGAGGGCTTGAGCTCTGGATCGTCAGGAAGTATAAGGGCAGTAGGAAGAAACGGCTTGAGGAGGGGGTTGTATTTGTAAGGTTGAAAGGCCGCCCAAATTCAAATTCTGGCAAAAACGGCGGGTTGGCTGCCCGATGACCAATGGCAGACCGCCACGTGTCCCCATTTATGGCTTTGGCAGGACTGAAGCGACGGGTTGAAAAGACGAAGAGCCAACCGAGCTACTTTCAACTGGAATAGGTCAGCCGAGGAATATAACCGGTCAAATCTGCGGACAATTACGTCAACTAGCTCGGTCGAGGCTTGGCGTCTTGACGACCGGAGAAACGTTATCTCGGACGAGGTGAATAATCCCAGTCACGCTTCCGCGGACGGAATTAAGGGGCAATTGAGAGGGTGATTTATGCTCCGGTGTTGGGCCGAGGTATAGACCGAACAAGTTGAGGGCCCAGCAGAGCATTGGGCCGAGATGATCGACTGTTCACTCGGAAATGGGCTACCAGAAGTTGGGCCGGGCAGAGTTTGGTCTGTGTGCTGCCCCGGACCGTGCAGAAGCTGCTCGACCAGGAAGTGACCGATCAGGCTAGGATGCTCGGTCCGAGGATTGTCGAGACCAGACAGACCGAGAGGCCGGCGCTCGGAAAGGCGCGGTCAGCCGAGGTAGTTGATTGACCGGCGAGAAGGCCGACCAAAGGAGGAGCCCGGGCTAAGCTCTGCCGAAATGCCGCCTAGCCCGGTCCTTCATTCGGTTATCCGGTTAGGCGCTTAAGGTATGAAGCATGGTATGACCGAGGTAGGGCAGCTCGGCTGCCGAGCTCCAGCTATGCTGACAGGCAGTTGAGAGCAGGTGATGAACGGCATGGTTTATGCTGACAGATGGGATAGCAGAGCCACGTGTCAGGAGATGACAGGGAGTGGATATGGGGCTCAGAAGGTATATAAGCATGTCTGCGCCCCCCATACGCAGCACATGAACACATCTGTAAGGATTTCTTACACTCAAACACTCTCTCCCTTCTCTCTATCCATCCTAAGGTGTGTGCTAACTTGATCGTCGGAGGGTTTTTCCGGCCACACACCGCCGGGTAGCTCACCATTATTTGCTCGCAGGTGATCGGACATCGACGGAGCTCGGAAGAAAGGAATACGGGCTTGCCGGAATATTTGCTCCCCGTACAGCGGTCATGTGACAAAGGTACACGCTCGAGCATCAACTTTCCCGCTCGAGCGTACTGTAAAAGTACTGGATGGGTGAAATCTCCGCTCGATGCCCGCTCGAGCTTGAGACATGACTCCGCTCGAGCGCCCAAACCTCCGCTCGAGCGGACTGTAAAACAGTGCAGAGATACTGGATGCTCGGATTCCACGCTCGAGCGGCACTTCCCCCGCTCGAGCGGAAGTGCAGAATCTGGGAATTCCTCTGGGAATTCCAGATTGCACCTCCAAGCTCAAACTCGCATTCAAATGCATCAAAACCGATCCTCTTGGGCCCATTTTCTGGAAAACATTTATAAACACATAGAATAACATGTTTCAAAGCTCAATTTTAAGAAATCAAAGCCCAAGGGTGTTTAATTCAAACTCAATTTAAACCATTTTTCAAGCACAAGATGAACATGCAAACATGCATGAATTCAAACCATTTTGAAGCTCCAATTTGATGCTCTAAGGAGCCAATTGATCCAAAAACAAGTTGAAAACATGGACCATTACAAAATTATGGACATGCATGCACCATTTTGCCATGAACTCAACTCCAAATTCAACCAAGAACACATGCAAGCATGAATTATGCTCTATATCAACATGTATGAACTAAAACATGACTTAGCTCTACAATTTAACATGGACCATGCAAGAATTAGTTCAAACACAAGAATGAGAAGGTGAAATTCATACCTAAGTTCCTTGAATGCAAGTCTAGGGGTTCAATTTAGCAATCCACACTTCAATTAGCAAGCAATACACCAAGCATTTCAAGCCAATTCAACAAAATGAACTCAATTCTCTCCTCTAGTCTCTCTCTAGTCGGTAAGGCAAGGAAGAAGGCTGAGGTAAACGTTTTTGGCTCAAGTATAATGAACTCAAAAGTGTATAGGTAGTGGCCCACTCAAGGGCAAGGTTGTAATTAAGGCCAACTCTGTATTCTATCAATATTTAATCTAATTTAATCATACCTAATCAGTTTTCAAATAATTATACCATAAAATCACATTAATTATGACGATCATAGGACACCAATCGGTTTTTAATTCGGCCGTCGATAAGGCCTTCAATTAGCGGTTTAAACACAAGGACATGAACAGATAATTAATCAATCACACAGATAGAATATGCAACACAATAGATATACTTGGCTAATTCAGTTTCAATTTCAGTCAGTCGGTTCAGTACTTTTAATCAGTTCAATCATCAGTCATAATCAGTCCAGTTTAACGGTAATCGGCGATTATTCGGTAAACAGTAACGAGGGTTGTTACAGTGTAGAAACAATTCGGGAGAGCGTAGCTTATTGGACAGCAACACCTAAAAGACAAAAAAAAATAAAAAAAAATTGAAGAAATAATTAATCAATTACGTAATCCACATATTAAGAAATTAGGACTTGATTGTGCAACTAGGTGGAATTCAACATACTTGATGCTTCAAACTACCGTATTGTATAAGGATGTCTTTTCTCGGTTGAAAAATAGAGAGCCCCAATATAAGACTGTGCCAAGTGAGGAAGAATGAGAGTTTGTTAGAGAGATCAGTGAGGGGTTTAAGATATTTTTTTCTATCACAGAGTTATTTTCTAGTACTAAGTATCTCGCAGCCAATGTTTGTTTCCCAGTTTTATGTGAGATTAGGATGACACCGTCTCAATGGCTTTCTTATGAAATTGAAGTGATTAGAACAATGGCATAAAAAATGGTGAAAAAATTTGATAAATATTGGTTAGTGATACATGGTGTTATTGGAGTTGCTGTTGTGCTTGATCCTAGTTACAAGATGAGTGTATTAGAGTTTTATTTTGAAAAACTTTATAGAGACAAACCTGAAGAGGAAATTGATAAGATTCATCAGATTTGTTGCAAAAGTATTAGCACCAAGTTGGTATAGAAATGAATGTTGTTGGTGAATCTTCTATCCATCCAGAAATTGTTACAAAGACCCTTTCAGAGTATGATTTGTTTATTAGTAAAAAGATATGTAAAAAAATGAAGAATGTAAGATCAGAGTTGGACCACCTTCTAGAAGATAATGTTTTGCCAAAAATTTCAGGTTTTGACGTTTTAAATTGGTGGAAAGCCAATGGACCAATGTATCTGATCTTACAGGTAGGGGTGTGCGCGGTGCGGGTCGGTGCGGTTTGAGAGAAAAATAGAAACCGTTTGGTGGGTGGCGGATTGATAAAAGTGTCACTAAAATTTGCCATTTTCCTCATCAAAAACCGGCGGTTCGGTTGGCAAATAATGGCGGATTTGCCATGGCGGTTCGGACGGATTGGCAGTTTATAAAAAATATAATTCCAATTACAAAACTTAAATCAAAGAGTAAAAAAAGGACGAGAGATACCATGATGTTAAGCATCTTGCGAAGTTTTCTTCTGATGCAGCAAGTGTTGCAACAACATGATAATATCAACGACTATGCCATCAGTTCATTACAAGCATCTGTAGAAGCTACAATGATCAAACACAATACATAAAATTAATATCATTCAGGGTTTACAATATATTGAAAATGTTTACTGTTGAAAAGTATTTAGATTGAAAAGTGAGCTGATGCAAGTTTGCAACATGGCCAGAAAAAAAAAGATTGAAAAGTGAATTGGAATCTAACTTTATTTTGGATTACTGACATCTTGAATTCCCCTCGAGTAGTAATGTAATATTATATTCTAAGGTATAGAACAACAAGCAAACTTAAGTAAAAAAGAATTTTTAGAATCTTATAAAACATGATTTAATAGCGGTGCGGGTCGATGCGGTTTGGAAGAAAAATAGAAACCGACGGATTGATAAAAGTGTCACTAGAATTTGCCATTTTTCTTAACAAAAATCGGCGGTTCGATTGGCAAATAATAACGAATTTGCCTTGGCGATGCGGTTCGGTGCGGTTTTGGCGGTTTCGGCGGTATTATGCACACCCCTACTTATAGGCAATAGCTGGGGATATTTTAGCTATTCCTGTATTAGGGATGGCAATTTGAACTCAGCCCGGTGGGGACCCGACTCTCCGACCCCGATTTGAGCGATTTTTTCTCGAAAAATATCCCCAACAGGGCGGAAATGGTATTCAAAAATCAATCCCTGATCAGTTTCGGGCCGGGGACGGGGATAAGTGTCCCAGCCCCATACCCGGCCCATCCCCGTCCCCGTTTGTTCCCAAAGTGAAATTACTATAATACCCCACATATATATATAAATGAATCCTTTCTTCATTTCTTTATATATATAAATGAATCCTTTCTTCAGCAAATGAATCTGAGTGTATGAATCACAGACTCAGACTCTCATCTCTCTCTCTCTCTCTTGGTCTCTCTTTCTCTTTCTTCATCCCCTTTACACTTGGGCAAATGAATAACGACCTCATCTTCCTTCACACTCAGAATGAATCACACACTCAGAATCCTTCCTTCACACTTGGGCCAATGAATCATGACCTCATTTTCTCTGCTTCGAACACGCACAGCCGCCCTACCGAACACGCATAGCCGATGAAGATCCAGATCCATATGCTCAGCTGCCGGAGTTGCTCAGCTACAAGATCTGATCTAATTTGATCCATGTGTACAAGATCCAGATCCACCACCACCACTGCCCTATTTATCTCTCTCGCCCTTTTTTTTTTTTTTTAAGTTGATGATTGTTGTTGATGATTGATGATGATGATGATTGATTGTTCATTATACACATTGATTTAATTTTTGTTCATCAAACATAATTTTTTTTAATCTGTTTTCTATTTAATGTTTTTTTATTTGATCTGTTTAATCTATTTCTATTTGATCTGTTTCATTATACACAAATTTAATCTATTTTCATTATTATACACATGTTTTCAATTTAATCTGATTTACACATATTAATCTTTTTTTTTTTGGCTGGGGAATGTTCGGGGTCGGGGAAACCCGATCCCCGTTAGGGCAGGGGCGGGGGTAGTGATAGGTTTCCCATCGGGGATCGGGGACGGGGAATGTGATCCTCAGCCCACCCCGCCTCGTTGCCATTCCTATCCTGTATCCACCGTTGCTTCTAAGCCAACATTTAGTACTAGTGGAATGTTGGTGAGTCCACATCGTAGTAGACTTCATCCAAACACATTAGAAGCATTAATGTGTACACAAAGTTGGTTGTGGGCTGCAGAGATGAAAGGTACTCAAGTAAATCTATATATTATTATTTGAATTTTATATTACCATGAAATAATTTCAATACTTAATTTATATTCTTTACTTTTTAGGAAATTCAATATTGGAATTGGTAGACTATGCGACTATATATGATGATGATGAGATTGACTTGGATAAGTAGTGTGGCACTTTTGTGTTAGTTGCCATCTTTTTTGTTTTAATTGTTAATATTTTTTACATCTTATTATTAGTATTGATTTTTTATTTTTATTTTTTTCCTTTTGTTATTTAATAGGATTTCAAGTTGAAAGAGAATGATGAAAGTTGTGGTTACATCAGATTTTTGGAGAAACAATGTTGGTTTTTTTTTTTTTAATTTTTTTTTTTTTAACAATGGATTTGGTTTTTTTTATTGTGGTTGCTAGCTTGTTAGGTAGTTCAAACTTGTGGCATTGTATAAGGATATTTTATTTAACTGTTCAATTTTTTATATTGTAATGGATTTGGTTTTTTTTTTGGGTAGCCTATCCCTTGCGGGTTGTGCTTGGGACTTTATTTTCTCGTTGCAACTTGCTCAATTCTCCTTTGTGTAGAGCTTGAATGGGTGATGGTTTCTAAATTGATGGAATAAAGGGTTGTTGTATATATTTTTGAGTAATAGCAGTGTGGTTATTCCAGATATCATGTTGAAGAATTTTGAGAGGGTTGCTGTAGTTGTTATGTGTTGTGGCCCAGGTTCTTTTTGAAATGGTTTTGTTGTGCTATTGTTTTGTGGATTGGGCTGTTGTATGACATAGATGAATGTAAGAATTTTAACAAATCAATATAACAACTTTTATGTGTTGAAAAATGAGTCTCAAATCAGTTTGTGAACATCATTTGTTTGAGACCCTTTGCACTTTGGAGTTAAATTTGAAGAATTGCAGTAGATGCTGCAATGTGAGTGTCAATTTTTGAATTTAAAGACATAGGAACAACTGGAATTGTTATTTACATATCACTGTTTGTTCGGGGATTTTTTTGGGTCGGGAAAACCCAATCCCTATTAGGGGTAGGGGTAGGGGCGCAGGAGTGGGGGGTGATGGGTTTCTTGCTAGGGATAGGGGGCAAGGATGGGAAATTTAACACCTTCGGGGATCAGGGACAGGGAGTGTAATCCCCTGCCCCGTCCTGTCCCGTTGACATTCCTATGGATGAGAGCCTTTTGGGTAAGGGTGTAAATTTGGCCCAACTCGGCCCATCCAGGTTCGGGTCTAGCCCGACCCATGTTGGGCCTCGTAGGCTTCCCTCAAAATTCTAGTTGGGCCGGCCCACGGGCCAAAAAAAATAGGCCCAGGCCCAGCCTTAGGCCCAAGGGTATTCGGGCCTTGGACGGGCCTGACTAATTTTTTTTTTACTAAAAATTTATTACTTTACACTAAAAAAGACATTGGGCCTCGAGCCGGCCGGGCCTTAAGCGGTCCGATGGGTTATGTCACAGGCTGGGTTAGACTTCAAAATGATGGCCCAAGCCCAGGCCTAGGGGCTTAGGCCCGGGACCAAATGGGCCTAAACGGGCCGAGTCCATTCCAGGCTGCGAGCGAGCTTCGGGCAGCTCATGGGCCGCGGATCATTTTTACACTCCTACTTTTGGGTCGAATTTCTATGTCCACGAACTTATTTTTTTGAAATTGTCACTGTATGCATAAAATTAAAGGTGCACAGGAGAGAGGGTAGGGAAAGATTGCTAGTGTTTGGTTTACTTTTTAAAATTTAATTCTGTTTTAAATTATAATTTGAATGAAATATATTAATTAAATATATTTTTAAAATACAATTCAAAATTACGTTTCAAAACTCCTCATTTTTTTAATATTATTATTATTCAATCAATTAATTATTTTTTCTCTCTCATCTCTTCTCTCTCCTCTCACATGTTATACATCAATCAATCAAAAAAAATTACAAATCATCCCAAAATTATTTTCAAAACTTATAACCAAACAAATTTTCTCTTTTCAAATCATAATTCCAAAATTCAAAACTCAAAATGCAACTCTACACTCAAATCATAATTTTAAAATTAAACCAAAATGATTCTTGACCTCGTTTGGAGTGTAATTTTTTTTAAAAAAAACTCATTAAAAAAAATTAATAAATTTTATAGAAAAAGTCAAATATATATTTTTTCTTTTTATTTTTTACATGTTTATTTATTTACTTTTTATATATAAAACAAAAAAAAATCTCAAACATACTTATTTTTTATTTCATATTTTAATTAAAAAAACTAAATAATTATTCCCAAATGTGCCAGAGAAGTATCTCACCTAAATAATAAAACGTGTCACTATTGCGAATATATCATAGAACCTGTTAATATCTAGGAAGTGAATCATTTTCATACTAATCTTAAATAAGTGAAATAGACGTAAAATATTTTATTTTTAATATATATATATATATATCTTTTATGAATATATATTTTAAAAATTAATTTGATAAAAAAATATCAAAAATTTATTATTTTCATATTTTTTTAAAGTAAAATAATTTTGAAAAAATAAAAAATAAAATTTTTAAGTTTATTTTTGTCAAGTTAAATTGTAAATTTTGAAAAAATTTTAAATTCTTTTTTTAATTTATTTATTATTAAAATTCTAAAGTAAGGAAAAACAAGTCCAAGTTTACTTTTTTTTAAAAAAAAATTCAATCTACAAATTACCCGCATATTTATGAACTCTATTCGCATAAATCGCAATCTACACGCTGGCCAATTGCGAGTTCAATTTTTTCTGGACTCCACGCATGCGGACAAACTCAATTAACAAACCTAACCATTCAAGACTGACTCGCAACCACCCCTACACTGAGGTAACCTTCTTCCGCGGGCTTTATTATCATTGGCTTTTATTAAACGATTACCAGTGGGTGGGTCTCATACCATTTACGTGAACCAATTTTATGCACCTGTTTTTTTATATTATATTATATCATATTATTAATTTTGAGGCGATAGGGGGATTGATTGGGCTTATGAGAATGACACCTTCATTAAAGTGTCAAGCTGGGATGACGAAAAAGTCTTTGATTACAGAAAATTGATGAATAAATATCTTTCTCTCATTTGACTTGGCCCATTTGGTACTGTTATTTTGAGAAAAAATTACAGATTAGTGTAATTGTAAGAAAATAATTATAAATCAATTGTAAATTTTATTAATTTTAATAATAAAAAATATAAGTTTTTTTAATATTTTTTTAAAGAAATTTATACTGAATTATAATTTTCTCTTATTTTAATTAGGCAGATACTATATTCTCGGAATACATAAGAGACGGATCTTTTTAACGATGTCAGATATAATTGTTCAATTCAATCAGCGTGTGGTAATTGTATGGTTTTGAGATCCCAAGCTGAACTCTCTCTAGGGCTAACATTTGGTCTATAGCGCATATAGTACGACGAACCTTTCAGATATCAGCGAATCGTATCCAATGTCAAAAGTGTGAATTCAAATCCCTGTCTATGTGAAAGTCCATACCTTACCATTAAATGATTAAATAGCTCTGTAGTGTGCCATCTAAGGATGACCTTTGAGATATTGACTTCTTAGGGTATAACCCTAGAGTTCTCCTCCCTATGATTATGCTTCTTTTTTTTTTTTTTTTTTTATTATTCAATTCATTAATTAATTTATATTTTATTGTAGCTAAAAGTTATTTTGAAAATTGATACCTCCACCACCATACTATTACTGTCTCAACCACAACCACCATCACTCCACCTCAACCTTATTAATTTTGCCACCATCATCATTTTCATCGCCATTGTTGCCACCACTATTGTCGCACCACTACACCACCCTAATAGTTTTACCTCCACCTCCACCTCCACCTTACTGCTGTCACTACCACCACTACTAATGCAATCATTAATGCGTTAATTTTAACAATGCAATCCAAACATAAGAAACTATTTTCTATGAAAAACATTTTATGAAAAAAGTTTTATATGGAAAATATTTTCCGTTGAAACAAACAAAACTTAAGTAAAAGTTAAATTTGGTATCTAAGTTTTTATTTGCTTCTTCTCATGTCATGTATTTGTCATTTTTCTATTTAAAACAAAAATAAATAAATAGGATTTGAACATTGGACATTAGGTTTAATAAAAAAGTCATGGTACACAAATATTGTGTACTATTTTTACTTATTTAAATTACACATGCATTATGTAATATACTAATTTCTTTTAAAATAGAATAAAAATATAATTAATTTCATAATTTTAATATCATTATACCAAATTCTCCTAAAACTATAATCACATAACACATAGGTGTCGTTTGGGAAGAGCTCATTTGGGCTCTTTTGGCTCTTTGAGTCACAAAAGACAGAATAGGCTATTTGAGCTACAACAGACAAAACATTACATCCAACCCATAATCATTACACTCTTCTCTCACAAAAAAAGTCAAAAAAATCAAAAAGTCAAAAAGTTCTTCTCAAACCAAGCTTTTGAGCCTAGGCTCAAATAGTCAAAAAAGCCAAAAAATTAAAAAGCCAACCTACTTATCAAACGGAGGCATAATTGTTTACCAATATATGAAAATTGATTATGTCAGCAATTTTTAAAAGAAAAATACTTGGGAGCACTAATTAGTGCTCCCACTAATTAGGTGGCAGTGGGTCCCGCCATTAATGATGTGATATTTTGGTCTTGGAGTTGTATTTTTTTTTTTTTTACTTTTTTAATGTATTAGTACTATTAGTGGTGATGTTTTTAGTGAGATGAATCATTGTTGTTTTTAAAATTGAAATGCCACCATGAAAGAACTACCTTGATATGTGGGTCAACTCAATGGAGACAAAACAGAGATACAGATGTCGAATCAGACCAAAAAAAAACATGTGAGGCGCGAGACCGCGTTACAGTAGTATTTTAAAAAATTGGTCAGAAGTTAATTTTTTTTTTAATTTTTTATATAAAAAAGTAAAAGAGTAACATGATAAAAAAAAAATTTATCAGCCTCCCAAAAGTAAAAATAGTTATATGTTTACCTTTGTTTAAAAAAATAAATGATAAATATAATTTTAAAATATATATTATTTATTTTTTTAATATAAATTTAATTCAAATATATAATTATTGATATTCGATAATTTTAGTTTTTTATAAAAATATTTTAGTCAATAAATTAAAAAAATAAATGATTCAGAATATTTTACTCAACGGGTTTTGCTCCCTATTAATATTCAATATGTTTTGTTTTTTCTTGTATTTTGAAGGAAATTTAGGTTATTTTTGAATCACAGATTTAAGAAAAAATTTAAAAAGAATAAATATATATATATATATATATAAAATATAAGTTATTTTTAATTTTTTTTAATTTTTTCCCATTTCCCTTCTTTCGAATCCCGATTCAATTTCATAGTTCAAATACAGCACTAATAAATTCAAATTAGGACTGAAGACTTCAATTTCACCCTTTTTCCAGCCGCAACCATGTTATTTCCTTCTTTCTATCTACTCCTTTGTAATTAATGAGTGAATTGAGGAAGTAAAAAGACTTCTTCGAATTAAAACTTAATTTGACTTGTCAGCATTGAATATTATTTTTATTCAAAACCATTGTCAAAATAGGATGATTATAAATTATTTGGTCAGACTAACATTTCTAAAATAATGTTTTTTCAACTAACGGCTAGACAAAGTAACACCAATTCAAACTAATCTTCAACCTCAAATTTTATTCAAGTTCTTTGTCAAAATACATAAAACTATTTTATTCTGAAATGAGAGAAGTTTATCCTAAATTAATGGTGATTGATTGTGGAATTTTCATCTATAATTAGGGCACGTCAACACATTTTGTTCAATCCATTAAATAAACAAGAACATCGATCTTGTTATCATCTTTGTTTAGCCATGTATATATATATATATTAAGTGAAAGAATAATTTTATGATCGGTTTAGTAGTTAGAGCACCATGATTTTCATTTGTTTACTAGTAATTTAACCATATGCTTTTGAATTTATCTGTAAGTTGTGTTTTCTTTCGATGGATGCATTCTAATGCATAACTGGACAGTGCTTTATTAGGAAAAATTAACATGATTAATAACATTTAAACACGCTTTTTCTAGAACTATGACCGAGTATTTTGATCCATTCTTGTTAAAAAAGTGATTAACATACTTAAGAAAATCTAATTACCATGTGACTCGTTTTTTATATATTTCTTTTGTTGTAGATGGTAAACAGGTAGTAGAAGGATTACAACAAAACAGATGTTTCCATCAAAGACAGCGGGACCCCCTCCATAGGATTGGGCATTGGTTTATCCGAATTGCTCAACCCGTCCAATTTGAACCGATTCGCATATAAATGAATAGTTTTGCAAACACAATGCAACTGGATACGGTTTAGAATATGACATAATTGCAGGTTGTGGCTCAACCAGCACTCGCAAGAACCAGTCAGTACTGACTTTTTTTTTTTTTTGGATCATTGTTATTTTATTATTGCATTTTGGATGAATGTAAAAGTTAATGAAAAATAACTTTTGGGTAAACTTAAGATTATGAATAATTTTACTTTAATTGTATTGTTGGATAATAGATAGTGATGAGATTGATGATCTAGTTTAGGATTTTGAAAGAAGTGCCTGTGTTAGTTTATGATTTGATTTAAAAATTTAAAATTTTGAATGATTTGTTTGTGTTAAGAATTGATTTTGTTGTGTTTTTAATTTTATAAATTTTAATTCATTAATTATTAATGTTGGAGTATTTTAGAAAATGAGGGGAAAATGATCCAAAATAAATATTTAGAAAATGGGAAAAAAAATTCCAAAATAAATTTTTAAAGAAAAAAGTACAATCTATAAACCGTCTGTATATCCGCGAACCCTATCCGCACAAACAGCAACCTGCAATCAACCTGCATTGTGGGTGATTACAGATTAAATTTTTTTCAAACCATATACATATGAATGGGTTTAAACCAATTTGTAAATGTCTAAAACTGAACCACGACGACCAACCCCTGTCAATGGTTATAATTCCTAGCCATTCTTGCTAACTCGTGCGCAAACTTGTTGCCCTGCCCCCTACATGAATAAGCGCCGAAAATATCTGCTCACCCTCATAACTTGTAACAAAATATATATATGATCATGCCCGCATAAAATATCAGTGTCTTTATTAAACTAGTTTTTTTTTATTGTTTAGTTAAACTAGTGTGCGTACCGGATTCTGCACTAGATGAAAGTTGATCGGGGCCCCGCACTCGGTTGGACTGTCCAAGAACTGGGGTTCCTGCCACAAGAAGCACCGTTAGAGATACCCGGCCGGGGTTGGCCGGATAACCCGTCTGGTGTGGGAATTAGTGATCGGAGAAGAAGTGCATATAGAGTTGAATCTATCTCTATGTGTCAGTTTGCTTGGAATAGTTCAGTTACCTTCAATGTGAGGTTCATGTTGTATATATAGTGTTCCTCGCTTGCTTCTCAAGGTGGGTTCATGGAGCTTGGATACTGCCAGGTGTCCTTTTAGCATTGCTCAAGATGGGGGACCACCTGGTAGTTATCATTGAATGCATATACTCATTGTAGTCATGCTGATAACAAACCACATTCCTTTGGTTCAACTACTTCCCTGATTCTAGGTGTAGGGGACCAGCTGAGGTGGCAACTTGCACATGCACACATTCACAACTTTCACGTTTCCTTGCAAGGTTTCCTTAGCTCGGTACCGATGTGCCTCAGCTCGGCATCATCATGCCTTGTCATGGCCTTTCGCAGGATCATTCATTGAGATGGGCTGATCCATTCGGATATCTTTGTATGGGCTTGGCCTGTCTTCTGTTCGGCTCATAGGTTCAATCTTGCAGCTCGACCCAGCCCAGCACTATGGCTGGACTAGCCTTTCCACTGCGGGTTGGGCCCAAGTGCTTGAGAATATGGGTAGACCGTTGATCATGAAGTTGGGCTCAATTGGTTTGCCCATATACTCATCTAACCCACTTGGATTTGGACTTCAGTGGATTGGGCCGACCCAAGGCTTGGACCCGACCCATTTCACATTTAGCCCTTTCATTTGCCCCCTAGCATGCGCTAAGGTTCCCCTTGGGGGGAGCTATTGTTCTGCTTCCCAAGTGTCGCGTCGTTTCGATTTTCCCTAGTTCGGCCTTGGTGACGGTTCAATCTTGACACACAATCCCTACATGCGTCCTTTCATGGTGACAAGTGGCAATGTGAGATAGGCATGCAGAGATAGTGCGTCGATTCCATACCGAAGGTCGTGCTCCGTATACCTGCGTGTCGGCTGGTGCAATTAATGCTTTGGCTGTCAATACAAATTCCTTTATCTGCTTTTTCGTTCCTCTAGAGAGTTTCAAAGAGAGAGAAAGGACTCTTCCCGTTCCTCTGAACCAGTCCCGTTGGTGCTTCTGCTCAGACTTTTTTCGCCGCTGATCTTGCTCTGCTACCATTGCTCTAATCTCTATAAGTCCTCTTGTGACTCTTCTTCTCTTGACTCTTTCTGTCTTAGGGGTTGTTTGGGGTGTCCTAAATAAGTGCACTTTTTGTCTTTTTGTACTAAAAAGTTGAGGGAAAAAATATGGATGTTTGGGTTAACTTTTTGACTTTTTATGAAAAAATGTGTAATAAAAAATTGTAAAAATTGGTTTGTAGGGAAAAATTAGAATTGGGAGTTGTGCAGCCATAATTGTTGACTTTTGGTGAATAGTGTTAACTTTTTAACTTTTTGAGTAACTTTTTGGCTTTTTGAATTTTTTCATACTACCCAAACTTGGCCTTAATCTTCTTGTTTGGCCCACTCCCTGTCTGTGTTCCACACTCTGTTATCTGAGTACTACCTCTGTCCCATTAGGTTTGTTGAATAGGGAAGTTCTGCTCACTGGTTGATACCCCCGAGGCCATGGCTATGTTCTGCCTGGACTATAATATTCCCAACGACGTTACCCTTTCATTGGCGAAAGTAGACGCCAAGCGTATGGGCACGAGGAATACTGTCGTTTTTCCCATCGCGGCCATAGTCGAGGGAGGGGTTTGGTTTCCCCTTGACCCGTTGGTGCGCCGGTTTCTGCATCAAGTCCAGTTAACCCCAATGCAAGTATCTGTGAACCTTTTCCGTGTTATTTGTGGCGTGTCTGCCCTTAATAGACGATTGGGTTTGAACCTTGACATATGGGATATCTTAGGTTGTTATACTCTTTCTCATAACAAAAACCGTAGCACGTATTACTTGCGTGTTCGCTCGTTTGATTGCCATTTGGTTACAGGGTTGCCCGATTCGGATAAACACAACGATGATTTCTTACAAGTTGGTGGAAACTGGGAGTTTCCCGCCGGAACTAAGTTTCAGTCTGAGCGGATGCCCTAGAAAGACGGCTATCCAGGTTCGGGCCTCTCCTTCTAATGCCTTTTGTATTCTTACTTTATTTTGAATATTGCTCTAATGGGTCACTTTTTTTTTTTTTTTTTGCAGAGGCCTCTTGTTTCCAACGTAAACCGAACCGAGAGAATACTGAAGCCATAAAAGCTGCCCTGAGGTATAAAAAGAGATCTGCACCCGAGTTATTGGATTACCAGTCTACTTACCGCTCCACCATTCCAAAGAAGGCGAGGCTCGCTGCTGCCCTTTTGGACTCTGATACTGAGACTAACACATCTTTCACTCCTTTGGTCACGAGTCGTCGCAGGAGTTAAGGTGCACTTTCTAAGAGAGTGCCCTCCCCTGCCCCCAGTTTTTCAGGGGACGGGTCTGTGGCGAAGAGAAGGGTGTTGGTAGATTTAGAGGCCGAGGCTTTCGGAGCCTCCGATGCTTTGGAAACCCCTCTGGAAAAGACCGAGGCGAAGAGCCTCATGGAAGTGAAGATGGAGGTGGGAGCTTCTGGGACCCCTGCGACTGCTGCCGAGCCCTCAGCTTTAATCGCTGCGTGAGCAAAAAAGAGAAGAAGAGAGGCTGGCAAAACAGTGGTGGGGGAAGC
Source organism: Camellia sinensis (assembly GCF_055761805.1). NCBI lineage: Eukaryota > Viridiplantae > Streptophyta > Magnoliopsida > Ericales > Theaceae > Camellia > Camellia sinensis. The sequence continues at coordinate 85,216,506 of NC_138972.1, forward strand.
TTCTGAGGATCCTGCTGAGGATGAGGCTTTTGAGAAATGGGAGCCGCCAATGTCGCATGAGAGCAGACCCATTTCCACTTCTGATTCAGTTGTCACTTCACAAGATTTTGCCTTTGATTTGACTAAGTTTTTGTTGATGCCGGTTGACATGGCTGATCATAATGGGCCCCGTGATATTCCTATCCTGAAGGGGACCCTTCAAATGATGACTGCTGTAAGTGCTTCCTCGTTTTACTTATCTTTATTGTTGCGTTGCTGTCTCATTTTCTCTTAATTCTTCGTTGTCTTTTGCAATGTATCCAGAGAATGCATCTGTCCATTACCCGTGCTGAAGAGCTAGAAAGGGCTGTGCTGGAGGCCGCAATGAACGCTGAGAGACTGGCGGTAAGCTTGGAGACAGAGAAGGAAGGACGCCGAACCGCAGAGAGGGAAGCATTTCGTTTGAATAAGATTGTCGCTTCAGCTGAAAAATCGAAGGAGGCTGCTATTGGGACACAAGCTCAACTCGAGGGGAAGGTGGCCGAACTGGAGGCCGTTATTGCCGTGATGGTTGCCGAGCGTTCTGCGCTGGAAGCCAAACACTGGCAACAGGGTTGGGATGAAGCTGGGGCCGCCTATAAGAAAGAGGTGCTAGTGCTGCGAGATAAGCTCTTTCTAAAGGGTTGGACGAGTGCTTTGGCTGCTGCGTTGGTTCTTGAAGGCTCTTCCCTGTTTCAGGATGTCTCTGTTCTTTTGAGATCCTTGGGTTCAAAGACTGTTTCCATCCTTGCTGTTCTTCCAGCCGGAGTTTCCCCAGAAACTGATTCTGCAAACAAGACCCAGGACAGTAATGTTGTCGCTGAAACGGTAGATGTTGAAGGGATTGAAACCCTAGAGACCGAAGCCGCGGGAGATGTGGTTAAGAAGGCTTCTACTTCTCAGGAAGTTGGAGCTGCCTCTACTTTTCCTCTCGTAGACGGCCTGGACAAAATTGTTGATGCTGCTCCTGAGTTTCCCTCTGTTAATGAAAATTGATGTTGAAAGGATTTGAACTTTTTTACTTTTTTGTTTTGATGTATTGTGGCTCGGTCTCCATGACGAGCTTTCTTTCTGCACTTGCCAAGACAAATTTTCTTTTCTCTTTTCTTTTCTTTGCTGCTAGTTATGAGGCCATCTGTGCCTTTTGTTGGGTGATAGAATTTTCTCTTTGAACTTGTAATCTGATGTTGTTTGGCTTTTATGTCTGTATGTTTTCTATACTGCCTGCCCCCGGTCGAGCGCTGTTGGGACCTCGGGGCCAAATAGATGCTCGGTCTGGTTCTGTACTGCTTTTAAATAGATGCGCTGTCTGATTTTGTACTGCTTGCCCCTGACCGAGCATTGTTGGGGCCTCGGGGCCGAACTGATGCTCGGTGTGGCTTTATACTGTTTGCCCCCAGCCGAGCACTGTTGGGACCTCGGGGCCGAACTGATGCTCGGTGTGGTTAACGGATATGTGGTATGGCTGTGCTTGAGTTTGTAAGCGGATCTTACTTAGGTCCAGGTTGGTTTTAAAATAAAACAATTGTTTGCCCCCACCTGGAGCTAAGTAAGATTGGTACTGAAGATTGTGCTCTCAGATAGAACTGCTTAAGTTTGTTGCGACTTTGATAGCGCAGATGCATTTGAATGAGATAAAGGCATGAAAAGATGTCTTACTCAAGTCCAGGTTAGTTTGAAAGAACAATTGTTTGCCCCCACTTGGAGTTGAGTAAGACTAATGCTGGAAGTTTGCTCTTGACAGAGCCTGGTCACGCTTGTTCCACCTCTGTTTGTTTGAATCAGTACTGAAGTGTTGACGTGTTGGTACTTAAGGAACTCTGTGGAATCAAAGACGTTTACTTAAGATATGTTTGTGTGGTTTCCACCAAGCAATTCCACTTGGCTAAAGTCCAATTTAGTTGCCAAACATTATTCCACCAAGCAATTCCATTTAGCATGTTTGAGTGCTAACCAAATTTAAATTCCGTCCAGTCGTTCTGAAACTAAGTCCAGTTGGGTTAAGACCAAAGTTAATTCCGTTTGATAAACATCAGAGCTAATTCCATTTGGTGAGGACCAAAGCTAATTCCGTTTGATAAACATCAAAGTTAATTCCGTTTGGTCAGAACCAAAGCTAATTCCGTTTGGTCAGAACCAAAGTTAATTCCGTTTGATAAACATCAAAGTTAATTCCGTTTGGTCAGAACCAAAGCTAATTCCGTTTGATAAACATTAAAGCTAATTCCGTTTGGTCAGAACCAAAGCTAATTTCGTTTGATAAACATTAAAGCTAATTACAAGAATTTGATAAATTTGAGAGAAGTGGGGAAGCATTTGTATTGGTCAACAGATAAATGCCTTTACATTCTGATAGAGAAGTTGGGGGACAATTCTATTGATAGTATTTCTTGAGATTTACTACGTTCTAGGGCCGAGGTATAGCTTTGCCATTCAGATCCTCTAGGTAGTAAGCTCCATTTCCAACAACGACTGTGACTTTGTAGGGACCTTCCCAGTTAGGCCCAAGTTTGCCCTCGCTAGACACCCTTTTGTGATCCATAACTTTCCTCAAGACCAGTTCTCCTGGTGTAAATTGTCTTGGGAAAACTTTTTGGTTGAAACTCTTGATGAGCTGCTGCTGATACGCTACAAGTCTGATCAGTGCTGCTTCTCTTCGGCCATCTGCCATATCTAGTGCTTATGCAATAGCTTCCTTGTTACTGGTGCTCTCAAACAATTCAGACCGAAGGGTTGGGAGGCCGACTTCGAGTGGGATGACGGCCTCCATTCCATAAGTTAGTAAGTAAGGTGTTTCCCCCGTTGATTGCCGTGCTGTGGTTCGGTATGCCCATAGCACGTGGGGTAACTCTTCAACCCATTTTCCTTTGCATGCTCAAGCCTTTTTTTTACTCCGTTGATGATGGTTTTGTTTGAGGCTTCTGCCTATCCATTGCTTTGCGAGTACCCTAGAGAAGAGTTCCTATACTTAATTTTGAGGTCGGCACAAAACTTTCTGAAGACCTTACCATCGAACTGTGTTCTATTATCCGCAATCAGTACCCACGGAATGCCAAAACACACCACCACATTCCTCAAAATAAACCGCTTCGTGTCCGCCTCTTTGATACTTGCCAGCGCCTCAACTTCAACCCACTTAGTGAAATAGTCGGTTGCAGCAATAAAGAATCGCCTGTTCCCAGTGCCTCGTGCCAATGGTCCGACAATATCCAGACCCCATTGCGCAAAGGGCCAAGGGCTGGTGAGTGGAGTGAGAGTTTTGGCTGGCTGATGAATGAGTGGAGCAAACCTTTGACATTTACACACTTTTGTACGTACTACTAAGCATCTTGTTGCATCCGTGGCCACCAATACTCTTGAGCGAGGGCTCGGTGCGCCAGCGACCTTCTGCCAACGTGGCATCCACAAATCCCATCGTGAATTTTGTAGAGAACATTCTCGACCAGATTTGGATGCACACATAGAAGATAAGGGCCAAGATAGGAGCGTCTGTACAGCTTCCCGGATGGTGAGATCCAAAATCGAGCTGACTTGTGTCTGACTTTGTTGGCTTCCTTTTTGTCTTCGGGGAGAGTACCAGATTTTAGAAAAGCAAGTATTGGATCCATCTAGCTCGGCTCTACGCTGCTGCAGAGGACTGGAGATGCAATGCTTGGCTCTGGCACGAACTCAACCTAAACTTTTCTGGCATCTTTGGTATCTACTGATGAGCCGAGACAAGCCAAAGCATCAGTATGGTCATTTTTGTCCCGACTAATTTGTTCCACTCGTATGGATTGAAACTTTTTGAGTAAGTCTTTGCCCTTGCCTGCGTACATGGCCATTCTTTCATCCCGTGTTTCGTAGACCCCGGAAAGCTGGTTTACCACTAGCTGTGAATCGCTGAAAACAAGAAGTTGTTCTGCACTGAAGTGTTCGGCTTTGCGTAAGCCAGCCAACAACGCTTCGTACTCTGCCTCGTTGTTCGAAGCCTTCCAACCGAGCCTGAGAGCCTGTTTCCAGATAAATCCTTCTGGTGAGATAAGTACTGCTCCTGCCCCCGAACCTCGGTTATTGGACAACCCGTCAACATAGAGCTGCCAGATGTTTCCGATGAAGAGTTTCCAGGCTTCCGAAGCGCAGGACTTTCCTTGTTCGGTGATGCGTGACACTTGTGCCAAACTTGGGTTCCCTGGTTCGGTACTTTGGATGGGAGCAAATTCTGCGACAAAATCTGCTAAGACTTGGGCCTTAATTGCTGTCCTGGGTTGATACCGAATATCAAACTCGCCAAGTTCTACTGTCCATTTTGCTATTCTGCCAGAGAAATTGGCTCGGCTAAATATAGATCTGAGGGGAAATTCAGTGAGGACATTGATGGTACACCCCTGGAAGTAATGTTGTAACTTCCTCGAGGCGATAAGCAGCGCGTAAGCTAACTTTTCCAATGGTAGATACCGTGTCTCGGCGTCTAGTAAAGTTTGCTAACGTAGTATACAGGCCTCTGTTCCTTGTTAACCTCTCGAATTAATACTACGCTTACGGCATGATCTGAGACTGCTAGATAGAGGTACAGCTCTTCTCTTGGCTCTAGAGTGGACAGAAAGGGGGGTGTACTGAGGTATTTTTTGAGATTTTACAGTGCTTCGGTGCACTCAGAACTCCATTCAAATGTTGCCCTTTTTTTCAAAAGCTGAAAGAAGGGCTTCATCCGATTTGAAGATTTGCTGATGAACTGATTCAGTGCGGCTGCCATTCCGGCCAGTTTCTACAGCTCCTTAGCCTTTGTTGGTACTTCAAGATCTTATATTGCTTTTATTTGGTCCGTATTCGCCTCAATTCCTCTGTGAGTGACCATATATCCCAAGAACTTCCCTGTTCCTACCCCGAAAGCGCATTTCGAGGCATTGAGGCGAAGCTGATGGTTTTTTAAGATGCCGAAAACTTCTCTCAAGTCTGTAAGATGGTCTGTAGCGAACTTACTCTTGACTACCATGTCATCTATATAAGCTTCTATGGTTTTTCCCAGTTGATCCTTGAACATCCGAGTGACCATCCGCTAGTAGGTCGCCCCAGCGTTCTTGAGGCCGAACGACATCACTCTGTAGTAGTAAGTTTCTCACTGAGTGATAAATACTGTCTTTTCTTGATCCGGACCGAACAGTGGTATCTGATGATAACCACTATAAGCGTCCAGAAAGCTCATGCACTCATGCCCTGCTGTTGAGTCTACTAGTAGATCAATGCGAGGTAGAGGAAAGCTATCTTTAGGGCAGGCTTTGTTCAAGCAAGTGAAGTCAACGCAAACTCTCCATTTTCAGTTCTTCTTCTTGACTACGACTGTGTTGGACAGCCATTGCGGGTACTGAACTTTTCTGATTGCTCTTGAAGCCAGGAGTTTTTCGACTTCGGCAATTATTGCTTCGGTGTGCTCAACTGAGGATCTCCGACTTTTCTGCATAATAGGCCGAGCTGAAGGGTTGATATTGAGCTTGTGGCAAGCAAATTCTGGGTCCAACCCTAGAGTATCATATGCTGACCATGCGAATACCTCCATATTTTCCCTCAGTAGTTTCAGTAGCTGAAGTTTCTCATCAGCGCTTAGCGAGGTACCGATAAGGAAGTGCTTTTCTGGGTCATCCTCTTTTACCAGGACTCGCTCCAAATCCTCTGTTATCTTCTTCTCTGGGGCTCTCCCTACATCTTCTAAGACTGGCTATTCGGCTACTTTTACCATCTGTAGCCGATTGTAGAGCTGCTTTGCCTTTAATGCTGCCATGAAGCAATGTTTGGACGCAACTTGATCCCTTGAGATCTGCTCTACTCCGTGTTCCATTTGGAAATGGATGAGCTGGTAGTAGGTCAAAAGGATTGCCTCCATTTAATGAATCCACGGACGGCCAAGTATGGCGTTGTAAGGGGATGGTGTATTACTTACCAAGAACTCTATCTAAAGGGTTTTTGTTCCTGCCACGACTGGCAACACTATTCTGCCAAGCAGCCATTCTGGTTGTGAATTGAAATCGACCAACAAGGCTGCTGCTGGGGTGAGGTGCTGCTCGGAGAGACCAAGCTTTCTGAACAAATCATAATACAATATATCTGCTGCACTACCTTGATCTACCAAGACTCATTTTACATCAAATCATTTCCCAATTTCCACAGTTATAATCAGTGTATCAGTATGTGGGTGTTGTATGCCTTCTAGATCTTTGCTAGTAAATGAAATAGTGCACAAGGGAAATTTAGGTACTATACGTACCTTTTTCGATGCGGGCTCCACTGACATGATCCGCTGAATTGGCACAGCCTTAGCGATCTCTTCTTTCAGTGCCTCGTCAGATTCCTGAGTCGCTGTCTCGTGGATCACATTTATTATCAACCGAGGTGGTGCTCAACATTCGATTTTGGTGGTGGGTTCCCCGGTTCGGTCACTTCCTTATCCTGATCAATGTAATCCCTTAGGTGTCCAGCTGCCACTAGGTCTTCCAAGTGTTGCTTCAGTGCCTTGCAGTTCTAAGTCATGTGCCCCCTGTCTTGGTGGTAGGTGCATCTGAGCTTCTAATTGCGCCGAGTCGGATCTCCCAACATCTTCGGCGGCCAAACAAAGAAGGGCTCTCTCCTGATCTTTTTCAAGATTCGATAGATTGGCTCTTTGAATACAGTCACAACGACTTCATGGGATTTGGACTTATCCACTTCATTCACTGCAATCCCTCGGTGTTCTCCTCGATCTGCTCTCTTTTTGTGCCGAGCTATTTGTTCTGCTGACGCTACCTTGATGGGGATCTGATCGTCTTCGAGGGGAGCGTACTGCTCAATCCTGGCACGTAAATCTTTCAAAGCTGTGGTCGGGCGCTTGGTAAGTGATTATCTCAGCTTACCTTCCGGGCGCAGACCATGTTTGAAGGACATAACGGCCATCTGCTCGCTGCACACATTTTCCTCCAAGTCATTGTACTCTTCCCAGTACCTTCTAGCATAATTGCGCAGCGTTTCCTCCTGCTCCTTCCGGAGACCGAACAGTGTATCTGGCTCTTTCGGGATCTTAGTGTTGGAGACGAACCTAGCTAGGAACTTTTCAGAGAGCTGCTTCCAGCCATGGATCGATCTAGCGGGGAGACGATCGAACCACCGAAGTCCGGTTTCTTTCAAGCTAGATGGGAAGACTTTACATATCAGTGCCTCATCTCGGTTCCATAAGGACATCATCTGTTTATAATGGCTAATATGTGTCAGCGGGTCCGACTTTCCGTCGTATGAAGTGAACTTTGGTGGGGTGAATTTCTTTAGAGGTCTCATAGTCTCAATCTCCGGGGAGAATGGCGAAGAGACGAGCCTGTCCAGCGCTCGGTGTTCTCTCTGGTGAACAGTACAGTCCAGATGATCCCGATGTTGTTCGTTCTGTCTATTGCCAATCAACCAAGTACGAAGATCCTGAGGAGGGTAGTTAGTCTGTTGGCTAACTGTCTTCTGCTTCTTGGCCCTTCTCCGACGTGACCCACGAGTGTGACTGCTTGCTGGCTCACTCTGTACTGGGATAGGCTGGCTTTGTTGCCCAGACTCATTCCTGGGGAACTTCTTCAATAGTGGCTCTCTGGATGAACTCCTCCGTCGCAAACGAGAGGGCTCTGCTTCCGTCTTCTTTTCTGTCGGATCGCCCAGCACCCTCTTAAGTTGGGCTTTCAACTCCTGTATCTCCATCCCCATGGAGTCTATGATTCGATCTCTATAATCCTTTTCCAGAAGAAAGTGATGAGAAGAACCTCCAGCGAAGGGTAATCGATGCTCGACGGATTCAGGGGTTCGATTATTGTTTCCAGTTTGTTCCTCCGGGACTGTTGGGAGTGCCAAACTTTTGTCCTTCGTTTTCTTCGTCTGTGGAGTATGTGTTGAAGGTGGAATGTCCTCAATCCCCATCGCCGGAACTGAGTGCAGAGCTCAGAGATGAAGTGATCCACGTTCAACGTACCAATTGTGCGTACCGAATTCCGCACTAGATGAAAGTGGATCAGGGCCCCGCACTCGGTTGGACTGTCCAGAGACTGGGGTTCCTGCCACAAGAAGCACCGTTAGAGCTGCCCGGCCGGGGTTGGTTGGATAACCCCTCCGGTGTGGGAATTAGTGATCGAGAAGAAGTGCATATAGAGTTGAATCTATCTCTATGTGTGAGTTTGCTTGGAATAGTTCAGTTACCTTCAATGTGAGGTTCGTGTTGTATATATAGTGTTCCTCGCTTGCTTCTCAAGGTGGGTTCATGGAGCTTGGATGCTGCCAGGTGTCTTTTTAGCATTGCTCAAGATGGGGGACCACCTGGTAGTTATCATTGAATGCATATACTTATTGTAGTCATGCTGATAACAAACCACATTCCTTTGGTTCAACTACTTCCGTGATTCTAGGTGTAGGGGACCAACTGAGGTGGTAACTTGCACATGCACACATTCACAACTTCCACGTTTCCTTGCAAGGTTTCCTTAGCTCGGTACCAATGTGCCTCAGCTTGGCATCATCATGCCTTGTCTCGGCCTTTCACAGGATCATTCATTGAGATGGGCTGATCCATTCAGATATCTTTGTATGGGCTCGGCCTGTCTTCTGTTCGGCCCATAGGTTCAGTCTTACAGCTCGACCCAGCCCAGCACTACTGTTGGACTAGCCTTTCCACTGCGGGTTGGGCCCAAGTGCTTGAGGACTTGGGTAGACTGTTGATCATGAAGTTGGGCTCAATTAGTTTGCCCATATACTCATCTCACCCACTTGGATTTGGACTTCAGTGGATTGGTCCGGCCCAAGGCTTGGACCTGACCCATTTCACATTTAGCCCCTTCAACTAGTTTCATCAAATTAGTTATCAAGTTAGTCCAGAGCGGAGGCACGAAAGTTAGAGGGCCCTGGTCCTACTAACTACGATTGTAAATCTGTAGAAATATATGTATTATATATATATATATATATATGAAACTTAAGTCTCGTTTGGGAATATGTATTTTAATAATTTTTTAATTTTTTACAAAAAAATATACAGAAAAATAAAAAAAATAATGTGACAATTTATAATGACTTTTTAACTAAAACATAAGGTTGTCAAACGAGACCTTAATTTAATTATACTTGCCCGTAATGTCGTATATTTCTATTCATGTACTTTTTAAAATACATATTTATTTCAATTTCTCTCATTTATTTATTTATTTATTTATTTGGTCATTTCTTAAAAGAGAAAAGTTATGTCATAAGAAAATTACTATGGGCTGCTCTGTTAGCTTATTTTGGTGGCTCTTGGGTGTGTTTTTGAAGTTTGTTGGTCTTAGGTTGTTCTCTTTTGTAGTTGGGTTCATCATCAATTCTTAATAGTGTGGTAGCATATAATTGGGTGAGCTTTTCGATACCAACTTATAGTTGGAATTGAGTTGTTCCACTATAATACTTTTTGCACTTATATTTTTTCTCTATTGATGTAATGTTTTTTCTTTTGCTAAATTGTGATTATGTCATAAAAGGGTGCATCGTAAGAAAGACTTAGTTACAAATTATTGTTGTTATGTCATGAATATTAAAATGTTACGAAGTGAAAAAAGTTATGAATCATTGTAATTTTGTTATAAATCATTTATGAAAAGACATAATGTATGCACTTTTTGCATGCAATTTAAAATTTTGTGTATAAAGTGCAATCCATAATTTATAATCATTCAAGTATTAGGTGAATTATGTGACATTATAGCCAATTTGTATTTTTTTTTAGTGGCGAGTCATTGAAATTCAAGTCCTTAGAACACATTTACAAAGTGTTTTCATTATTTATTAGTTTATTTTAATAATAATTTATTCATTTTAATAATTATTTAAACTGTGTAAATTTTTCTTAATCCAAGTGCTTGAACTTGTCCAATATCTTGCTTTTGGTCCCCTCCCAATCACCAAATCATGGCTCTGCCCCTGAAGTTAGTCATTTGGTTTGGCATAACCATAAAAAGTCAAAAAGTTAAAAAGTCACTATCCTATTTAAGTCACATCATCTTATTTAAGTCACATCACCTCTCTACTACATCACTTCAAACCCAGCCCATATCCAACCCATATTTCATAAAAAGTCAAAAAGTGCACTTATTTAAAAATATGTAAGAAAAATAGAAAGCTATAATATAATAAATGTCTTCTATCTATCTATCTATCTATCTATCTATCTTCTATACTATTATAAAGTGAGCACCCCTTATGGTGTCTTGAAGTCTTTGTTTCTTATGCTACCACATGTCTACTTTTTTATTTGAAATAAAAAAAAATTTAGATTAGATAGATGAGAGGAGGGGATTTGAACCTTAGACTTATGTCAAAATACTATTATAAAGTGAGCATCCCTTATGGTGTCTTGAAATCTTTGTTTCTTACGCTGCCACATGTCTACTTTTTTATTTGAAATAAAAAAAAAATTAGATTAGATAGATGAGAGGAGGGGATTTGAACCTTAGACTTATATCAAATGAATAAGACCCTTACCACTTAACTAACACACAATATATGATATATGTTTTATTTTATTTCTATTTATTTGAATTGCAAACGCATCGCGTGTGACAACCGCTAATATATATATATATATATACACACTTTTATAGAAGACGCAAAATAATATCCAAATAGTAATTTGTTGAAAATGCTCTTACAAGATTTAGAAAATCCCCATCTAAGCTGAACATCAGCAAAGCCCAAAAATTCGTGCCAAATCATCTGCTTTAGACGCCGCAAAGGCTTACACACAATTAGCCTCAACCAAAAGTTTTTTCATGTTCTAATCTATCTGTGATTGTGTTTTCGTTTTTTAATTTGATATTTATTAAAAACAAAATATTGACAAGTTTGAAAACATATAAAATTTTAAGGGTAAATTATATAAATAGTCTATGTAATTTACATGATGTGTTAATTTGATCCTTATTGTTTCAATTCACTCGATTTTGCGCCTTAATTTAACAGATTGTGTCATTTTAGTTGAATAAATAACAGTTGATAAGTTTGGTGGACGGAAAGTCTACGCAATGTGCTCTTTTGGCAACTTAGCTTGTTTGTTAAAAAAGTTGACAAGTATAAAAAAATCACATATAAAATTACAATTATATCATTTATGTTTTTTTATATTTACATGGGTAAAAATATAGGCTGTGTTTGGTTGTGCTCTCCAGATGTATTTTCACCCTCCTATTTGCGTTTCAAATTTGGATATAGGTTTCAAAATTTAATTTCACCACACAGTTCAAAATGCAACTCTACTTGCCGTTTGGCAAATTTTGCCATTTCGTCTTATCCACTTTGAAAAGCTTCCAAACGTACAAATTCTCTCTCTTCGGTCTTCTGAAAAGCTTTCAAACGTACATATTCTCTCTCTTCAGTTGTCTTCATTTTTGAAAAGCTTCACGTGCAAAGAAATTTAAAGTTGAAGATCACAGCTGAAGATTCTTTACGGGTCATCTTCCTTTCATTGAACTAAATTGTGACCTTCAAATCTAAATCATGCTTGTGAACTACCTTTCCACTCATAAATTCGCATCTATCAGCTCCCACAAATCAACTGAGTTTCACTTTGTGCTTTGTGGAAGATTCACCCTCCGGGCAATGAAACAACGACAACAAAGAGGTAAAGTAAATCACAAATTTCTTTCAAAATATATACTGGTTCTATATATAACTCATTGATTTACTGCTTTATCTTGATCTATCTATCTATCTATACTATTATAAAATGAGCACCCCTTACGGTGTCTTGAAGTCTTTGTTTCTTATGCTGCCATATGCCTACTTTTTTATTTGAAATAAAAAAAAAAAGATTAGATAGATGAGAGGAGGGGATTTGAACCTTAGACTTATGTCAAATGAATAAGACTCTTACCACTTAACTAACACACAATATATGATAAATGTTTTATTTTATTTCTATTTATTTGAATTGCATACGTATCGCGTGTGGCAACCGCTAATATATTTATATACACACTTTTATAGAAAACGCAAAATAATATCCAAATAGTAATTTGTTGAAAATGCTATTACAAGATTTAGAAAATCCCCATCTAAGCTGAACATCAGCAAAGCCCAAAAATTCGTGCCAAATCATCCGCTTTAGACGCCGCAAAGGCTTACACACAATTAGCCTCAACCAAAAGTTTTTTTATGTTCTAATCTATCTGTGATTGTGTTTTCGTTTTTTAATTTGATATTTATTAAAAACAAAATATTGACAAGTTTGAAAACATATATAATTTTAAGGGTAAATTATATAAATAGTCTATGTAATTTACATGATGTGTTAATTTGATCCTTATGGTTTCAGTTTACTCGATTTTGCGCCTTAATTTAACAGATTGTGTCATTTTAGTTGAATAAATAACAGTTGATAAGTTTGGTGGACGGAAAGTCTACGTAATGTGCTCTTTTGGCAACTTAGCTTGTACTATTATAAAGTGAGCACCCCTTATGGTGTCTTGAAGCCTTTGTTTCTTATGCTGCCACATGTCTACTTTTTTATTTGAAAAAAAAAAGAAAAAGATTAGATAGATGAGAGGAGGGGATTTGAACCTTAGACTTATGTCAAATGAATAAGACTCTTACTACTTAACTAACACACAATATATGATAAATGTTTTATTTTATTTCTATTTATTTGAATTGCATACGCATCGCGTGTGGCAACCGCTAATATATTTATATACACACTTTTATAGAAAACGCAAAATAATATCCAAATAGTAATTTGTTGAAAATGCTCTTACAAGATTTAGAAAATCCCCATCTAAGCTTAACATCAGCGAAGCCCAAAAATTCGTGCCAAATCATCCGCTTTAGACGCCGCAAAGGCTTACACACAATTAGCCTCAACCAAAAGTTTTTTTATGTTCTAATCTATCTGTGATTGTGTTTTCATTTTTTAATTTGATATTTATTAAAAACAAAATATTGACAAGTTTGAAAACATATATAATTTTAAGGGTAAATTATATAAATAGTCTATGTAATTTACATGATGTGTTAATTTGATCCTTATGGTTTTAGTTTACTCGATTTTGCGCCTTAATTTAACAGATTGTGTCATTTTAGTTGAATAAATAACAGTTGATAAGTTTGGTGGACGGAAAGTCTACGCAATGTGTTCTTTTGGCAACTTAGCTTGTTTGTTAAAAAAGTTGACAAGTATAAAAAAGTCACATATAAAATTACAATTATATCATTTATGTTTTTTTATATTTACATGGGTAAAAATATAGGCTGTGTTTGGTTGTGCTCTCCAGATGTATTTTCACCCTCCTATTTGCGTTTCACATTTGGATATAGGTTTCAAAATTTAATTTCACCACACAGTTCAAAAATGCAACTCTACTTGCCGTTTGGCAAATTTTGCCATTTCATCTTATCCACTTTGAAAAGCTTCCAAACGTACAAATTCTCTCTCTTCGGTCTTCTGAAAAGCTTCCAAACGTACATATTCTCTCTCTTCGGTCATCTCCATTTTTGAAAAGCTTCACGTGCAAAGAAATTTAAAGTTGAAGATCACAGCTAAAGATTCTTTACGGGTCATCTTCCTTTCATTGAACTAAATTGTGACCTTCAAATCTAAATCATGCTTGTGAACCACCTTCCCACTCATAAATTTGCATCTATCAGCTCCCACAAATCAACTGAGTTTCACTTTGTGCTCTGTGGAAGATTCACCCTCCGGGCAATGAAACAACGACAACAAAGAGGTAAAGTAAATCACAAATTTCTTTCAAAATATATACTGGTTCTATATATCTCACTGATTTACTGCTTTATCCTAAAATTCATCCCCAAATTTATTTGTTTCAGGCGAAATTTGTGAAGCGCATTCTCGAATCAGACGGCTACTGAAGAAGCGCACATCCACCCACTCTACCCACTCCGTCACCGGTGACAACTATTCCACTCCTCTATGCTTTGGTACGTATATCATTCAATTGATCTGCTATGGAATAGCTGAGAAATAGAAATGGGTTCTCTGATCTGTCCAAACGGCGCTGAGCCGATCATCCGCTCGGTCAACTGGCCAATAGTCCTCCTGGTCTTTCGACCAATCAACTGCCACTCCTCTACTCCTACCTCTGGGTTGACCGCCACTCACCTATTTGTTGCTTCTCTTCTTATGCTTTCCTTCTGCTTATTGTGTACACTTCGTATAAAACAATCTTTTACAATAGATTTGCAATTAATATTCTGCTTTTTCTTGTTCATCTGTTTTTCCCAACACTGTTTAACAACTTCAATTAATTAATCTTTTATTCGATCTGAAACATAATTTTAGATGATTCTTATATTGATTCTGGAAACTCAAGTAATATGATAAATTATACTTAGGACTTATCTTATTATTTTTCAATATCCACTTAAGCTCAGTTTAGATGTAAATTATGTGCTGTTAGATGGATAGCAACAATTCAAATGATAATCAGGACATAAGAATGTGGAGCCCCAGAATTGAAATAAAGCTAATAAACATGTTAAGAGAAGAGGTACAAAAAAACCAAACAAAAGACCGTAGTACTGTGTGGACAGTTAAGCAGTGGAACCATTTTGCAACTGAGTTGCAAAATCTGTATGGGTTCCAATACACACCAAAATAGGTCAGACAAAAATATCAGCGACTAAAAGCTGATTACCAAACTTTCAAGCGACTTCAGGCACAGACCGGTCTGGGCCCATTGTAGGAACGGTTATTGCACCTGATAATTTTTGGGATAAGTATTGAATTAACTTATACTGTTTTTAATTTTTTTTTGTAAAGTTTTATGACATGTACAATACACTTATATACAAAATTTTCAATTGGAGGTAGGCAACAAAAAATGTAAAGAAATTCAGGATAAAAGGATTTGAGTATTTTCATGAAATGGCCGAAATTGTTGAAAACTGTTATGCCACAAGGGCCTGGGCACGTGCATCCACACAAGGAGCCCCTGACTCTGATGAAGAGGATGAAATGCTTAACAATTTTGGTCACCTGGAGCTAGTAGGAGTGATGCAGCTGAAGCCATAGTTGTTGACTCATTTGGCGATGAGTACATGGAACCATCTAAGGGCAAACGTTAGAAGAGGGGCCTTACAAATAACCAGACTGACAGTGAACGTTCTAAAAGGTCATGGTCAAGTGGCTTTGATGATGTCTGTGCAACTTTCACTACCTACGTACAGGCAAAAACGAAACAGTCCCGTGCACGATCAACAGACACAGAGGCCGTAAGTACAAGTGGTGATGACTATTCCCTTGATGTATGTCAAAATGTCCTGCTAGAGTTTGGGGACATACCACCGGCTCAATGCGTTAGGGCACTGACACTATTCAAAGACAAGGAATGACGGAGATTTTTTATGCGTACTCCTACACATATGCGTCTAGCTATGATCCTAGCTTTGTAGTCAAGGGAGAAGTTGTGGCTTGATAGAGTTTGCGGTTCTCTTTGTGGTTGTGCAACATGATTTAATGATTTCTGTTTTATTTTTTATTTTTTGGCACCTGATGACATGCTGTTTTTTATCCTTCTTTGTATGTTTATTTTTATATTTTTGTGACACTGTTTTTATTTTATATTTAGATGCGATTTTATTCTTATGCGTTCATTCATGTCTGTTTCCTTATTTCTACTTCAACTTTCAATTTTACACACAGCATACAATATGCAATAGTATGTATGACAAGATGAGTAAATATTAATATATTTTTTCTTCGCATGCATATTTCCATTTAGTTTGATAAATGATTAAGGTTGACAAATTGTAGACAGTGGTTAATTTCAGTTTCACCAATAATGGTAACAGTTATCATGTTGTTAATTATTTATTATAATTATGTCTTTATTGTCATGTAGCCGAAATAATATGTCATCCTACATAGAAAACAATGCAATGGTAGGCTCATCAGAGGAGGATGGGGTTATTGAATATTTTATGGACTTTTTGATTATTGCTTTTATGAATAAACATATGAATGCATCAACTAGTAGACGACCGTATTGAACTTGTTCATTCAAAGGTGATGATTACATCTTCAGTTTATTAAATGGCCATTTTGAAGCAATGATGGCCATCATGCAAATGGATGCCCAAACATTTATTTTATTGAAAGACACCTTACTTCAAAATGGCTTTGTCAAAACTGAACATATGCATATCAATGTCGAGGAATCGCTTGGCATTTTTTTGTACACATTCGCACAAAATGACCGGCATAGACTACTGGCCGATAGATTTCAACAGTCCACTAAAACTATTTGTCGGCACATCAAAATCATTATGCGGGCATTGTGCAAGCTTGCATCAACAGTTATCAAACCACGTAACTAAGACGAGATATCGGCAAAAATTTTAAATGATAAGAGACTTTTTCCCTGGTTCAAGGTGTGACTATATGTTTGTCTTGTAAATTTGCAATAACAGTAACGAAAGAATTTTTTTGTTATGTTTTCAAAGTAATATCTAGGTCCGTTTTGCGTTTAATGTCAAACTAATAAATTTCAAGTAGGATTAAATCGGAGCTGTCGACGACACATTGGTGAATGCGTGGGTCCCTGCCTCAAGACAGAATACATTCTGTGATCGCAAAGCCACAGTATCGCAAAATGTACTCGCAGCTTGCGACTTCGAATTGTTGTTCACAGTTATCAATTCTGGATGGGAAGGAAGCATCCACGACAACGCAATTTTTAGTTGACTCAATTACAAGAGCTAATCTACATTTCCCATACTCACCGCATGGTGAGTGTCACCAAATAACATACTGTACTTTCTTAA
Source organism: Camellia sinensis (assembly GCF_055761805.1). Classification (NCBI taxonomy): domain Eukaryota; kingdom Viridiplantae; phylum Streptophyta; class Magnoliopsida; order Ericales; family Theaceae; genus Camellia; species Camellia sinensis. The sequence goes on from NC_138972.1 coordinate 85,233,300, forward strand.
ATGTTGATATTTGTGTACATATATTCGACAGAGCATTATAAGCATCATTTACATGTAGGCAAGTACTATTTGATGTATGCCAGGTTCATGAACATGTTTGGATTTCTTGTCCCATTTCGTTCCCAACGCTATCACTTGCAAGAGTTTCATGGCCGCCATTATTCTGGACCCAAGGAATTATTTAATCATTGGCATTCGTCGTTACACAATGTCATAGAAAGAACATTTGGTATTCTGAAAAGCTCTTTCCAATATTGCGGTCTATGCCAAATAATAAGTCCACACGACAAAGACCGCTCGTGATTGCATGTTCTGTTGTGCACAATTGGATCCGTTTGCATGCAGTTATGGACTCATTCTTCATGGAAGCTGATAATGAAATGGCAGCAGAAGTAGCAGCAGACGAGTTTGTTGGAGGCCAACCTCACTATGTTGACATGTCACAACATGAGTTGATGAACCAATCAAACTTAAGGGATGCAATTGCTACTGCTATGTGGGAAAATCATGTTGGTCATCGATAGATTTGTGATATGAAGAAATAATGTGAATTTGGTAGTATTGTATGTATTATTACATTCGTCTTTTTATTTATAATGTGTAAAACGCAATTGTAGTTTGAATCGTGCTCTTTAAAAGTTTTTTTTTTTTTTTAAAAAAATTTAAATTCTCCATTTTTTGTGTGTCACTCATTATAGTATAATAATACTGTAATTATATTTGTCTCTGATTGTGGAGTAGTTCAAATAGTTATATGTTCAAATAATTTTGGTCATATTTTCCGGAATTAAATTGGTGTGAATTTTTTTTTTGGTCCTATTTTATAAGAACTACTTAAATTTGCACACATTTCAAGGAAAAAAAACATCTCTACATAAATTGTATGAATGTAATACTATTGCAAAAAAATAATAATAATTAAATTTGAGATTGATTTTAAATAGTAGTATAAATATAAAAAAAAATAACGAATTGTTTGAATTTTTTTCTTTCAAATTAGGGCAAATAAAATAGAACTTTTATAAATACGAAGTTGAGAAATCATAATGGTTACATACGTGTAAAAAATGTACAAATCCACATCATCAATCTATTTTAATTCTATTTTTTGACTTAATTTTTTTTAAAGATAAATTACACTTTACACTCTAAAAGTGTTATCCAATTAGCATTTTGACTGAGAAAGAACATTTAATATATATATATATATATATAGGACAATTATTTAAATACTTTTGTCAATTTTTGAAAGTTGGTAACGGTGGATTAATTTTACTTTTAAGTATAAAAAAAAAGATTTTAAATTCATCTACCCTGGATAGAAATAAAAATTCAACCATAATTTAGTAGAAAAAAAAAATATGGCTGTAGACATTTTTGTTGTATATTATCTAAAAAAAAAAAAAAAAAGTGGCTTATTCGGAGGATTTAAAACTGTCCACATATTTAAAATGAATGCATAATGGTCCTATTGAAGGGTTCGCAAAGGTTACGTAGTATCAAATGCGGTACCAACTTATTTTTTGTTGGCAATTAATTTTTTGAATTGAATTTTAAAAAGAGTTTAGTTATGACTGTTGAGATTGTATGAATGTAATACTATTGTCAAAAATAATAATAATAATAATAATTTTGAGATTAATTTTAATAGTAGTATAAATTTAAAAAAAAAAGAGTAAGAAATTCTTGAACTTTTTCTTTTCAAATTAGGACAAATAAAATGGAACTTTTATAAATACGAAGTTGAGGAATCATAATGGTTACATACGTGTAAAAAATGTATAGATCTACAACATCAATCTATTTTAATTCTATTTTTTGACTTAATTTTTTTAAAAGATAAATTACGCTTTACACTCTTAAAGTGTTATCCAATTAACATTTTGACCTAGAAAGAACATTTAAAAAAAAAAAATTTGTGATCCTTCAATTTACATACATTGTCAATACTTGAAAGTTGGTAACGGTGGATTAATTATATTTTTCACAGAAAATACCAAAAGTATGTTATCTTTCATATCAAATTTAAAATTTGGCAACAATCCTTTTTAACTCATCTTTAATAATGTATTATAACACTATCAAAATTTAATTAGCACTGTTTTTTCTTTTGTTTTATTCTTTTGTTATCGGTCTGATCAATCTGATCAATGTGATTGCTTGTCATTTCATCACGTCTTTCAGTGTCCAGATGAAACTCACCAAATTGTTGAATTAGTGAGTTCTGAGCGGCGACAAATGCATCGAACCAATTACTCAATGCATTGAACCGATTAGCCATTTGTTGTTCCCATTGAACGCGCTTCTTGTTCCATCGCCAAATAATCAGTCTAGTATTGGGGTTGTTCATTTTGTGGCATGGCATTGTCATTGGAGTCTTTGGGAGCATCATCTATTGGTGCATTTGTAGCATTAATAGATCCCAATAATCAATCCAGTATTGGGGTTTAGTTATTTTATTGTGATGTGACATTATATACAAATATTAATCAAAAAAGTCAAAAGTAGCTTTTTATCAACTTCTCAAATCACTTTTTTAAAAAAGCCAAAAGCTTGGTTAAAAGCCAAAAGCCTGGTTAAAAGCCAAAAGCCAGCTTTTAACCATCTTTCCAAAACACCCAAATGTGTCAATTTAACCATCTTTCCAAAACACCCAAATGTGTTAATTTGGTCCCTGCTGTTTCAATTTGTCCGATTTTGACAAGAATCAAATTGACACATTGTATAAACTACATGGACCAAATTGATATATAGTTTGACTTTCCGTCCACCAAACTTAACAACCGTTATTTATTGGACTAAAATGACATAAATTGCTAAATTAAGGTGCAAAATCGAGCAAATTGAAACAACAAAGAGAAAATTGACAAATCGTGTAAACTACCGGAACTATTTATATAATTTACCCTAATTTTAATATTTATTTTTCATTTCCATGAGATTTTTTTTTAAAAACATTTTAGTGTTTTTCAAAAAGTGATTGTTTTAAAAAAAATATATTTTTTTAGAAACAATTTGTCACAAGTTTTTTTTTTTTTTTGTGATTTTAAAAAGGAAAATGGCTCGTAACTCGAATTCGGTGGCCCGAATTCGGCTCGAAACCAAAAATGACGTCGTTTTGGGTTTCGAAATTTTTTTTTCCTGCCTTTTCTTTCTCTTCCTTTTCTTTCTTTCTTTTCTTTTTCTTCTTCGTTGAACACGGGAGAAGAGCAGAGGAAGAAGAGAGGAGAAGAGAAAGAGGAGGAGAGAGGGAGAAAGAGAGATGAGGAGAGGAGATCGTTGCAGCACCACCGCCGTCACCTCGCCGCCGCCGATCATCGCAGCACCACTGCCGTCGTCTCGCCACTGCCGATCGGCACAGCCCCACCGCCGTCGCCCCCGACCCCGCCTCCGCCTCCTTCTCCCCCTGTGATTATGCTTCCTCCTCCAGTCCTCCTCCTTCCTCCTCCTCCTCCTCCTTCCTCCTTCTCTTCTTCTTCTTCTTCCTTCTTTTTCTTCTCCGAATTCGAGCCAAATTCGAGCTACCTATCGGAACCGTTTTAAAAATAAAAGCAAAAACACAATCAAATAGGCCAAATTACTCTAAGATTTTTATATTATTATAGAGTTGGATTCCCTCCTATGCATAATCTGGACTGGGGGTGATATTTAGGCCCGTGAAACTTATTATGACTCTTATTTTAATAATTTGAATTGTTCATTTTGTAAAAAAATTTAGATGTATCATCCATACACAAAAAATTAGGTCGATCTTATAATCATAGCCCATTTAATTTATCATATTTATCACTAAAAAAATGAATAATCTATTTTTTAAAACACATTTTTCTTTAATTTTTTTTGATACAAATGTCATAAATTGAATAGGTTACAACTATCGGATTGACTTAATTTTCTATGTGAATGGTGTACACAAAAGATCCTACTAAATGAGCAGTTCAGATTATCAAAACGGAATCCGTGGTGGGTCCAATGGTTCCGGATGGCACCCTATAATCTATATTATGGACAAGAGGAAAGTTTAGATATATTATTATGTAAGATTACTTTAGATAAAGCTAATAATACTCCAGAACGTTGAATAAAAAATTTCATCAAATTTGAATAAAAAATTTGATTTGATGTTGTTCACTCCAATGCTAAAATTAGAATTTTCATTAGATTTTTTTACATCCTCGTTGTTCGGCAGGATGTCCAGGAAAATGTCCTGGAGGTCGTCTAGACCTGAACAAAAAAGTTGTCAAAGTTGCTCTTGGGTGGATGAAAGACTCCTTTCATTTGATGAAAATTTGGATTTTCCTTCTATTTTATATGAATCTGATGAAAGGGTTGGAGCGCCAAATTGAAACACTTTTCATCAAATTCAAATTTGATGAAACATTTGATACTAGATTGGAGATACTCTTCCATTCCATACAAAAAAGTTGAAAACAAAATTCAGCCATAACCAGAAAGCTTGGAGCAAAAAAAAAAAAATTGCGTAACTTTATATTTTTTGAGTCATAACTAAAAAAAAAATATTGTAAACATAAGATGAAATATATTTAAATATCGCATAAGTCATAACTAAAATAACATCATAATTTAAAAAATAAAATTAATTATAACTAAAGAAAAAAATAACATAATTAGAAATGTGTATTAGAATTTTCCATATATATAGTCCAGTAGTCCAGTGGTTTTTTCAGATGAATCTGAAGGTTGAAATGTCATTATCAAGATACAAAAGGTTTGTCTGGGCTTTTTGGTTTTCTTCTGATCAACGACTCCTAATTTCAAAACACTGGACTTACACATAATTTTCAAAACATTTTGCATTTACGAGTCAATTTGCCTGTCTGATTTTGCATTTACGTTTTGCACCGAGTCCTCGTTCCTTGAACCAAGTCAATCCGGCTTGAGTAAATTTCAGGATATGCTATTGTGATCGTTGTCAGCGAGTTTATTTGTTTTGACAGAAAACAAAAATATTTGTCATAAAAATGTTTTCTATTTTTTATTTCAACATGAAATTAATGTGCTACTGATTGAATTAGTAGCCACGGGTGTTTTGACCATGTTCTAACGACTTTTAAAAAATTAACAAAATTATCGTCTTGCCATCAAATAGTCAAACTTCTCTAACCAATTAACTTTCTGTCAATGTACATTGATCAAAAAAACTGTGTCAATCTACACTGCATCACTATCAAAGACGCCACAAAAGCATTTCACATTGTAATCCTTTGCAAAAGGTTTAATTTCTGAACCACATTCTCACAAATGTGTTGTTTGTTTAAATTTCATGTTGCTCGGTCGATTGTTCCTTCAAGTGATTATGTGGTTGATCTTCAAGAGTGGTACCACCATTAGCATCATCTTCAGGGTGCAGAATCAAACCATAGCTAACAGCGACATGAAGCCACTCGGTCTCTGTGGTTAAGCTCTCATGCCCTGCCATGTACCTCTTCAGCTCAATGCCAAGGCTGCTAATTGGCTATAAAACAAGGTCCCAAAGATTAGAAAATGAGAATATCATCATCCACAAAACCACAACATATATTCAAGTGACAACTTACAAATTTCATGGGTTAAAAGGTCCAGTTCTTTAATACCATTTTGTGCACTTAATTTATTACTACCATTGGCATACGCAATGTGTATACAATTCAATAGAGTAAAAATAAATGATAAAAAAATTAGGAATATTTACATGTAGGTACTAATAAGTAGACTTATTGTCTAATAGGTCCTATGGAAAAAATTTGTCATAAAAAAAATCACTAATTATAAGTTTTAGCAACATTTATAAAAATCATGAAAAAAAAAGTCATTAATTGTCAATTTTTAGCGACATATACAAAAAATTGTCACAAAAAAATTATTTTTAATGACAATTTTATCAAGACTTATTTTCAATAATACTTGATGAAAATTAAGTCTAACTATTAGGATCTATTGATAGTTTACCCAAAAAATTAAGACTTTGTTTGGTAGAGCTCTGGAATCTTAATTCCATCCCTTGCTTTGAATGTTGTGTTTAGTGTTGGAAAAAATGATTTTTAGAGATTTTAATTTAATATTAAAGTGTGGTGACTTTAATTAAATATTAAAGTGGGTCCTAACCATTTTTTGTGTTGGGTCCAAGTGAGCCAAAAACCATTGGGTTTTGAATAAGAAATTGCCAAGAAATTGCTTCATCATGAATAGGATTTTAAAGAGTATTTAAATCTTTTTTCTTAGCTAAAGGGTGTGAATCCTTTAGGCATCCATACTTTTTATTTTGTGGAAAGGGGCTATGGATGCTTGATGTTTTAATGACTAGCCTTAAAGGCTGGAGGCTTTTCCTCTCTCCCCTATACATGTATAAATTGAGACCCTCCAGTCAAGTTTCAATATAGAAATTTTTACTTCCATTTTACAAGTCAGTTTGCTTGATAGTTCCTATTGTGAGAGAGTGTTGCCATTGTTTTGTTCGCTAAGCTAGACAGATAGTGCTTCTGCCGTAACTGGTTTTGACCGTCGTATCCTGGGAGACAGACGCCGGGTTTCCTCAAGCACTCGACCTGTGAGGCGGCGAAATCTGTTTTAAGGAACTGCTTCCGTGCAGGCTTCGGTTTTGTCTCTTTACCCTTTATTGTTTTTTGTATATTTCTATTGAAATTTAGTTGTAATTATCAGCATATGTTCTTGGTATATAATTTGTTTTCTTCATAAATCTATTTATTTAATTTCATAATTTTGAACAACAAGCTTAAAACAGATTTTATATATCTTTCTATGAAATTGATCGAATAGCTTTATATAGACTATTAGGTTAACTTTGTATAATGTTACTAGGAATTGTTGCGGAATTGCTCACTATTTCAATAATTGTAAATTATGCAATGGTACTCTCTAATTGCTTAGTTTAATTAGAATGCTCTATTATAATTTGCATACTTAATTGTATTAGTATGATCTTGTTTTATGCGTATGGTTCATCATTTCCCTACCATGATTTGCATGAATTTTAAGGTTATAAAATATAATTTATGGATGTTGCAATTTTGACATGCTAATTCTATTCTAGTCTCAATTTGTTACATGCTTATTATTTTCTAAGCTAGATTACATAATTTAATGTATTTGGAGTTATAGAGTTTTATGAATTGTGTATATGATTAATCTAAATTATCTAATTGTGTGCATTAATATGAATTATTTAATTAGGTGCATTAATCTAAATTATCTAATTGGGTGCATTAATCTGAGTTATTTAATTAGGTGCATTAATCTAAATTATTTATTTGGGTGCATTAATCTGAATTATTTAATTAGGTGCATTAACTTTGAATTTGACTTATCTATTTGGAATTATTAGTTTAAATGTTTATTATGAATTAATTTCATTCATGACTCATGAGTATTGAACTTTATTTTAAAGTTGTAATTTAATTTTGAAGTTACAAATTGTATTTTGTTTTGGTACCTTATATTAGTTGGTTACTTATATAATTAATAGTTGGCTAGATGGTTTCAATTATTTATTATAATTAAATTTTTTAGATTATTTGTTTGTATTTTGTTGTGGTTTGCTACTAACTTTCTTTGTAGGGATACCAATGCGAAAAACAAATATAAAACCAAATGAATAGAATTTGGGATGTAAAAACAAAAATGTTTGGACTACTAACGTTTGTGTTGAATAGGAATACCTAAGCGTGGAAAAGCTTTTGGACTACATAGAATCCTTATGGATTGGCTATTTTATCAAAATGTTTGAAGCATGTTTGCTTGAGATGTAATTGATTTGTTTACCAATTTGTAGTAGTAAGTTTTATTTGCTTATATTGTTGTAGCAATGGTTTTACATTGCTTGTAAAGTTTTGGACCCTGGTTTGCTTTAACCTAGTTCATCCCTAAGAAAATTTAATTCTTAATTTGTTTATCACGGACTAGGAGTCAACATGCTCTTAAAAGTTTTGTCAAAAGGTTAACTGGGTTTTAAGTGGGACCGATGTGACCCCTCCAGTCTTCCTGGGAACTTTCTTGACCATGTTCGATTCTAGGTTTTGTGGTGAGACTAATTTTTGAACTAATTTTTCTTCTAAGGGATTTTCTAAGGGTTAAGTTTAATTTCTGGAAACACAGACAGAAGTGATATTCTGGTGTAATTTTCGAAATGGAAACTATCACTGATGCTGCTGCTACTACTAATGTTAGTGGGGATTTGAACCCCGGGGCAACTAGATTGCCAACCCCTACTGCTGTGACCTCTGTGGTCAACCCTGGTGTTACTCTGGCTGTTCCGGGAGGACCGCTTAGTCACCATGAGCGCCCAGAAAAATTTGCTGGGGAAAACTTTAAGAGATGGCAGTAAAAGATGCTGTTTTACTTGACCACACTAAACCTTGCCAAGGTTCTGAGTGAGGATCCTCCAGCCGTGGCAGAGAATGAGCCTGACAGGCAGAAAGTCATGGCGCTTGACACATGGAAGCAGACAGACTATCTTTGTCGGAACTATGTGTTCAACAGCTTGGCAAACTCACTCTATAGTGTGTTTTGTTCCAAGAGCTCAGCAAAAGAATTATGGGAATCTCTGGACAAAAAGTACAGGACTGAGGATGCCAGGGCAAAGAAATTTGTGGTTGGCCGTTTCCTTGATTTTAAAATGGTAGATTCTAAAACTGTGATAAGCCAAGTCCAGGAGTTCCAAGTGATCTTGCATGAAATTCATGCTGAGGGGATGCCTTTGAATAAGTCATTCCAAGTTGCTGTGACCATTGAGAAACTTCCCAATGGTTGGAAGAATTTCAAGAATTACTTGAAGCACAAGCGCAAGGAAATGTCTGTTGAAGAGCTGGTAGTCCGACTCCGGATTGAAGAGGATAATAGAAAGAAAGGAGGGAGTACCTCCTCAGTAAAGGCCAATGTTGTTGAGCATGGCAAATCTTCTGGGATAAGGAAGAAGCCCCCTGTGAACAAGAGCTCTAAGCTGGGGCCAAGGGGTGGTGTTGAAAAGAAGTCGGCTTACAAGCCGCAAGAACCTGGTTATCAGTTCTTTGGGAAGTGTTATAACTGTGGTAACGAGGGGCATCGGGCTAGTGACTGCCGCAAGCAGAAGAAGCCATACAAGACCAAACCTCGTGCTCATATGGCAGACTTACAAGAGCACTCCCATGAGGAGGATGATATGCACTTGTCTGCCATTGTCTCTGAGGTGAATCTGGTGGGTTCAAACCCAAGAGAATGGTGGATTGATACTGGGGCTACACGCCACATCTGCTCCGAGCAGAAACTGTTTACAACTTTCGAACCGGTTACAAACGGTGAGAAGTTGTTTATGGGAAACTTTGCTACCTCGATTGTTGAGGGGAAAGGAAAGGTGGTCCTGAAGTTGACGTCAGGAAAGGAGCTGACCTTGAACGAAGTCCTGTATGTTCCGAACATTCGTAAAAATCTTGTCTCAGGGTCTCTTCTTAGTAAACATGGTTTTCGCATGGTTTTTGAGTCCGACAAGGTCGTTCTTACCAAAAGCGGAATGTATGTGGGTAAAGGTTATATGTTGGGGGGTATGTTTAAACTCAATGTTATGACTGTTATCCCAAAGATGAATAAAGGTGCATATTCTTCTGTTTACATGCTTGAGTCTTCCAATTTGTGGCGTGATAGACTAGGACATGTGAACTTTGAATCTTTATGTAGATTAATCAAGTTAGATCACATACCATCTTTTAAGATTAATCCGAAACACAAGTGTGAAACTTGTGTTGAAGCGAAGTTGACGAGATCTTCGTTTCATTCTATTGAAAGAAGTCCAGAACTGTTGGATTTAGTGCATAGTGATGTGTGTGACTTAAAATTTATACAATCACGTGGTGGCAATAAGTACTTCATTACTTTTGTTGATGATTGCACTAAGTATTGTTATGTCTATTTGCTCAAAAGCAAAGATGAGGCGATTGACAAGTTTGTTCTTTATAAGAATGAAGTTGAGAATCAAGTAGGTCGCAAGATTAAGGCTCTAAGAAGTGATCGTGGTGGTGAGTATGAATCTCCGTTTATTGAGACTTGTGCTCAATCTGGGATTATCCACCAAACCACGGCGCCTTATTCTCCTCAGTCTAATGGAATTGCTGAGCGGAAGAATAGGACGCTAAAGGAAATGATGAATGCAATGTTGATAAGTTCTGGATTGCCACAAAACTTGTGAGGGGAAGCAATTCTCTCTGCAAATTACATTCTGAATAAAGCACCCCAGAAGAAGGTGGACAAGACGCCGTATGAGTTATGGAAAGGTGTTAAGCCTTCGTATAAATTCTTACGAATGTGGGGGTGTCTTGCAAAAGTGGCGATTCCTACACCCAAACGGGTTAAGATAGACCCAAAATCTGTGGATTGTATATTCATTGGTTATGCACATAATAGTAGTGCATATCGGTTTCTTGTTCATAAGTCTGAAATTCCAGACATACACAGGAATACCATCATGGAGTCAAGGAATGCATGTTTCTTTGAAGACATTTTTCCTTGCCGAACCCATGCAGGGGTTCCAAGGACTTTGGAGCAATTTGATGAGCTTGCCAGTGAGGATGATCATGTTGATGATCCAGGTGATGATCAAATTGAGGTTTTAGATGAGCCCAGACGGAGTAAAAGGGCTAGGACATCCAAATCTTTTGGTCCAGACTTCTTGACTTATACGGTTGAGAACGAACCTCAAACTTTCCACGAAGCTGTGACTTCTCCTGAGAGTCCTTTATGGAAAGAAGCGATCAAAAGTGAGATTGACTCCATCTTACAGAACCACACCTGGGAGTTGGTAGATTTACCTCCAGGTTGTAAGCCTTTAGGCTGCAAATGGATTTTTAAACGAAAGATGAAGGCCGATGGGTCTATTGACAAGTATAAGGCGAGGCTCGTTATCAAAGGGTACAGGCAACGAGAAGGCCTGGATTACTTTGATACGTACTCACCTGTAACTAGGATAACATCCATTCGCATAGTGATTGCGATAGCAGCTTTGCGCAATCTTGAGATACACCAGATGGATGTAATGACAGCTTTCTTAAATGGGGATTTGAATGAAGAAATCTATATGGAGCAACCTGAAGGGTTTTCAGCTCCAGGACAAAGCAAGAAAGTCTGTAAACTTGTCAAATCTTTGTATGGTTTGAAGCAAGTGCCTAAACAATGGCATGAGAAGTTTGACAATGTGATGTTGTCAAATGGGTTTCGAATCAACGAATGTGATAAGTGTATTTATGTCAAAGACACTGACAGAGGTTATGTCATTTTGTGTCTATATGTTGATGATATGCTCATTATAGGTAGTAACGATGAAATGATCAAAACTACCAAGAAGTTGTTAAACTCTAAATTTGACATGAAGGATATGGGCATTGCAGATGTTATTCTGGGAATTAAGATTACCAGAATCTCTGGCGGAATTGTACTTTCTCAGTCTCATTATGTTGATAAGATACTTGAGAAGTTTAGTGGATCAGATACGAGTGTGTCATTGACACCTGTAGACTTAAATCTACACTTTACCAAGAATAATAAAGAGAGTGTCTCCCAGTTAGAATATTCTCGGGTAATTGGAAGTTTAATGTATTTGATGAGTTGTACTAGGCCAGATATAGCTTACTCGGTTAGCAGGCTTAGTAGATACACAAGTAATCCTGATGCTTCTCATTGGAAGGGCATTGTGCGGGTGTTAAGGTATTTACGCTACACTCGGGATTATGGGCTGCATTATACTCGATATCCAGCGGTGCTTGAAGGATATAGTGATGCGAATTGGATATCAGATATAAAGGACTCAAAGTCCACTAGTGGATATGTGTTCACTCTTGGTGGGGGCAGCCGTGTTTTGGAAATCTTCCAAGCAAACGTGTATATCCAGATCAACGATGGAATCAGAGTTTGTTGCTTTGGATAAAGCAACGGAAGAAGCAGAATGGCTTCGCCATGTCATTGAAGATATTCCACGTTGGTCTAAACCTGTGCCAGCTATTTGTATTCATTGTGATTGTCAATCTGCAATTGGTAGGGCACAGAGTAATATGTATAATGGAAAGTCTAGACATATCTGTCGTAGACATAATTCCATACGACAACTACTCTCGAATGGAGATGTCTCTTTAGACTATGTAAAGTCTAAGGACAACATTGCAGATCCGCTAACCAAAGGGTTAAGTCGAGTGTTAGTCGAAACGTCGTCAAAAGGAATGGGGTTAAGGCGTTTGGAAGTTACCGGAATGGAAACCCAACCTAGTTGACTGGAGATCCCAAGATCTAGGTTCAATGGGACAACCTAATTGCGTGTAACAGTGGTATGTCACTGAGGAGGTTAAACCTCCAACCATTCCTTCTATTAGTGATACCTACAAGTGTAGAGGATAAGCTGAGCTTTTAATGACTCTTATGTGTTAAGCTGTTGAGCTAAGTATTGCAGGATACTTTAGTAGAGTCACCTATGTGAGTTTGAAGTGGGGCCGCTTCTAGAAGAATTGGACAGACCAAGATTCTTTGAAACCACTCGCTGAACCAGGCTAGTGTCCAGGGCCACACAGGGCACACCAGTGAGAACATAATGGTGGTAGGAGTAATTCCCGTGTGAGATCTATTGTCTCAGTTTACATAAACGGTAGAACAGTTCAAGATGTCTTATTCACTGATCTGCCAGTAAACTCGATAGGTTTTCACTGGGAGAGGTTCAAAGCCAAAAGCTACCTTCTCTGATGTCAGGGTTAGTCCGTTGTACTCTCTCTCAGAGTCTTTATCGTTGAACGATGTCCGTTTGTTGAGTCATTCGGTCAATTTTTATTCATGTGGGGGATTGTTGGAAAAAATGATTTTTTGGGACTTTAATTTAATATTAAAGTGGGTCCTAACCATTTTTTGTGTTGGGTCCAAGTGAACCAAAAACCATTGGGTTTTGAATAAGAAATTGCCAAGAAATTGCCAAGAAATTACTTCATGATGTTAGATTCATGAATAAGATTTTAAAGAGTATTTAAATCTTTTTTCTTGGCTAAAGGGTGTGAATCCTTTGGGCATCCATACTTTTCATTTTGTGAAAAGGGGCTATGGATGCTTGGTGTTTTAATGACTAGCCTTAAAGGCTGGAAGCTTTTCCTCTCTCCCCTATACATGTATAAATTGAGACCCTCCAGTCAAGTTTCAATATAGAAATTTTTGCTTCCATTTTACAAGTCAGTTTGCTTGATAGTTCCTATTGTGAGAGAGTACTGCCATTGTTTTGTTCGCTAAGCTAGACAGATAGTGCTTCTGCCGTAGCTGGTTTTGACCGTCGTATCCTGGGAGACAGACGCCGAGTTTCCTCAAGCACTCGACCCGTGAGTCGGCGAAATCTGTTTTAAAGAAACTGCTTCCGTGCAGGCTTCGATTTTGTCTCTTTACCCTTTATTGTATATTGTGTATTTCTGTTGAAATTTAGTTGTAATTATCAGCATATGTTCTTGGTATATAATTTGTTTTCTTCATAAATCTATTTATTTAATTTCACAATTTTGAACAACATTTAGTTAGTACTTTCAAAAATTAATTTCACACCCATTTTTCAAAACACGTCTACCCAGTTATCTCCTGAACGTCCGGAGCAATTTTTATTTTTTTATTTTTTTTTTTGCATCTGTTATTTTTATATTTTAAATAAAAAATATTTTTGCATTTTTTTTTATGAGTTTTGAATAAAATTTTGAATTGTATGTTTGGTTATGAATTATAAGTTTTTGAATGCCCTTGTTGTGAAAACTTGGAGGACATTGATCATTAATTTCGGTTTTGTCCCAACGCTACGCAGGTTTGGAGTCAAATATTCAGTCCAGAATGGCACTCCAACATGCTTAATTTGTCGTGGCCCGGATGGATCATCCGGAATGTAAAAGGAAGGAACAAATCCCCTCACCTGTTTCTTGTTACCTTGTGGACTATTTGGAAGAATAGGAACAAAATGATTTTTGAAAAAAAACACACTAATTTGCATCAAAGTGTGGAAAGTATATTTTGCTATGCTAAGGAAATTTTTCAAGCATTCAGTTTAGATATTACAACACTGCTAAAATATAAAAGTCTATCTGTTTGGTCTTGTCCAAGTGCAGGAACAATTAAACTAAACACGGATGGTAGCACTCGCCGAAATGGAGGAGGTGGAGGTTTTGGAGGACTTTTTCGAGATGAGACAAGTTCATGGATTAGTGGCTACTATGGGAAACTAGAGATATGCACCAGCCTTGAAGCGGAGCTTTGGGCTGTCTACAAGGAACTCACAATCATTCTCCAACGTGGTATGAATCAAGTGGTCATTGAAACAGATGCAGAGCAAGTGGTGCAACTGTTAAGCGAAGAGTTGAGAGAGCGATGTCCCTTTAGGGGCGTTGTGGAGGATGTGCGTATTATCATGAGAGGCTGTGACTGCACCCTCCAACATATCAAAAGGGAAGCCAACATTTGTGCAGATGCATTGGCAAAACTAGGAGAAAATCAACCAACTGAGTTACTAATTCTTAATGATCCTCCAACGGAAATCCGTAACTTGCTTATTGCGGATATTGTTCACCTCTCTCAGGAGGTTGTTAGGACATAGTTCCTTTTGCTTTTCTTTTATTTCCGATGTACCCAAAAATAAATAAATAAATAAATAAATAAGTTTTTGAATTAAATATCATATATCACATCATTCAATTCAAAACTTATAACCAAATAAATTTTTTACACTCAAATCAAAATTTCAAAACTCGTAAACTCAAAATATAACTCTATTCTCAAATCATAATTTTAAAACTCTACCAAACTTTTCCTAATATTACAATATATGTTGCTCAACTAGTAAGAACTTTTTTTCTTAAATTTAATGTCAGTTTCAAATCTTGTGAATTTTTCTATCCAAAGACTTTCACTTTAATAAAACTTTTTTATTTTAAATAGAGAAATGAGTAAAGAAAGTGGAAGAGTTCTAACCTCTGCCTTTGATTCAAGAGCAAGCCTAAAGAAAGCAGCCGAAACAAAATGTTTCCCAACCGACTCGGCCAATCTGATCTGACTAATCCAGTAAGCCGAACTCTCCATCCTATCAAACCTACACTTGCTACACCTCTCTGCACTCCGGTACGGTGTACTGGAAACTCCACCCTTAGCCACCGGAGCCAAACCCGCCATCGGAGTCCGAGGACTCGAAACACCTCCCTCCGCCACACCTACAGCGGCAATTTTCCCAATTTGTTCTTGAAAACACACACTCTTCTCTTTCTTCTTCAGCATTGCTCTGTTTTTTTCAGGGGATTTGGTGTTAAGAGAGGTTTGGGTTAGATTGGGTTGTTTTCGGGAGACTTGGATTGAAGGTTTTTTGAAATCGGACTTCTCGGCCACTGTCTTTGGGGGAACATTAGGGTTTCGAGTGGCGCCAAAGACTCGCCTTTGCCTGTAGAACAGAGGATTTAGAAACATGCAATGTAGAGATATAATAATTAGAGTAATTGGGTATTATGGGTATGTTTTACCTGTGAATGGGTTGTTCTTTGGTGTTTTGTTTCGGTGCTTGGATTGGTTTTGGGTTAGTTTTCGCCTTCAAGGGCTGAGATTTTCCTGGGTTTTGTGTAGTACATTGAAAAATTCAGATATATTTCTAAATCTATGTATATATATGTGTGAGAACAAGAAGATTAAATTGAGAACAAATTATTGAAAAAAATAAAAATAAAAAGGTACCTTGAAACCGAGTGGCCTGAATTTCCATTGCAAGAAATCAATCACTGCAGAATGAGAATTAATTTCAGTTGTGATTTTTTAACGCTTTTTAAAATTATGTTATTGTAAATAAACCGCCCTCCCTCTCTCTCTCTCTCTCTCGAATAAAAATCACAGAAAACAGATCAGTGTTTGAATTCTTTTCCCTTTGGATAAAAGATAGGCCATGTTTGTTTAGGCGGACTGGATTAGCATTCCCATGACTAATAGTCCTAGGATTACGAATCCGTTGGATTATGTATCCTAACTTAACTAATAGTCAAGTTTAAAATAATTAGTCCGCACCTCAATTGTTTAACCAAATATCGGATTAATAATTTTATTGGACTATTAGTCCAATCCCAAGCTCATGTCCACCCAAACAAACATGGCCATATAGTATAAAGAAGAACAGAGCATGCTTGTGATTTTTGAAGTTTGAATTGAGGGGAAAAAAACGCGGGAAAGGTTCTCGGGTGGTCATAGACGCTCCCAATATAGGCCCCTTGAAACCCAGACTTTGATCTTGTTTGGTTTGTATTTAAGAAATATGTTTTGAGATAAAAAAGTACGAAAATTTTTTTGGTTTGATTTTTTTTCAAAAGATGTTTTGAAAAATTATTTTGAGAGAGAGTTTTGGAAAAAGTGATTGATTTGATGTGTATAAGAGAGAGATTTGTTTGGAAAATTTGTAAACCAAACAAGTTTTGGAAAAAAAATTTAGAAAAATTTGTTTGGTTTGATTAGTTTTGAAAACTTATTTGTAGAGAATTTTTCTCAAAATTTTTTGAGAAACACAAACCAAACAAGGCCTTTGTTTTTTAGCCCAATTGAGAGACCCGTGAATAAAATATCTCAAAAAAAAATTAATTGTTAAAAACTATTCTAATTTATAAAAAAAAATTTAAAAGTAAATTCTATTTTTTTTAATTGTTAAAAATTATTCCTGCCTTAAATATATATATATATGAAAATAGTAAGAAGTGTTTTTTTTTATTTTTGCCATTAAATTACATTTTGAAACTCAACCAAAAAAGATTTTGAGAATATGTTTCAAACAAAATAATAATAATAATAAATTATGGTATAATATAAGGTAATTCACACCATTGATCACTATAATTTTAATAAGATTTTATTTTGGTATTCATAGTTTAACATTGTCAGTTTTTAGGCTTTTTGTTTATAGCCTATGTATACACATATCTTATTAAAATAAATATAAAGATTGATAATGCGATATGGTCAATGGTGAATGGGTCGGATTGATTTGTGCCTTCAATGGGTTTGCTGGTTGTCAAATCCTCGACGTGTGCCTGCAAAAAGATCTGTAGGGGAGTAGTCCCCTGTGGACACTCCAACGATCAAGCAGGGTTAGGGTAGAGAAATAGTGATAGATAGTGGTTAGTTAGAGAGCGTAGAAGAAGAAGAGGAAGAATACCATATATTCCCCCAAACGTACCTCGAAAGCTTTCCTATATCTCTTGTCCATCATTTCCTTGTCCATTCCAAACTGTCTTGTTGGCCAAAAGTCTATAGCCTAGTTACCATCGTCCATGGTGATTTTGCATACTCCGGCGTGAGGGGTCTTGCTGTATTTAATGTTGTGATGGCCTTATTTAATGGCTGATGTGTGAGTGCAATAACTTTGTAGGATTTTTGTCTGCTTATGTGGCTAATTCCCTAACTGACAAGTGTTTGAATGCTAGTGGTCCTGGCCCAGTATTAGCTTCTCAAAGCTACTGGACTTTAACCGTGCGACTGCTTGGAAGGTTGAGGATAGGGGTGGATCGAGTCTATCTGGGCCGTGAGCTGGACCTTATGTCGTGGGCTTGGCCCTCTTGGGTCGTGCCTATTAGTAGTACCCTATTTCCGAGTGCAGCTCCAGTCCAACGAAGGGAATATGAAAGGTGGGGGTAGTCTTCCAAGGCGGGAAGGGTTATAGAGGGCGGGCGGGTAAGTTTTGCTTCTAGAGGGAAGGGGAAGTCGGCATTGTGGCCAATCGTGAGGGTGGCCGACAGTAAAGGTAGCAAACCGATAAGGTGGTTGACCAACAAAATGACTGACCGACCGACCGACGAGGGTGGTCCACCATCGAGACGACTGACTGTGTAGGTGGCTGTAGACACTCTATTTTTGACCGCCCTAAAGACTTGGGCGCTTTAGGTTGATCACTCAATAATGAAAGTTATGCTGTACAAACATTCGATTTCTTCAGCAAGAAGAGCTTCTAAATCCCAACCTTTCACCCATTTTTTGACCAAAACTATTTTAGATCTTAAAACCCTCTCTTTTAAAATATTTTTCCAAATATTTCTATGATGTTTCGAGGCTCGCATTTTGTTTAAAAGTTACACTTTTCGGTAAATCAAGCAAGGACAAAGTGAAAATAAATGGAAGATAGGTGAAATCTTTGAAAAATCTTTAAAAACTCTTATTTATTGGTTTGGAGTTGAAGAAAATAGGAGGGGAGAGAAGAAAACTAGTTGGGGAAGAAGTTGGGCATCAAACCGTTAAGAGAGAATTGGGTAGCCTCCACTAAATCAGACCTATCTCTTTGCACACTTATACTTTAGTTATGAGGCCACTACCATTGGAAATTGAACTTCTGGGGTTTCAATTTAGACTCAAGAATCTCCTAAAGCCAAGTCCGAATGAAGGAGATATGGCTATTTGAAGTTAGGCATCAATTCGGTTAAGATAGAAATAAACAACTTTCACTAAAATAGTCATATCTCTTTTCACACTTAGAATTTAGATGTGAGGCTTCCACTATTGGAAAGTAGACTTTAGGGGCTTCAATTTAGACTCAAGAATCACTTAAAACTGAGTCTGGATGAAGGAGATATGCCCATTTGAAGCTGGGCCTAGAAGCAGATTTTTGTGGCTGGCAGGCCACTACTTCTAGCCTGTCGGCCACTTGTGAAAACCCCAGATATTTGTTGCCAGCTATCCCCCAAAAGCTCCAGCTGTTTGTACGTAGATATTTTCGACTGAGGCTCATGTTTTTATATATATACTTGACCTTCCTTATGTTTTTAGGTTATAAAAATTTCCGAAGGGACCAAAACTTGAAATTCTCTCTCTATCTCTATTTTACAACCTATACACTCTCTCTTTAAATTTCCTAAACCAATCTTGGAGCTCTCCTTGTTGAGATTATTGAGTCGAAATTTTAGCTCTTGAGAGTGTAAGTTTTGTGGTTTGTGAACAAAAGAGTAACCTTCCTTCAAGAGGTATAATTTTTAGCATCTCTACACTGCTCTCCCATCTTTTCTTACTATTTTTGAACTATTTTTGGACTATTTTTATCGGCTGAAGCTTGTAGTTTAAGGCTATTAAAAGTCTGGGTTAACCACCCTTCTTTACACCTTGTCTTCTAAGCCTTTACACTTGTATTTCCCATCTCTTCCTTAACTTTTTTTGAATTTTTTACCAATGATTTTTAGAGTTATTTCAGTGGCTAAAATCATGTCTTGAGGTCCAAAAATGGAGGGGGTAGCCTCCCCTCCTTATGCTTTGTTTACTAGATTACATAGCTCCGTGTTTTAGCTTATTGCTCTAACTATTTTTGTCTTAATTCCAGCATGTTTTAGGACTTTAGCACTGTTTTAGGACTGATTTAGCACTGTTTTAAGACTTTTTTTAGTGGTTCATTGCATTTGATTTTTGTATTGCATGCTTGTAGTGTAATTGTCCTCACAGGCTTGGTGGTTTAGGCTTTAGCCACCAACCTATTTGAGTTGATAGTATTTGTTTATGGCTTTCCATACTTGTTTTCACTCCTAATCACTTTTGCAACCTCCCTCCTTTCTTGGCTTTTTCTTTGCTTTGAAAGTTGATTCAAACTAGTTGCTTGTTTAAAGCATGAGATTGAGGACTTGTGCTTAATGATTTAATCCCTTTGGGGGTTCATTACCAACGGAACGACACTACTCTCATGCCTAAAACAGCTCTTGGTTTGACGCTTCTTTCCATTCTTTCTATTAGAGGACTTAAAGCTCACCTTTGGACTTAATTTACTAAGAAATGGTTGGTAATTAAAATGGAGTAATAAAATTGGGGACTAAAAATGATGCAAGTTAATAACTTGGTTAGGGTTCAATCGGACATTAATTGAACCGTTGAATCTTGAATCGTTTCATACTTGTTAGTGATATAAACGGTTCAAGAGTCATTGTCAACTACTTCCCTTGATCAATCCATGATAAGAATGGGGTTTGAGAGTCTTATTTGTTGCATTTATTGAACTTGCACCCTTTGATTCATAGGCCATCATGCAACAAAATTGCATCGGTTGATGGTTTGTGAATCAAATCTTGCCACTCCTTTGAGCTGTTTGATGATAAGGAGGGGTAAGTTGTGTAAACAACCCTTGAGAATATCCTGTTCTTGCTTTGTTTGCTCTCTGTTGCAGTGGAAAGAACCAAGAATTAGTAGCCGACAAACCATCTTTTGTGGACAGTAGGCCACCACTTTTGGCCTGCTGCCCACCTTTGCAAAACCCAGCGGTGGCTTTTTGAAATGGAACAGAGTTAGTTTTGAGGTGAAAAACAGTGCAAGTGTTCTAACTGTGCAACAAAGGCTTCCTGGCAGCAGAATAATGGTTTTTTTGGGTGAAAATCCGCGTGCATGCATGAGCACTACTCGCTTCTCGAGGCTGCTTAATCTAATTACTTAGCCTAGATATTTGTTGTAATTAATTAGTTGTAACTAGTTAATTTTGTAAAGTATTGTAAATAATTAGTTAGCTAGACTAGTTATTTAATTTTGTCTTGTAATAATTAGTTAAGTAACTTAGCTAATTTATTCATTTCGTTTTGTAATAGTTAGTTAATTTGTATTAATTAGTTTAGCTAGTTAGTTTATTCGGACCCTTCTGAGTAAGGGCGCAAAACTTGTAATAATGTATATGTCTTCCAACCCCACGTCTTTCTCCTTTTTATTTATTAGCTTTGACGGTTAGTTTAGGGCATCATGTTTTGTTTAGCATTTCTCATGCCTTGCATCTATTGTCTTGCATGCATTGAGCTCGGTGCATCATTTTAACTTGCATTGTTAGTTTAACGCTTCTTTGAAAAAGGTGCTTAACTGCATGCTATCAAATTGATTCATATGCCATATTAGTAGCCGAGCCTAGTAATTGCATATTGCATGTGTTGTATTAGTCATGTTGCATTAGTTAGAGCATACATTTTTCTAACTCTTTTCTTTTGGTTTGCCTTGGAGTACTAGGTGAGCATTTTATTGCTTTAGCATAATTGCATAAGTGTGATTGTTGCCATGTCTAGCATGTTCACCATGAGGCTAAGTGCTTAATTGATAAATTGATTGAATGCCTGTGGATGAAGGCTAATTGCTTAAATTGGAATAATTTGATAAATGTTCATATGCGATCACTTTTTTAAATGGTACATATTCGAAACAATTTTCAAAAAATACATAAATCAAGTGTTTCAATTTTTACAAATTAGTCTACACTTGTGTGCGCATCATATAGTAATGCTAGCCTAATAATCGAAACAAGAGCATATAATGTAAATAAGATTCATATCATGATTAGTAGAGGCCGGTCTTTGATCGGGCCAGTGGTGGTGCTCAATTCATAACCTTTTCCTCTCGTACCCAAGTTCTCGAGCTGAGACAATCTTGGTGATAACGGACACGTGGCCTTTGGCACGAGTCATGGGTTTCCTAAATTTTCTAAAAGATATTTAGGTGGTGACTCTATATCTAGCAAAGCAGTCTATTTTTGGCAATTTGATTCAAAATTAATTTTTCAAAAGATTTGTCGGATTCGGACTCTTTGGTGTTTATCTATTTCACATTGCATTTGTGCAATTAGATTCAGAACCGCAGGAGTCTGATACTGTAGGGCTTATTCGTCTTTCGAAATGGGACATGAAAAGTCAAGCTATAGTTTTTGGCGACTCTACTGGGGAAATTAGAGAACTTGACCCGAACTTCATGATGTGAAATTTTATTTACGCTTATATGTTTCTTTGCATTTGCATTTATATTTGTGTGCCTAAGTCACTATGTTTGCCATATGCTATTCCTAGACGGTTTGCCGGAGGCTTGCCTAAAAACTTGCCAAAAGGCTGACTGGTCGTGGGCTTTACCATGATCAGAACATAACCCTTGGATCTAGACTACCATTGTACCATTTCATCCTTCTTTCACTTCTCGGTGTTAGGTGTGAGAGGTATATTAGGTAGTCTTGCTGAGGTACTCTTTTTGACCATTTGGCCTAGTTGCTCATTAAAAAGCTATATAAACTGTTCCAAACTAGGACAGGATGCTCACCCGAAATGCAGGATTGCATGAAACTGCTTGATTGAAGTAGTGAAACCCTAGGTCATGTCAAAGCTAGGACAGGGTAACCCTACCCCCTCATAGGGGTGTTTTGGCTCTCTTTACCTGGTATGTGCTTTGCAGTGAAACTGTACAGGGGTGCTTCATATCAGTGGTGCAGTTGGTATTTTTTTTGGGGCAGAATTCAGTGTGGAGTACAGTCACTTAGCTGTGATCATATTTGTTCTAGTGAAATTGGGCTGAGGTGCAGTCTTTTTTCTCTTTTGCTAGGTAGTCCTAGAACCATAGCTTCAGAAGGCTCTGATATCCACCGGGTACTCTGGACTCGTGTCGATAAACTTTTTAAGGTCGGGGACCTAGTTCAGGGGCAACCAGTGTTTGCTTTACTGCTGTCGGTTACAAGGTGAAGGAGGATTAGACAGAATTCACCAATCCAGTTCCTACAACAGTCATCCCCGGCTCACTTGTGTCCAGTCCAATTTGGGAACAATCATCCACTCCTAACCCAGCACAAGACCAATCATCTATTCCAATGACACAGCATCCCCCGGCCAGTATGGAAGAATTGATACACCACCTGTAATAGACAGTCGAGACACTACAGCATGACGCAATCCATCAAGCTGAGGTTACGGCCTGTCAGACCGAGGTTATAGCCAGGCTAGAGCAACAGCAATCGCAGCCAACAATAGCCTCTATATCCCATGCGCCCACCGCAGCTATTCCTGTGGCTAGTGCTGCTGCTAATACTGCCAATGTCCAAGAAAACTAGTGCAATCCAATAGAGCCAATCCCATCACAAGCTTCCAAAGTACCGATTTATCAGACCGACGCATCATTTGAATTCGAAGTCGATCCAACTGCGCTCAAAGTCAACAAATTGGAGAAGTTGTTCCAAATAGCACAAGGGGTTAACTCTATCCCAGACATAGAGAATGGATATACTGATTCTATAGTTGCATTGCTAGATCGGTTTAAGATGCTGCACATTGATTGTTTTGACGACTCCGGGGATTTGATGGTCCACTTGCGATTGTTTTCTGATATCTTGTGGCCGATAGGCTTAACTAGACCACAAAAGCTATCTCTCTTTGGTCGCACCATGTCGGGTATAGCGGCAGTTTGGTATGCTAAGTTGGAAGATTCTATCAAACAGAATTGGGAGGAGATGGCCGAAGCCTTCATTACTCAGTACTCTTACAATACACAGATTGAGGTCACAACTCGTGATCTCGAGGCAACCTGTTAAGAGCCGAAAGAGGGTTTCTCTGAGTTTGTGACAAGATGGAGGGCCAAAGCCTCGATGATGACCACGAGACCTTTCGAAAAGGATCAAATAAGAATGATTGTTTGGAATCTGCATGGCAAGTTACTGCAGAAGATGATTGTTCTACCTCTTTTAAAAAATGTACTGAATTCTTGTATTTTTTTTATATTTTTGGTATTTAGTGAATTTTTAAAAGATTTTTTTTTTTTTTTATAATTTTTTAACTTTTTAGGTGTATTTATGTTAGGTGTATCTAAAAAGTAAAAAAATAATTAAAATATTAAAAAAATTCAGTAAAAACAAAAAACACGAAAAATAAGAAAATAGTAATTTTTGAAAAGTGTTTTCTGAAAAATGAAAACAAGCAAGCTGAATGCTATTACCAGTGGTAGCATAGCTGTGAAATGCTCAGAAGTAAACACTGTTACCACTCCCATCAATAGCCAAAAACCTAACACTTCAACTCGACCCCTAGCCCGAAATTTACATCCCCTTTACATGAGTCTCTTTCAAGCCTTGAAAAAGCTGCTAGAAAAAGGGTACCTAGAGCTCCTAGAACCCGAACCCCTCCTAAATTCTCTTCCACCATGACCCCTCTAAATATTGTGCCTATCATCAACAGCACGGTCATGATACAAACCATTACATCTGCCTCCGTCATAAGATTTAGGATCTTATTGACGAAGAGATCATAGCTCCACCAAAAAGACCTCAGGCCACCTCTAACCTATTACCTCCACATCTTAACCTAATCCATACACTACCGTCCACCTACAACCCTAGCATATGTATCATCTTAGCCTATTTACCCAAGCCTGATATGTTCATTCCAAAAAGCATGAACTTGTGTATAATGGATGCACTTGAACCCCAATCATCTTAAACCCATAAACCTACTACTTTTGAGCTAATAAGCATGATTGAAGATTTGCAGAGCATTGTGGAAGATTTAGCCTTTGGGATTTTGGCTCCATCATCGACCACATCATATGCCAGAAATTTCACGCGAAAAGGCTGTAATAACCCTCACCCCTGTTTACCGATAAACTACTGATTATTGCTAAATTGAGACTGAACATGATTAGTAATTGAACTGACTGAGTTACTGAACTGATTGACTGCGTATGTTAGTTAAATTACATTTCTATCTGTTGACTGTTTAAATTATCTGTTCATGTTTTATGTTTTAAACTGCAAATTGAAGGCCTTATCGGCAGCCGAATCTGAAATTGATTGACGTTTTATGATCATCAGAATTTATATGATTCATGGCATATTTAATTGAAAAGTGTCTTGGTATGATGAAATTAGATTGAATTACGCTAAATTGCATAGTTAGACTTATTTACCATGGTGCTATTGAGTGGGCCACTTAGCCAACACATACTTGAGCCTTGTTATACATGTAAACAAAACATTTCATCAGCCAAGTTCCTTGTTATTGCCGACTAGAGAGAGAGAGTGAGAGGAAAAGAGTGATTTCAATTTGCTTCATCTTGTATTGCTTGAAAATTGAGGAGATTGGAGGAGTTTGTGATCAATTGAGCTTTTAGACTTGTATTTGAGAACCTAGGTAAGGAATTTATCCTTTTAATTGTGTATTCAAGTTTGTTCTTGCATGATTCATGAGTCTTTAGTGATCTAAGTCATAAATTAGTTCTAGAATGTTGAGTTGTAGCTCTAATCTTGCATGGATGTTTGTATTGTTGAGTTTTAAGTGTTTTCATGGCAAAATGTTACATGCATGCTCATAATTATGTTTAAGTCCATGATTTCACCTTGTTTTGAAAAGAATCGGCTCTTTAGAGCATGTATTGAAGTTTTGAATTGATTTAAACTCATGCATGTTTGCATGTTCATCATGTTCATGAAAATTGGTTTAAAATTGAGTATTTGAAACACCCTTGGGCTTTGATTTTACAATTGAGCTTTGGAATCATGTTAAATTATGAGTTTTGGAATGTTTTCTGGAAAATTGGCCCAAGAGGATCGAAATTTGTGCATTTGAACTTGGTTTTGAGCTTGGAAGTTCAAATCTGAAAATTCCAGATTTTGAACTCCTGCTCGAGCGGGGAAAGTGGCTCTCGAGCGGAAAATTCATGCTCCCAGTACTTCGCACTGTTTTGACGTCCGCTCGAGCGGAATAATTGACGCTCGAGCGAGACCTTGTGTATTCGAGCGGCTATCGAGCGCCCATCGAGCGTGATTTTCACCTATCCAGTACTTTTGCCCTGTTTTGCAGAACGCTCGAGCGAGAAAGTATACGCTCGAGCGGATACCTTTGTCTTCATGTCAGCTCGAGCGGGACCTCTGTTTTTTGAAAAATGTTTTAAAGTGCATCTTTGCATCCTCATTTCATCCTAGGCATTCTTAGGCCTAGTTTAAGGCATCTTAATGAGGATATAGATGTAGAACACACCGAGGCAAATTAGGGATTAAGTTATTATATTTCCCAACTGTGTAGCTTAGTGTGTGTTCGTCCTATAAACTGTGTAGGGTTGGCGACTGGAGACGCACTCTAGCTTAACTGTAGCCCAGAACTCTGTGAGTAACAACTGTGTAAAGATATGTTCAAAGATGAATATTTTCTGGCTGTTAACTGAACTGCTTTCTGAACTGTTACTGTCAACTGAATGAATGTATGTCCTATATTCTGAATTGTATTGTGGCATCCTTAGCAACTACTGTTTACTGTTACTGCTACTGTTACAGAGATCTCTGTCGGTTCCCATGTGGAACCACTACTGTTTACTGTTATGATGGCTATCATTGACTGCTCGGTCTTTTAAGACCTACTGTTTACTGTACTGCTATGCTAATGGATGTACCACATATAACTGTTACGACTGAACGATTGAAATACTGATTTAATGAACTGTTTTCATTACTGTAAGGACATTCATTCTTAACCTCTTTATGCATTATGTTATTCACTAGGTTTTAGCTCACTGTTTATATATATATGTAGGTGTACAGGCACCACACCGGAGCTAGGAGCATGGGTTAGACTCCCTTTTTGTCAAGCCAACCACTGCGCCTCACTGCAAGGTTCCGAGCCTGACAAGCTATAGCTTAGGGGTGTTTTAATTTCCCCCGTCTGTCTCTGTATCTGTTTTGTAATAACTGTATAGACTGATAGCATTGTACTGTACTGTCTAACAGGGATTAGGTCCCTGTTCAGATCGACTGTAAATATTGTACATACTGTTCTGTATTGTTCATGTATATACGTATGAAAAATCTTTTTGCATACAAACTCATGGCTCATTGGACATTGTTTATTTACTATTTTGGCTTCCGTCATGCCCTTGTACTCTGTATTATTGTTTGACTGTTAAGCAGGCCTTTGGTAATCTCAGATTACTGGCCGGTTACGGTGCTAAACCCATAGGGGCGAGTTTGGGTAGTGACAAAGGCTTTCTAATCTTGGGGCGAGCTATAATTGAAAAGGGCCAACTAGAAGCCATTTTAAGTCTGAGTGATGACATGTCAACAACAATTGGGCCTCGCTTTAATATAGTCACCCATTCCCTTGGCAAAGCTTAAGCAAGTCGCAAGAATAAGGCTAGGGCAAGTATTGATCCTTATGAATAGCTTCAGTGGGCTATTAAGGCTTTGAAAGTCAAATGGCTGAACAAATAGCAAGGGCTTGTAGTTATTGCAAAGACTGTGGGTGACACTTTTGTCGTTTAGGTTAGGGGCATTTTGAATCCAGGGATAAACCATGAAAAGTGCTGTCGTGCCAGAAACACCCCTTTTAGCTCTAATCCTACACTCGTAAGAGATCATCAAACCCAGTCAACACCTGCTGACCCCTCTGTCAATCCTGTCAGGACTGGTAACCACACATTCAATCCCCTTTATATGACCTTGTCCAAAGCTCTCTAAATCTTCATAGGGCAATGCTATCTTAAGCCCCTTGACCCTCGGCCTCTCCCTGATCCCCTTCTAGCCAAGTATAAAGCTGCCAAGTACTGTGTCTTCCATCAATAAACCGGCCACGATACTAACAGTTACTTTCGTCTTCGCCATGAAATTCAAGACCTGATTGACAATAAGGTCATCACTCTGCCAGGTCCTACAAAGTCTATCGGCACTGGATCGATGAACTTGGGGGATAATGTGACTATGTGATCGGGGATGAACCACTTGCTGATGGCGCTCATTTTACTCCGAATGTGGTGGATGACACGTACTTTTTGACACTTTGAAAATGTTATTTATTTTACTTTCGGACTTGGGTATTAAGTCAGCCTTGTTGTTTTGAGTCAGTCTTGTTGTGTTAGAGTCAGGTGATTTCGGGCGTGTTAACTCGGACATCACATCACTGTCTTGTTTTGTTTGCCTTTTTCATTTTTTTGAGTCTGTTTCTACCGTTGATCCAGTTGCGCCAGAATAACTGAATGAAATGACAGTACTTTTCCACTTACTTCTCTATGTATTTAAATCATTGCATTGACCAAAGTTTTTCAAAACTGTTTCCAAAACTGTGATGAAAATAAAGAGGAAGGAATTCCTCAAGATTTTACAAAAATTTGATTAACTAAGAGGAAGAGAAGCCTGCTAAGCCCTTGATGAATGAAATCATGTTTATTAATGTGAGCACTGAGAAGGATCCTAGTTTGATTCAGATTGGTTCTACATTGTCTTTAGAAGAGCACGAGTGACTAGTCGCTTTATTAAAAGATTTCAAAAAATATTTTGTGTGGTCCTACGAAGACATACCTGGAATTGATCTTGAGATTGTACAACATAGGATCACTCTCGGCCTCAAGACTCGATCCTTGATGCAGAATGCTCAAACAATCAACCATAATGTGAGGCTTGCATGGCTGGATTCGAAACAGCCATTGGACTAGGGGCAATAAGGTCAGATGTGATCAAAGGAAGCTTGCATAGCTGGATTAGAAACAACCCTTGAACTAGGGACAAAAAGGTCAGAGGTGCTCGAAGATTCAAAACTGGGTCATTTCTCAAACCAATGAAGACTGGCAAGAAAGCCAAATCCCATAATTTGAGAGAAGAAAATTTATTGCTGAATGACAATCGGGTTCCTATCTATAACACTAGGGGCAAATGCAAACCCAATTGGGTGGGCTCTTATATCATCAAGACTATTTAGTCAGAAACAACAGCCATTCTCGTGGATTCCGATGGCTTGGAGATCCTACGGCCAATCAACATGGACAAGTTAAACTTTTCTATCCTTGAGAGGCTTGCTGGGCCGAAAACTCGGAGGGGCAACCCAAGCAAAAGTTAGAGCAAGAAGAAGAAGAAAAAGATCAAAAAAAGAAGAAATAAAAACAAAGAAAAAAGAAAAAGAAAAAAGAAGAAGAAACAAAGAAAAAAAAAGAAAAAGAAAAAGAAAGAGAAGAACAAAGAAAAATGAAAAGGAAAAATAAAGCTCGCAAGGTTGAAAACCCGGAATGGTGGCTTTGGCAAAAGTTAGAGCGTAAAAGGAGAGTGTTAATACCCGAGTGCACTTTAACTCCTGGAACTACGTGCAGCCTGATTCCCATCTTTAGGATACGTAGGCAACTTCATCCTGAAGTTTGGCCCAAACCATTTTTCAGCCTGCTTGTCTGATCCATGTTGGTTGGCTTATCCTTATTCAAAGTCGACTATCCTATCCATGTGCAAATTGGCTCATCTTCATTCAAAATTGATTGTCCTATTTTGTTAGAAGATTCAGCTGCAAGACAAATCAAGTTAAGATCTGAGGCTGTGCGTCTCAGGAGTTAATTCTACGTTGGTTGAGCAGTGGCCATTTGCAAAAATAATTTTTGAGAATTTTTAATGAAGTTGATTAATTTTCTTAAAAATTATTACATTTTCCAAAACTAGACCATTTCTTGGACCCAAAAAAGAAATTTTTTTTATACTCACAGCCTAACCCAAAAAGAAGAGAATGATAGTTAATGGTGGTGGCGAAGTGAGTCTATGCACGTGGGGTGATCTACGTTGTTGATTAAGATATTGTACTGTCGATGGAACAGATAGATCCCAGAATTTTCCTCGTTCATCTCGTGTAATTGTCCATTGTTTCACATCTCAAATTCCTTCTCCCTGCGTCCGAGGTGATTTACAGAAACGTAAGGGGGGTGGCACAAGAAAGAGCCCATGCCTTGATGCTGGATGCCTTGGATGAGGATGATGGGACTACATAATCAGAGAAGTATAGGGTGGAGAGATTAGTGGAAAGAAGAGGGAAAAGACGACCATGGCCCGTGTCGGCAACAATGATATCAATCGTCTAACCAAGCCAGATGGCCCCCGATCATTAGCACACTAAGGTAGATAGGTCAACACTGACAGCAGGTGATTTGGAGGGGTTGCATATTAAATATCAGATCCCAGCAAATGTGAAGTTGAGATTGCCATTGGCAACAGAGAAAGTGTTGGATGTGAGGCCCTAGGAGTTTATTTTGTATGAAGAGGTGCTCCGTGGGGGTTTGAGGCTGCCAATTTCCCAAATCGTCGTCGATGTGCTAAATCAGCTAGAGGTGACGCCTGGCCAGTTGATGTCCAACGCATAGAAGATTCTGATGGCGTGCGTGGTCTCTTGGCCGCGGCTTACCGATGGGGGAACAATGTTGGTGGATGAGTTGTTTTCTTGTTACAAGGCGTCCGGTTAGTAGGAGACGTGTGTAACCCTACAAGCAATGGCTGGTAGAGGGTTGGCCGCAGGGTTACTTTCGTCGGTCAAAGAGTGACGGATGAAGTGGTTTTTCGTATCAGAGAACAGAGTAGGGGGGCTCAGACAATATGGAAAGCCCCCACTAAGTCGTTGGAGTCAAAGTTTGACGCCGCGGCAAAGGGCAGGACAAAGTAGGTGAGGCGTTGAAAGGAAAAAGAGGAGTTGGAGTGGATGACCTAGTGAAGCCCTCTACCCTATTTGCTCTGGGCTTGGGGCAGAGCTTGCGGAGGGAGACCTTACACCTGAGGAGGTGGAGGTGATAAGAAAAGTCCAGGAGGCAGAGGATAGACGGATCCTAGCGATGGTAAAAAAATACAAGGAAAAGGAATTGAGATTGGTGCCCAAAGCGGTGGTGGAGAAGGGGCTACGTCCAAGGCCAAAGCCATTGGCAGGAAAGGACATGAGTACTTTTGAGCCATTGAGAGCGCTAGTGGACCCACTGAAGGAGAGGAGTAAAGCGAAGATGGAAAAGGTGTTGAGGAAGAAACAAAAGGGGATGATTGAGGGTGAAGGGAGAGGAGTTGCTTGGAAGAAGAGTAAGGATACGGTGGCGGTGGTGAGCGGTGAGGTAGAAGTGGGGCCGAAGTTAGGGATGGTCGATGGGGAAGAGTATGAGCCCTCAATTACAAAGATGGTAGAGGTGGTAAGGACGGAGGAGGGTAGGGAGAGAAATAGACTGGCAACGTTCTTGCTCTAGAGGACAGTAGAGAGAAATAGAGTGTGGCAAAGATGAAGATAGGGAGAGAGAGTCCTGCGCAAACAAGCACAACTGCTGGAGTTAGGAGGACCGTTGCTCGCTATCTAGGAGCAATAGTTGGTCTCCCGCCAACAAGTAGTGGAGAGCCTACTAATGTGTTAAGCAATGCGCGAGTGGCAGCAAAACGCTTACTGGGAACTATAGAGGATGCAGTAGTCAGGGATGTCTCCATGTTTGGGGAAACTGATTTGATGAAAGCATTCTGTTCTGCCCAAATGGAATCGCTGACATTGGTAGCGGCGTTGGTGGGCAAGGATGTAGGAGCAAAGATGAAGGTGGCCTCACTCAAAGCTCAGTTGGAGAAAACTTAGGCAGAGTTGAAGAAGACGAACGTGGAGTGTGCACCCTGGCAAAAAGCGGCACAAAGCACCTGTTACCAAGGGTTGAAACATGCGCAAAATGCTAAAAAGATAGAGGTATTGGCAGTAGTTTAGGGCTTCATAGCAGAACATGCCACTGTAGAGGAGGAGGAAACCAAGGTGCAGTTAGTAGAGGCCAAGGTGCAATGGGGCAAGAAGGCAGTGGAGTTGGCTGCGGAGTAGAGACGAGCCCAAGAAATCCAAGCGGCTTGTGATATCGTAAATGAGAGATTAGAAGAAGCACTAGTCAACAATGAAGAGCTATGTGAATCATCTCTAAAGGAAAAGGAAGAGTCGAATGCATGAGCGGCAGAGTTGGCGAAGGCCTTAGAAGAAGAAAAGGCTAAGACGGCAGAGTTAACCAGGACGATGGCGTCTGAGAGGGCTGCTGTAACAACCCCGGCCTATAATTAACTGCTAAACCATGATTAGCTATAAGTAACTATGCCTAATGAGTAATTAAGATGAAATTTTGAATTAATTGCATGTGTGTTACATTATTTGTGTTTTTATTTGTTCATGGTAGGAATATCTGTCTGTATTTCCGTTTTGTTTTGCCAATTAAAGGCCTTATTGGCATTCAATTGTGAAATTGACTTGATATATGTGCTATTTGGAATTTTTTAGAAATTATGGTAGGTTTAATTAAAATTCGATTCGGAATAAATTAATTAGAATTCAATTGTGTGGATTAGTGAACTTAAGCCTAGCTTAATTAGATGCCACTAACCAAGCCTATATAAGGCTTATTTGACTCAACACACACAAGTTACACACTCTTATCCCTTCATATTTAAGCTCATAAACGTGTGTGTTTGTGTGTGTGTGTGTGTGTGTGTGTGTGTGTGTGTGAGAGAGAGAGAGAGAGAGAGAGAGAGAAGGACTTAGGAAATTAAGTTCAAATACTTAGATGTTGTAGAGACTTAGAAGAGTTGGCTTAGACTCAACAATTAGCTAACTAGAGCTCAAATAGACATCTAAGGTATGAAATCAAGTTTCAAACTTTGAGATTTAGTTAGTTAATGCATGGAATCAAGTGACATAGGTGAATTAACTTGAGAATTTAGCTAGAATTGGAGAAATGAACTCAAACCATACATGCATGCATATTTCATAGCATTTTGAAGTTGTTTTCCCAAGAATTTCCTCATACATGTCATTAATTCACCTTAGTTTTGGGAATTCATCAAGTTTCATATTATTTTGTGTCATTAGATCATGTTTTAAAAGTTTTGAAGTCAAGACAATACATGCATGTTATGTTTTCAAAGAGTTGAGTTTTGTTTTGGCACAATTGGCAAGTTTTTGGGCTTTGATTTTGTGAAATGATTTAGAATTCCCAATGTTTTCCAAGTTCACATATGACTCCTCAAGTGTTTTGCCCAAAACAATGAGTTTTGGAGTATTTGATTTGAGTTTGGAAGATTGGAGGTAAATCTAGAAATTCTAGAATTCGACCTCTCCGCTCGAGTGACCACATTTATTTTTGCATCTCCGCTCGAGCGACCAAAAGTTGGCTCGAACATAAAATGCATGCTCCCAGAAGTTCACATGTTTTGCAAACTGTTCGAGCGATAAGAGTTGTGATCGAGCAAGGACTTGATCTCACGCTATAGCGACCGTTGAGTGTTCGTTGAGCGTGAAAACCACACAGCCAGTACTTTTACAGATGGCTCAAGTAAAAGAAGGTGCGCTCGAGCAACCACTCACATTTTGCATATCTGCTCGAGCAAGGAAAGGTGCGCTCGAGCGGGACCCCTGTTTTAAGCAAGTTTTGTTAAATGTGTTCAAGTGCATTTTAGCATCCTCATTGCATCCTAGGCATTCCTAGGCCAATATTAAGACATAATAATGAGGATAAGAGGTAGAAACACACTACGATAAGAAAGGATTAAGTTAATAATTCCAGGTGTGTAATTCTATACGTATTCGTTCAGTGTTTGTGTAGGTCACGCACCATAGACGGTTTGGTTTATCTGCCTAATCTGTTCTGTAAATGGAGCCATCTGTGAGTAATAACTTAGTAAAGCTAGGTTCAACTTTAATTATTTTCTGTATGAAGAAATAAGATCTATTTATGAAATGTTATATTTTGTACAATGAATGATTGTCCAAGTTTCTGAAATGTATTTGTGGCATCCTTCGCATAAGGCCCTTGCCTGGGAGTAATAATACCGTGGTCTCATGGCCTTTGCCCGAGGGTAATAATACCATGGTTTTAAGGCCCTTGCCCGGGAGTAATAATACAGTGGTTCAAGCATGTTACAAGTTCCTGGTACCGGAGGTTCCTTTATGGAACTAACAAGTATGACCTTTAATGCTCTGTATATGATCTGTTAGCGCTAATGGGCGTACCATGTATGACCTTATGCGAAATATGAATATAAATATGAACATGTATATGAATTTGTTTCTGATCTGAAACCTGAATATGCATAAGAATTTGATCCTGATATAAATTATGATTTCTGACTCTATGATGGACATCATTTATTTAAATCCTTTACTTTGTTATTATTCACTGGCCTCTAGCTCACTGTATTATTTATGCATGTAGGTGACCAGGCGTGTGATCAGGCCCAAAATTGAAAGCCTAAGTTCAGTTTTGTTAAGTCATCCACCGTGCCTCCCGGGGAGGTTCTCGTGTATAGAAGTCAAGTTTTGTGGACTATGTCAAGAGTTATTTTGTGTATCATGCTAAGAACGTTTATGTTTTGTTTATCTGTATAATGGGCTAAGTCCCTTTTGATGATGCTTTCACAGTGTTGTGAGACTTATGTGGACATGACATCTTATGTGCATATGTTATAAGGTTTCAAATTTTTGTTTCATGTATGTCTGCACAGCTCTATGAACTATGTATATTTTGTATATTTGCTTCCGTAGCCCCTAATTATATGTTATTCTGATAAAAGGCCTTTGGTAATCCAAGGATTACTGGCCGATTACGACGCTAAACCTGTAGGGGCAGGTTTGGGTCGTGACAGCTGCTTATTCAGATTTGTACACCACTGTGGTCAGTTTAAGCTATCACCTGAGTTTCAAATGGTAGTCGACGCAATCGTGGCAAGGAGCTTGGCGAGGGAGGGGAAAGGTGGTGCTAAGCCGTCAACCGTGGTTGTTACCGAACTGGTGGAGGGGCAGACGAAAGGAGAAATAATCCAGAGCTTTCAGCAGTCAGAATATTATAAGCATGAGATGAGCGTGTACTAAAATAGTGGATGGGTGAGTTGCCAGCGGAGGGTGGCAGAGATCTTCCCAAACATCAATGTTACCCTCCTAAAGCCAGGAGAATGAAACATCGTTTAGACCCCCTTGGATGAGGAGATAGAGGTGGAGTGGATTGAAGACTTAGTTTTGCTACCAATAGTTTTTACATGCTTTGTTTTGCTTTAATTTGCTTTTGTAAACATTGAACTTGCTTGTGTAAAGAATTTTGGAGTTTGTAAGAACTTTGTATTAAATTAGAAAGACTGTTGTTCTAGTTGGTGGAGGAATAATTTGTTGCTGTTTCTGTTTTGCCTTTTGTAAAGATGAATTAGCCTTGCGCATGTTATTTTATTTGAAAAAAAGAACAAAGATGGAATTTTGGGTACTGTAAAAACAATCATGTGATTATATAGAAACTAGATTTGTGATTTTGAAAGCTGTCTAACTAAACATGTGATTATTGTTGTATATCATGCATTAACTTGAAGGCGTGTTAGACTCAGTCTGGCTGAGGCTTGTTGGACTCAGTCTGGTTGAGCTAGCTGAGCTCTTCAGGCTCAGTCTGGCTGAGGCTTGGGATACTCAGTTTGGCTAAGACTTGTTTTACTCAATCCGGCTGAGCACTTCTAGCTTAGTCTAGTTGAGGCTTGGAGGGCTCGGTCTGGTTGAGCTCTTCATGCTTAGTCTGGCTGAGGCTTGTGATGCTCAGTCTGGTTGAGGCTTGTGATGCTCAGCCTGGCTAAGTGTAGCACCTGTATCCTTCAAAGCTTTTGGGAAGTGTATTTGAATCTTTTATTTTATTTTAGAAATCTTTGGTGTTGTTGTATCTTGGTTTTGGAGGAGTACAAATCAGTTTAAACACGTTGGGATTGTTCATTCACGCTTGTATACGTTGAAAAATTATTTGGGAACTTAGAAATTTTATTCTAAGGTCGACACCAGCCTTCCTCAGGGTCGACCCTTACCTGTTGGTGAAGTTTCTGGATGTGTTGTTAGAATTTAGGGTCGACACCAGCCTTAGTGGTGTCGACACCTACTTCTTGTTGCTGTCCACAAGGGTCGACACCAATCTGGGAAGGGCCGACCCTTGTATGTTGCTGTATTTGGGAGTTGTTTACTGGAATTTAGTGTTGACCCTTCCTGTCCAAGGGTCGACACCTTGCCCGTGGCACTCTTTGCTTTTCTGTCTGAAGGGTCGACACCTCTGCTGCAAGGGTTGACCTCTGCGAATTATTTTTTTTCCAGATTTTAGTTCGGTTTAGGCCCTACTTTTTGGAGATTTTGACTTGATCTTTTGGGTTGACTTTGGACTTCATTTTACTTTGACCTAACATTATAAATAGGTCCCTCACTTAACATTTTCTTTACTTTTTCTTCTCTTCTTCCCTCTCCAAACCGTGAGTCACTCTCTCCCTCTCCAAAATCAATTTTTGCTTAAAGATCTTTAGATCTACTCACATAGATGCATCTCCTCGCCTTGCTCCTTTGAGATTAAGTGTAGAACTTGTCAAGGGCTTCGTTTTGATCGGGGCAAGTCGTTGTTTCGTCGCAATCAACTTTTAGGCTTTTCTCCCTTCTCTGGCTTCTAAGCTTGAGGTAGGGATCTTGCTACACTTTCATATGATATTTAGCTTAGTTATTTGTATCTTGTGTAACAATGATGTGATTTGGGGGTGTATAAGGCAAATCTAGGGTTTGTGCATAAAATGGAAAGAGGGGTTTTTGGGTAAAAGTGAAATAAATGCTTGAGGAGTTTGAAAATGATGTTGTATTGTGTATGATTTGATGATTTTGGCACTTGACTAATATTTGGGGAAAATGAGGGGATTTGCCCTAATTGAATCAAATTATTATTTTGTATAAATAATGAAAATTGACATTGAAAATGTGAAATTGAAAGGGTATTGATATGAATAGTGAGATTGGTTATGTGTTACTCCATTCTTTGGTAGTTTCGAATAAACTATTTGTTATGAGATTTTATATCTGTTTAGAAATAGCTGTATTGGGCTATCGGTGGAGGATAATTATGATTGTTGTAGAAATTGCATGCGGATTTGGTGAATTGAAACTAATCACTTGTGCTTGTCATTGAATATGACTATATTTATATACATTGTATATGTATGGTTATTTGGGAGAGGAAAAATGATGTACTCCATTGTTTGAGTTTGTGGTTAAATACATTGCATATGTATGAATGATTGTTTGGAAGGAGAAAGGGGATGGACTCCATTATAATTAAGTTGGTCGGAGTATCTTGAGTGAAAGTCCTGAAATTATACATGGGTGCCTAGCCCACAGACAAAATATCCGTAAAATGGCAATTATAGTGCCTGTATAGCCTATGTTTACACGAGTCCCGTTTGACGGCTGCCTGCGGATGAAATATCCGTGAAAGAAAACATGGGTCCCATTTGACGGTTGCCTGTGGACAAAATATCCGTGAAAGAAATGTTTGAAGTGCTTGCATGTTGATAATATGGTTCTAGAACTAATGAGTTGTGATCTTATTTGGGTTGTTGAGAAACGATGAAATTGGTTTATGTAATTAAATAAAATGAAGGGAAATGGCTTAATGATTGAGTTTGGAAATTTAAGACTATACAAAAAAATGTGGATGCCTTTATCTTTGACGTCGTATATGCATAGTGTACTTATACCTTTGCTAAATTCCATATATTGTATTAGATGGTGTCTACCAGGCTGTGGCTCACCCTACTTGGGAATAACATTTTCAGGTAATGATGGCATGCCTCCACCAAGGCAATGGCGTCGAAGAGTCGGAGAAGCTTTTGGAAGCACGGGCTTCTTGTTTTGATTATAGATTTTTTTTGTAAAGCCAAGGACTTAAGATGTAATAAGCGAGGCTTACTTTTGATTGTAACCAAGATATGTCTTGGAAAAATGTAAGCCCGTAGGGCATTTAATTTGTTGTTATTAATTTTCATTACATGCTGTAGATTTAGAATGAACGTTTATGAATGTATAATGCATGTAATCCATTTTGTAATACAAATTTAGTTATGTGAAAGTGTACCAATTATATTATATTAATTTCTCTTATGAGTTGGGTTATTTGAATTATTTTGAGGGCGTTACACTAAGGCTTGGTTGACTCAATCTGGCTAAGCTCTTCATGCTCAGTCTGGCTGAGACTTATGATTCTCAGCCTGGCTGAGGCCTGCTTGACTTAATTTGGCCGAGCTCTTCATGCTCAGTTTGGCTAAGGCTTGAAAGGCTCAGTCTGGCTGAGTTGGCCAAGCGTTTTTAAGTTCAATGCAGCGTATCGCTACACAAATTGTACAACACAAGTAATGGAGAGGGAACATATTTGTCATTGATGTGCAGTCGTGCCACTATAAGCGTATATATTGTATTGAAATGGAAAAAATGAACAAGTGGACCGAACCGTAAAATGAACAAAACAATAGGGAACGACTCCGTTTTATTGGAAATACCGCTTCAAGTGCTTAGCATTTCATAGGTGAG
Organism: Camellia sinensis; assembly: GCF_055761805.1. Classification (NCBI taxonomy): domain Eukaryota; kingdom Viridiplantae; phylum Streptophyta; class Magnoliopsida; order Ericales; family Theaceae; genus Camellia; species Camellia sinensis. Next base: position 85,271,111 of record NC_138972.1, read on the forward strand.
GGAGGTCTCTGCCTTCCATATCTTGTAGACGATAAGTACCTGGACGCGGCCTGGATTTGACAATGTAATGTCCTTTCCACGTAGCAACTAGCTTCTTTTTAGTCGGGTTTTTGGTGGTAAGAGTGGCTTATCATAGGACTAGGTCTCCCACTACGAATTTCCTGGGTTGGACTTTGTGATTATAGCATTGCCTTACTTTCTGCTGGTATGAAGCCAATCGGACGGCGGCTGTTTCTCACAGTTCTTCAATGAGGTCCAAGTCAACCCTTTACAATTCTTCGTTTAGTTGCAAATTGGGATGGATGATCCTGGGGGTTAGTAGGCCAACTTCTACGGGGATGACTGTCTCGACGCCATATGTTAAATGAAAAGGGGTCTCCCTAGTGGGAGTTCTGGTTGTCGTCCGATAAACCCAAAGTACGTTTGACAACTCCTTTACCTAGAGTCCCTTGGCAGCCTCCAGCTTGGTCTTAACAATTTTCAATAGAGAGTGGTTGTTGACTTCTACCTGGCCATTAGCTTCAGGATGGCCAGGGAAAGAAAAATAGGTCTAGATGTTGAGTTCTTTGCAGAATTATCTAAATTTGGCATTGTCGGAGGCGATGGCTTGAAAGACCTTGAAGCAGCACACAATAGACTGCCAAATGAACCTGGTGGTATTCCGCTCGATAATCTTGGCGAGGGGCTCTGCTTCTACCCACTTAGTGAAGTAATTGATGGCAATCACGGCAAACTTTACTTAACCTCTGTCGGTCGGCAAAGGGCTTACAAGATCGATTCCCCACTTGGCGAAGGGATGAGGAATGCATAGCGTGATCAGCTCTGTTGGAGGGGCGTAAGGCATGTTGGTGAATCATTGGCATTTGTCACATTTAAGGACAAATTCAATGGCATCTTGGTTGAGCGTGGGTCAAAAGTAACCCGTGTGAAGGATTTTATGAGCTAAAGATCGTCCCCCAAAATGGTTGCCACAAACCCCTTCATGTATTTCCCTCATGACATAAGTGGCTTGGGTAGTATTTAAACATCTTAGGTATGGCTGAGAGAACCCTCGCTTGTACAAGATGCCTTCAATGATAATGTAGTTGGCTGACCGAGCTCGGACCTTATTTGCCTCCATTTTATCTCCTGGTAATGCCCTTTGCTTGAGGAATTGGATAATGTCTTGTACCCAGGGGATGTGCTCGTTCTAAAGGAGGTAGATTCCTTGTGGGTTTGGTGAGATTGTCGGGTATGCTAAGTAGTCTATTTTGACCCCGCGACCGTGGTTTAACTAGTCTACCAAAGCTAATTGGGCCATTTCGTCGACTTGAGAATTTTCTGATTGTAGGATGTGTGTGATGTGGAAGCTGTTGAAAAGACATATAAGGGGTAGGGCGACGTCTCTGTAAGATTTCATTTTGGCCTCCTTTGCATCGAAATCCCCGTTTAACTACCCAACGACCAGTTGAGAATCACTAAATAGTTAAATGCGATCCACCTCGATGTCTTTGGCCAACCTAAGACCTGCTATCAAAGCTTCATACTCTGCCTCGTTATTGCTGGCTGTGAATTGGAAATGGAGGGCAAACTTGAGATCTCCCATTTCTGGGATTGTGAGGATTAGCCCAGCTCCACTGCCCTCTTTTCTGGATGAGCCGTCAACGTTAAGAATCTAGGAATAAGGGTCGACTTCCTCAAGGGTTATGTTGATTGAACGGGGAGGTCCAAGAGGGTTGACATTTGTGAATTCTAGGATGAAGTCCATGACAACTCGGCCTTTTATAGCTATGCGGGGTCGGTAAGAGATGACATATTGACTGAGCTCAACAGACCACTATATAAGCCCGCTAAAGGATTCTAGTTGTTGCATAACCTTCTTGATAGGCTGGTCAGTGAGAACGACTACAGAGTAGAAAGTAGGGTCGGAGGTGTCTGAAGGCTATGACCAGAGCTAGAGCCATCTTCTCTAATAAAGGATAGTTCTGTTCTACCCCTCGAAGTGCACGACTGTTGTAGTAAATTGGGCGCTAGATTGAGTCTTCTTCTCTGATTAGGGTCGCATTAGCTGTGGTGTTGGAAACAACTAACTAGAGAAAAAGGGTCTCCCTCGGAATTGCTTGAGAGAGGAAATGGGCGTTGGCCATGCATTGTTTCAGTTGTAAGAATGTTTCCTCGGACTCGGTGTTCCAGTCAAAAGTCTGCCTGAGTATCTTGAGAATGGAAGACACTTGTCAGTTGCCTATGAAATGAAGCAGTTGAGGCGGCGCCTCTGCCAATGAGACGCTAGACCTCCTTAACGGTTCGGGAAGATTGCATTTCTATTAAGGCCTTGATTTTTTATGGATTGGCCTCAATGCCCCTATGACTGACCATGAAACCCAAGAACTTATTAGACCTGATGCCGAAAGCACACTTCTTTGGGTTTAGCTTGATGTTGTATTTGTGTAGGGCTTGGAAGGTCTCCTGCAGGTCGGTTAAATGATTAGAGGAGAATTTGCTTTTGACAAGCATGTCGTTGACGTAGACCTCCATGTTCCTACCAATCTGTTTTTTGAAAACGGTGTTAACAAGGCGTTGGTAAGTTGCTCTTGCGTTTTTCAGACCGAATGGCATCACACAGTAATGATAAGTCCCCCTATCAGTAATGAAAAATATGTGCTCCTGATCAGCTACATGCATTAAGATATGGTTACAGCCTGAAAATGCATCCATGAAACTAAGCATCTAATGACCTACTATTGCATTAACCAATAGATCAATCTTGGGTAGGGGATAACTATCTTTGGGGCAAGCTTGGTTTAGGTCAGAGTAGTCGACGCAAAGTCTCCATTTGCCATTATTTTTGCGAACCAAGACCACGTTAGATAACCACTTAGGATACTCTATGTTTTTTATGAATTGGGCCACCAACAGCTTGTCGACCTCTACGGCGATGAAAGTATTACACTTTGGATGAAAAATACACTGTTTTTTTCGGAACGGCCGGAACTAGGGCTCAATGCTGAGGCAATAAGTAATAAAAGAAGGGTCAATACCTGACATATTCAAATGAGTCCAAGCAAAGACATCATTATGCTCGGGTAAGAGAGCTATAAGGTCGGCCTTAACCTGAGAGGACAGCTGGCTGCCGATCTTAGCCATCTTTGTTGGGTCGATGGAATCGATGGGTGCTTCAACCAGTTCCCCCACTGGTTCCCTCTGATTAGCTCCTCCTTGTCTCTGACATCAAGGCCTTTGATGATCATAGTCTCCCTTATCTAGACCTCCTTTAATGAGGCTACATAGCATTCTTTGGCCACCGTCTATTCACCCCTCACCGTGTCGACCCCCTGGTCAGTTAGAAATTTCATGGTCAAATGGTACGTGGATGTTACAGCTTGGAGGGCGTTGAGAGCTGTGCGCCCAAGTATGATTTTGTAAGCGAAAGAACAATCGACGACGAGGAAGGTAAGGAGTTTTGTAGATTGTCGTGGATACTCTCCGATAGTGATTGGAAGGTCGATGGAGCCTATATAGGTCACCCGATCCCCGGTGAAGGTGACAACTTTTCTTTCTCGACCTTGAGTTGTCGGTAAGCATTCAGGAAGATAATGTCTAAAGAACTGCCATTATCGACAAGTACTCGCCTGATTTTGTAGTTCGATAAGAGAGCAAAAATGATTAGGGGGTTGTCGTGAGGGTAGCGAACGTCTGTGTAATCCACCTCCGTAAAGGTGATTGGCTCAGACCATTGCTTGGGTTGCTTGTAGGGTCGATCCACCATCGTCACTTTCTTATCGAAGCCTTGTCTAATTTTTCTGAGCTCAGATCGTTGTGCCGACTGAGATAGTCCGCAACACACGAGCCCTTCGACGATGACCCTAATCTCACCTAATGGGGGGGCCGGACCACCTTTTGCTCGAGGTTGTTGAGCCCGGCCATCATTTCGCCTAGGTTGTTCAGGCTGCCTAGAAGAAGTGTGTCGATCGTTGTGCCTTGGGAGATTTGGTGGGGACGAGCTGTTGTGAATCGGTTGAGATGCCCCTGGCGGATCAAATCCTTAACCTGGTCTTTAAGGTTGACACATTCTTCAGTGGTATGGCCATGGTCATAATGGAAACGAAAATACTTGGATTGGTCCCGTCGGGTGGAGGGGGATTTTGATGGTTAGGGCCATTTGAGGTTATAGTCACGTTGAATTTTGTGAAAGACTTGCTCCATAGATGAGTTGAGAGGTATGTACCATTCGAACCGACCAAGTGGATGGGTAGAAGTTGGTCGGCCTGAGCGTAAGGGTTAGTTTGGAGATTTGGCGAGCTACCAGAGAATCTTCAGTATTCATGTATTTCTGGGATTTGGCGAGAAGAGTGGCCATTGCAAACAGGGGGATTTTGGAAAGAGAAAAGAGGAAATCTGATGGGCGCAAGTCGGCCATGAAGGCTGTGAAATGACCTTGTCATTGTTTTCCTTCACTAGTAAAGCCACTGTATTGAAACAAGTGGCAAAGCTGCGCAGCGATTCACCTTCTGTCTGGCGAATATTTAGCAGTTGAGTCGCCGGATGTCGCTGCTGCTGAGCACCGAATGAAATGGCTCAAGAAAGATTCGCTGAGCTGGTGAAAGGAAGTGATAGAGTCTGGGGAAAACTGGACAAATCAGAGTCGCGGCGACCTCTTCAACGTAACGGGGAAGACGCAACACATGATTTTGTTTGGAAAGACATGGAGGATTATGAGTGTCTGATATGCTTCCACGTGGTCTACCAGATTGGTGGTACTATCGAAGGTGTCAATCAATGGCATTTTGAACTTAGAGGGTAGAGCTTTATCTCTGATAGAAGCGGTAAAGGGAGAGTTGGCGGTGGAAGAAGGTTTGTGCTGCATGTTCTGCATGAACCTTTGTAGCTGAACCTTCATGGCCCGTAGTTCTTCATCCCAAACGGGGGCATCGTCTCCTCTAGCATGAAGCGGGGGTTGAACACTACTAGCCTCTCCTTCATGGAAGGCAGCATGGTGCTGTGGAGGGTGATTATAAAAAAATGGTGATCCCTCTTGGTGGAGCTGCGAGCTTGGAGAAGGGGCACGCAGATCGTCAAGATTCGACGATTGAAGCTGCAGGACGAAGGGCTGAATAGTCCTTGGGACACATGTGGTAGGAATTGGTGATAATGGTGGGTTTGTTCCAGGTTTGGGGGGACTACTTGCGGTAGTGGAGAAAGGATAAATAAGTCACCCTGGAGCAAAGCATTGATTAGGGCTTGGTTTTGTTCGGTCAGCCGGTTGATGCTGTCAGTGAGTTCTGCGAAATACGGAGGTGGGTTATTTGGGTTGGAGGACTTAGCTTTAGGCTTACCAGCATTGTATTGTGAAGCCATAGATCTCGTTGTAACCACACGTAGAAGATGGGTGATAGCGGAGCTTCCTCCAGTGACAATGAACACAATTGTCTACTAGAGATAGTTCACACAGATGGCGCCAACTTATAATGCAATATGGTCAAAGGTGGATGGGTCAGACTTGTTTACGCCTTCAACGGGTCTGTTGGTTGTCGAATCCTCGACGCGTGCCTACAAAAAGGTCTGTAGGGGAGTAGTCCTCCGTGGACACTTTGGCGATCAAGTTGGGTTAGGGTAGAGAAATAGTGATAAATAGTGGTTGGTTAGAGAGCGTAGAAGAAAAAGAGGAAGAATACCATATATCCCCCTAAACGTACCTCGAAAGCTTCCCTATATACCTTGCCTATCATTTCCTTGTCCATTTCAAGCTGTCTTGTTAGTCGAAAGTCTATAGCCTAATTACCATCGTTCATGGTAATTCTGCATACTCTGGTGTGAAAGGTCTTGCCGCATTTAATGCTATGATGGCTTCATTTAATGGTTGGTATGTGGGTGCAATAATTTTGCAAGATCTTTGTCTACTTACGTGGCTAATTCCCTACCTAACAGGTGTCTGAATGTTATCGGTCCTGCCCCAGCATTAGCTTATCAAAGCTATTGGACTTTAACCGTGCGACTGCCTAGAAAGCTTAAGACAGGTGTGGATTGAGTCTATCTGGGTCACGAGCTGGACCCTGCACCATGGGATGGGCCCTCTTGGGCCATGCCCATCAAAAATAAAAATAATAAAAATATAAGCTTGGTGAGTTGTCAAATGAGAGGAAGTGATTGGACAGAAAATGAGAGAAGGGAATAAAAACTTGTTTTGCAATTGTTATTTCAAATTTTCTTAACATGTTTCCATTTTCCTGTCAAGAAAAAGAATACGTTTATAGTTTTGCCAATTTTTTTTTAGAACATAAACGTTATCAAGTATGTGTAGAAGTTTTGATCCCTCAATCTTGGCTATTAAAAAGAAAGAGTGACTAATCATTGAAATCTCCTTCGATTATGCCAGAAGGAGACCCAGTCTAGAGAATTAAATAGAAGGGGATTAGATGGGCCTAACAAAATAGGAATACAACACACGAAATATTTAGGAGGACGTATGTGTAGATCTTAATAGATGGACATATTATTCAATAAGTTTTATAATAAGTAATGGTGTTTTCTATCAAACACTATTAACAAAAGTCACTAATTGTTAATTTTCAGTGACAGTTTGAAAATTGTCATAAATAATATCACTAATTATAAGTTTTAGTGATATTTTAAAAAAATTGTCACAAAAAGTCACTAGTTTTTAACTTTAAGCAATAGTTTGAAAATTTTGTCATAGAAAAACGTCACTAATTGTAAGTTGTAGGAACAATTTATAAAAATCATGACAAAAAAATAATTAATTGTCAATTTTTAGCGACATGCAAAGAATAGTTATAAAAAAATATTTTTAATGACGATTCTATTAAAACTTATTTTTAATAAAACTTGATGAGAATTAAATCCAATTATTAAAACTAATTGATAATTTACCCGAAAATCTACATGTGCTCACTTAAAAAAAAATAAATTATAGTTTAATCCCACTTCAATAGGATCCTAGAGAGTAGAAGCCGAAAACAAAAATAAATAAATCACATAATCTTTGCGAAGACTCAAACCCTGAACGACTTGCTCACCAGATCCCGTGAAGATGGCTACCACCCTTGGTGGTTGAATCCGTTTAGATTTGAAAACCAATTTCTTTGATGAATCTCACGGTTGAACCCATGCCAATTAGAGTGAGCCAGCCAGCCAATTCGTCTGCCTAGCCTCCATAAAAATCAGTGATGCTGAATGTACTAATTAATATATTAACTAGTGTACCAATACTAGTTGTGTGGGTGATTTTCCGACCACACTGCCCGCTTAGGAACCAGCTGGAGAGCACTGGCAGAATAGATGGCACCTGACTGACCTGCAACAGAAATATAAGAATCCCGCGGTGGTTTCGACCACCCGGGGGCACTCCGACGATCAAGTCAGTATATCTCTCAAAGATAAATCAAGTACTAAACTCACAAGTTTGAGTATCAAAAGCATACCTTAGACCCATGGGGGTGCCTCTCTTTTATAGCCAATACAATCCTAGTCCCAAAAGGAGTCTGGCCCTAATGGACTTAGGATTACTGCTAATTTGGGACTCCCAGTGAGATTAGGATAAACTCTCTAAGAGTCTTATTTTTACCCAAACTGAAGTCTTCTCCCAATCTAGGACTCTTGTCCATATCCAAGTTGAGTTCCCTCTTCATTTTAGGACTCTTGTCTCTTATTCGCTTATCTCGGTTTCCAATATCTTCGGAGGCAACCTCGGCCTAGCCGAGATGACCTCGGCACAACGACCAAGACACGTGGCACCTCGGCTGACACGTCGGCATCACCTTGCCACGTGTTGGTACTCAAAAAATATATCCCCACAACTGCCCCCTAGGTTCTATTACCTCGGCATTCTGAGGTGATGGAACCTACACTGTTCGTTCATCTCTGCCCCTCTGTTCGAGATTAAACTTACCGACCTCAAAGTTCCTTAGACTTTACTGTCCACTGGTGTCAAGAATCAAGTTTCATGCTTTCCAAACTGCTTGAAATCGCACCTCCTAGCTGAGATTCTGGTTCCATTAATTCGTAAACTCCAAGAGTTTTACAACTGCTCCACTCACACTCTCTGGTGAGTTCCCGATTTCCAGTCATCTATTTGACTCCGGCGATTTTCATATCGGCGTTCATTTCACTTTGTAGGTCCATAAACTCTTACTTTTTTATTAAGCTCAATCTTTCATAACTCTTCTGATTTACTTTGAATCTGTTTATTTGCCCTCTATGGCCTTCTGTTTTCGTCTGTCTTCAAGTTTTTGATTTCTTATTGCTTTCTAAGAAGCTCTGCTTCATTTTTAATCACCATTGCTGTTTTACTCGTTGTTTCCAAATCATCTTCTTGAATACACACTGTTCACACATCTGTTGATTTCTGCCACTGTTCTTGGCTTGACACACTTGTGCAATCTTTTTGTCTTGATTTCCTGATAGCTTCATCAAAATTCTTGATTACGAATTACATTCTTGTTTCTGTCTTCTGTGTCTTTTTCCAGATTCTTGCTTTTGTTTCTGTTTTCTGTATAGTCTTAGAACAACGTCCCTTCTTGAACTTGTTGCCGAGATAATGGTAAAGAAGCTCTTCCCAGCTGACTGCCAATGCTGAACCACTTTTTTGCTTTTGAAAAATGTCTGTTGTTGGCCGATGTTAACATCCCTTACTCCTTGATTATCATTCCTTTTTCCACTGTATTTGATAGCCATGTCGGGTAATTGACTCCTCGAATTTTCCTGAGCTCCAGAAGTTTGTCTACTTCTTCCTCTACTGCTTCGGAGCGCATCAACGTTGTCCCTCTTGCTCGTTGGATTATAGGTTTGGCCGACCTCAATGTTTGCTCTCAAACAAGCTTCAAATTCTCTTTCTTCTTCTTCAGCTAAGCTTGAGAAGAAAGAAGCATTCTTCATCCCCTTCTTGGACGAGGATTTTATTCAGTGCCTCTTCACTCTTCTCGGCTGGCTCCTTGCCGATATCATCTAGGACCTTATGCCCTCGTTTTTAATCTCTGCCTTCTCTGGTTCTCGAATGCTGCAGGTGGATTTCATTGCTGCCATGGAGCAATTCTCCGCCTGCAGTTGATCCCCTCTGACTTCTTCAATCCCATGTTCTGTTGGGAACCGCAGTAGTTGATGCAATGTTGAGGGAACTGCCCCCATTGTATGCAACCATGGCCTTCCCAAGATAATATTGTATGGTGAGGGCGAGTCAATCACCATGAATTCTGTCTTGATCTTCTTCTAACTGCTCTTGCATGATTCTATACTTAGAATATTTTGTATGCCTTTCATACTTTGCCTCCTTTGTGCAATCTTCTCGGGGTTACATACCTCGGGTATAATAGCTACAAAACTTTTACTTCGGCAAGATACTGACCTGCAAACTTTTCATAAATTCTAACAAGTGTGAAACATATACTACTCAATGTTAACTTTGCAAACTTTTTCTCAAGTTTCAATAAGTGTTTAAACGGTGATCTCGGTCTAGCCTACTTGTAAATTGCTACAAATTTCAACAAGGATTAACATATACTATAACAGGGATCAACAAGGATTAACATAACAAGTGTTAAACAATAATCTATTTGTAAATTGCTACAAATTTCAACAAGTGTTTAAACAACATACTTAGCTTTTTCCTCAACCTGTAAATTGCTGCAAATTTCAACAGATGATCATATGTCGGCTTAACATTATCTTGTAAATTGCTACAAATTTCAACAAGTGTTAAGCATCTTCTTTGGTTGGATCAACCTGTAGATTGCTATAAGTGTGCAAACTATAACCTCAGCTTCACTTCGACTTGTAAATTGCTACAAATTTCAACAAGTGAAGAGAAACAGTAATCTCGGCTTAACTTCAACTTGTAAATTGCTACAAATTTCAACAAGTGAAGATAAACAGTAATCTCGGCTTAACTTCAACTTGTAAATTGCTACAAATTTCAACAAGTGAAGATAAGGAATCAGCTTAACTCCAACTTGTAAATTGCTACAAATTTCAACAAGTGAAGATAAGGAATCAGCTTAATTCCAACTTGTAAATTGCTACAAATTTCAACAAGTGAATTAAGGAATCAGCTTAATTCCAACTTGTAAATTGCTACAAATTTCAACAAATGAATTAAGGAATCAGCTTAATTCCAACTTGTAAATTACTACAAATTTCAACAAGTGATTTAAGGAATAATCTCGGCTTAATTTCAGTTAAGCATCATCTCGGCTTAACTTCGGTTAAGCATCGTCTCGGTTTCACTTCGGTTAAACATCGTCTCGGCTTAACTTCGGTTAAGCATCGTCTCGGCTTAACTTCAGTTAAGCATCGTCTGGGCTTAACTTCGGTTAAGCATCGTCTCGGCTTAACTTCGGTTAAGCATCATCTCGGTTTAACTTCGGTTAAACATCATCTGGGCTTAACTTCGGTTAAGCATCATATTGGTTTAACCAACTTGTAAATTGTTACAAATTTCAACAAGTGGTAAACGCATTCTTCTTCTCTACGCCTCCAGTGTGAACTTAAAATCCACTTGGGTTCTCATCATACATGTAGCTTCGACCTTGTCGCCGAGGTTTAATTCAAGCCGAGGTTGTCGGCCTTGGTTTCTCTATTGATCTTACTTGGCTCCAACCTGAGTTTGATTTTCGGCCTCGCATCGGCGAGCCGTTTCTCTTTTCTTGTTCCGACGCCTTTGTTCCCGGCATGTCCTCCTCGGCCCTAGCATACTTCTCAATTCTGGCCAACTTTAGTCTGATCTTGTGTGTTTCCTTTTTATCTTCTGAGATCTGAGATCTGCTCATTGTGCTCTTCTCTTCTCAGACTCAGGTGCCGAGATCTTATCTTCTGGAATCTTGGATTTACACACTTAGGTTGAGCTCTCGTCTTCTCGGGTCTACTTGTCTAGGCTGAGATCATGTCTTCTCGGATCCGGGATCCAGGATCTGGAATCCGCGATCTGCTCACTCAGGATGAATTCTTCTATACTTGAATGTTATCTCCTTGGGAGCGCTTATGCCCCCTGTCTTTGCATCCCTTCTGGAAGGGTCTTCGTTCCTCTGCAGGTATTTATCCTTCCATACCTGGAGGTTGTCTTCGTTGCTTCGATCTGTTGTCTTTGGTACGTCACCTTCCTGGCTGGCTTCTTTCACTCCGTGACTCTGGTCACGAGTTTCTGTGTTGTGGTCGTCTCCTTCAACGTCGAGGTTGATAGATCTCCGACTCCCAGTAGGAGCGTTGTCTTTAATCTGATCCTTCTGTTCGTCATTGGCCATCTATTCTTCTTTCTTTCCCACAGACGGCGCCAAATTGTGTGGGTGATTTTCCGACCACACTGCCCGCTTAGTAACCAGCTGGAGAGCACTGGCAGAATAGATGGCACCTGACTAACCTGCAACAGAAATATAAGAATCCCGCGGTGGTTTCGACCACCTGGGGGCACTCTGACGATCAAGTCAGTATATCTCTCAAAGATAAATCAAGTACTAAACTCACAAGTTTGAGTATCAAAATCATACCTTAGACCCATGGGGGTGCCTCTCTTTTATAGCCAATACAATCCTAGTCCCAAAAGGAGTCTGGCCCTAATGGACTTAGGATTACTGCTAATCTGGGACTCCCAGTGGGATTAGAATAAACTCTCTAAGAGTCTTATCTTTACCCAAACTGAAGTCTTCTCCCAATCTAGGACTCTTGTCCATATCCAAGTTGAGTTCCCTCTTCATTCTAGGACTCTTGTCCCTTATTCGCTTATCTCGGTTTCCGATATCTTCGGAGGCAACCTCGGCCTAGCCGAGATGACCTCGGCAAAACGACCAAGACACGTGGCACCTCGGCTGATACCTCGGGATCACCTTGCCACGTGTTGGTACTCAGAAAATATATTCCCACACTAGTTATAACATTATTATTGATCTCACTCATTATACAAATTACAAATACCAAAAACTTCTTAAATTATGTCATATCATCAATTGGTACACTAATTAGTATATTAATTAATACATATAACATTATTCTAAAAAACTTGAACCCAGAACCACTTGCTCATCAATGCCCCAATTGAATATGCTTTAAAGTTAGTCCTTTATGTATTTCTTTTTTTTAAAGTAAATATAGAGTAATGCTATACGTACATAAACTTATATATAATTTTTATACATAATGATATAACTCATGACGAACTATTCACCTCAAAACAAAATATTATTAAAATAATATTTATTTATAATAATAACATTGTCATATATTTTTTGTAAAATTTTTAGTAAGAATTTTATGTACGAATAGTATTTCTTATAAATATATTATGGATGTTCATACTTCAAACTTCCAAGTTCCCCACCCAGTAGACCATCAATAGACTATGTTGGACCATACTACACAACACTACAATGGAAAGTCTTCAAAGTTATTATTATAAATAAATTGGATTGAATATCCCAAGTTTTCTTGCCAAAGCAGCACTCTATAAAAAGGTTGATTGGTCCCAAATAAGAAATTTAAAATGAATTTACATTTATTTATTGTTTAACCAAAAACATTAATTGATCCCAAATAAGAAATTTAAAATGAATTTACATTTATTTATTGTTTGACCAAAAACGTTAATCCGTTCTAACTTGTTATTGCCTATGCATTTTTTGTGTGCATTTATATTTGATTTTGATGATACAGCGTGTTCCAGATGGAACGGGTCGGATTGATCCACGCTTTATAAACCGGTGCCTGAGGTACAAAGCCCATAGAGAGACTTGCACAAGAGTTCAACAAGGAACGGGGAGTCCCCCAACGAACCCTCCGACGAGCAAGTTAGAAAGAGGGATAGAATGTAGAGATAGATTAGTGATAGAAAAGCTTAACCTTCTTCTTGTCTTTGATGCCTGCTTATATCCCCTAGTAATCATTTTGTTGTCCCTTCCAACCTGTCACCTTGGCCGAAAGTCTATGCTCTAGCTTACCTTGTTCATAGTGAGGCCGTTCTGTCCTCACGGAAAGGGGTTATCGCACTAAATGCTGCATGAAAACTCATTAATGGCTGATGTGTGGTGCAATAACTTTGCAAGATCTTTGTCTGCTGATGTGGGTGATTCTCTACTTGCCAAGTGTTTAGGTGTCATTGGTGTTTGGTGTAACGCTGGATTTCACGAGTGTTGGGCTTTAGTATTTGAATCACGGATAGGACCTTAGGTAGTGGGCCGTAACATGGACTTGGATATTGGCTAAGTATGTCAACCGTGTGAAAGCTCTGCTGAAATTTTGGCTAAAATTTAGAAAGACCTACCATGGTAGAGCCTTAGTTAACTCAATCCGGATGGGCGCGTTGCGCTCAGTCTGGCTGAGTCTTTAATTAACTCGGTCTGGCTGAGCTCTTCGTGCTCAGTCTGGCTGGGGCTTTAATTGACTCGGTCTGGCTGAGCCCTTCGTGTTCAGTCTGGCTGAGGCTTTAATTAACTCAGTCTGGCTGAGGCTTTAATTAACTCAGTCTGGCTGAGCTCTTCGTGCTCAGTCTGGCTGAGGCTTTAGTTAACTTAGTCTAGCTGAGCTCTTTGTGCTCAGTCTGGCTGAGGCTTTAGTTAACTCAGTCTGGCCAGTCATTATTAAAGCGGAACACAGGTAATGGAGATATAAAATCATTGTCATTTAAGGCATAGCCTATTGATCACAAATTTACACCAGGTATGAAGACGACGAAAATAACCAAATGTGTAGCTGGTCAACAAGAACATACAGCAAATGATTAATACAAAAATAGGACATGGTATTTTGTTGGAAATAACGCTTCAAGTGTTCGGCATTCCATGGGTGGGGGAGGTCTCAGCCTTCCATATCTTGGAGTCGGTAAGTGCCTGGGCGAGGTCTGGCTTTAACGACGTAAGGCCCTTCCCATTTGGCCGCGAGCTTGCCCTTGGCTGGATTTTAGGTGGCGAGAGTTGCCTCACGCAAGACTAGGTCCCCGACTGCGAACTCCCTCGGTCAAACCCTGCAGTTGAAGTGTGTTCTTATTTTTTGTTGGTATGAGGCTCGTCTGACAGCAGCTATCTTTCAGAGTTCTTTGATCAGGTCTAAATTAGCCCGACGCAAGTCTTCGGAGAGTTCTGGCTCTGGGTGCAGCACCTTCGGGGTTGGCAGGCCAATTTCAACTGGGATGACCGCCTCAACGCCATATGTTAAGTGAAAGGGGGTCTCTCCAGTAGGGGTTCGGGCGGTAGTGCGGTAGGCCCAGAGTACGTTTGGTAATTCTTCAGACCAAAGTCCCTTAGCGACTTCCAGCTTAGTTTTGATGATCTTCAGAAGAGAACGGTTGGTAACCTCAACTTGGCCATTGGCTTGGGAATGACCTGGAGAAGAGAAACATGGCTGGATTTGAAGTTCTGCGCAGAATTTCCTGAACTTGGCATTGTCGAATTGCTTACCGTTGTCGGAGATGATGGCTTGAGGGATGCCAAATCGGTATACGATCGACTGCCAGATGAATCTGGTTGTGTTCCGCTCGGTAATTGTGGTGAGTGGTTCCGACTCCACCCATTTAGTGAAGTAATCAATGGTGATGATTGCAAACTTGGTTTGGCCGCGATCGGTGGGCAATGGACCAACTAGGTCTATCCCCCATTTGGCAAATGGGTAGGGGCTGCAAGGTGTGATCAGTTCTGTAGAAGGAGCGTGAGGAATGTTGGCAAAGCGCTGGCACTTATCACACTTACGCACGAATTCCGTGGCATCTTGGTTGAGAGTAGGCCAGAAGTACCCGGTGCGAAGTATTTTATGGGCTAGTGACCTGGCACCCGAGTGCTTACCACATACACTCTCGTGGACTTCCCTCATCACGTAGGTTGCTTGAGCAGGATTGAGGCACTTCAGGTACGGACGCGAAAAGTCACGTTTGTACAAGAGGCCGTTGATAAGAACGTAGTTGGATGACCGGGCCCTGACTTTGGCAGCCCGCTGTTTGTCGTCTGGCAATTCCTCATTTGTCAAAAATAGGAGGATGTCAGCCGCCCATGGAATAGGTTCATTTTGGAGGAAGTGGACCTGCTGCTGGTTTGGGGAAATGGCAGGGTGGGTCAGGTATTCAAGGCAGACGCCATGGCTGAGGTCTGATTGGTCGGCAGAAGCTAGTTGAGCCATTTCATCTACCTTAGAGTTTTCCGTCCAGGGGATGTGCTTGATGTGGAAAGTGTTGAAGAGGCGAAAAAGAGAGAGTGCAATATTTTTGTAAGCCTGCATTGTGTCTTCCTTGGCCTCGAATTCCCCCATAATTTGTCCAACGATGAGCTTGGAATCACTGAACACCTAGATATGGCTTACACCAATGTCTCTGGCTAGGTGGAGTCTTACTATCAAAGCCTCATATTCAGCCTCGTTGTTGCTTACGTCAAACAAGAAACGGAGAGCACACTTGAAATAACCACCTTCGGGAGCGGTGAGGATTAGACCAGCCCCACTGCCTTCTTTGCAGGATGATCCATCGACATTGAGGGTCTAAGAGTGGGGGTCTTCTGCCTCAGTGTTGAGTTGCTTGGGGGGGTCGTGGTTGGAATGGGATTAGTGAATTCCAGGATGAAATTGGCGACAGCCTGCCCCTTGATCATCGTTCGAGGTTGGTAGGAGATGTCAAATTGGCTGAGCTCGACTGACCATTGCATAAGTCAGCTGGATAACTCTGGTTGTTGCACGATCTTCTTCAATGGTTGGTCAGTGAGGACGACAATGGGGTGGGCCTGAAAGTAAGGTCAGAGTCATCTTGAGGCTATGACCAAGGCTACGGCCATTTTTTCAAGCAATGGGTAGTTCTGTTCTGCTCCCCTGAGAGCCTGACTGATGTAGTAAACCGGTCACTGGACGGAGCCGTCCTCCCTGATGAAGGCTGCACTGACTGCGGTGTTTGATACGGCTAAGTAGAGAAAAAGGGGCTTACCCGTGATTGCCTATGAAAGTAGGGGGGGTTGGCCATGCACTGCTTCAATTGCTGAAAGGCCTCTTCGAATTCTGCCGTCCACTCAAAAGCCTGCTGAAGGACTTTGAAAAAGGGGAGACACTTGTCTGCTGCACGGGAAATAAAACAGTTGAGAGCGGCGACTCTGTCCGTTAGCCTTTGGACCTCTCTAACTGTTCTGGGTGACTGCATTTCTATTAGAGCCTTGATCTTTTCAAGGTTGGCCTCGATACCCCGTTGACTGACCATGAAACCCAAGAATTTCCCCGATCCGACGCCAAAGGCGCATTTCTCTGGATTCAGCTTCATTTGATACTTATGCAGAGTGTCGAAGGTCTCCCGCAGGTCTGCCAGATGGTCAGAGGAGAGTTTTCTCTTGATAAGCATGTTGTCGACATAGATTTCCATGTTCCGACCTATCTGGTGATGAAAAACGGCATTCACTAGCCGTTGGTAGGTTGCTCCGGCATTTTTCAGCCCGAATGGCATGACACGATAATGGTAAGTCCCCCGGTTAGTGATGAATGAGGTGTGTTCCTGGTCCGATGGGTGCATCAGAATTTGATTGTAGCCAGAGAAAGTGTCCATGAAGCTGAGCATTTGATGTCCGGTCGTGGCATCGACAAGTAGATCTATGCGAGGGAGGGGATAGCTATCTTTGGGGCAAGCTCGGTTGAGATCGGAGTAGTCGATACAGAGTCGCCACTTACCATTATTTTTATGGACCAGGACCACATTTGATAGCCATCTGGGGTAGTCTACGTTTTTTATGAACTGTGCCTCGAGGAGCTTATCTACTTCAGAAGCAATAAGAGTATTGCGTTCTGGGTGAAAGATGTGCTGCTTTTAGCGAAAGGGTCAGAAATGGGGCTCAATGCTGAAACGATGAATGATGAAGGAGGGATCAATACCCAGCATGTCGGAGTGGGTCCAGGCAAACACATCATTGTGTTCAGTCAAGAGGGTTGTAAGATCGGCCTTGGCTTGAAGGGATAGTTGGCTGCTGATCTTAGCTGTTTTTGTCGGGTTGGTGGGATCGATGAGGACCTCGACAAGCTCTTCCACTAGTTCCCCTCTGACCAGCTCGTCTTTGTCTCTGACGTCGAGTCCTTCAATGATCATAGCTTCCTTTAGCTTGACCTCTTTAAGTGAAGCGACGTAACATTCTTTGGCCACGGTCTACTCTCCCCTCACCGTGCTGACCCCAAGATCGGTGGGGAATTTGACGACAAGATGGAAAGTAGATGTGACAACTTGGAAAGCATTTAGGGCGGTGCGGCTGAGGATAATATTGTAAGCAGAGAGACAGTCGACGACGAGAAAAGTGAGCAACTTTGTGGTCTGCCGCGGGTATTCTCTGATTGTGATGGGAAGATCGATGAAGCCTATGAGGTCACCCAGTCTCCAGTGAAACCGATCAATGGGGTTTGGAGAGGGAACAGATTTTCTTCCCCGACCTTGAGTTGGCGAAAGCCATTTAGGAAGATGATGTCTGAAGAACTGCCGTCGTCGACGAGAACCCGTCTGACTTTGTAATTGGAGATGAGGGCTGAGATGACGAGGGGGTCGTCATGGGGGGTAACTGATGCTTGTGCAGTCGGCCTCCATAAAGGTGATGGGCTCCATCCACTACTTAGGCTGTTTGGAAGGGCGGTCCAATGTGGCAACTTCTTTATCTGAGCCTTGCCTTATTTTGTTGAGTTCTGCCCGCTAAGCTGAGCGGGATGGTCCTCCCCAAGCAAGCCCGCCAGCAATAAACTCTGATCTCTCTAACAGGGGGGCAGGGTTGCCTTGTGCCCGGGGTTACTGTGGAGGTCTATCATAACCTTGGTTAGGTTATGCGAGTTATCAAGGAGGGGTGCGCCGATGGTTGTTTCTGATAGGTTCAGCCCTTTGCCTTTGCTGAGGGCGGGCTGCTGTGAACCGACTAAGACGTCCCTAACGTATCAAGCCCTCGATTTGGTCTTTGAGGTTAACACACTCCTTCGTATTATGGCCGTGGTCTTGATGAAAGCGGCAGTATTTGGACTGGTCTCGCCGGTTGGAAGGAGACCGTGACGGTTGGGGCCATTTTAGGGGATAATCTCGTTGGATCTGGTTCAGGACTTGTTCCATAGGGAAATTGAGGGGTGTGTATCGTTCGAACCATCCAGGCAGTTAGGTTGGCGCCGACCGGTCAGCTCGTGCTGGCCGGTCGGTATACTGAGGTGTTTGGTGAGTGTACTGGGTGTTTCTGGTTTCGGAGTCTTTTCTCTTCTCTCTGGGGGTCGGATTTTTGGCTGTAGGATCTTGTTGGGCAGCTAGGGAATCTTCGGCATTCATGTATTTTTGGGCTTTGGAAAGTAGGGTTGCCATGGAGGTCGGGTGGTTTTTAGAGAGGGAGAAAAGGAAATCAGATGATCGTAGACCGGCCATAAAACTCGTAAGGATGACCTTGTCATTGTTTTCTGCTACTTGCAGGGCTTCGGTGTTGAAATGGATGACGAAGCTGCACAGCGACTCCCTCTCGATCTGACGGATGTTAAGGAGCTGGGTTGCCGGACACCGTTGGCGCTGGGCACCAATGAAATGGCTGAGAAATGAGTCACTTAGGTGCTGGAAAGTGGAGACAGAGTCTGTTGGCAGTTGACTAAACCAGAGTCGAGCCGACCCCTTAAGTGTTACAGGGAAAGCCTGGCACATGATCTCGTCAGGGAATGCATGGAGGACCATGAGGGTCCTGTAAGTTTCCAAATGGTCGACTGGGTCCGTTGTGCCGTCGAAAGAGTCGAGCGAGGGCATTTTGAACTTAGGAGGTAATGGTTTGTCCCTGATAGAGGCAACGAACAGTGAGTTGGTTGTGGTAGATGGTTTACTCTGTATGTTCTGTATGACTCCTTGGAGCTGGAGCTTTATGGCTCGGAGTTTTGCATCCCAGAGAGAAACGTTGTCACCACCGGAATGCAGAGGAGGCTGGACATTACTGGCCTCTCCCTCGGGGGTGGGTGCTTGAACCGATGAATGCGGGGTCCGGGGTGACGGGTTCATATCTTGGGGAGGGGGTCGCAAGCCTTCCAAGTTGGGTGGGTAGGGCTGTTGGATAGGATGGCTCGGGGCTCGTTCTTAGTTGGGAGGGATATCTTTAGGTGGAGGAGGAGGGATGGAAAGGTCTCTTTGAAGCAAAGCATTGATCAGGGCTTGGTTTTGCTCTGCTAGGCGGTTGATGCTGTTGGTAAGTTCTGTGAAGTACTGCGGCGGGTTGTTTGGATTGAAAGGGTCGGCTTAGTGGTCGACAACATTGTAGTGAGAAGCCATGGATTTAGTTGTGACCATCCACCTTGGTGGGTGGCAAGAAGGGCTAATTAGGAAGGGGTCTTCGGCGACAATGAGCACAACTGGCGCGCAGAGCAAAAGGTTTCCCACAGACGGCGCCAACTAATGATACAGCGTGTTCTAGATGGAACGGGTTGGATTGATCCACGCTTCACAAACCGGTGCTCAAGGTACCAAGCCCACAGAGAGACCTGCATAAGAGTTCAACGGGGAACGGGGAGTCCCCCAGCGAACCCTCCGACGAGCAAGTTAGAAGGAGAGATAGAATGTAGAGATAGATTAGTGATAGAAAAGCTTAACCTTATTCTTGTCTTCGATTGCCTACTTATATCCTCTGGTAATCATTTCGCTGTCCCTTCCGACCTGCCACCTTGGCCGAAAGTCTATGCTCTAACTTATCTTGTTCATGGTGATGCCGTTTTGTCCCGACGGGAAGGGGTTATCGCAATAAATGCTGCAGGAAAGCTCATTAATGGCTGATATGTGGTGCAATAACTTTGCAGGATCTTTGTTTGCTGATGTGGATGATTCTCTACTTGCCAAGTGTTTAGGTGTCATTGGTGTTTGGTGTAACGCTGGATTTCACGAGTGTTAGGCTTTAGTATTTGAATCATGGATTGGACCTTACGTGATGGGCCGTACCCTTTATGGACTTACCCATGTCAGATTTGATATCAATGCTCCAAGAATTGTATTTTTTATAAATATTATTAATCTTAGTTTGTATCTAACTCAATCAGCGAATTAACAATATATAGCTCTTTTATTTTATTTTATTTTATTTTGTAGAATGTATGTATTAGTATTCTATGAGAATCCTACAATTTTTGTATCCAATTTTATGACAAAATATTACTATTATTTTTAGAATGTGTGCATTTGTATTCTATGAGAATCCTACAATTTTTTAGCTTTTAAAATGTAAAACGAAAAGAAGAAGATTAATAAGGGGATTTCGGATTTGCGAGATTACGATTGCTGTTTCACATGTAGAAAATGAGTGGGAGCTTTAGTTAGAGTTATCATTAGTGATGTGGCAGTGGGTCTCACCTACTGTCACAGTATGTATTGTGTATGTGTTTTTTTTTTTTTTTTTTTTACTTTTTTACTTTATTAATAGTGGGTTTAGAGTCACCAAATTAGTAATCTCTGGCATGATTGTTTACATGTATAGACGGGTTGTGGTGCAGAATGTGCCATGCAATAGCAATATAGGTAACTTTTTCGTAAGGGAAAAGTTGTCTCCGATTGAGTTTTTCATTTTAATAATTAAAATTATTTATTTTATAAAATTTTTTGAGTAGATCGATAATATAAAAAATAGAGTTAATTAACTAATTATAATTATATGATCAAATCACTTTTTTTTTTTCAAAATCATGAACTGTGTATTATCAAAATTATACTTTTTGTTAAATATTTTTTTTATTAAAAAAAAAGATCAAATAATATGATTATAATTATCTAATCACCTTAATATTTTCCCTACACAAAAAAACTCAACAACGTTAAGGCTTCGAATCATTTCCATGGTGTCAACCAAGCTGATTGTGACCATAGAAATTTCAAAAAGCAGATACATGTATTAATCATCTCTGTGAGTATGGGCCCGGGAGTGCATGCAACTTGTTCCAGATTCATTGAAAAAGTGAGTACCTAATTCATTCATTCAATTCATAATTAAATTTACCCCAATTCATTCATTTAATGTATTATTACTGGCACCATAAAATATTATTATTATTATTATTTTTAAGATACGTGACATCTTTTTATTCATTTAGAAGTTAAAAAAAGTTTTAGAAATGATGGAGAATATGAAGAACAAAGTGGATGAGTGGAATGACACATGGCAAGACAATAATAAAGATAGAAGAAATGGGTAGTTACTAAGTAGTTATTGCTGTATTTTTTCCTCTATAAATAGCCATTAATGGTTACATTGTAAAGGGCCAGAATTCATAATCAAAGACAATTGATTTCAATATTTTTTTGTCATTTTCCTTATCTTAGGAGTAATTTAACATAGATTTATATTTCGAAGCATTTATTTTCAACATTTTCTTTTCGAAGCATTTTATGCACTTCTTTTTCGAAGTATAGGAGTAGAGGTAAGTAATTATTACTTTGATTGTTCACTCAATCGTCTTTCTCCGTCTCCCTCATTCTTCTTTTAATTTTTTTTCCCCTACACTTGTAATTTTGAAGTCCTCTTTGTTGAGGCAAAAGAACCGTCAACGCAATCGCTTGATAATTGGCTTGAATTTAATCTGTAAGGATTTTTCAATCCTTACTGGCACGCTCGCATTTATGATATTTTCCTTCGTAGGAAAAATAAGCCAACAATTTTTGGCACGCCCAGTGGGACGTTAAGTGTAATAAATGAAAAATGAATTGGATTTGTCCATTTCAAATAGCCTAGATGAAATTTATTGGCGTAAACAAGAAATTTTGGATCTTCAAGAAGAGATCCATTTTCTTGATGAAATAAATTTTCATCCCTTACAATATTATTTGGTGGAAGAAAAAAGGCACCATTTAATTGGAGAAATTCATCAACTTGATATGAAAATTCGCCAATTGAATGATGAGTTATCAACTCTCACTATCAAGTCTTTAACTGAGGCCTTAATGGCCGAAATTGGTGAATTTTTTCAGAATTTTTTCATGGTTAAAAATAGCAAAAATAAAGAGTTGATTTCATCAATGACTTGGGGGGTTCAAGAGTCCGTTTTTAAAGAGCCAAATTATGAAATTAACATAATGAAAGAGCATGTTCTTGAGCCAAATTTGGCTAAGAATGATGTTCCATGCATAGCTCGGGGGGTCTCAAAATCAATTTTTAGAGAGTCAAGTCATGAAAATAACATATCTATGGGTGATTTTCATAAGTCATTAATGGCTAACATGGAAAAACAACCCACTTTGCCAAATAATTATGAAAATCTATTCGACAAAAGTCATGTTTTAAAAACAAACATGATCAAAAATAATGAACAAGCCACTGTTCATGAATTCAAATTTTTTGATATTTTTCAAAATGTCAAAAAGTATGAATTTTCATGGTCACACTATACCATGACTTTTGTTGTTCGAAACCCATTTTGGATTTGTGGATCACATCAAACGTTGACTTTGATAGAATGGCTAACAAATAATATTTCGTTATTGCAATATGTTGAGCCAAAAATGTTGTTATTAGTTGATCCATAAAACCATCACCATTTGGTTTTGTGGTTACCTTCGAAGCATGTCTCAAGACACTTCGAAGTGGATTATTCATTGAAATATCATTTTATAGCCATTAATGGCTAGTTAAAATGCCAAACTAATTTCATAATAATCCAACTCTTTGGATTTAGTTCGAAGAGATGTAGTGAGCACTTTCGAAGGTCGACTTTAATCCTTTAGTAACATATGTGACTTTCGAATGGTGGTTTTGTTATCAATAAACACCTTCGAAATGTAACATGGGACGAGAAAACTTTCGAAATGTGTACCTCCCTTCAAATATATGTAAAATGACAATTAATTAATTATCGAATAATGTCTATTTTTGACATGATAATTAGTGGCTTTACTGATAACCATTTTTATAGACATTTGTTACATGAAAATGTAACTAGTATTCTATAAAAGTTGGTTCGAAGAACAACGGTTTTGGTGTCTTCGGAGAATTAATAATTGGTTTAAAGCATAAAATTAATATTTTCATTAATTATGTGTGAACCAAAACATACAAAATTTGAATAATCACAATGTTGGTCAAAAGTTGCTTCGAAAGCCCTTTTGCCATAATTTTGTAAGCTTCGAAGCAGTCCATTTTGCATCAACAACAGCTTCGAAGAAAAAATAGTGATAGTGGTGAACTTTCGAAGCTTTGCCAAATATTTCCAAGGATGCAATTCGTTCTTTGTTGGCATTTTCGACCTTCGAATGATAATTTTAGTCCTCTATACCACATTCGAAGCTGGTTATTTAGCATGTGTAACAGTTTGCTAAGGTGAATCATTAGCTTTGTCTTGAAAATATGTGGTTATCCTTCGAAACTTTTCTGCAATAATATCCCTTCAATGCGTATATATATAATTCGCAACATCTAGTCATAATTTCATACTCATTCGAAGCAATTTATTGGTGCTATTATATCATTCGAAGCACTTTTATATTATTCGAAGCATTTTATTGCTTAGATTAGTCATGTGCTTGGTTCGGCCCTTCAAAAATTCAAGTAAACATTATTTTTAAGGGCCGCGAGGGGGTAATGTTGGCACCATAAAATATTATTATTATTATTATTTTCAAGACACGTGGCATCCACTTATTCATTTGGAAGTTAAAAGAAGTTATAGAGATGATGGAGAATATGAAGGACAAAGTGGATGAGTGGAAGGACACATGGCAAGACAATAATGAAGATGGAAAAAATGAGTAGTTACTAAGTAGTTATTGCTGTATTGTTTTCTCTATAAATAGCCATTAATGGTTACATTGTAAAGGGCCAGAATTCATAATCAAAGAGAATTGATTTCAATATTTCTTTTCATTGTCCTTATCTTAGGAGTAGTTTAACATAGATTTATATTTCGAAGCATAGGAGTAGAGGTAAGTAATTATTACTTTGATTGTTCACTCAATCGTCTTTCTCCGTCTCTTTCATTCTTCTTTTAATTTTTCTTTTCGCTACACTTGGTAATTTTGAAGTTTTCTTCGTTGAGGCAAAAGAACCGTCAACGCAATCGCTTAATAATTAGCTTGAATTTAATCTGTAAGGATTTTTCAATCCTTACTAGCACACTCGCATTTATGATATTTTCCTTCGTAGGAAAAATAAGCCAACAATTATCTACCCTCTAAATTTCTAGGTTTTATAATGGTGACTAGAGAGAAAAAAACCGAGAGAGAAATTCTATACAAATTTTTTAGGTCAAACTCTCACAATAATAATACATATATTTTCTTTATGTCGCATGTATGATATATATCTTTGCAAATAGAAGTGGAGTTATAATTTTTAACAACTCAAATATTTCATTAAATAACTCTTTAATTATCTTGTCTATTAAATAGTGTGAATTATCTACAATTCATGTGAATACGAGTTATGAGTCTGATCAAATCTAACACAATTTTCAACATTTTTATTAATTAATATTGATTCCCTCGGTGGGACAAACATTTTAATGGTTTTGTGCCTCAACTTGGGAGAATTGAAACTTTCTATCCTTCCACCAAGCTAGTTTGGGACCCACGCAACTGTTTCTATTCTAAATCACTGCCATTCATATAATGGGATTCGAGCCGTGTTTCAGACCCCATTGGGGTCGCACCCCAGTGACGTGACAGCATGAAGTTGGTGAAAAACATATATAATAAAAATAAAAATAAAAAAATTTTTTTTTTTGGACCAATCACACGCGACTCCCAATATCCCACTAGGGGTCCGAAGCTTTTTCCAATGGGATTCCCTTGTGGATTATTCTTGGTGAAAGAAAGACTCATTCTTTGGGTCCAGATTTGTATGGTCTTGATCTGATTCGATCTGATAACCTGTAAAAGTAAGGTCAAGTTTGGCATCTTCAAAAAAATTCAAAAAGTTAAAAAGTTACTATTCTATTTAAGTCACATCATCTTATTTAAGTCACATCACCTCTCTATCACATCACTTCAAACCCAACCCATATCCAACCCATATTTCATAAAAAGTCAAAAAGTACACTTATTTAGGACATGCCAAACAACTCCTAAGTCTTTGGGGGTACCGGTCTGATGTTAGACAAAGACCCTTCAATGCCTTCATTAATGATGTAAATTTGGAGAGACAGTGAGATGAGAAAGCTTATAATTTCATATCATATCTTAGGCCTTGTTTGGCAAGTGGTATTTTTAGTTAAAAAAATCACTAAGAAAATTAAAAAATCAACAATTCATATTAAAAAGTCAAAAATTTCATTTTCTTTCTATTTTTTGCACATCTTTTCGTAAAAAGTCAAAAAGTCATCCCAAACATACTAATTTTTTTTAGAAAAATGATGCAGACCACTAATTAGTGGTTGCACTAAGGATGTGGCAGTGGGTCCCATCCACTACTACATGTGTTTTGTGTCTTAGTTTTTGTTTTTTTTTTTTGTTTTTACTTACCACATCATTAGTGATGGTGTTAGTGGTAGAAATTTAGTAGTCTGTAGTATTGTTGTTTTTTTTAAATCACATTTTAACCAAAAAGTTAAAAAGTTACTAAAAAAATATATTCTCAAACGAGATCTTAGTCTTTTATAGAGGATTTTTGTCTTAGCCTGGTGATGGGCTAATCCCTATGAATTAATCTACCAAACTTGAGACTTAACTAATTGTGCACTAGCAGGCGGTATACGCG
This sequence comes from Camellia sinensis, assembly GCF_055761805.1. Classification (NCBI taxonomy): domain Eukaryota; kingdom Viridiplantae; phylum Streptophyta; class Magnoliopsida; order Ericales; family Theaceae; genus Camellia; species Camellia sinensis. The sequence goes on from NC_138972.1 coordinate 85,296,688, forward strand.
ATGCGTATATAATTCAGATAATTAATAATAAAATAAATAATAAAATATTTAATATCGTAATATGTATGTTACTTTAGTGATAAATATGCTCTTAATGAAATTCAAAGGCTTAACTTCAAAACTCACTTGTGCTGTGTAATAATTTTTTTTATTTTAATATATATAAAATTGTTACGTGACATAAAAAATAAAAATATTTCACTAAATCAATTTAAACATTCACTTAATATGGATATATCAATATATATTAGTCTATTTCTAAGGACATGGAGGAAAGGGAGACATACATGTGGAATAAAAATGAGTTGAAAAGGTTTACACATCCTAATACGAAATAATGCCATTGGTCCTTGGCAAATAATTTTTTTTTTTTTTTAAATTTTTCAGGCAAAAGATTCATTACCGATGGGGTCTCTGATTGTGTTTGGAGAGTCAAGTAGGGTTGAAAAGTTAATCCCAAACCGGACCCCGCCCCCCCGGGCAAAAAAAAAAAGAATCATCTAAATGTACATGTACAATAGCTTGTCGCCTTTTATTTATTTATTTAAACTATATTCAATTATTATATAGTGGAATTTACACTTAAAAATTACAATCACATTATTATTATTTTTTGACTATTTTTCTAAATAAATTTTTTATGAGTAATGATTCATCCCCCCACCTCCTTTGACCCCCTCTCTCTCTCATTGGTTACCTTTTCTTTTTCTTTTTCTTTTTTTTCCTGCTCCTCCAATCACCCCCTGCCACGTGGCAAAGGGGGGTGCGGGGGTCACCCCAAAAAGGGGTCCCAAACATTATTCATTTTTTATATAGCATTTCTCCGTGGAAGAAGGGCCTTCCTTTCTAAGATCAATTTATTTCTTGCCAGCCATAGGGTTCACAATACTGCCAGTGGAACAACCTCACATGTGAAGGACTTTGTTTATATATATATATATATATATATTTTTTTTTTTTTGCTTTCTTTTTTTCTTTTTATTTGGAAAATTTACATTTTAGTTAGACAGTAGAAAAATAATCTCTTTTTTTTTTTTCTTATTTATTTATGATCCAAGTCTTTTATGTATATGATATGGTACAAATCTTTTCTATATGTCGGACTTGTACAATTTTTTTTTTTTTTACCCATAATGTAATTATTTTAACACTCCGTCACTTATTTATAATTTATTTTTTTAGTCCTTTTTTAAGGATATGTTTTGATCTAAGATTTGTATGAAGAAAAACAAAAAATAAAGTGGAAGTTTTTTTTTTTTTTTTAATACCTATAAAAATGATATAAATATGAAATTCTATTTCTATTTTACTTTCGTCTTCATTAAAAATTGAAACATTACCTAGAAGATTCTAGTTGCCCTCTTTCCCCATCTCATATTATTCATTTTTCTTATTTATTTATTTATTTTGCGTAATGCTGACAACGCCTTCACTTGCTTTTCACTCACACAGTTATGCCATGGTTTGGATCATTTCTCAGTTCAAAAAAAAAAAAAAAAAAAAAGATTGTCATTTCACAAAAAACCAAAAACAAAAATAAGAATAAAAAGAAAAAGTTTGATGAAATTACAATTATAAGCAAATTAGCATGGCCTCTGTAGGATGACATGCACAAATGGAGAAATAAGAAATGGTCCAAGAAATGAAATTACTTATATATGTTCAATTATTATACTTTATAAAGAAACACTAGAAAAAATCATGACAATCTAAGTGTAAGCAGATGAAGTATTTAGATTTCTCAAATTTGATCTTTTTTCGATCGAACCCTTTTTAAGTTTGTGTCCTACCTAGATTAAGTCGGTTTTATTTTTTCATCCAAATTACTGATTACTTGCATTACGATTTGATATATTTGGGGAGAAAACAAATTTACGTTATTATAACATACATAATTCAGTTGTAATAAATTTAAATAAGAATTGAATAACAACTCTTTCTTTTTCTTTCTTTCTTTTTTTTTCTTTTTCTTTTTCTTTTTCTTCTTCTTTTTTTTTTGTTTGTTGTACATTCACACACTATTACATAAATTAAAATTATTTTGTTACATGACCAGGTAGATAAGAAGTGGACAATGGTGAATGAAGCCGAAACCCGAATCATATGCCAAGAAATGCTTTTACTTTGTTTCTATGCCATAATTATACTAATATTTTTATAAATAAAATAAAATAAAATTGTCACGTTTTTAGAATATCCCCATCCAAATTGTCAATTGATACGTTTGACAATAATTTGGCATCAAATTGTGCTTCATCCAATTCTACAGAAGTGAGTAGTCAATTTGACATATCTTAGCAAGAAAAATGATTGAGAATTCTAATAAAGAAACTCTAATGAGCTCTAATTAGAGTGAATTCTACGGTGATCTGATGTGATGTTTTAGTTTTAATTTTATTTTATTTCATTCCTTGTCATATCATTAGAATTCAATTAGAATTTCAAAATTAGAGATATATATAATTGTTGATCTTAGCAATGCCAAATTTGGCATATTAGAGCAACTCTTACGGTAAATTGTTAAAAAACATAGTTAAAACTATAATGTAACAATAATCAGTGCAAAAAAAATTATAGAATAGCAATATTAGTCCAACAGTGAAATTGCTATTTTTTAATTTAACCGAATGACTAGACTGACAACCGATCGAAAGATTGGCGGAATTCAAAATTCTACAGTTAAGCACTTCTGCAACTTCTACAAAGTGGCGACCACCCGATCATCCACTTGGTCGACAATTGGCCTCTCAAAATTGTTATGCTGGCAGTTTTAACTATAGATAAAATTAATGTCAAATTTGACAAAAAAATATAGTAAAAATATAATTTAACAGCTCTATTAGCACACAATTGAAAATAAAAAAAAAAAGTAAATTCTATACTATTTTAAAGTAATAGCAGCTCCAATGTCATTGGAGCTGCTTTTAGAAAGATAATGTCAAATGTTTTTATTTTTATTATTTTAATGGTGAGAATTTGTAAAAAAAATTCAAAAAAATATTAAAGTAAAAACGATTAAAGTGAAATAATAAAATCACAAATTTAATATATTGGGTTGAGTGCTTTTTATTTTTAGATGTATCAAATATATATATATATATATATCTATTTGACATTCAAACCTTCAAAAACAAAAAAAACAAAAAATAATACCTATTATACAAAATTTTAAAAGTTTGAATGAAAATGCGTTTAAAATTCGGAATCTCTATTTTTTTTCCCCCCTCCAATCTTAGCTAATTTTATTAAGGGATTTGGTCAAAACTTTCTCATAATAAAATTTTAATGCATTAAAAATAAGTACAAAAAAATTTCTTAAAAGTCCAACACATACTACTATTATCAAAATATTAAACTTTAAAATACTATAACTTTTGATATAGATATCGATTTTTAATAAAATTAGTATTTTTAGAATAATTTCATTAAGATCTATATTGAATATGAAATTCTTATAAAAAAATTAAAAAAAAATTTATTACTGTCAAAATTGACATAAACAGTAATATATTACTCTATCTCACAGTAACATGTTACTTGTTTCACAATAACATGTTACTCTGGTAATATTGTCTAACAAAAAAAAGAAGATATTTTACTTTATTTTTGCTCAATTATGCACATCATCCTTAGGGGGTTTATGAAGCAAAATAAATTGGGTTATCCTTTTCACCAAACAAGGATTCAATGGAAGGATTTTGACTAAATTTTTCAATTTTATTAGGATTTAACAATGATAGCATGTTTCCAATGGGATGAGTTTCTTTCTATACCTCATATCTCCATGCATTTTCATATTCTTCTTACATGTTTTAATCTGAGCCCATATCGATGATCTAAACCGTCTATCTTGTAAACTCCACAAAAAAGTTCATTCATGCAAAAAAATTAGCTTCATCAGACAACTATAAATATGGAAATAAATCGCATTTTGTTTTATAAAATGAATAGTTTAAGTTTAATTATATTTATCATTCATTTTATAAAACAAAATGAGATTTATTCTTCTATTTATAATTATTTGATGAAATTAATTTTTTATATGGATGTATGATCTTTATTATGAAGTTTACAAGATAAACGGTTCAGATTATCAATGCGAGTCCAGATTGAAACTTTCAAAAGAAAGTATAAAAAAATATAGAGAGACAAGATATGAAATGGAACTTATCCTGTTTCCAACAACATTCTTTCCAATCAAATGATGACACAATAGTAAGAAATTATCTAGGTCGAGCACGATGCAAGGTAAATTACATTGGCATCCCTTGAGGTTTCTGTTTAATACAGATCCCTCCTCACATTTGAAAAATTACATTCCCCTCCATGAGATTTGTAATCTCATTACAGATTATCTCTGGATTACTGATATCATACCCTAAAATTTTCTATATGATCATTTTACCTTTTTCTTATTATTTCTTCTTCTTATTATCATGACTACATTCTACAACTTTCTATCATTAAATTATACCTGAATATATTCTTATTGAATGATGATATACAAATATAAATTTTATATAAAATTTTTAAACACAATGATATAGCTTATCACCTTTCACTTTAAAATAAATTACTCATAAACATGATTTATATTTATAACAATATCACTATCACAACATTTTTATAATATTTTTTGTATACAATTTTATATATGAATATAATTTTTTAGTTTTATTTCCACTATTATATTTTGATTAGATCAATTTAATCTAAATATATTTAAAAAGTATAAAATTTGTACAAAAAAATTTTTAAAAAATCCATTGAATATAACAAAATAAGATAATGTATTGAATTTTTATATTTTTTGTATTTGGTAAATTTAAAAAAAAAACAAATTATTATACTTCTTAAGTATATCTAGATTGGGTGTATCTAAAAAAATAAAAAATAAAAAATGCTTAGAATATTAAAAAAATCAGTAAAAATAATAAAAGATGAAAAATAAAAAACTTAATTTTTTGTGTGAGTTAAACCAAAGAAAATGATTGTTATTTCCCTTGAAATATAACACAAACAAAATATCTGTATTATTTTATTATTTTATAAGGGACAAGTATTTCATTTTAATCTGACAGAGAAATAAGTGTAATTTTTTAAATATAAAAAAACAATCTATATTGAACAGAAATTTTAGAAGTGCCGGTGTAAATATGAGTCCAGATCATCTAACATACTTTCCTGCAGTGGTTCCTGCGGTGGTCTACAAAACGACGTCGTTTTATTTAGTGTTTTTTTTTTTTAATTCAAAATTTTTATTTCCTTTGTTTCCCCATTTTCTCTTCTCTGTATCGCCTTCTTTGCCTTTGCACCATCGATTTGAGTGAGTGAACCCTAGCAGAGAGAGAGAGCCATCGTGAGAGGCGACTGAAAGTCGGAGTGAGGAACTGAAAGAGAGCGAACGCGAACTGAGAGAAGAACTGAGAGACGAAAGAGATGGCGGACATGGAGGAGCAGCGCGATGGCGAGCAAAGGATTGTGGGCGACGATGAGTCCGGCAGCGATGTGATGGCTGGAATGCGACATTGCGGCGACGGCGAGGTCTATTTCATCATCTTATTGTTATATATATATATATATATGTATTATATATATGTATATATGGATAGATTTGTTGTTATATATATATATATATATATATATACGTATGTATATATGGTTCAGTCACTTAATCTGTTAGGGATTCATAGATGGGTTGTTATTGATTCATAGATGGTTTATTTAACCCATTTCAGATTTTAATCTGTTGGCTAGGTTTATTTAACCCATTTCAGTCAATTAATTCAGATTTTAATATATTTGATTCAGATTTTAACCCATCAATTACTCTGTTATTGATTCATAGATAGTTTGGTTCAGTCACTTAACCCATATATGTTGATTTATTTAACCCATTTCACTTAATCTATATGAAATCAATTAATTCAGATTTTAATCTATTTGATTCAGATTTTAACCCATGATTCAGATTTTTTTTTAAATCAATTAATTCAAATTTTTTCATATGAAATGGGTTCACTCATTGAAGTAGGTAAATTTTATGTTCTATATATATAAGTCAGATTTTTTCATTTGAAATTTTATGTTCTATATATATATATATAGTTAATCACATTGATCTATTCTAATGGATTCAGATTTGTTGTTAGATAGTTAATCACATTTACTTGTAAATATTATTTTCTGATTCATACATTTATTTGTGGATTGATATAATTTGCTTCCATTATATGGTTTATATATATGAATTATAGGTAAATGTGGTTTATATATATGAATGTGGTTTATATATATGAATTGTAGGTAATGGAAGAAAATAATATTGTTGATGATTGTGATTGGAAGCTGAAAGTGGGAATTCTATTTGACTCTGAACAAGCCGCATATGACTTCTACAATACGTATGGGGGGAATGTGGGCTTTAGTATTAAGAAGGCCTATGCAAACAAGAACAACCATACGAAGGAGATAACATCACGGACGTTTGTATGTTACAAAGAGGGAAGTCGGGGTATTGACAAACGAGATCTACTTGTCAAAAATCCGAGACAAGAGGTAAGACGTGGTTGTGGTGCCCGATTTAGTATCAAGTTAGATAAAATTTCAGGAAAATATATTGCTTGTGATTTTGTTGAACATCATAATCATGATCTTGTGCCTGCCATCCCAAAGAAAAATATCTACTACCCAAGCAATTGAAGTAGAATTAGCTTCAGAATCTGGAATTCCTTTTAGGTCTGCTTAAGAACTATTTGGTAGGGAATCTGGTGGAAGAGCATCACTTGGTTTCACCAAATTGGACCAAAAAAATTACCTAAGATCGAAGAGACAAAAAGATTTGGAATATGGGGAAGCGGGTAGTGTGTTGCATTACATTCGTAAGAAAACTGTGGAAAATCCATCTTTTTTTTTATGCAGTCCAATTAGATTGTGAAGAGCAGATAAGTAACATATTTTGGGCCGATGCTCAAATGATCATGGACTATGCTCAGTTTGGTGATGTAGTGACATTTGACACTACTTACAAACTAAATAACGAGCATAGACCTTTTGGATCATTTGTTGGATTTAATCATCATCGAGAAACAGTTATATTCGGTGCAGATGTATGATGAGACTGCTGAATCTTTTACATGGTTGTTTCAAATTTTTCTAGAGGCAATGTCAAACAAAGCTCCGAAAATTATTTTCACAGATCAAGATGCTGCGATGGCTAATACAAACCACCGTCTTTGTACGTGGCATTTGATGCAAAATGCTGTCAAGCATGTAAGTTCTGTTTTCGATGATGTAGGGGCCAAGGCTGTGCTTTCAAAATTTATGCATGACATTGATGATGAAGAAGATTTCTGAATGCAGTGGGACCAAATGCTTGATAACTATGATGCATTCGACAATCATTGGTTGGAGCAGACTTTTCGCGTGAAGGATAAATGGGGATGGCCATATATTATGAATTCTTAGGCAGCTAGAATGAGTACTACTTAACTTAGTGAATCCTTTAATGCATTTCTGAAGGATTATCTGAATTGTGACCATAACTTGATGGAGTTCTTCATGCATTTTGAGAGGGTGCTTTATGAGAAGAGGTATAAGGAATTGGAAGTCGAGTATAATTTGTCCCAAAAATGCCGAGGGTTTCAATTCCAACTTTGATGTTAAAGCAAGTGGCAGAGATTTACACGAAAACAATTTTTGAGGAATTCCAAAATGAGTACGTGCAGTCCATTGAAGCATCCATTATAGGCATTATTAATGATGGTAAGAGTACCATATTCACAATAAGAACAGTGGTAGATGGAAAAAAAGATAAGATTGTGACAATGGATAGAGGGGGTTCTTTAAGTTGTAGTTGTAAGAAATTTGAAGTGAAGGGCATACTATGTCGACACTGTGTGAAGGTGCTTAGAGATATATTCAATGCCAAGGAACTTCCTCCACAATATATACTCAAACGATGGACTAAAAAACAAGGGCAGAATGTGTGACAAGTAGACGTGGGTATGAAGTGAAGGCTAATGTGAAACTACATCAAAGTGACTGATATCGGTCATTAATGACCATGTTTAGAGCAATAGCGAGTAGAGCTGCTGAAAGTGAAGAAACTTATCAGTTGTTAGTTTCAAAAGGTGTAGAATTGAGTGTAATGGTTGAAGACAAATTAAGTGTCCACATTTGTGGTCAATTGGAGGTAACTGATTTGAGAAATTCGTCAAGTAACGCATGCCCACAGAGTGATGAAATAGATTGTCCAATCCAAGCTAAGGGACTGAAGAAAAGAGAATCAACTAGTAAGGGAAGAAAGAGGATCAAAGGCAGGATGGAAAAATCTATTGCAAAGAAGAAAAGGATGCAATCTATTCAGGTTTGGACATGACAAATTGCATATTATTAAAATACAATAGATTAATAAACTAATGCATTGATTTTTTTTTATTAATGACCCACTTTCATTAAGGTTTTTCGTTATATGTAGGGTGCCGCTAATTATACTCCCCAATGTGAATCTCAGCCTCATTTCAGCATGGGTAATAATTCTATTCAGGTAATATTTAATAGTAATGTGGTCTGTATATAGTTAGTTTTATGAATTCATTTCATTAAGTTCATTCACTATTTTCAAATAATGAACTATCCATATGGCATTTAATTTTTTTTTTATCTTTAATTGGTTTGGTTGGCAATGTAGTCAGGTGCTACTATTTATATTTTCCAAGGTGAATCACAACCTCATTTCATCATGGGTAGTAATTCTATTCAGGTAATATGTAATAGTAATGTGGTCTTTATATGGTTAGTTTTATGAATTCCTTTCATTCAGTCCGTTCATTATATGGTTAATTTTTGTTATCTTTAATTGGTTTGCTTGGCAATGTAGTCAGGTGCTACTGTTTATACTTCCCAAGATGAATCACAACCTCATTTCATCATAGGTGGTAATTCTATTCAGGTAATATGTAATACTTTATATCTTTTCATTGATTTGCCTGACATTTAATTTTTGTTATCTTTAATTGGTTTGCCTGGCAATGCAGTCGGGTGCTGCTATTTATACTTGCCAAGGTCAATCACAATCTCGTTTCATCATGGGTCGTAATTCTAATCAGGTAATATTTTAAGAAAATGTTAAATATTGTTTCTTTTTTTATTCAATTTTTTTGTTTACATACTTTATATTGGTTGTATTTAGGATCATGGTGTTGGTGTCAATATTTCTCAATCACAACCTCGTTTCGTCATGGGCAGTAATTATAATAAGGTAATATTAATGTTCAATAATGTTTCTTTTGTTTTTCAAATTTTTTGGTTACATACTTTATATTGGCTGTATTTAGGATCATCGTCATGATATCTACATTTCTCAATCTCAACCTCGACCTCAAGTTCTCATGGGTGGTACAAGTGGTCCTCCTCTTATGTATGGTACATATGATGTGAGTTATCATTGGTTACATAGTTTACATTAAAAATGTAGTATACATTGTAATCAAAGTTTAATAGATGGTTTGGTCTATTGCAGGGAAATAACACGCCTCAGTCAATGCCTTCTGCGTATTCCACTCACGAATTTTTTCAGGAGTTGCTTCGAGGTACAAGTGTTCAACACTTTGTAGTCCAAGTCTCGCAAGCGTCACATAGTCCTGCTGACAGCCATGTAGCTGGACATCCCTGAGAAGTTTATTTTATCTTCATTTGTTTTGGACAGATGTATTTTGTGTTGGACAGTTTTCATTTGTTTTGGACAGATTTGGTCTCATATATTTTGTTTTGAACAGATTTGGTTTGTGTTATTTTGTGTTGCACAGGTATATTATGTTATGGACAGATTTGGAATGATCTAGACAGATTTCATTTGTTTTGGACAGATTTGGTCTCATGTACTTTGTTTTGGACAGATTTGGTTTGTGTTATTTTGTGTGGCACAGGTTTATTATGTTGTAGACGGATTTGGAATGATCTGGACAGATTTGTGTTATTTTATGTTGCACAAATTTATTATGATCTAGATAGATTTCATTTGATTTGGAATGATCTGGACAAATTTGGTCTGATGTATTTCATTTGTTTTGGTTTATTATGATCTGGACAGGTTTATTATTTTGTGTTGTTTTGGTTTATTTTGATTTCAATGTTGCACAGGTTTGATTTGGTTTATTATGTCCTGGACAGTATTATAAAATAATGAATGGAAACTCATAGGTAATTTCATTCGTCAAGCATAGGTAATTTTAGGTAATTTCATTAACAAAAACAAAAAAGAAGCACATCACATTCATCAAGCATAGGTAATTTCATTAAGCTTTACATATCAAAACTCATAGTTTAAGGTTTACTACATTCAAAACCCAAATACAACCACCAAAAAAAAAAAAAAAACAAACAAACAAACAAAAAAATAACCAAAAGGTTACATTCACTTCAGTAGTGTTATTAGCATGGTAAAACCAACCAACACTATGGTTGTGAACATAATCAGTTTCATAGCTTCTTGGTTTGCCTCAACTTGTTCCAATCTATTTATAATTTCATTGAGTTTGTCAAAATCATAATCATAGCCTCTCTCATCTTCATTCTTCATATGACTAGCTTTACTTCTTCTTTGAATATTTGATGCATTCCCAGTCGGAGTCGCTCCCCACCCAAAGTACTTGCACATCCTATCTGCACACTTGAAATACAGCCTCCCTGGATTTTTCTCTGATTCTGATATGAACACTACAGCTTTTTTTCCATAATTGCATATTCTATTTTGCAAATATCCAACATCAATGTTTGAACCCATTGACATGATTCTAGTAAGAGCATTTTATGACACAATCAGTCCATTACAACTTAAGACAACATTCAAACAAAAGATGTAAAATAAAACAATAATCAGTGATATAATAATCATTTGTCTAATAACCATTGTCATTTTCATGTTCATGTTCATGTTCATTCTTAATATCATTTTCATGTTCATTCCTAGTTATATACGGTTTTGGGGAATTGATTTAGGAAAACCTTGATGCTAGTTCATATACATAGTTCATGTTCATTCCTAGTTCATGTTCATTTAACATATGCCTCATCAATTGTTCATGTTCATTCCTAGTTCATGATTCATGTAATTGATTCATGTTGATTCATGTTCATCTTCATTCCTAGTTCATGATTCAAGGAATTGATTCATGTTCATTCCTAGTTCATGTTCATGTTCATTTAACATATGCCTCATCAATTATAATAAAAAGTTTCTTCCGTAATCTAATAAAAACCTTGATGCTAATGGGACTTGTGAACTAAATTGTGTTTCAAAACACATTGTTAGCTATATATACTAAGAGGTCAAGTGGTCAATTAGCTTATATACATATATATATATATATATATATATGATATAAAAAAAATATTTAAAAAGAAAAAATTGTCAAGCAGAACATCTATTGATCTTTCTCTCATAGAATTTGAAAGGTTTCCAAATATTATATCTTTACTGCTATATTTAAACAAAGATTACAAAAGAAAGCAAGAAAATGAAATTATTTATACATGTTCATATTTATGAGTAATTAACCAAATAATGGGTTATTTTAACAATGATCTATTTTTATCTTTTCATTTTCAGAACTCAATCAAGTAAAAGGAAAAAAAAAATCATTTTTTTCACTAAGTTATATACATAATAATCAACAGAGTCCAACCTTCTCAAAATCATGCATTCTTTCACTAAGTTTATGCAACAACAATTTACTTTGTTTTAGTATTACCCCATGTTCCTACACTACAAAAAGAAAAATTAGAAAAATGTTTCCTCAACTTCAACTTCAATGAAATTGGAAAAATGTCATTATTCTAATAAATTGGGAATAACACAAACATTGAAGAGATTAACACAAACATTGGGAATAATACCAAATCAACAAATTAACACAAACAAAAATTTGGAAAAAATTGAACAAATTAAACACAAATATGTTTCCACAACAAACCCTAGAATTATGGCAACAAATCAACAACAAATCCATCAAACTCAATAAAACAAACCCATCAAACTCAATAAATCAAAAGCATCTATTTGTTTGAACAACAAATCAAACTATGGCATCAAAATCATATATATATATATAAGTAAAAAAACACGAAAGGACGAAGGGAAAAAAATGAGAATGAAGACGAACGGATCTTGTCGCCGTCGCCAATCCCTCTCTGTCCGTCTCCTGCCACTTCTCCTCGCCTCACCGCTGCCTCTTCTTTCCTCGCTGTAGTCGCCTCTCTATTCTCTATTCGTCTCACTAGGGTTCAACACCAGGCAACAAAAAAAGGCTGAAGCAAAATATAAGAAACGAGAGAAAAAAAAATTTATTCAAAACGACGTCGTTTTGAACCACCGCAAGGGCAACCGCAAGAAAGTATGGCAGAGGATCTGGACTTTATATATGAATATAATTTTTTAGTTTTATTTTATATACAAATATAAATTTTATATAAAATTTTTAAACACAATAATATAGCTTATGGTGACCTTTCACTTTAAAATAGGTACTCATAAACATGATTTATATTTATAACAATATAACTATCACAACATTTTTATAATATTTTTTGTATAAAATTTTATATGTGAATATAATTTTTTAGTTTTATTTCCACCATTATATTTAGATTAAATCAATTTAATCTAAATATATTTAAAAAGTATAAAATTTGTAAAAAAAACTTTTAAAAATCTATTGAATATAACAAAATAAGATAATGTATTGAATTTTTATATTTTTTGTATTTGGTGAATTTAAAAAAAAAACAAATTATTATATTTCTTAAGTATATCTAGATTAGGTGTATCTAAAAAAATAAAAAATAAAAATTGCTTAAAATATTAAAAAAACCAATAAAAATAATAAAAGATGAAAAATAAAAAATAAAAAACTTAATTTTTTGTATAAGTTAAATCAAAGAAAATGATTGTTATTTCTCTTAAAATATAATACAAACAAAATATCTGTATTATTTTATTATTTTATAAGGAACAAATATTTTATTTTAATCTGACAAAAAAATAAGTATAATTTTTTAAATATAAAAAAACAACCTGTGTTGAACAGAAATTTTAGAAGTGCCGGTGTAATATACCCAATTACAAAAATGCACATTTTTTAAATTTGATTTGACAGCTTGAGATTAGAAAATGACCTGGTTAAGAAAAATAAAAAAAAAATAATAATAGGAAATTAGGCCTTCTTTGGTTTGATTTTGGGAGGAATTTTTTGGAAATATACTCTACAAATATTTTTTTAAGGGTAATTAAACTAAACAGGTTTTTTCAAAAAAACTTTCAGAAATGTGTTTGGTTATCTAATTTTCAGAATTACTTTTTAAACATGTTTGTAAAAAAGGCAAACCAAATGAATTTTTGTACTTTTATCTCAAAAGTCACTATATAAAAAGACAAATCAAACAAGTTTTTGTACTTTTTTATCTCAAAACTACTCTACAAAAGAAACCAAAGTTATTTTAGAGAGAATATTTGAAAAAACACAAACCAAGCAAGTTTTTGTATTTTTTATCTCAAAAATTACTCTAAAAAAAACCAAAATTATTTTACAGAGAATATTTTAAAAAAAACAAACCAAACAAGTTTTTGTATCTTTTTATCTAAAAAATTATTCTACAAACACAAACCAAACACACCCGATTTTTAGTACCTTCATTTTAACAGATATTTAAAATAATCTAAATAAGTATATTTTTTACCTTTTTATAAAAATTGTAAAAAAATAAAATAAAATAAAGGATTGATATAATCTAAATAAATACATTTATATAAATAAGTATACTTGTGTAAATTACCAAACACCGCCTCAATCTCAAATATCAATTGACCAGGTCTTTTGGAAAATAAAATTCATTAAGTAGATCTAGTCGTTGAACTTGAGTCGTCGATCTTAAATCATGAATTAAAAAAAAAAAAAAAGAGTGACCAAGTTTAGATCATATAGTTCTAGACATTCTTCAATGAGTGTTTTATTTTTTTTATAACTTATTTAAATTATTTTTATTTAATAAACGGTAAGTAAAATTTATATCAAACAGTATGATACATATTTTCAGAATTTATTTAAAAAAAATAAGAATTACAAATAACTCACGTAAACCGCATCGAATAACCTTTTTTTTATTATTATTTATAAGTTACTAGCAAGTTCTAATTGTTGAACTTAATTCCCATTAAATCTTATTAATTCATCACTGAAAGTTGGTCATAACAAAATAGTCACTAAAATAGACTTTTTGTGACGATTTTTTGAATTTATTGCTAAAAATTGACAATTAATGAAATTTTCTGTGACGAATTTTTTTAAACTGTCATTAAAAATTAACAATTTCTGAATTTTTTTTTTTATATAAAAACGTCGCTAATTACCACAGGAGTCCCTAACCATATAGCACAACAATTTTAATAGTAGGCCTCGTTTGAGAATTAACTTTTTAATGAATATTTTATTTTTTATGATGTGGAAAAAAAAATTAATGTGAAATTGTTTTTAGTTTTACCAAACAAGACCTCGGTGCATATAAGAAATTAACACCTAATATCAATTTATATAAATTCTACATCATTTTATCACATAACATAAATTTTCATCAATTTTTTTTTTCAGAGGTGATGGTAGTTTCGTTAGTGTGGTAGCATTGGTAAAAACAAATATTTTTCACTCAAATAAATTTATTTATTTTTATTAACTAAGAAAAATTTTTTTTGTTAATTTTTACTTTTTATTATGCTAAATATAAAAAATAATAATAAATTAATTAAAAAAAATGTTCAAACAAATAGAGCCTTACATGCATGGATGGATACTCTGTAAATGATATTGTCATTATAAATTATACTAAGGAGTTGGACCGGTGCAATGCATGCGCAATTTTTTTTCAAAAATTATTTGATGGTACGGTATGTGTGCTATAAAAGAATAATTTTAATTATTTATTTTGATAATAGTGATGTTATTGTTCTATAAAAGTGTTACTTAAATATATATATATATTAGTTAAATTATTTATGAATTTTGATAATTTTAGTTCTATTGTATTATAAAAATCATACAATAATTTTGTATGATATATATATATATATTAAATTATAAGATAGTAAAATAAATACTTATTTTAATATTAAAAATAATAGTTAAATTAGAAGAAAAATTAGTAACATAGAATTAAAAGTAATTTTAACTATTTAATTTTCTTTTATATTCATTT
This sequence comes from Camellia sinensis, assembly GCF_055761805.1. Taxonomy (NCBI): domain Eukaryota; kingdom Viridiplantae; phylum Streptophyta; class Magnoliopsida; order Ericales; family Theaceae; genus Camellia; species Camellia sinensis. Next base: position 85,311,934 of record NC_138972.1, read on the forward strand.
GGAAAATAAAAAATATGTAGAAATAGAAACTATATAAAATTTATTGAAAAAAATTAAATATAAATATGTTGTAGTTGGATTATCAAATAATGATTTTATATGATATATATTAAATTATAAGATTGTTAAATAAACCCTCTTAATTAAATTAAAATATCAACTATATCAAATAAAGGAAGAATTAGTCTAAGGTCTCTCTCCCATTTTTAGTAATAGAAGAGATCCACAATATTATTTTATGATATCTGAGCTTCTTCACTCACATTAGTACTTAGATTCCTGTGCTCGACATATTGTCTAATGAAAGTCCTCCACCACCATACCTCAAACGCGCTCTAAAGATTAGGAAAATTATCGCTTGCCTTCAAAAAAAATTTCTCAACCAACCAAGCAAGATTCTCTGCTGGTCCTCTAGTGGTAGTGTGAGGATTGTCCTCCCGATTCCCTCTTCTACGAGCTTTCGGTAAAACGATCTCCGTCCATGTTGTAACCATCCGTAGTCATTAATTAACGGTTCTAACCATGTTTTTAACAACAAATGACTGTATCCTTGGATAGAAGCAACTCACTTCTTCCAATTCTAATGAAAAGCCTTGTTGTGATGAAGCGAAAGTGGTAGCGGGACACAATTAGAAGCTTTGTGTAAAGCAATGCCAATTATTTCTAGCTAGCCCATGTAAAATTTTCACGGTGATGTGTACAGAGAAATTTGGTGTCGAAAATATGTAAAATTTTCTTTGTGATCTATAAAATTTTTCTCTTTGATATATGTAGAGAAATTTAGTGTCAGAGATATATAAAATTTTCTCTGTGATGTGTAAAATTTTCTTTGTGACGTGTTTGGAGAAATTTGGTGCCAGAGATGTGTAAAATTTTCTCTGTGATGTGTCTAGAGAAATTTGGTGTCGGAGATGTGTAAAATTTTCTCTAGATCGAATTTTCTCTGAAAAGTCTAGAGAAATTCTTTGGATCGAATTTTTTCTGAATCGATATTGAGGGACCTTAGACATTAGGGTGAATTACACTAACAGTTTTTATAGTTTGGAGCTCGTGTCACTTTGATTCCTAACTTTTCAATTGTGACACATTTGACCATGAATTTTAAATCTTATTTCAAATAAGGACAATTGAAGATACCATTGCTTAATTTCAAGAGCAAAATCGTCAATTTGATAAAATACAAACTAATTTGAAAAAAATGAATGTCAAAAAATATTTTTGAATTTTTAAAAATTATTTCTTTCTACCAAAGATAAAATTATGTAAAATTAATAAATCTTTTTGATATTTTTTTTTTACCAAATTAATTTTTATTATGTATTTAGATGATGATTATGTAATGGGTGGATGTTGGGATTTTAATATGTAATCAATATATTTAATATATAAAATGTTTTTAGTTTTAGATTTTTTTAATTTATTTAATAGATTGGTTTAATAATGATTTCAAAGTTGTCGCCATATTTGACTTTTGAAAAAATAGAAAACTAATTTAATGAAAATAAAAACAATCACCCATTGCATGATTATCATCCAAACACATAATAAAAATTAATGGTAAAATAAATAAATAAATGTCTAAAAGTTTTATCAATTTTTCATAATTTTATTGTCACGCCCGAAATTTGGACAATTAAATATTAATTAGGACTAAACCCCAATCAATATTTCATCATCCAAATTCTAAGGGTGAAACAAATCTAAACGTTTATGTCTCCAAAGGGTTTAAATAAATTTCCATCCTCAAAAGATTATAAGAGAAAAAAAAAAAAAAAAAAAAAAAACCCTAACAAAACGCCAACCAAACCATCTACCATAATTTCATAACTAACCAATACCTCAAACATTAACGTAACAATAAATAGGCAAAATAACTTAAATAATGTAAGGTTACAAACAATGTCAAATTATCCAAATACTAAAATCATAAAAATAATAAATATATAAACTAACATCAACCCTAAACTCAAGAAAACAAAAGAAATCCAAACGACATGTCTAACAACTATAGTTATTCCACGTCACCACCGTAACTCCAACTAATCTTGCAAAGGAAGCTCGGTTACGCTCAAACAGAACGCACCCGAGTTGCCAAGAGACAAAACGGGTCAGCATACATGTATACTGGTATCAGTATAAGATTTAACACCCACATGTCCACTAGACACAAACAAAAATATATTTAATTCTTTTTATGGGACAAGACAAGTAGTTCCATCCGCACCAAGACGAATGTGTAGTTTCTCGAGATACGGTGGCAATTAGTTTCTTGCTCGAAAACAACGAAATCTAAATTGAGTATGGAATAAACAAAATAGAAATAAAAATATGATGGGTCAGCCCTGCATAAAAAGTTAGTAAGATCCACCATCCTGTAAAAAAATAAAGTTAGTATAATTTAATCATAAGTAACTTGCTACAGAAGTATAAAAATGCACCGTTTCATACTTAAATAATTCGAATTGACCAAAACTCAAAGAACAAAAGTTCTATAGAATCAAATTTCCTAAAAGATAATGTGAATGAATTTAGTAGAAACAAAACAGATTGAGAAAAAAAACTTGATAGAAGAACCTAGACGGAATTCAACCAAAAAATCTGAAGCTAACAAACAAAAACTGCTCTAAGATGATTTTTTTTCAAAAAGTTCAAAACACAAAAAGTGTATAGAATAATTTTTTATTTTAGTTTACGCGAAACCAATAAAAATGAGCTCGTTTCGTAGGTTAAAACAGCATCTAAAGTTTATCCTGCTAAAATGAATAAAAACTATTGTAACCAAGATCATCCGATTACAAGTTCTAATTGACTTTTTTTTATAAAAAGTTAAAATACAAAAGTTGTTTAGAATCACGTATACATACCTCTACTCAAATTTTATAATTTATCGAGGTTGTTTTTTATTTTTCAACATGTACAAATCAATACAATTTACATTATACCAATAAACTGATAATTAAATTCTTTGTACCTTAACTCCACCACTTCGGCCTTTCACTTCCGGCCTACACATATATCCCATGTGCCTCCTGTATACCTAACACCGGTTCAAAGCGAAACTTACACGAGGATATCGTCCCGAGTTTGACTCATATTTCTCAGATAGTTAGCATATACATACGCGCGTAAATCAAAACACTCATCTACTCATGAGAACGAGGCAACAATATATATATATATACACAATCTCTCATCCATTCATGAGACCAAACATAATAATGCCAAGCCTAAGGCATTCAAATAAATCTTATAATCTTCACCTTTTTTTTATACACTCTTTCTCACCAACGCTCAAATAAAATAATAATCCATGGAGTCATGGTGGTGTATAAGGAATTTATCTATTAGTTCCAAGTTTATTTAATTTCATATATTCATGAGTGTGATTACAACCATAAAATAAATCCATATAAAAACCCTAAACCTTACATACACAACTAATCAAAATAATTAAATCAATCAATCATCTAAAAACCCTAAACCTTACATACACAACTAATCAAAATAATTAAAAGCAATCAATCATCTTCACGTAAATATAAAATCAAACCAACATCAAATAAATAAAAAAAACAAATTAAACATAACTCAAGAGAACTGAGTTTTGTACTCACTATATTTTTGTGAAGATCGAAGAATTATTTAAAGAATTAATAGAGCCACCAAAACAAAACTCTAAACCTTTTTTTTTTCTTTTCTCTCATTTCTTTTTTCTTTTTTCCCCGTTTCTCCTTCTCTCTAGAACTAATCTCCTTTTCTTTCTTTGATCTCTCTCTCTCTCTCTCTCTCTCTCTCTCTCTCTCTCTCTCTCTCTACTGCTCTCCATTTTTCTTTTCTTTTCTTTTGATTACCTAATCCCTATTCTAACCTAGTTGACTATTATATAATATTATATAAATTTACATAAATATAACATATATAAATATAAGTATAAGATCAATATATATATATATATATATATAACACCTTTTATGTATATAAAAAAAATATCAATATATATAAATATTCAAATTAATTATATATAATTAAATAGCACATTAAATTAATTAAATATTACATTAAATTCTCATGTAACTAAACAATTAATAAAGTCAAAAATAAAATAAAGTAATAATAATAAATATGACTTACGAAAATTAGGATCACTACAATATACACACCTCAAAAGAATCTCATCCCGAGATTCTATAGGAGAGAGTACTAAGCAAAAAATTCTGGGTGCATACGCCGAACTTTCTCTTCTAATTCCCAAGTGATATCATTCTCATCCTCGCTCCATTGCACTTTAACCAAGTTCACTTTCTTGCGTCGTAACTGCTTTACATCCCGATCTAGAATAATAACCGGTCGCACCACATACGTTAGATCATCACTAATCTCCAACACTTCTGGTGGTGCTACTTGGGAAGGGTCTTGCACGCACTTCCGTAATAAAGATTCATGGAACACATTGTGAATCATAGCTAAAGCAGGGGCTAGAGCTAATTTGTAAGCCACATTACCAATCCTCTCAGTGATCTCATATGGTCCCACAAATCTAGGTGTCAACTTTCCATTCTTTTCAAACCGCATGATACCCTTCATCGACGAGACTTTCAAAAACACAAAATCTCCAACATTCAACTCAACCCCTTTACGTTTTCTATCAGCGTAACTCTTCTGACGACTCTGTACAGTCTTAATATGTTCTGGAATAATATTCACCTTTTCCGTGGTTTCTCTCACCAACTCTGGCCCTAACAATGGCGCATCTCCTACCTCTATCCAACAAGCAGGTGATTGACATGGCCTCCCATACAATGCCTCAAAAGGTGCCATCCCGATACTGGAGTGATAACTATTATTATAAACAAACTCTACCAATGGAAAGTGTTCTTCCCAACTACCACCAAGATCGAAAACACAAGCTCTCAACATATTTTCCAAGATCTAATTTACCAGCTTAGTTTGCCCATCCGTCTGAGGATGATAAGCCATGCTCAGGTCTAACCTAGCACCCAAAGCATGCTGAAAGCTCTCCCAAAACTCTGCCATAAACAACGGATCACGATCCGAAACTATAGAAATTAGTGCGCCATGAAGTCGCACCACCTCCCGAATATACAACCTAGCCAATTTATCCACAGTTCAGTGAACACTGATTGGAATAAATGAGCAAACTTGGTGAGTCGATCCACTATCACCCAAATAGATTCATTGCCTTGCTTAGACCGCGACAATCTATCTACAAAATCCATAGAGATGTACTCCTATTTCCAAGTAGGGATCTCGAGAGGCTGCAAAAGTCCAAACGGTCGTTAGAGTTCTGCCTTAACCTGTTGGCATGCATAATATCGAGAAACATACTCTCATACGTCTTTCTTCATACCTTCCCACCAAATCGTCCTCTTCAGGTCATGATACATCTTAGTCCCATCAGAGTGAATGGTATATCGGGACCTATGGGCATCATCCATAATCTCTTTCCTCAATTTAACAATGTTAGGTACACACAACCTGCCTTTGAATCGTAATCCCCCATCTGAGCCCACAGACCAATCCGTAGGACAATCATCGATCAAATCCACTACAAGGTTATAAAGCTTACTGACGAGAAACCAATCTGAATTCTGCATTTGACGAACTTTACCTAGTAATGTCGGCTGCACGGTCAAATTGCCAATGTATGCCCTCTTAGGACTCTCTATTGGTTGAACATCACGCATCAAAATTAACTCTAAGGACTTCCATTCTTGAATCATCAAAGAAGCTATAATCCCATGTTGTCGACTAAGTGCATTTGCGACCACATTTCCTTTCCTCGGGTGGTAAAGGATCTCGAAATCATAACTACTGATGAATTCAACCCACCTTTGTTGCCTCATGTTCAACTCTTTTCAAGAAAAAAGATATTTGAGGCTTTTGTGATCTGTGTACAATTCAAAGTGCTCCCCAAACAAGTAGTGTCGCCATGCTTTCAACACAAAAACAATTGCTGCCAACTCTAAGTCATGAGTAGGGTATCGTCTCTCATGAGGTTTTAACTGTCGACCTTCTGATGTTGCATCAATACACATCCCAACCTAGTTCCATTCGCATCAGTAAACACTACTAACTTTTTCCCTTGTATCGGTATAGTTAACACCAGAGCTGTAGTTAACCGCTGCTTTAACTCCTGGAAAGCTTTCTCACAATCATCTGTCCATAAGAACTTCACATTCTTGCGGGTCAACTTAGTCATGGGTACTGCAATAGTGGAAAACTTCTCTATAAATCTCATGTAATAACCGGCTAGTCCTAAAAAACTTCTCACCTCTGTAGGGTTCGTGGGCTGCTTCCATTCCTTGACCACAACAACTTTCTTAGGATCTACAGTTGTCCCTTGATTAGATACAACATGTCCTAAAAATCGAACCTCTTTCTCCCAAAAGTGACACTTACTGAACTTAGCGTATAACTACTGCTCCCTCAAAATCTGCAATACAACTTTCAAGTGTTCTCTATGTTCCTCCTCATTCTTAGAATACACCAGGATATCATCTATGAAGATAATCACAAACTTATCTAGATACGGTTGAAAAATTTTGTTCATCAAGTCCATGAAATAGGCAGGAGCATTGTTCAAACCAAAATGCATTACAGGAAATTTGTACAACCCATACCGGGTCCGAAAAGCAGTAAGTAGTATACTTTCCTCTGACACACCCATCTGATGGTAACCTGTTCTGAGATCAAACAAAGAGAACATGGCTGCCCCCTTCAACTGATCAAACAAATCATCAATTCTAGGTAGCAGATACTTGTTCTTGATAGTCACCTTGTTTAGCTCTCTGTAATCTATGCACATACGAAGAGTGCAATCTTTCTTGGAGACAAAGATCGCCGGTGCTCCCCACAGGGAGTTACTTGAACGAATGTACCCTTTTTGAAGCATTTCTTTTAGCTGCTTCTTCATCTCCACAAGCTCTTTAGGCGCCATTCTGTATACCGCCTTAGAAATTGGTACAATTCCTGGCATTAAGTCAATACGAAATTCTACCACCTATCGAGGTGGAGGTCCAAGTATCTCCTGAAATACATCCTCAAACTCACGTACCACATCTACCTCACTAATATCCTACTTAGGGATTTCTACCAAGCATAGAAAACTTGTCATCACCGACTCTTCTCCATCGCTAGAAGTGTGGGAAAGCCGTGGCATACCGGGAATATCTATATTTACAGTCCTTCTAGTACAATCTAGAGTCACAAAGTATTTTCGCAGCCAATCCATACCCAAAATAATTACAAACCTCTCAACCCTAATACAATTAGGTCCACATACCAGACTTTGTCTGCAAAGTCAATCTCAAAATCTTTACACATCTCATAAAAAGTAACTGCCTCTCCTAAAGGGGTCTCAACACGAATAGGTATAGACAAAGAGGTAGTTACAATATGATTGTTACCCAAAAAGCAACCTAAGAGAGGGGTGAATTAGGTTTCTACAAATTAAAATTAATAATACCCCAATAAAATTAACTACTAGTACAATAAATTATTAACAAACACAATGATGAACTTAGTAGTAAATGATCAAGCAAAATAACAATGAAGTATAATTAACATACATGGTAAATCAAATGATTAACACATGAATATTAGATAGCTATAGCAGTAGCAGAAAAGCAAAGAGATTAGGAAAGAGGAGACAAACAGATTTATACTGGTTCGGCTTCAACCAAGCCTACATCCACTCCTCAAGCTTCACTTGAGATTTTCCACTATCTTCTAGCTTCACAGGGGTGCTAGCAACCTCTTTACAAATGGAGCAATCCTCCACGGATTTTACATGGACTTCACAAGCGCAAACCCTTGCAAATCTTAGGTGATTCACAATCACTCTCAAGATTTCAAGAACACAGTGTTTGCAACACTTTTGCAAGATGAAATGATATTTTTACTTTCAAAGAAAGTTTACAATAAATATCTCTCAAAGATAGATATAAAAATGAAACTCTAGTTTTTCTGAAAACCTCACACAGGAAAGATGAGCTTAATGTTATAAGGCTCAATGTATAATTTCTGAGAATAGATGTGAGTGATTATAGATCAAAGAATAATTTCTGATTTTTTGTAACTTGTTTACATTAGAGGCTTTGGTATATATAATGAAAATTATAGCCGTTGTATTCATTTGAATTTATAGCCGTTTATAGCCATTGTAGTCATTTGAATTTATAGCCGTTTATAGCCGTTGTACTTCTATCATTACCAATTTGAATATTTTCCACTCCATCAATACAACTTTGAATATCTTCCACTTGAATATTTTGAACCTTTTGGCCTTTTGAACCTTTATTTTGGGCTGTTTGAACTCCTGATTTAATCAAATATTAAATACATTCTAACAACATTTAGGATAAAGGTTTAGGTGAGAATAATGGGACAAAATAAATTTTGATTCTATTTTTCTTTTTCAAATAAATCATCGAAATAAATTTTGATTCTATTTTTCTCTTTCAAATAAATCATCGAAATAAATTTTGATTCTATTTTTCTCTTTCAAATAAATCATCAAAATAAATTTTGATTAAAATATACTTAAAGAAATCATCAAAATAAATTTTGGATTCTATTTTTCTCTTTTAAATAAATTAAAACATAATTAAATAAATCATCAAAATAAATAAGTCTAACAATGTTCTCTTTCTACAAACTGTCTAGATATAAAAGAATGAGAGACACCAATATCAAAAAGTACTCTAACGGGTTCTTGAAAGAGATTAAAAGTACCTTACATTTTGTCAGATCCTGGTATCACTGCAAATGCCCTGGCTGGAGCTGCCTGACCCTGTTGCGCCTGCTGTTTTTTAGGGCAATCCTTGATTACATGTCCCAACTGCTGACACCCAAAACACTTCCTATTAATTGGTTGAGGTGCTATTGGTCTGATAGGTTGGGGCCCCTCTAACGGAGGTACGAGAGGACGATAACCCAACTGTGGCACTTGCTGTTGCTGTCCTTGATAACCCTGTGGGCACAAACCACCCTGTCTCTGATAATAGTGCCCTTGGGGTTGGAAATTGCCCTGAGGCCTGAAATTTCCTTGACTACCCCGTTGTTATGGCCTCTGAAACTGCTGACGCCTATGCCTTTGATCATAGGGTCGATATCTGTTTCCATCACGTTGCTGGAAGTGACTCCCACTAGAAGTCTCTCTGACCTTGACTTTTCCTTCTTTAAATTGCTTCTCACTTTCCTCATACTTCAGTGCCAAGTCAAGAACTCTGTCAAACGGTTCAACATCAAAAGGAATAAGAGACTTAGACAGGTAATGATTCAATCCCTTAATAAACTTCTTATTCTTCTTCTTCTCTTGCGTATCAACTAAGTAAGGGACATAACGAGACAACTTATTAAACTTGGTGACATACTCGATCACTGTTCTACCCTCTTAAGTCAATTTCGAAAATTCATCACTCAGTTGAGACCGAATAATACCAGGAACAAACTTCCGGTCAAAACGAGTCTTGAAATCTGCTCAAGTTAAAGTCGTCAAATCTAGACCCTCCTTCTACGAGTTCCACCAAAATAGGGCTGCTCCCTCAAGTTAATGTGTCGCCAACTCCTGCATACGACCAAATACCATCTCATATTTCCGAACCCATGTGTTTGCTGCAATGGGTCATCCATCTCTAAAGAATTTCTGACCTCCCAAAGAACCAAAATCTTTGTTTCTCTTCGCAAATGGATCTCCCTATTGACTTTAATTATTGTTCTGCACAACTTGAAGTAATTGAGCCATCATCTCCTCCACATTAACCTGCACTGTATTGGTTGCCCCGGTACCAGCCGCTATTGCCCCAGGTAGTCGCCGCTGCCGCTGCGTTAACAGTTGTTTCTTCCTCTGTGCCATTGGGCTCAGTGCTTCTCAAATTATACCTTCCAGCCATCACCTTTAAGTTAAACACACAAGAAAAATTCGTTCATAAATACTTCAAATAAATTCAACTACCAACCTAAACCAGCTAACCCATGTTTCTACAATCCGAGGATCACCTAAACTCTCACAAGTCTAGGGTAACCTAGAGCTCTGATACCAAACTATCACGCCCAAAAATTTGGACAATTAAATATTAAATTAGACTAAACCCCAATCAATATTCCATCATCCAAATCCTAGGGGTGGAACAAAATCTAAACGTTCACGTCTCCAAAGGGTTTAAGTAAATTTATATCCTCAAAAGATTACAAGAGAAAAAAAAAAAAAAAAAACTAACAAAACGCCAACCAAACCACTTACCATAATTTCCTGACTAACCAATACCTCCAACATTAAAGTAACAATAAATAGTCAAAATAACTTAAATAATGTAAGGTTACAAACAATGCCAAATTATCCAAATACTAAAATTATAAAAATAATAAATACATAAACTAATATCAATCATAAGCTCAAGAAAACAAAAGAAATCCAAACGACATGTCCAACAACTATAGTTATTCCATATTACCACCGTAGCCCCAACTAATCCTGCAAAGGAAGCTTGGTTGCGCTCAAACAGAACGCACCCGAGTTGTCAAGAGAAAAAACGGGTCAGTATACAGGTATATTGGTATGAGTACAACATTTAACACCCACGTGTCCACCAGACACGAACAAAAATACATTTAATTCTTGTTATGAGACAAGACAAGTAGTTCCATCCGCACAAAGACGAATGTGTAGTTTCTCGAGATACGGTGGCATTTAGTTTCTTACCCGTACACAACGAAATATAAATTGAATATGAAATAAAAAAAATAAAAATAAAAATATGATGGGTCAGCCCTGTATAAAAAGTTAGTTAGATCCACCATCTTACAAAAAAATAAAGTTAGTATAATTTAATCATAAGTAACTTGCTAAAGAAGTATAAAAATACATTGTTTCATACTTAAATAATTCGAATTGACCAAAACTTAAAGAACAAAAGTTCTACAGAATCAAATTTCCTAAAAGTTAGCGCAAACGAATTTAGTAGAAACAGAACAGGTTGAGACAAAAAATTGATAGAAGAACCTAGACGAAATTCAACCGAAAAATCTAAAACTAACGAATAGAAACTGCCCTAAGATGATTTTTTTTGGAAAATTTCAAAAAACGAAAAGTGTGTAGAATAATTTTTTATTTCAGTTTACGTGAAACCAATAAAAATGAGCTCGTTTCGTGGATTAAAACATCTAAAGTCTGTCCTGCTAAAATGAATAAAAACTATTGTAACCAAGATCATCCGATTACAACTTCTAATCGATCTTTTTATTAAAAAATTAAAACACAAAAGTTGTCTAGAATCACGTATACATACCTCTGCTCAAATTTTTTAATTTATTGAGGTCGTTTACTATTTTTCAACCTATACAAATCAATACAATTCACACTATACCAATAAACTCATAATTAAATTCTTTGTACCTTAACTTCACCACTTTGGTCCTTCACTTCCGGCCTACACATATATCCCATGTGCCTCCCGCATACCTAATACCGCTTTGAAGCCAAACTTGCACGGGGATATTGTCCCGAGTGTGACTCACACTCCCCGGATGGTTAGCATATACGTACGCGCAACAATATATATATACATAATCTCTCATCCACACATGAGAACAAACATAATAATACCAAGCCTAAGGCATTTAAATAAATCTCATAATCCTCACCTTTTTTTTTATACACTCTTTCTCACCGACACTCAAATAAAACAACAATCCATGGAGTCATGGTGGAGTATAAGGAATTTATCTATGGGTTCCAAGCTTATTTTAATTTTATATATCCATGAGTGTGATTACAACCATAAAATAAATCCATTTAAAAAATCCTAAACCTTACATATATAACTAACCAAAATAATTAAAATCAATCAATCATGTAAAAATCCTACACCTTGCATACACAACTAATCAAAATAATTAAAATCAATCAATTAATCATCTTCGCGTAAATATAAAATCAAACCAACATTAAATAAATAAATAAAAACAACAAATAAAACATAAATCAAGGGAAGTGGGTTTTGTACTCAGTATAATTTTTTGAAAATCAAAGAATTATTTAAAGAATTAGTAGAGCCACTAAAACAAAACCCTAACCCTTTTTCTTCTTTTCTCCCCTTTCTTTTATCTTTCTTCCCCGTTTCTCCTCCTCTCTGGAACAAATCTCCTTTTCTTTCTTTGATTACACACACACACACACTCACTCACTCACTCACACTCTCTCTCTCTCTCTCTCTCTCTCTCTCTCTCTCTCTCTCTCTCTCTCTCTCTCTCTCTCTCTCTCTCTCTCTCCCTTTTTCTTTCCTTTCTTTTGATTACTTAATCCCTATTCTAACCTAATTGACTACTATATAAATTCACATTAATATAACATATATAAATATAAGTATAAGATCAATATACATATAAATAACACCTTTTATGTATATAAAAAAATATATATCAATATATATAACTATTTAAATTAATTATATATAATTAAATAGCGCATTAAATTAATTAAATATCACATTAAATTCTCATGTAACCACACAATTAATAAAGTCAAAAATAAAATAAAGTAATAATAATAAATATGACTTACGAAAAATTGGGGTCGCTACATTTATCTTTAGTGGGTAGAAATAATTTTTAAAGAATCAAAAATATTTATTTGACATTTATTTTTATCAAATTAGTTTATATTTTGCTAAATTAACGATTTTGCCCTTCAAATTAAGCAATAGTATATTCAATTGTCCTTATTTGAAACAAGATTTAAAATTCAAGGTCAAATGTGTCACAATTGAAAAGTCAGAGACCAAAGTGACACAAGTCTCAAATTATAGGGACCATTAGTGTAATTCGCCCTAGAGATTATGAAAATATTGGGTGTCTTTTATGCTATAAAATTTTAATACCAGAGATCTTAAAAAAAATCCCCTAAAATAAATTCAATAACGACTAACCAAGAAAGAATTTCATAACATATAAACCCAAAAAGAAAAAATAAATGAAAACATCCAAATGATGGATACATCTTAGTGTGTGAAGTGATTAATCATCTATAATATGATATCAAAATATAGAAGACTTACTGTTCAACAATTGAAAAAGTAACTCAAACAGTAAATCCAAATTTAAGAAGTTGCATCATTATTGTGCATGTTTTTCTTCCTGTGAATTGTGATTATATAAAATAATGTAGGAAAGATTTTGTACAATCAAAGTATAATCCGTATTTGTAGTTAGATTTCATGTAAAACTCAAATCGAATTTATGAAAAAAATATTTATTAAATGGAATCCATAGAAAATTGGTATTGGATTTGTGATTATCTAAATTTACGATGAAAAACAAATGAAAAAGAAGTATTTAGATTTGTGGATTATCTGAATTTACAATGGAAAATATTTGTTAATTATTTAAATTTATGATAAAAAATATGTGAAGAAAAGTATTTATTAAATAGAGTCTATATAAAATAGGTAAATTTAGTGTAATTTAAATTAGCTTTGGGTTTGTATAGAAATGAAAAATACATATTGATATATATATATATAGGGGTGTTTTGGGAAGATAGTTAAAAATTGACTTTTGACTTTTAACCAAGTTTTTTGACTTTTTCATAAAGTCATTTGGGAAGTTGGTAAATTTTTTTTTTTTTTTTTTTTGACTTTTTTTGCTTAACATTTGTGTATGCCGTCATATCACAATCAAATGATCAAAATATCCCCACCCAATTTAGGAAATTTACAATTTCACACATGTGGCTCATTTTGCAACTAGAGGGTATAGCTGTAATTTTACAGGTAGCTTTTAACTACCTTCCCAAATGATTTTAATACAAAAAAAAGTTTAATTTTTAACTTTTCACCCAAACTGCAAAATGCAACTTTTTACCTACTTCCAAATCACAATATATATATATATATATAATATAGTAGGACAGTTTTTGAAAATATATCAAAATGTATAAGAGATATATTTCATTTAAATAGCTAAGATGATTTTTAATCAATATCTAACGGTTGAGATCAATTTTTTTCTGGCTCAAACATTTCTGTCCCTTAGCCTTCCCACCTACCCACGTCTCCTCCCCATTCTCTCTCTCTCTCTCTCTCTCTCTCTCTCTCTTCTAGAACAAAACCACCAAAACCACCTGTCTTCCCATTCCCTCTTTATCTATCTTTCCCTCTCTCTCGACCGCCGACATCGCGACCACTGACCACCTCTATTCTTGTCTTCCTCCCTCTCTCCCCCATTCGGTTGTTTCCTTCCCAAGGTAATTTCGGGCCTCTCCTCTCTCTCAGTTGTATTTTTTTTTATTGAAATGTTTTTGTTACTAGGTTCTGTTTTCGAAATACATCTTCAATCTAGCTCTGTTGTTCATTGTTGTTGTCTTTGTTGAAGTTGATTCGTCGCTGCTCATCATCACTACTCGCAAGGTTCCCTCTCTCCCACCCTCTGTTGTTCCCTTTGCAAGGTAATTTCGGTCCTCCTCCCTGTCTCTATTGTATATTTGTTTTAGTCAGATACATTGTGTTCTCTCCTCTGTTATTGAAATGTTTTTGTTGCTGCCTTAGGGTAGTCGATTCACATTCAGAGGAAATAGGTTCTACTTTCACCATTATTCATCATCACCACTCGCAAGGTTCGATTTCTCTCCTCCGTTATTGAAATGTTTTTTGTATTTCCAGTCTTCAACATTTTTTTTTCTAACAGGAAATTTTGACATTGTCGGGAAAGCATCATTGTATCAACAAAGTTTCGGTTCGACTCCTATTCGCGAGACAATGAGTCTTCGCTCTCAGTTTTTGGATTTGAGGTTTTGATTTTTGCTCTAATTTCTATTTCCTTTCTTTTTCGAATGAATGTACCTTCGGATCAAATTCTAAAACAGAAGACTGAAGGCTGGTAATCCCGTCAAAGGGTTTCAACCATATAAATTCCTTTCGTTCAGATCAATGTTTCAAATAAAATTGATTTTGTGTGCATGCTTTTGTTTTTAATGATTGTTTTAATGAGCAAACACTTTGGGTGTTTTTCAAGTTTTGTTTATGTTCTAATTTTTAAGTTGTTTGAAGCTCTTAATTCATCTGTTTTTTAATTCATTCTTTCTTTCTTTCTTTCATCTGTTTATCTGTTCATCTATTTTTTGGGGGTTCTAATTTTTAAGTTGTTGCTTACAACTTTGCCTTTTTGTTATTGTTTTATTGGGTGTTTTTAGATTTTACATTGTGTTCTCTCTTCTGTTATTGGGTTTGGTCGCAAAATTGTTTACTGTGAGGGAAATGTAGGAATTTTTTGCGTCATTTTTCACATTTCGATTGTAGGAATAGTAGCCCCTTCAAGATTGCTTTGCCTTTATTTCCATTAAAAAAAAAAAAAACTGGTTGCTCATGATGATAGGTGGTGGTTTTCAATATAAACAGATAAGAAGCTAGGTGTGACTCATTGGACTGATGGCTGATTTTGTTTTTGGCTGGGTTTGTTTTTCGCTCATGGCTGTGTCTGTTTTTGTTTTTGGCTATGTTGAATTCTTCTTTCCTGATATTGTCTTGTGAAGTAAAATTATAAAGGCATTGCAATTTGTGTTGTTTTATTTTATTTAGATTTACAATTGTTCCTCAATGGGTTTGAAACATTAATTTATGAAATTCCTCACTTCTCTTTCTTGGTTGATTTCATTGTTTTTACCAGTTACCAAACAAAAATTTCTGATTATAGAGCAGGTATTAAACTGATTCTCACCAAGGTAATCTTTTTTTTTTCTTCTCTTTTTCCTTCCTTTTCTGCTCTATTTTGTTACCCACAAAAGGTGCAAAATAAGGCAAGTGGTCGATTGGCTCATTACAGAATAGTATCCATTATTAACTAATTTATACAAAAAAACCAACCTACAAGTGCTGAATTGCTAATTAAAATAGATATAACACAAAAAATATGCATCAGGTTTATAACAGATTTACCATGAACCTAAGTAGAATTTATAGGCATTCATCTAGGAGAACATAAATGATAAATGTCACCAAGAGATAAACAACACTAACACCTATATCCTGATGTAGAAATTGAGAAACATTTATAAAAAAAAATTAATCCTCATGTCACCCCTCAAAAAGAGTTCCACTAAATATTTTCATATATTTTATACGGATAACTGACTAACCTCTTTTTGGTATTATGGATTTTTAATTCTTGGAACTCTAGAAAATGAACACCTCTTTTAGGTAGCAAATTGTTAGAAACCTTTTTCTTTTCTTTTTTTTCTTCAAGTCACTGCCTCACTTCTTAGTGGTTTGTTTGGTTGCTCGGAAAATGGTACAAAAATAAAGGAATCTAATTCTAAATAATCTGAATTGCTAACCCCAAATCTTGACAAAACTTTAGCATTACGAAACATTCATATATGTGGTTAAACTCCAAAGCACCACAAAATCTAAGGGTCGAATTCATAGCATGTTTACTCATCATAATGCTAGTTGTGGAGTGATGGATTTGGAGTACTCTTAGATCCACGCAGGTGTTAGAACAATTTTCATGTAGGCACTTGAAACAAGACTAGTTTCTATCGGGGGTGTCGGAATTAGCATTTTGACGGTTTAGTTAGTCTTCTTCTTTATCTAGAATGAGAATTAGTTTTTTTTAACATACCTGATCATTAGAGCTCCCTCCTCTTTTTATAGACCTTTTTCCCTCAAGCTTTTATCCTCTACTCCGCATCTCATCTAGTTCTTAGCGCTTCGTGGCGAGGAATCGACGTCTAGTTATGATGTCGACTTGTATGGGAATACTCGGCTTCTGTTTTAAGATAGTATTCGGCCTTATGAGTTCGAAGAGTGAGGCCCAATGGGCCAATCTGCAAGTTGGGCCCATTAATAATATGCAACATAAATTCGGCTACCACAATTGCCCCTCGAGTAGTCGGCTATCCACAGCCCCGTATAGGCGGCGAACTTAGTGTTTGGAAGGTAATTTGGAAATGTATAGGGAGTTGGGAATGCGGCGGATGCGTTTTTTCAACACGTGCCAGAAAAGACGTGATAGACAATGATTGTGGCTTCCCGCCTCTTTGTGCTCTCTTTTTATTTAATGCGTTTTGAAATAGTTCCACTCTTTCATTTCGCCTGAGCTTCATTGTTTCGCAGCATTCATGACTTCCAATCCCAAGGCTCCCGTCGTCTCTTTCCTACTTCTCTTGCAACTTGCGACCCTTTCATTTCTATCCGTAAGTTTTGTAAGCTCTATTTTCTTATTTATTTTTATCGTTCAGCCCCTTTGTCTCTCTGTTTTATGACCTTCACTCTAGTCCTCTCATGGAGAATCATTTCACAGCTCTTCTTTCTGAAGACAAAGTCACAGCGTTTGGTCATCACTTTTCTATCCCTGGTGACGTTCAACTGTCATTAGTTGGGGATGATGAAGTGAACATGGAGAGGGCCAACGAGAACACCATTGTGTTTCCTCTTCTAGTAATCGCCGAAGAGGGTGTCCATTTTCCCCTCTATCCTACTCTTAGATATGTACTATGGCATTGGGGTTTGATTCCATCCCAACCCAATGTCAATTTCTATCAAATCGTGATGGGCATGGTAGAATTAGACTGCTACCTCCGACTTGACTTAGAGATTTCAGCCATTCGACACTACTATGTCCTTACCAAATCGTTTGGTCGGCAAGGACGGTACTTCCTCAGGACGAAAGATATCAATCACCATTTGGTCACCATGCTTGCCTACTCTAGCAAAAAAGTGGATGACATGATGGTGGCCGTTCGCAGCAACTGGGAATTCGGTGAAGGAGAAGATCGCCAAACCCCTATTCCCAGGCGCAAGGGCGAACCAGGTTGCCGATTAATCCCAACTAAGCTTTATTCTGATTCGACACGTATTCTATCTAACTATTTATTCTTGATGTAGGAAACAACTTGAAAATGGCCCTTGCGTCCACTGACGAGACGGTGCTCGCTCAAATCAATGGGGTCCTTGAATTTGTCGGTCGGCCAAATCTACAGTGCCAAGGTCGTGTTGCGCACATCTTACTTTGGTATGAGCCAAATTACACCACCTTTTCGGCAGCCGACCATATTCCTATTCTAAGAGGCGAGAAATAACTTACGGCTCTCGTGTTTTCCAATTTCGTTTATCTGAGAGACATCGGTATTGGGGGCTCAACTGTAATAAACCCGATCCACAATTAGCCACTAATCGGTAATTAAGGATGTTAATGAGAGGATTAAAATAAATTATGTGTTTATTATGTATTTTGCTTGATATTTGGCTTTCTATCTGTTACTTGTAGAAATAATTGTTTGGAATTTCGCTTTAATATGTAAATTGAAAGCCTTATCGGCATCTGAATTCAGAATTAGTTACGTTAATGTGTTATTTAGAATTTTTAGAACCTTTTGGCAAGTTTTATTAAAAATTGATTCAGAACGATTCATTAAATTGCGTTTGGCAAGCCTTATGTTTTAATTAATGTATTTTAGCATCATAGCTATATATATTTGAGCCCTAAGCTCATTTTTGAGCTCAATTCTTTTACCTCTTAGTGCCAAAAATCTGAGATTCATTTTAGAGAGAGAGAGAGTGCAATTCTAGAGAGAGAGAGAGGAAGGGATTGAAGAAGAATTGAAGGTTTTGTGTTGAATTCATCAAGATTGTGCTAGGACAAGAGTGATTCAAGACTCTAGGTAAGATTGCGACCTCTAGATTGTGCATCTAAGTCATTTAACATGAGTTTTCTTCAAGATTATGTGTTTACATTGTGTTCATGAGCTTAGGATGAAGGAATTGTTGCTAAGTTATACATGCATGTATAAATTTGTCAAGAGCTCCCATGTTTGAGCATCATTCATGCCATTAGAGATGAAATTACAAGCTAGAAGTCACATGCATGTTTGAATTACCATGTTTTGAACCTTGTTTCATGTTTTGGAAAATAATTTCTTACATGCATGGAGTTTATGAGCTCAAATTTGCTAACTTCATGAGTTTTGGAAAAAAGAGTTGTATGTTCTTACATGCATGGAAGTTTTGGTTCTAATTTTGGTAAATTCATGGGTTTTGACTAAAAAGAATTGGTGAAAATCATATATTCATGTTTATGAATAAGTTTTCCAAGTTTATGAACAGGCTTTGCACGAATTTGCCATTGAAACTACATTTTGAAGCTCAAAACTCTGTTTTTGGAAACCAAGAATTTCACAGTCCGCTCGAGCGAGGAAACCTGCGCTCGAGCGGAGAATGCGAGCTCTCAGTAATTTTTTTCAGACATGAGCTCTCCACTCGAGCGACCACTTGGACGCTTGAGCGAACCCTTTGCATGTTGTCGATACGCTCGAGCGTGAGAGTTGTAGCTCGAGCGTGGATTTTGACCAACCAATACTTTTTCAAGTTTGCAGGTCGCTCGAGCGGAGGTATTCACGCTTGAGCGGCCCCTCTCATTTTGCATGTCCGCTCGAGCGAGGAAGTCTACGCTCGAGCGGGGACCTTACTTTCAGAAAATTTTACCAAGTGTTCCAAGGCATGTTTTGGCATCCTCATTGCATCTTAGGCATTCCTAAGCCTTAATTAAGCCATAGTAATGAGGTTATGGATTAGAAACACACTAAAAGAAGAATGTACCAAGTTCCGAGACTGCAAGTGTGTGTGTGTTTTAGGCAATGTGATAAAAAAGAATAAGAACCAATGTAATGAGAGCTAAGCCTTAATGGCCACTTGAATGTGTAATGATTAGATGTGCTTGTGTTATGTATTTTGTGGTTGTAAGTTAAGACTCGAGGATTGATTGACCGCTTACTGGAACCACTGTGAGTAACATTTCTGTAAACATATGTTGATATGAATTATGTTCCAAATGAAATATGATAAGCTATGATTTCTGAAATGTTATCTGTTTACGTGAACGAACATTCCAAGTTTGAAATCTATTATGGCATCCATAGATAGTCTCAAGTCATGGGGGACAACATGAAGATGCGGGTCCATGACATACAAGTTTACGCGATCTCGTTAGCCACTTCATTGTGGTGATATGTGTTTAATCGGTATCCAGAACCGATTACTCTAGTCGGAAGACGTTCTGTGATGTATTCTATGAGATGTACCATTATTATGTTCTGATATGAGAATGATTATGCTATGATCTATTTTCTGCTTATGATATGTTCGGATTTCGTTCACTAACCCCTTTACCTTAATGTTATTCACTGGGTTTTAGCTCACTGTTTGTATTTTTATATATATATATATATATATATAGGTGTGCATTCTGGAGTTCGAGTCTGAAGGTTTTTGTCTAGATCTGTGTTCCGTTGTTAGCCAACCATTGTGCCTCACGTGGAGGTTTCCGAAGCGTCTTGTGTTTAAGTTTTGTGGTTTCTGTTTACATAAGACTTGATTTGATGTCGTTGGCTGTACTTAAAATATTATAGTGTGTATGGGTATAATGTATGGTTGACTACCGGTTATGTATATAAAGTTTTAAATATTCTGTTTCATATAAGTCAGCATAGCTCATTGGATAACTATATTTATGTATTTGCTTCCGCTAGCCCCTTAATCTTGTTAATCTAATCAGAGGCCTTCGGTAATCCAAGGATTACTGGCCGGTTACGATGCTAAACCTATAAGGGCGGGTTTGGGTTGTGACATCAACGGCCAGTGAACAGGACAACGGTGAAGAGGCTGACCAAAAAGCCAACCAAAACATAAAAGCTATTGACGCCGAACGGCTAGGAGACAAAATGTCAAAATTGTTTTCTCCCAAGCTGAACGGCCTAGAGAACAAATATTTGACCTTGAGCAAGCCGACTTCAGTGAACGAGTAGAAATTGAAAGTCCACGAGAAGAATACATTTTTCTAGACTTGGACGATTTGCCTAGAGTCGACTTCGAAGATATGGCGGGTGAGTCCCTCATGCAGTTTGCTAGATGATGTAACACCAAAAAAATGGTAGCAAGGCAGAAGATGGCACACGCCGAAAAATTAATCCCCATTCCAGTAGCCAAACTCGAGGTTGAGCCGACGAATGAATGACATTGAAATTTGGCTCAAATCTACACTAGAGGAATTGGTGACTGAATAGCAGGAGGAGAAGCATGTTGCCGAAGTAGTGGAGACGGCCGAACAATCTCTTGTAGAAAAAAGGTAGAGGATTGCTCCCCTCTTTGACTTGGCTGCATTGTTTATCATCCAGCCGAAAGTCAAAGGGTCACTACTCACAACTAGCGCCTCCGTACTGAAGGATCTGACGGTGGCCTTGGGGGTAACCACGGGTATAGCCCTTCATGTGGACAAGGCCGCATTCTACGCCGAACCAGATGTGGTCTCCGTTGCTTTGGTTGCACAGTCGGCTATTTTGGTAAGAGTGCCCTATATCTTTTTAGTTTGATATTTCTCGTCATTTATGTATTGTTAGTTTTGCACCAGGTCGCTGAGCGGATTGTTGAGATCGAACATCGCCAAGTCAATGCCTTGGGACTGATCAGTGCATTGAGGGCAGAGGTGGCGACCGAACAGAACAAAGTGCAATCGGCTATACCTGATTTGGCTGTTGCCACCCAGAAGGCATACGATGAAGCAAAAAAGGCCAATGAGGCACGCACTAAGGCCATCGCCAAAGAAGAGAAAACAAAGCATGTAGACCTGCTGCACAATGCTGCTGAGGAGCAAGCGAAAGTTGTAGGCATTGTGCTACAAATAAAGTAAGCGAACTTGGATAAGCTGAAAGCTGAACTCCAGCAGGCGTACTCGGCCGTTGAAGAAGCAAAATTGGTAGCTGCCAAGGTCTTTGGCGCCGGAGAGCTCGCCGTTAAAGAACAATACGTCGATGAAGCGCTGAAGTTCGAAAACAGAGGGTTCAAGCATGGCTGGCTGAAAACCTTGGCGGCGGCAAAAGTCACGCTTGATATGTCGATTCTGTACGAGCAGGAAGAAGTGAAGCCCCTGGAATTGGACACTAAAGACTTCTGAATCTTTTTTGTTTGTTTTTGTTTTTGTTTTTGTTATATGCTGTAATGGGGCCGTTTTTATATATAAAGTGAAACGGATGTAATGACTTCAGTTTATCAATGAAAACAACCTATTTTTCTTTTTTGCCTTCTGTTTTCGTGTTGTAAGTCTAAAGTGCAATGGATGTAACGACTCCTGTTTATCAATGAAAACTTATTGTTGTATGATTCTTAAGTGCCATATTTGTTGCATGACTCTTGATTGTGTAATGAAAAAATGGAAACGTCTTATCCGACATGTCTTAGCTATTTTAATGAGTGTCATGCAGCGGTCAAGTGGGCATGATGTGTTTATTCGGCGGCATTTGTGTCTAGAAGATGTGATGCCGAATAAATTCATATATCTATTTTTGCCCCAATTGATTCCTTCCTCCACTGAACAAGAGATCGGCTGATGGGCACACCATGGAGTGGTCACGTGGGGCATGATGTGTCTATTCTGCGACACTCGCATCCAAAAGATCTGATGCCGAATAGATTCATACATCTACCCTTGTTCTAGTTTACTGCCTCCTGCGTTGAACAAGAGATCGGCTGATGGGCATGCCATGGAGCGGTCACGTGGGGCATGATGTGTTTATTCGGCGGCACTCGCGTCTAGAAGATGTGATGCCGAATTGATTCATATATTTGCCCTTGCCCCAGTTGACTGCCTCCTACACCGAACAAGAGATCAGCTGATGGGCACACCATGGAGTGGTCACGTGGGGCATGATGTGTCTATTCGGCTACATTTGTGTCCAAAAGATGTGATGTCGAATATATTCGATTGGCTGCACAAACGGCGTCAGTATCAAATCGATCGACATTCCACGTGTGGCATTTATTTATTAAGGCATTGGATATAGTGCACGCACATTTTAAATGCCAAGTGATTAAAGATTTGAGAGTTCTCATTTCATTCCACAAGCAATCTCCGCAGTCATCTGTAAGCGTCTTACTAAAGAATTATTTACAATGCCAACTGTATCTGCGTAGTGTCGAAGAACATATATGTCGGGGAGAGTATTCTACAATAGTAGATGAGAGGGAAAAACGCTAGCAGACCTTGGCATCGAGATGATCCATGACTCACGCGATGAAGACATTGGTGCTAGAGGAGGAAGGAACAGATGTGGGTTTCCTGGTGAGCGAAGCAACCCCCTTAGGAAAGAGAGACGCAACAGATCTCCCAGGACGCAAACCAGGGGAACTGCAAAAACCACAAGCACTTCATCTATTACTCGTAATGAGCCCAATGGGATGCCCCGTCCATTAGGTTTTTCGGTCTTTATTGGCAATAAATGAATGATTGAAGCAGATTCGCTTGTTCATGATCCAAACATTGCAGTTGAGTTTACTTGACAAATCTTTCCTCTTGAAGTTCATCAATCCGTGGCGACGTGCGTGGACTATGACGTATTCAAAGTGGAGGTTCATGGGGCTGTCAAAGGAATATACAACTCTTATGAGATCGGCATGCGTCTTCGAATTGCTCGTAAAGATATTGAGCATAAAGATAGACACATATGGAATCTGGAGCACCGACTCAAGGAAGCGAAAGAATGGGCCAAAAATGAAGCTCGAAAAGCAAGGATTGCCAAATTAAAAATAGCCAGCGTGACGCATTTGTCAAAAGATACGCTCGCGCAGTGCCTGCTGGATCGTCCCATAGCCGATAAAGACACTGCAACTATATTTGGGCGCAAAGCCATAGAAACTTAGGCTTACAATAAGCGGTTTTTTGAAGGGCAAAAGGTCGGCATTGATAAGACGATAGAGAAACTAGCTGATGACGTGTGTCGTTGCGAGAATCGTGGCTTCAAACACAGATGGCTTAAGGCGTTGCGGGCGGCAGGAGTTGATGCAGCCTCCCCATTATATCAAGAATGCACATTGCCATTTGAAGCGTATGAAATCGAGAAGACCGACGAAGAGGAAAAGGTCAGAAATCCAGAAAAGTCTTAGTCGGCATTTGTTTTTAGCAACCTAGGCTTTGTAATTAGAATAATTAGTTTCTTGTATCCCCAAAATATCGTGGTAATAAAAATTGCGCACTTGTTCACAATCCGTGTTTTCTTTGCACTCTTTAATTGACAAAGCATACATTAAGCACGAGAGGCGCTCTAATTTCAGAGCCTCGTAATGGCCCCTCGTCCTAAACATGCTTGCATGCCGAGATGAAGGGCGCTCCAAGTTCAGAGACTTGCGTTGGCCCCCATGCTGAACATGCATGTATTTCGAGAACGGAGGGCATTCTAAATTCATAAACTTGCGTTGGGCCCTCGTGCTGAATATGCATGTATGCCGAGAGCGAAGGGCGCTCCGAGTTCGAACACTTGCGTTAGGCCCTCATGCTGAACATGCATATATGCTGAGCACGAAGGGCGCTCCGAGTTCGGAGACTTGCGTTGGCCCTCTGTGTTGAACGTGCATGCATGCCGAGAACAAATGGGGCTCTGAGTTCGGAGACTTGCGTTGGGCCCTCGTACTGAACATGCATGCATGCCGAGCACGAAGGGGGCTCTGAGTTTAGAAACTTGCGTTGGCCCCCCGTGTTGAACATGCATGCATGCCGAGAACGAAGGGCGCTCCAAGTTCGGAGACTTGCGTTGGGCCCTCGTGCTGAACATGCATGCACGCCGAACATGAAGGGCGCTCCAAGTTCGGAGACTTACATTGGGCCCTTGTGCTGAACATGCATGCATGCCAAGCACGAAGGGCACTCCGAGTTCGGAGACTTACGTTGGCCCCCCGTGCTGAACGTGCATGCATGCAAAGCACGAAGGGTGCTCTGAGTTTGGAGACTTGCGTTCAACCTTATAATTAACCACAATGCATAGAGAAACAATCATACAGAAAAAGCCATATTCAGCATATATTCAACATACAACGCGGTATGATTACATCGTGCAGAAAACAAAAAGAGACCCAGCTGGCACACTTTAGTGATAAAATTTGCGAAGATGGGATGAGTTCCAAGGCCGAGGTAATGGTTTGCCGTTCATATCAGAGAGTCGGTATGCCTCTGCCCTGGCGATGGAATCAACTTGATAAAGGCCGTCCCAATTAGGGCCGAGCTTCCTGTCAGACGAAGTCTTCGCGGCAGGAAGAATCTTTTTCAATACTAGCTTGCCGAGAACATAACGGTGCGGGCACACGCGGTGATTATAAGACTTGGCAAGCATTTATTGATAATGGGCCATGGTGACGAGAGTGCGGTTGCGGCGTTCTTCGAGC
This sequence comes from Camellia sinensis, assembly GCF_055761805.1. Taxonomy (NCBI): domain Eukaryota; kingdom Viridiplantae; phylum Streptophyta; class Magnoliopsida; order Ericales; family Theaceae; genus Camellia; species Camellia sinensis. The sequence goes on from NC_138972.1 coordinate 85,337,151, forward strand.
AAGTCCATATCCAATGCCAGCATCATATCGTTGCGACCGGTATCGAAACCCCTTGAACAAAGCGTTGGTAAGCCGATTTCGAGAAGGATGACGGCCTTGTTACCAAAATGCAAGGCGAATGGCGTTTCACCAGTGGACCTACGAGGCGTGGTTCGATGAGTCCAGAGTACAGTGGGGAGCTCTTCGACCCATTTGCCTTTGGCTTTCTCCAAACGCTTCTTAATGCCATCCAGGATGACCATGTTAGAGGCTTCAGTCTGGCCGTTACTTTGCTGATAAGCGAGTGAGGAGAAGTAGGGATGAATTCCATACATATTGCACAGTTCGCGATAGATGCCAGAATCAAACTGAGTACTGTTGTCGGAGATAAGTGCCCGAGGTATTCTGAAGCGGGTGATAATGTTCTTCCATACAACACATTTGACATCGATGTCCCTGATGTGGGTTAGGATTTTGGCCTCCACCCATTTGGTGAAATAGTTGGTGGCGACTACCAGAAATCGTTTGTTGCTAGGGCTCGAGGCAACGGCCCGACAATATCGAGCCCCCATTGAGCAAAAGGCCATGGACTCATGACAGAGTGCAACGCTCGGTGGGCTAATCAGTTAATGGGGAGAATTTTTCACATTGTGCACACTTTTTCATGTATGCGGCAGCATCGGCTCGCATAGTGGGCCACCAATAGCATTGAGTGATGGCTCGATGAGCCAGTGATCTGCCTCCCGTATGAGCACCACAACAGCCTTCATAAATTTCGGCTAGAAAATCTTCGACCTTAGCTAAGTGGATACATTCTAAGTAGGGCCCAGAGAGCGACTTCTTATGCAGTTGTCCTTGAGGGTCCCAATAATAGCGTAGGGCCTTGTTGTGTAGTTTGTGAGCTTCTTTCTTGTCCTCAGGTACTTGCTCGTTAGCAAATAAAGCCATAAGGGAATCCATTCAACTCAGGCCGTGGTGAATAACATGGACATCAATAGGCTCAAGGATACGGATACTCAACTCTGGAAAAAAGCTCATTTCTATGGTCCGTTTCACTTCCGAGTTGACGACTGAGGCTAAGCAACCAAGGGCATCGGCGAGGGTGTTCTAATCTCCATTGATCTGATTAAGTTCATGTTAATCGAATTTCTCAAGAAGAGAACTAGCGATGCGCACATAAGCGGCCATGCGTTCATTTTTAGCAGCATACTCCCCTTTTAACTGGTTGATGACTAGTTTGGAATCATAGAACACTTGCACTTGTTTGGCCCCCATGCACAATGAGTTCCTGAGGCCGTCCAGCAGGGCTTCATATTCAGCCTCATTAGGCGTTATACCCAAGCTTTACGGACTGCTTGATGACGACCCCTTTGGGTGTCATAATCACAACTTCTGCTCCGCTATGACGTTAATTCAAGGACCCATCACAATACAACTGCCATATATTGCCGGCATACATCTACCACGGTACTGACTCCGTTGAAGCTGGCAATGGCTGCGGAGCCGATTGTGCTTGGATGGTGAATTCGACAACAAAGTCTGCCAGCACTTAACCTTTGATGGCTGTTTTGGGAGTAAACTGAATGTCATATTGTCTGAATTCCACAGCCCATTTGGACACTGAGCCCAACGATTCTGATTTTTGAAGGATTGAGCGGAGAGGATGATCAGTCAATGCACGGATAGTGTAGGCCTAGAAATAATGCATTAACTTCCTTACGGCCATTACCATGGCCAAGATCAGTTTTTCCAGGGGAAGGTATCGGGCTTCAACATCCACCGATGTCTTGCTGATGTAAAAAATGGGTTTCTATTCATCAAGTTCCTCAATAAGAAGGAGGGCACTAAGGACCTGGTTAGAAACTGCTAGGTACAAAATGAGCACATCTCCTGGAGTGGGGGTGGTCAGCAATCTAGATGCTTTGAGGTAGGTTTTCAATCCCTCTAAAGCCACCTGACATTCCAGGGTCCATTGAAATGCCTTTCGTTGACTAGGTGTCTGAAAGAACGGCTTACATCGATCCAAAGACTTACTGATGAACCTATTGAGCGCGGCGGCCATGCCCATGAGCTTTTGTACCTCTTTGACCGACTGTGGCGAACCGAGTTCCAAGATAGCTTTAATTTATTTTGGATTTGCCCTATCCCTCGATGATTCACTATGTAGCCGAGAAATTTTCCTGACCCGATGCCAAATGCGCATTTGGATACGTTAAGTTTCATTCGATACTTGCAAAGAATGTCGAATGTTACGGTCAAATCGGCTAGATGGTCCTTTTTTTCATTGGACTTCACCACCATGTCATTGATGTATCCTTCCATAGTTTTGCGTAGTTGGTCCTTGAACATGCCAGTGACTAATCTTTGATATGTTGCCCCGACGTTCTTTAATCCAAATGACATGACTTTGTAATAATAGGTGTCTCTTAGTGTCAGGAATACTGTCTTGTCTTCGTCGGCCGGATTCATGGCAATTTGATGGTAACCCCTATAAGCATCCAAGAAACTCATACATTGGTGCTGTGTGGTTACATACATGAGTTGGTCGATTCTCGACAATGGAAAGCAATCTTTTGGACAAGCCTTGTTTAGGTCGGTAAAATCCACACAGACACGCCATAAGCCTGTTTTCTTTTTCACCACAACAGTGTTGGATAGCCATGTGGGATAAGTGACTTCCCTAATAGCCCCGGTTTCTAATAACCTATCAACTTCTTTGATTACGGCAACGGCATGCTCTGCACCCGAGCGGCGACTTTTCTGGGTAACGGGCTTAACTGTGGAGTCGACATTCAGACTATGCATTGCAAATGTTGAGCCAATGCTAGGCATGTCATAGGGCGTCCAAGTAAAAACATCAATATAACCGAGAAGGAATGACAACAGCTCTTGTTGCTCAACCTCATCGAGGCTTGAGCCGAGTAGAAAGAACTTGTTCTTATCTTTATTAATTAGTATCCAATACAGATCCTCTATAACTTTGTTAGCTAGGACTTTTACGGACATCCTCTAGGCTCTCTTAACTCAAGGCTACGATTGAATTCACTTCCATCTCCTTGGCAGATCGTTGCAAACCGCAAAACCTGCTCAATTCCATATTGTGTCGGAAAGTAGAGCAACTGGTGGTAAGTGATCGGCATAGCTTGCATTGCATGAAGCCATGTACGGCCCATGATCAAATTATAAGGCAAAGAGAGTTTAACGACCAAGAATTCAACATCCAGTGTTTTGGTGCCTGCATGCACTGGCAGCACGATTTTGCCAAGGGGATATTCCGGATTGGCATTGAAGCCGAATAGGGGGTACTCGGCTAGTTTAGGTCTACAACGTTAAAGCTGAATTGAAGAAATGCCTTTTAATACATGATCTTAGACGTACTTCCTTGGTCGATTAGGATACGTTTATCGGCAAACTTATTAACTCGCAACTCAATCACAAGGGCATCATCGTGCGGCGTGGTAAGTCCCTGAAGATCATCATTCGAGAAACTGATTTCATTCGACACACGAGGTCACTTGCTACCCTGTCACATGCTAAATTAGGATCAATCGATTATGCATGAACGGTATGCACACTATCACATGGACCACACCAGCGAGTGGCTAATCGGGGTGAACAATAAGCGCTCCTGATGCCTTCTTCGTCTTTGGGAGGTACTCGGCTAATTTGCCTCATGGGACCAACTCTTCCAAATGATCCTTAAGAGCATAACACTTATCGGTCGTATGTCCATGATCGTTATGGTAGTCGCATCTCTGATCTCTGTGCCTTTTGTTGGGAGGCCCAAACATTTTACTTTGGCCATCTAAAAAAGGGCTAGTGCTAAATTTTTTTCAAAATTTTGCTTATCGGCTCGCTAAATGCTATATGCGGTTTTTTTAGTCATCTTGGACACTTGCTCTCCAACTGATATTGCTCACTTCGTCGCGAATTCCGACAGTTGTCCCTTCTAGGTCAGCTTCTTGTCTCCGGGCTTTTCCTCAGTGGAGTACTCCTCGGTGGGGCAGAGTTTAAGGGTTGTGCCATGACAGGCATTGCTGTTTCTTTAGCCTGTAGGCTAGCTTTAACCCTGATTGCATCATTTTCCACTTTGTAGTATTCCTTGACTTTTCTTATCAAGGACCAGACCGTTTTCGGAGGCCATCGAGTTAAAAAGCTTCGGAGTGGGCTGTTAGGGTGCAGTCCCATTTTAAAGGTCGTAACTGCTATAGCATCATTGCAATCATCGTCCATGAGGTTGAAGCATTTCCAATAACGAGCCGAATACTTGCGCAGGGTTTCCCCTTGCCTAATTTTCATTGCCCAAAGCAAATCTACCTACTTTGGTTGCATTTCATTAGTGATGAATCTAGTCTTGAAGGATTTCTGGAGTTGATGAAAGCTCTTGACCGATCTGGGTTCAAGCTTATAATACCATATGACGGCTAATGGTCCCAAGCTACTAGGGAATATTCTGCACATAAGTGCTTCGTCATTTGTATGCAATGTCATAGTTTGCCTATAATGTCGAACATGATCCGTAGGATCTGTTTTACCATCGTATAATGTAAAGGACGGAGCTTAGAACTTTTTAGGCAGAGCGGCCTTGGCAATGCGTCGCACAAAAGGATCATGGGTATACTTCTCGTCAAACTCATCGCTTCGGTCATTATGCTAGTCCCATTGTTGTGGGCTGTCGCCCGACGAATTTGAGATACTTGGTCGGACCCGCTTTCTAGGTTCTTTTCCTGACGTCCCTGAATCGCTACTAGCCTCGTTCCCTTTGCAGCGGTGTTGCTGTGTCGCCTTTTTCTTTGGCGAGTGACCCCTTGTATGTTGTGGTGCATGTTGGGATTTGGACAATTCCTAGGATAGGCGTTTGTTTCAACTGCCATAACTTCCATTCGTTGTTCATTTTGTTTTACTTGGTTGATCAGGGTTTGCATGGTATTCTCTACGGGGGATAAAGGTAAGGGAGTCAATGAATCGAAATTCAGGGCACTTCGCGCGGGCATGCCTTTTAGCCCATGCACTATTCCTGGTGTATTAGTAGCACCTATGAGGAAAAGATCTGGTATCAGGTCTGTCATGGATGAGTTTGAGTATTCCCATAGACGGTGCCAATTATGGAGTAATGGATTTGGAATACCCCTCGATCCACGCAGGTCTTAGAACAGTCCTCTTGTAGGCACCTGAAACAAGAACAATTCCGATTGGGGGTACCGGAATTAGCACTCCAACGGTTTAGCTAATCTTCTTCTTTATCTAGGATGAGAATTAATTTTTTTAACATACTTGATCATTAGATCTCCCTTTTTTTTTATTGATATTTTCCCCTCAAGCTTTTATCCTCTACTCCGCACCTTGTCTGGTTCTTAGCGCTTCATGGCGAGGAATCGGTGTCTAGATACAATGTTGAGCTGTATAGGAATACTTGGCTTCTGTTTGAAGGTAGTATTTGGCCTCATGAGTCTAAAAAGTGAGGCCCAATGGACAGATCCGCAAGTTGGGCCCGTTAATAAGAGGCTACATAAATTTGGCTACCACACTAGTTGTTTGGTAGCTTTCTTTGTACCAACAGCAAATTATTTATGGAGAAATTGTGTCGCAAGTTCATTGACAATGCTTTAGCAAGTTACATTGTTTGTTTGTTCAATTGTATTTTTCCCAAATTGGGGTTGTTTCTTTTTGAAATTGGGGTTATCCATTGTTTGTTTGTTTGTTTTTCAATGTGTTGGGTTAGTTTTACTTCATAGTTAGTATAAGTATTTTGAATTTCATATTTTTTTACTTGCTGCAGAAACTAACCCCAATTAAAGACTTCCCTCTATCAAACACATTGAAAACATTAGGTATGCTTTAACCAATGTGTTGGGTTAGTTTTTGTTTTTTTTTTTTTATCAGTTTAAATATTTAAACTTTCATCTCATAGGTTCATGGATCTGATGGACATACAAACTGTTTTGCCAATATGCAAAGAAGCAGTTCATCTTCAATCACTGCGGGTAAGCGAAGAGAGTAGAGGTGGGAAAGGAAAGAAGGAAACAAAAAAAATATGAAACAAAAATTTGATTGTCTTTTTCGTTTTTATTTTTCGTGCCTATTTCAATTAAAAACAACTCATCTTAATTGAGTATAAAATTAATGTATGACCGCGCCTAGATGAAAAAAATAAATAAATAAATTGTACTAGCAATCCTAGAGCCTTCCACCACTGCGGGTAAACTACTTCCCAATGTGCTGCTAAACTACTTCCTAATGTGCAGATAAACTGCTTCCCACCCTTTTGAATTATTCACAATGGTGAATATAGTATTTTTTATTATCATATTTCTTTAGTTGCCTTCATTATTGCTTTGTTATCTAGTAAATGTTTTTTTTTTTTGGAAATAAATAAATAAAAGGATTGTAGACCGAGGAAACTGTTGGAGAATCTTCATTGTATTTAAAAAATAAATTATGTTTGTATACTTAACAACAAATGAAATACAGAAGAAATAAAGGAAATGAGAGAGATTATTTGATTACAAAAATCAAACTAGAATATAAAATAAATAAATAAAAACAGATTTTTATTTTGTTACAAAAACAAAATCAAAATCTGAAAAAAAAAATAATAAAACAGAAACTAAATTAATTACTAACCTTATGTATTTATTGAACAAAATTCTGATCAAATCCAGTGTTTAACACTGTGTCCTTAAGGCAAATTCATCCTCTCCACGGTGCTTTCAAATTATGAACGTCTATCCCCCAAGATAAAATGATCAATTACGAATAATTGCAGCACTACAAATTATTCGCACAACAAACACAGTTTGTGTTTACACTCTTTCTCACAAGAAAATAATGCAACAAAATGTAGTGAGTAATAGCAGAATTTTGGATGAAAATTTCAAGTGAAAAAACAAATGAGGGTCTGCCTATTTATAGATAGAGTGGTAGTTATTCTGTTTGAATTAAACAGGTATAAAACCTATTTGAACAGGTATTGAATCTGTTCGGGATAGATTGAACAGTTAAGGAACTGTTTGGTTTGAATTTTAAATAGATATTGAATCTGGCCGGTTTTAATTCAAACAGATTGGAACCTGTTGGGTTTAAATTTAAACAGATATGCACCTGTTTGGGTGGGAAAAAACTAGACAGATTTTATTTTGAAAATAAAATTAATTTCAAATATTTTTGACCCAAAAAGATAAGTATTGGGCCAGAAAAGCCTAACCCAACCTCACACCACGTACTCGTGCCCAAGCCCAGGCCCAACCCAGCCCACCCGACCAACCGGACAGATAGCGGCGGTGACGGTAGTGGTAGCGCGTGTGTGTTTATTTTTAGGTCCAATGGGTCTAGCATATTTTGCCCATGACCTCTCCCTTCTACAAACTTGGGATGCCCCTTGAGGTCTTCCCAAAGTTACAAACTCAAGCTTTATAAACCTATAAAATTCTTCCCACCAAGCCATTGTGGGACAAGTCTTTATTCAAATCTTAAGGAATTTCCACTAAAAACACCATTTCCATTGAGCTCTTTTTGGCTTCAATTTCCTATTCGCCCAATAATGGTTTTGAGCAACCGAATATACCACGTGAATCACAACGGGGCATAGAACGCGTTACCACTTAGACTCGCTAACTTTGGCGTATGGGTCCCATCTAAAAAATAGACCAAAGTTAAGGAAAAATTAAATTTTCCCAAAACCATTTCTTACAATCCCCCACGTGAATGGAATTTGATGACAACGAAAATGCAACAATATACAGAATTTGACAAAAAAGTATAAATAAAAAATATCTTGCATCAGGATAGGTACCTTTTGGCCTTGAACATTCTCTAGTGATAACCTATCGGACTTATTAGCTAACCAATGGACGCGATGCCTTGAATTATTCAGCCGTTTGTGTAAGTCAAGACAATAAATTTCACACAAAATATCTTCTAACACATCGTGGTTCTCACGGCTGTGTTCATTTTGGCCTTGAACGCTCCTAGTTGTTCATGAGTGTTTCTAAAGAATTTAGCCTCTTCATTCTCATATAACCGACTCCAGTTCGACACTTATATAGGTGATTCTTATTGTGAGTATCTCGTTATACTCGTCTTGATTTTTATGCCTAAATCAAGATATAAGTAATCATTAAAAGCAAAGCTAATCCTTAAACCCCTGTATACAACATATGTTGCAGATATCACTTTCACCATAGGAATAGGTAGGGAATTTTAATCCCTTGGTGATTTCTGGTGATCCACACATAACTTAGTTGTCCCTTTGAAATTAGTTCTTGGGATCTCCAGCCATATAAGTAGGGTTACCATTATGATGACTCTTATGTAATAGTCTTTAATCTCACCCCTTCGATGAACTATACACTTGCTCTTTTGTCAAACCTTTTGTTAACAGATCCGCAATATTCTCTTTAGATTTTATGTAATCTATTAAGATTATTCAATTTGAGAGCAATTGTCTTACAATATTATGTCGACGACGAATATGTTGTGACTTACCATTATAGATATGATTTTATGCCCTGTCTATTGTAGATCGACAATCACAATGTATGCAAACAACTGGGATAAGTTTTGGCCACATTGGAATGTCTTTTAAGAAGTGATGAAGCCATTCTGCTTCTTTTCCTACTTTGTCTAAAGCAATCAACTCTGATTCTATTGTGGATCGTGCGATGCGTGTTTGTTTCGTGGATTTCGAAGAAACAGCAGCACCTCCCAGAGTAAAGACATATCCACTAGTGGATTTTGAATCTTTAGTATCCGATATCCAATTGGCATAACAATAACCTTCTAGTACTGCAGAATATCGAGTAAAGTTCAAACCATAATCATGGATAAATCTTAGATATCTAAGAACCCGAATGATCGCTTTCCAATGGTCTTCTCCAGGGTTGCTAGTGTACCTACTCAATTTACTGACAACATAAGCTACATCAGGACGAGTGCAATTCATTAGGTACATTAGACTTCCAATGATTTGGGAGTATTTTAACTGAGACGCCGCATCACCTTTATTTTTTGATAAATAAAGACTGATGTCTACAGGTGTTCTAGGTACATTCATATCATCCTTGATAAATTTACCAAGAATTTTTTCAATATAATGTGATTGAGATAATGCATATCCGTTAGATGTTTTAGTAATTTTTATTCCTAATATTACATCTACGACCCCCATATCTTTCATATCAAATCTTCTATTTAACATTTGTTTGGTTGATTTGATCATGTTTTGACTGCTTACAATGATAAGCATGTCATCCACATAAAGACAAACGATGACATAACCTTTGTTAATGTTTTTAACATATACGCACTAGTCACATTCGTTTATCTTAAACTCATTAGTAAGCATAGCATGATCAAATTTTTCATGTCATTGCTTAGGCCCTTGTTTTAATCCATAAAGAGATTTTACAAGCCGACAAACTTTCTTTTATTGCCCTAGCACTACAATCCCTTCGGGTTGCTCCATATATATTTCTTCATTTAGATCACCATTTAAGAAAGTTGTCTTAACATCGGTTTGATGTATTTCCAAATTATACAATGCTGCTATAGCAATAAGCATGCGGATGGATGTTATTCTTGTCACAGGGGAATATGTGTCAAAATAGTCCAGACCTTCCTTTTGTCTGTAACCTTTTACCACAAGTCTTGCTTTATACTTGTCTATTGAACCATCTATTTTTATTTTTCTTTTGAATATCCATTTATATCCAAGAGGTTTAGAACCGGGTGGAAGATCTACCAATTTCCAAGTATGATTTTGCATAATAGATTGAATTTCATTATTAACAGCCTATTTCCACAAAGGTGCTTCAGGACCTGTCATTGCTTTCTTAAAGCTTTGAGGTTCATTTTCTAATAGGTATGTCAGAAAATCTGGACCAAAGGATTTTGATGTTCTTACTCTCTTTCTTCGTCTTGGTTCATCATTAGTTAAATCCTGTTAGTCAAGACCATTACTAGTCTCTTGTGTTTGATTGCCATTAGTCTCTTGACTTTGTGTATAATCATAAGTTCTTTTATGTAAACTTAATTCCTGTCCTTTCTTGTAAGGAAAGACATGTTCAAAAAACACAGCATTCCTTGACTCTATAATAGTATTCACATTTATATCTGGTATTTCTGATTTACAAGTCAGAAACCGATATGCACTACTATTTTGAGCATAACCAATAAACACACAATCCACTGTTTTTGGTCCTATCTTAGTCTTTTTAGGAACATGAACTTCTACCTTTGCCAAACACCCCCACATTTTTAAGTATTTGTAGGAAGGTGATCGACCTTTCCACAATTCATAAGGAGTGTTATTGGTTTTCTTGTGGGATATTCTGTTAAGAATATAATTAGCAGACAATATTGCTTCCTCTCCCCCGGCAAGTTCTGCGGTAAGCCTGAACTTAGTAACGTGGCATTCATCATTTCTTTAGGGGTTCTATTTTTCCTTTCAGCAATTCCATTTTACTGTGGAGAATAGGGTTCTATAGTTTGGTGAATAATGCCATGTTGTGCACAAAATTCATTTAAAGGTGCATCATATTCACCATCCCTATCACTTCTAACCATTTTAATAGTTTTACCAAGTTGATTTTCAACTTCAGTTTTGTAGAGTTTAAACATTTCCAAGGTTTCATCTTTACTTCTAAGTAAATATACATAACAATATCTTGTGCAATCATCGATAAATGTTATGAAATACTTTTTGCCTCCTCTAGTTTGAACAAATTTAAGACCACATATATCACTATGAATTATTTGTAGAGGTTCGGTTTTTCTTTCAACCGATTTAAATGGAGCCTTAATTAGTTTCGCTTCTACACAAATCTCACATTTGTGATTAGGATTAATTTCAAACTTTGGTATATAATCCAAACCAATTAATCTACGCAAAGCATCAAAATTTACATGTCCTAATCTACCATGCCATAAATTCGACTCAAGCATATAAGCAAAAGATGTGTTATTCTTATTAATAGTAAGTTTTGATACAACCGTCATTACATTCAGCTTGAAGAGACCATCACTCATGTATCCCTTAACAACATACATACCACTCTTTGTTAATAAAAATTTATCAGACTAAAAAACAAACCTAAAACTATTTTTACTTAACAAAGAACTAGAAACTAAATTTTTCCAGATGTCTGGTACATGCAGTACGTTGTTGAGGGTAAGTTTCTTTCCTGATGTCATCTTCAAAATCATCTTTCCTTGTCCAGCCACAGTAGAAGTAGAAGAATTTTTCATGAAAAATTGTTTACCATTTGTAACCTCATTGTAAGTAGTGAATATCTTCTTGTTCGTACAAATGTGACGAGTTGTCCCAGTGTCAACCCACCATTCTTTGGGATTTCCAACCAAATTAGCCTCAAACACCACAGCAGAGAAATTGATGTCATTTACCCCGTCAAAGATGTGATCTAATTCTGTTACATTGGCTTGATTGGTGGCCTTCTTGCTTGTACTTCCATGATCTTTCTTAGGGCGGCGGCAATCAGAAGCTCGATGTCCAGTCTTGCCACAGTTATAGCATTTTCCTTTGAACTTCTTATTGCCATTGTTGTCGCTTTGTTGGGGACCATCTCCAGCAAACTTCCTATTTTTGTTATGTGGTTTGTGCACTTGTTCAACCACATTAGCCTTGGACTCAATAGGATTTTTACCATTCCTCTTTTTAGCCTTACGGTTATCTTCTTCAATTCTTAGTCTTACAATCAATTCATTCATGGTCATCTCCTTGTGTTTATGTTTTAAATAATTTTTGAAATCTTTCCAAGCCGGTGGTAACTTTTCCACTAAGAGACATACCTTCAGAATGAATATCATACAAAATTAATTGAAAACTTTGAATTTGAGAAATTATCATCTGGAAGTCTACCATAACGAAGTCCAGAAATTTACTGACAACAAATTTCTTTGTGCCGGCATCCTTTGTGCTGTATTTTTTCTCTAAAGAATTCCACAAATCTTTTGTTGTTTTAAGAGAATTGTAAACATTATATAGCATGTTGTCAAGGCCATTGAGGATGTACCTTCTATACAAAAAATCAGAATGTTTCCACGCGTCTATAGCGGCAACAACTTGCTAATCGCTTTCATCCTCTCTAAGTACTGGAGCCTCTTCACGGAGAAACCAGACCAGATTTAAAGTTGTAAGATAAAATAGTATTTTCTGCTGCCATCTCTTAAACTCAGTACCATTATTTTTTTTCGATTTTTCTCCATGATTTATTGGAACTTGAGCATGGTTCTGGATAGGGACTGGAGTCGGTGTAACGATCGGATTTGAAGTACTACTTTCAACAGCTATAATATCTTATTACAAAAAATCAGAAAAAACCAAAACCAAATTAATTTCCTAGTTACTAAAACCAGAAAATAAATTATAACACAAAATAATTTTACTTTTCTTATTACTAAAACTAGAAAAATAAAATACCACAATAATTTCTGTAACATAAATTAATATTCTGCAATTGTTAATAATACCAGTATATTACTATTAGTTGTCAAAGAAAATAAACAGTATATTACTACTATTTGTCAAGCAATATATTACTACTATTTCTATTTTCCAACCAGAATATCACTTTGTGAAAGCACAGAAAAATAAATACAATGAAGAGACCAAAAAATAATCTATCTTAAAATTGTTGGACAATCTTCACTGTATTTAAAAAATAAATTATATTTGTGTACTTAACAACAAACGGAATACAGAAGAAATAAAGGAAATAAGATAGATTGTTTGATTACAAAAATCAAACCAGAATATAAAATAAATAAATAAAAACAGATTTTTATTTTGTTACAAAAACAAAATAGCAAAATAAAAATCTGAAACAGAAAAAATAATAAAACAGAAAGTAAATTAATTACTAACCTTATGTATTTATTGAACAAAATTCTGATCAAGTCCAGTGTTTAACACTGTGTCCTTAAGGCAGATTCGTCCCCTCCACGGTACTTTCAGATTATGGACGTCTATCTCCCAAGATAAAATGATCAATTGCGAATAATTACAGCACTATAAGTTATTCGCACAATGAACACACTTTGTGTTTACACTCTTTATCACATGAAAATAATGCAGTAAAATGTAGAGAGAAATTGCAAAAATTTTGGATGAAAATTTCAGGTGAAAAACCAAATGAAGGACTGCCTATTTATAGAGAGAGTGGTGGCTATTCGGTTAAATTAAACAGGTACAAAACCTGTTTGAACAGGTATTGAATCTGTTCGGGACATATTGAACAGTTAAGGCACTGTTTGGTTTGAATTTTAAACAAATATTGAATCTGTCTGGTTTTAATTCAAACAGATTGGAACCTGTTGGGTTTAAATTTAAACAGATATGCATCTGTTCACGTGGAAAAAAACTAGATAGATTTTATTTCAAAAATAAAATTAATTTCAAATATTTTTGGCCCAAAAAGATAAGTATTAGGTCGGACAAGCCCAACCTCACACCACACACCAGCGCCCAAGCCCAGGCCCAACCTGACCCAACCCAACTCGGCGCACGTGTGTATGTTTGTTTTTGGATTTAGTCCAATTTGCCCATAACATCTCCCTTCTACAAACTTAGGGTGCCCCTTAGGGCTATCCCCAAGTTACAAACTCAAGCTTTATAAACCTATAAAATTCTTCCCACCAAACCAATATGGGACAAGCCTTTATTCAAACCTTAAGGAATTTCCACTAAAAACACTATTTCCATGGAGCTCTCTTTGGCTTCAATTTTTCATTCACTCGATAATGGTTTTGAGCAACTAAATATACCACGTGAATCACAATGCGGCATAGAACGCGTTACCACTTAGACCCGCCAACTTTGGCGTATGGCTCCCCCCTAAAAAATAGATCAAAGTTAAAGAAAAATCAAATTTTCCCAAAACCATTTCTTACGGAAACAAGTGTCCATTCTGCTGTCACATTATTCACAATTGATTTCAATTAAATTGAAACTTAATTATGTTGTGGGTGACATGGGTAAGCCCATTAAGGATATGGCCCGCCACTTAAGGCCCAATCCATAACTCCAATACTAAAGCTCAACACTCTTGGAACTTAACGCTACACCAAGCGCCAATGACATCTAAACACTTGGCAAGTGAAAAACCAACCACATCAGCAGACAAAGATCCTGCAAAGTTATTGCACCACACATTAGTCATTAGTGAGTTCCCTTTCAACATTTATTACAATAACCCTTTACGTCGGGATAGAACAACTTCACCATGAACAAGGCAAGTTAGAATATAGACTTTCGGCCAACGTGACGACTCGGAGTGGACAAGTAAATGATGAGCATAGAATATAAGCAGGCCTCGGAGACGAAGAAAATGTTAAGTTATCTATGTCCATACTATCTCTACATTCCATCATTCTCTATCTCTTCTCTAACTTAGTCGTTGGAGGGTTCGTTGGGGGACTCCCCGTTTCCCGTTGAACTCTGGTGCAGGTCTCTCTCTGTGGGCTCAACACCCGGGCAACGGCTTGAGAAGCGTGGATCAATCCGACCTGCTCCCTCTAGAGCACACAGTATCATTAGTGGGTGACTCTCAAACTTAATTATGTCTACTTTACAAATTATGTCTACTTCTCAAATTGCTTCCCAGCCTGCTAAACATTCATATGATGGGTGACTCTCAATTTTTTCATAAGTTTTAGTCTATTCCAAAAAAATAGACATGAAGAAAAATATTTCAATATCTTTTTTACAGTATTTTTATCAAAAAATAATATAAATTTCATAAATTTCAACAAGATACATATAAATTACAATTACATTTTAATTCTAATATTATTTACATCGTACTTTTAGACACAAAACAAACACTAATATATATATATATATATACACTAAAACCTCCACCAATTAAGCACCCAAAGCACACATCACATCACGAAGACTCTTATTTTTACCACAACCGTCGTCATAAAGACAACTTTCATTCGTCTTACAAGATTTTCAAACTTATTTATTTATTTATTTATAGTAATGATGATAAATAAATTTGTAGTTTTTGAATTTAATCCTCTAGAACAAATCTTTGATACATACAACCAATATTCTAAAACTAAATCCATGACTAATATGGAGAAGGAAAAAAAAATCAGATCAATAGTTATCAATTCATTCAAACACGCAAGTATTAAGATACATTCATTTAAATTATTTTTATATTTTAAAATACATATATATTTATATAAATATGTTTGTCGAATATAATTATTTATATATATTTATATTGATTTTTTGTTCAAAAAAAAAAAAAAAAAAAACTACAAGATGTTTAAAAAATACGCAAAGTGTGGAATTTTCAAATTTTTCTGGCCAATGCTTCGACCGGTTTTCTTAAACTGACTACTAGTTTGAATGGCTAGTCTCATCGGTTCTTTAAAAATAAGTCGATTTAGGTCACTTCTCTCAAATAGGGCCAAACAAAAAATAATAAGGTTAATTATGAATAAAATTTATTTAAAATATGAATTTTTTCTATGATTTTAGAAATTATATCCTATTCTTTTAAATTTCAAATTACACAACAAATGACATCTTTTATTAATAACTCATCAATTCAATTAATAATTTTTAATTGTATTATAAATATATTTCAATTAATTTAGGTAATTTTATTGTCATATAGAAGAGTAATTAAGAATTTTATTTTTTTATTAATTATGTTAAATAAAAAATTCTAATAAAGAGTGATTTATAACTTTTAAAATCATAAAAAATAATTCGTATTTTAAATAAATTTCAATAATATTTTATAATTTATTCAAAATAATAATAATGGGGGAAACTTGTAAGTACCATCAAATCTTGTGTAATTTTGACTCTTACGCAATCTGTTTTTTGGATTACATGAAAAAACAAATAAATAAGTAAATAAATAAAATTAATCGCAACCAATATTATTTATGTTTGAGATGAGAGTTGGACTAAAATAGTCTATTAAAAGACAAAATAAGTTAAAATAGTCAAAATGATAAAATATCGCATCTAACTCATAATTATTTCATTTTTTTTCTCACAACAATCAAATTAACTATTAAAAAAAAACCATCTTCTCAAACATAATTATTTCATTTTTTTTTAACTCACAACTATCAAATTAACTATAAAATAAAAAATAAAAAAATAAAAAATAAAATCAACCAACTTCTCAAACATATTTATTTTAGTCAGGTTAAAATAATAAAAAAAACCAAATAATCAACTTCTTAAACAAGACCTATTATTTGTAGATTCATCATTCACAAGCACCTTCATAGGTTTGGTCTTCAAAGCCAACAGAAGAAATTTAATTAATTAAATTAGAGAAAAAAATTGGAGAATTAAAGAGATTATTTTATTAAGTTTGAAATTTTGGGTTTTTTCTGTTGGCCCTTCTAAGAAAAAGTGAAATCCAAAGTCCACAAGATGTACTTAATTGGCATTTTCTTTGACCTTAGATGCTTAAAAAAGACTTGGCCTCTTGGATTAAATGTCAAAGTTTGTAACTAGTTCCTTTCCCACTCTTCTGAAGGTGCCAATGTTGGCTAAGGTTTTTTATTTTTATTTTTTGAACTAGAATGTTGGCTAAGGTTTGAGATTGAATGGTTTGCAAATTACCGTCCCAATTCAATTGGGCTAAATCAGTTGGCCATTATAGTGCCTTCTTAATTAAGAGGATAAAATAGCCTGTTATAACTCATGGGATTGGCCGATTCCAAACGTATTCAGTAGTTGGTACTATTTATATTGTAAGTTTTATTGAATACAGTATTCATAAAAAAAGCTAAAACTAATCAGACATTCATAACTACATGATCATGTTCTTCATTGTTTTAAAAATAAATAAATAATTTATTATCAAAATCATTCAAAACACACATTAATATGTACTAATTGAACATTTTTTTTATTATTATCAAAATCATGTTTCTTGTTATTTTTTAAAAATCAAATGTAATCTTATTAGGTGGTTACAAATGTTAAATTGATTTATTTATCTTTTATAAATAATTTATTTCACTAATTTTATAATATAAACAATTTAAATTATCGAAATAAATTCGTAATCAGCCCACATGAAGGCGCACTGGGGCATTCCCAAGTCCCTCAACTAGAGGTCCAGAGATGAAGCAATACCAAAGCTAATGAGTTGTTTGGGATGACTTAAATAAGTGTATTTTTTTGTCTTTTTACGAAAAGATATGCAGAAAAGTAGAAAAGTGATGTGATGGAAAAAAGATAAAAAGTGCGTACTTATTTTAAGTAGCCAAACTTGGCCTAAATATTGACCATTTCATGTGTATTATAAGAAAAATTATTTAGTGATTTTGAAACTCCAAATTGATTTGGTAGTACCACGATATCTCCACTAATTACATCAATTACACGAACACTGACTCTCACTAACAAGGTTGCCGTTTGGAAAAACACTTTTCTAGTTAGTTTTATAGAATTGAAACTTTTTTAATTCGAAACTAAAAAATTTATTTGGTAATTTTTTTAAATTTTTGTGAGAGAAAAAATAAAATAATTATAATTTAAATATGACATTTTGTCTTATTAACTTATTTAATTTAATTTAATTTGCCTTTTATACTTTTTTAATCCCAACTAAAATAACCAACAAAGTCAAGATTTAGATTCAACTCAAAGATCTCCAAGACCATTGCAAAATTTCTAGGAACATAATCTATGAATGATGAATGATATGAAACTCTTCCAAGATGATAGCTTTGTCCTCTCCAGAACTCGATTGACCTCAGTTGTTCATAACTTGAAAAATCTCGACTTACAAAAAAATCGATGTGTAGTCCTAATTGATTCTGAGTATAGGTCTTATCATACAAGAGTTAAATTTAAACCACCTATTAAAATTTCTGAACAAGAATCCTGAGTATCTAATTTTATTGATGAAAAAAACAAAACAAAACAAAACAAAAAAACATAGGTCTATCTTAGGATAGCCACCACAATACATGTGTTAAATGTTAAATCAGATCAATGGTTGTATATTTGATCATTTTCCACTATTTTTCTATGGAAATAGAAACAGTTTTTATGTACATGAGAAACGTACGGCTCAAGCAACGAGAATTTTATGTGAACCTAAACACAAATTTCTTCATTGTTTTCAAACGTGTGCTAATAATAGCCATTTTGAGTCACATGTAAAATATAATAAAATCAGTATAATATAACGGTAAGACCGTGAGTCGTCATTTTTTTTCAAAAAATTTGCAAACTATAATAATAAATTATCTATCTTCTATGGTTGAGTTGAAAAACACGTAATATCCTTGAATTTAAAAAATGTGTACAAAACATTAATGTGCTGACTTTAGCGTTAGGGTAATGTGTAAAAGTGTCAGACGTAAGTAATTATCTTGTTTTATAAAAATTTGACACTTCGTCTAATCAATAGCAAAGTGTTTAAAATCGAAAAAGTTTATGTGTTAGTGAATTCTTTAAAAATTAATTACTAAATCATGAAAAACGTTATAATTTTATTTTTTAATTTTGTTAAATTTATCATTAATATGGAAATTTTATCAAATATCCACTTAAATTATATTTTCCCTTTAAAAACTATTATATGACCCTAGAAATAAGCGAATGGTGGAGAAATAATATAATTTTATTGAATGAACACGTGTTCATATGGCATTTTTGATCCACGTGATAATTTTTGATATTTTGTGAGGAGAAATAGACACTATTTGAATCTATAATAACACACTATAAAATAATATTACACAACCACTAAGTCAAAAAATTTAGGCTCTCTTTGGTTGTTAATTCAAATCAATTTTCAATATGTGAGCTCGCGCATGACGTTTGGATATGACGTTCAAAAATTGATTCCGCGTGTTAATTCAAATTACATTTTGAAAATCTTTTTGGCAGCTTGTATATCCCTTTCAATGTTTCTGCCTTCTTCATCGTCTCTGCAACTTTCACGTCAAGCTCATCTACATCAGTCCTTCAGATTCATCACGGGTGGCTTCTCTATATCAAACATCTGTACTTCAAATTCATCACGGGTGGGTTTCAGACTCATTTTATAAATAATGAATCCACCCAACCCGCTCTGTACTGGTATCATATTTCACAAATCGACTGAGTTACGATTTGTGTGTTGCGGACGATTCTTATTACGGGCAACCAAACAATGACAATTACGAGGTAAAATTACTCACAAATTTATTTACATATTTTGTTATAGGGAAATTATTTGAGAAATTCATCTTAATTTATTTTTAATTTTTTTCAGGTCAAATTTATCAAATTTATTGTCGAATCCGACGAGCAAACAGTGACACATTCAATCAGTATACATATTCCGTCACTGGCGATAACTATTCAACTCCCACTGATCTGGTAAATAAATCCTTCATCCTTCATCTGTTATCTGAAAATGATTTTATCTGTTATCTGAAAATGATTTCAGACGAGTCGATAAATGATTTCATTCTTCATCCTGAACTGTTTCAACTTTTTTGTTCTTCAAGAATAGTCAGTAAATCAATCTTCATCTGTTATGTATAAATGATTTCGGAGAAGTTGAAATCAGCTCCTAAATGGTTTTTGAGAATTTGTAGAGGCATATTTTCCATTTCAGATCGGTTGTTCTTTTAAATTATGAACTGTTTGAACCTTTGAACCTGAAACGGCAGTGCCTGGGACACCCGGCTGGTCGATCGGCCGGTCAACCACCCGGTCTTCCCACATTGTCTTCCGGTTTTCCATTTCTTTGTTAATGGTTTGAATTGTTTGAAGCGGCAGTGCCTGGGACACCCGGCCGGTCAACCACCTAGTCCTCCCACCTCTTTCGGTTTTGTCTTCTGATTTTCCATTTCTTCGTTAAAACCTACCGGTCTGTTTGAACCTACCGGGCTTTTTTACTGATTTTTTTTCCTTAATTTTTCTTTTACTGATTTGTTTCCTCCTATTTAAATACAATGTTAACTGATTTTTTTTATTTTTTATTTGTGGTTATATGTTACTGATTTGTTTCCTCTTATATAAACAAAATGTTAATTGATTTTTTTTTTATTTGTGGTTATATTTCTGCTATCTGAAATTTTTTTTTTTTTGTGGTTATATTTATGCTATTTAAATTCAATTAATTTGCTACGTATTTTTTTCCTCGAAATAAAATCATCTGTTCTTTTTTCTTTATATGTGTTCTCCTTCAAACCATTTTGACGCTGTTATTCTTGTATACCCATCGCAGACTACTTTAAAATACTCTGTTATGCTTGTATATCCATTCCAAACTAGTTTAAATATAATTTGTATGTTTATAGATGGATGGAAATAATTCCGATGACAATGAGAGCACCAAAATGTGGACGCCCAGAATTGAAACGAAATTAATAAATATGTTGAGAGATGAGGTTAAAAACAATCAAACAACGGGCTGTACTACTTTGTGAACAATTAAGCATTGGAATCATTATGCAAATCAGTTGCACAATATATATGGATTTCGGTATACAGGTGTCAAGGTGCGCCAAAAATATCAGCGATTGAAAGCTGATTACCAAACATTTAAGCGACTGCAGGCACAGACTGGTCTGGGATAGGATCCTATTATAGGCACTGTTGTTGCACCCGATGAATTTGGGATAAGGTTTTCCATTAATCTGTACTATTTTGTAATTTATTTTAAACATTTCATGATATATACAGTGCTGAATTCTTGTTTTGTAATTGTTGTAGGCTAGTAGAAATGTGAAGAAGTTTAGGACAAAATGGTTTGAATATTTTCAAGAAATGGCAGAAATTGTTGAAAATTGTTGTGCCACAGGGGCCCTGTCTCGTGCATCCACACAATGACCCCTTGACTCAGAAGAAGAAGATGACATGTTAAATAAATTTGGAACGCTGATGCTGGTGGGAGTAACGCTGGTGGGAGTAATGCTGCTGAGGCCATTTCTGTTGACTTATTCGGAGATGAGTATATGGATCCAACAAAGGGCAAAGGTCACAAGAGGGGCCCTGCAACCAGCCAGACTGACAGTGGTCGTTCTAAAAAGTCACGGTCAAGTGGGTTTGATGATGTGTGCGCAGCTTTCACATCCTATGTACAAGCCAAAACAGGACATTCACGTGCACGAGAAAATGAGACTGAGGCTGTAAGTGCAGGTGGTGATGATTATTCCCTTGATGCATATCAAGATGCATTGCTTGAGCTTGGGGACATACCACCGTTGGGGACATACCACTGTTGCAGTACGTTAGGGCACTGACACTGTTCAAGGATAAGGAATGGCAAAGGTTTTTTATGCGCACTCCTACCAATTTGCGCCTAGCCATGATCCTCGCTTTGCAGTGAACTGAGAAATTCTGTGTTGCTTGTGTTAGCAAATCTTCTTCGCTGAACTGTTTGATGATTTCATTATTCCTGCTTTGGTTTTTCTTTTTTTTTTTTTCATTCCATCATATCCTCTTTCCTTTTCTTTGTTCATATGTTTTTTTTTTTTTTTTGAACTTTTAAGTATTTTCTGCTGTATTAAAACTATGTTCTGTTATTATAATATGACCATGTGTTGAATAAATTTTGTTCTCCTCTGAATTTTACTGTTTCACCAATAACGCTAACTATTACAGCATGAATAACATATTTTATAATTATGCTTTTACTGTGATGTAAACAAAGGCATATGTCATCCAACAGAGAAAACAATACAATGGAGCTCTCATCAGAGGAGGATGAGGTTGTTGATGATTTTATGGATTTTTTGATGATTGCTTTAATGCATGACCATATCAACGCGTCAAGTAATCGCCGACCGCAGCGAACGTGTCCATTCAGAGGTGATGATTACATCTTCGGCCTATTAAATGGCTATCCAGAAACAATGATGAACGTTATGTGAATGGATGCACAAACATTCATTTTATTGAAAGACACTTTACTCCATAATGGCTTTATCGATACTAAACATATGCATATCAGTGTGGAGGAATCGCTTGAAATTTTTTTATACACTTTTGCACAAAATGATCGCCATCGAATAATGGCAGATAGATTTCAACACTCCACGGAATCAATTTGTCGGCACATAAAAATTGTTATGCGGGCATTGTGCAAGCTTGCATCATCGGTTATCAAACCACGTAACCTAGAGGACATACCGAGAAAAATTTTAAATGACAGGAGGTTTTTTTTCTTGTTCAAGGCAGGAACAGTATGACTGTCCTGTAAGTTTGTTTATATCAATAAGTGTTAATAAATATTATTTTTTTTATTATGAAAGTAATATCGAAGTTTGTTTCGCTTTTAATATCAAACAAATATCTGTCAATTAGGATTGTGTCGGTGCTATCGATGGCACATTGGTGGATGCATGGGTCCCTACTTCAAGACAAAATACATTTCGCGGTCAGAAAGCAACAGTATCGCAAAATGTACTCGCAGCTTGCGACTTCGATATGTTGTTCACATTTATTAATTTTGGATGGGAATGTAGCGTTCACGACAACGCTATTCTGCTTGACTCTATTACACGAGCTGATCTACAGTTTCCACACCCACCCAATGGTGACTGTCCATGAACAACATACAGTACACTTTTTTCCTTGTCTGTTTTTGTACATATCAATTGACAGAACTGTGTATTCATTATTTACATGTAGGCAAGTACTATTTAGTTGATGTTGGTTTCACGAACATGCTTGGATTTCTTGCCCTATTTTGGTCTCAACGATATCACTTGCAAGAGTTTCGTGGCCATCGTTATGCAGGACCTAAGGAATTGTTTAACCATCGACATTCGTCATTACGCAATGTCATAGAAAGAACATTTGGTATTTTGAAGAAGCGCTTCCCAATATTGCGGTCCATGCCAAATTACAAGTCTACACAACAAGGGCCTATCATGATTGCATATTGTGTAGTGCACAATTGGATCCGTTTGTATGCAGCTATGGATCCATTCTTTATGGAAGCTGATAATGAAATGGCCGCGGAAGCAGAAGCAGACGGGCTTGTTGAAGACCAAGCTGACTACATTGACATGTCACAACATGGGTTAACATCTCAATCGAACATTAGGGATGCAATTGCTACTGCTATGTGGCAAAATCATGATCACCATGCATAGAAAAGGGATGTGAAAAAGGCAAGTGAATATCGTACAGACTACTGGTTGTGAATGCGTAATTATTTGGTAAATTATTTCAGTCATTATGACACCGTTGCTACATAACTTCGCCATTCCTTGTCTGTTTCTGCAATTTACTGACTTCTTTTATCTTCTTGTAGGATAACTAATACTGAGGATAACGATTGGGCAAAATGGCAATGAAATGAAATGAAACACAAACATCATCGCATGGGCAATGAAAATAATGGTTTTCGCATATCAGTGTGTACTTAAATATGTTTTTCATGCAATGTGTAATATGCAATTTTATGTATAGTCTAGCAAAGACAATTTAATATGTTGTTATTAATATGCAATGTGTTTCTTAGTAACTTTCATAAATAAATATGTTGTCATTAAATTAAATGTGGTTGTGGCAGATGGGTGGTGGGTGGTGGGTGGTGGTGGGTGGTAATGGGTAGTGGGTGGTGGTGGTAGGTAGGTGGTGGAGGTAGGTGGGTGGTGGGTGGTGGTGGCGGTGGGTGGCAGATGGGTGGTGGTGGGTGGTGGTGGGTGGCAGCTGGGTGGTGGGTGGCAGCTGGGTGGTGGGTGGTGGGTGGTGATGGGTGGTGGTGGTGATAAGTTCACCATTTAAAAGTGTAACAAATAAAAATAAAAAAAATAATAATAAATAATAATAATAATAATAATAATAATAATAATAAAATAAAAAGTAAATTATATTTTATTGTTTTATATCACCCGATTTTATAGCAAAATATTATTTTATATGAAGAATGTGTAAAAATTCGTTGGGTACATCTTAAAGTAAGGGTATATAATTTGTGTAAACGCTAGGATATTCATTTTAATTTTTTGAACAGAAGTTTATATTAACTTTTTTTTTTCCTTTTCATTAAAAAAAAGAGTGTTTATTATTAAATATTATTAAATTTTAACTTGTTTTATTTAATTTCAGAACATTAATTTAATTTTATATTATAATTGATGCAGAAAAATTATTTAATAATTGTGTAATTTTTATTCATTTTATTCAAATGAAGGATTTCGTAGACATTTATGAATTACTATTTATTAATTTTTGTACAAATAATTTTTTCAATGCATAATCTTTTTGCATAGATTGTTATAACATTATAATTATGTAATTAAATGATTTCAAAAAAAAAACCCGTCGTTGTTATTCATTACGTGAATAGAAAGTTTATAACAAAATAACAAAAGTAAAACAATCATAACAAAACTCACCAAATAAACAACCAAAATAAAATAAAATAAAAAGAGAAAAAAATATAACCACCATATCTGTGAACCATTTTATTTGATTTTTAAACAAGTTAAGCATCCTTGTCAGGTGGTGTTGGAGGTGGAGGGAAATGCTGATGGTACAGCTGAGTGACTCGATGGTCAATCAGATCAATGCGGTTCCTTGTCAGTTCAACGCGTCTCTCTGAGTCTACACGAAACTTACCAAATTGATGAATAAGTGAGTTCTGAGCGGTGGCAATTTCATCAAACCGAGTACCAAATTCATCGAACCGAGTACCCAATGTATTGAGCTGATTAGCCATTTGTTGTTCCCATTGCAGGTGCTGATTGTACCGTTCTTGTTCCAAGGCTAAATAATCAGTCCAGTAATGGAGTTGTTCATTTGGTGGCATGGCATTGTCATTGGGTTCTTCCTCATCAGGTATTGGTTGATTTTCAAGATTGATAGAGCCCATCAAGATGTCAGCACCACCAGCTTGGGTCAGTGTATACTCAGAAATTGGTGAAGTGATTCTGATCCATCCTTCACCTTCAAGGTTACATCATGGGCTTTGAAAATTATGGTTAACAAAGCTCCAAAAGGTAGTGACTGGCCACTCAGAGTATCCAATCTTGCAAGCATCATTTCTTTTAGTAATATAAAGCATAAATCTAATTTGTGTCCAATTTCAAAACAATATAACAAGTAAACTTGAAAACATGAAACACTATGATAATGTTCTTTTTTGGGAGTGATATTTTCAACTATCCATTGATGGAGAATACGAAGGTGAGGTTTTAAATGGCTGACTTGTAAATTGGTGCCGCTAAATCAGTTGTCACAAATTGTGGTATAAATATGAGTGACATCATCAACAATTTTTTCTAATGCGGCCTCATTTTGAAAATAACATTGTAAATCTCTTGTTTCAAATCCAATAATTTGAGCAAAACGATGGAGAGAGAGTGTGATTCTTTTCCCCTTAACATAAGAGGTAAGACTGAACGGTTCATTTTGTTGGTCACCCAGTGTCAAGTGAACATAAAATAATCGTAGAAGACGGGGATATATCTTATTTGGCAAATTATTTAATGGTAACCATCCCATTGTATCTAATTTGCCAAGTAAGAGTGAATCATATTTAGAAGGTAGTTTTACGTTTCTCCCCGTAATAATTGGTTGAGTAATGAAATGTTCATAGGCTTGTTCATAATGATATGTTGCAAAATCATTAGTTGGATAGCCATCATGTTGTTGCTGTGGTGGTGGTACAGGGTTTGAGGATTCACCAAGTTCGGGCCTGGTTCGTTTTGTTCTTGGCATGATGACTGCAAAAGTGAAAGAAAATTGTATATTAAAACATATGAGAGGTAAAAAATATGTATGAAAAATATATCAACCATTAGTACATTTTTGTGCATACAAACTTATTTTTATGTAAAAAATAAATATAAAAAAATTTGGTGACAAAATTTAATTAGGCAGATGCCATAGAAACAGATTTTTATAAATAAAAAAAAAACCATAGGGAATGATATTTCTCATATATTGGGTTTGTTTCATTCAGTTTATTATAACTTAGAAACTGATAATCAGAAACATAAATGATAGTGTGACAAAATTAGAACAGAAATCAGAAAATATAACAGATGAAAATGGAACAGATATGAAACAAAGCGAACAGATACGGAGGTGAAATGGTGACTGGGCTGGGATGACCGGCTGGATGTCCCGTGGGATGACCAGCCGGTAGACCGGTGGGATGACCGGCCGGTTGTCCTCCTCTTCCCTCCCTCACTCCCTCTGAAGCTAATGTCTGAAGCTAATATGAAGATGAACTGGCATCAAAACTAACCTGTAAATTATGGAAGTGGAGAAGGAGGACCTAATGAGATGGTGGATATGCTTCTATTTCTCTAATTTTTGTTTTCTGATGTAACTGGAGAAGGTGTTTCTGAGATGGTGAAGTTGGTGTGGTAAACGGAATAAGATTCAGATTTAATAGAAAGGGTGAGGTTCAAAAGGTTCAGTTTGAAATTTTTTTTATTTACTTTTTATTTGTTAAATATTATTTGATTTTAATATTATTACTTTGTATATATATAAATATCACATCCGTGTACTGAGTACACAGCTGCAGCCTCTCCTTTTTCTTTACCTCAGTGTTGAACACACAGCTATGAAACAATAGGGAGTAGGTAATAAGTAAGTGAAATTACTATCTTACCCTTTATATTTTGTTCTATGTAATCACTTTCCATTTAAGCCAAGAGGGGCATAATAGTCATTTTGTATGTCAATCCCACAATTATATGAGCTCAACGGGTACAATAATGCATTGCATTTCTGTTGCCACATATGGACGAAATTCATAACATGTAATAAATGAAAAAAAAAATTGATAATGTTTTGTAAGATTTACGTTATGATTTGTATTTTAAAATATTAAATTTAGTGTATTTATTCCTTCTTTATTAATATGCATTTTCAAAAGTTATTGACTTTAACAAAATGTTAGAAAAAAATTAAAAGGGTATTTTACAAATGAATTGATAGAAAAATTAATTGCCAGAAAATAATTGACATAGATTTATTTTAAAATGAAAAAATTATTTCAAAAAAATAATTATTCAAAAAAATTATAAAATAAAAAATTAATTGACAAAAAAAATCAATTTTTAATTTCAGTATTTTAAAAATAGTTTAGTTATTATTGTTGATAAAAAATATGGATATCGATATATGAGTTGTGTGTTTGATGATAAAATATTGGTTGAATTAAGTTTTGGAAACTATTTTCAAAACACATCAGCAAACAAATTTTCACCTTTCACATGTCACATCAAACTTTCAAAACTTAATTCAAAATACATCTTCAAAACACAATTCAACACTCTATTTAAAAACCATAATCAAACAAATTTTCTACACTCAAATCATAATTCTACAACCCACAAACTCAAAATACAACTCATACTCTCAAATCACATTTACAAAACACAACCAAACGCAGGCTTAGAATTTATTTGGGAAGTAATTTTTTTGTTTGTTTGTGATTTTTTTTGTTTTTTATTAAAATATGAGGTGAAAAACTAAAATATTTGAAAATGACATTTAACTAAAAAAACATCTAAAAAGTAAAATAAAAAAAACCTAAAATATTTTAAATTTTTTGTATAATTTTTTAATTTTTTTAATAATTTTTTCACTTTTTAACTAAAATATTAAATTATTGCAAAACCAATCTTGTGGATATTTCTAACATCAATCTATTGCACAATCTTATAGAAGGTAGGGAAAATAACTGTATAGTGGTGGTTTAGACAAAAACAAAAAAAAAAAAAACAAAAACAAATTAATAATCAAATTTACACCTTTTAATAATCTAGGCAGATCAAAAAAAAAAAAAAACAAAAAAAAAAAAACTTAATCCAGGTTTTGTCTATTAAATTGAGTTTCTCTCCTCTCTGAACTATAATCAGATTGGAGGGTAGTTAATCCATGGTGAGCTTTATCTTAGGCTCATTTGAATAATTTAAATTGTTTAGTATGCACGACTTATCAGGGATATCATTTTTATAAAAAATTACGTTAATTGAATATCGATAATCATTTTATTAGATATCATTTGTGTTAATGACAAATATGATTTTTAAAATAAACTGTTGACACAAATGTGATTTGATCAAATAATATCCAATCAATTTAATTTTTTACAAAAATAATATATTTAATAAATTCTACATATTTGAACTATTTTTTTTATTGAGATGCGTCTGAATCTGGCCCACTATGAGCCCATTAGTCCATTTGCCACACATCTAGCAATATTTGTTTTTATTTTTATTTTTATTTTTCACTCGGCAAAAGATGATTTTATTACCATGTGAAAATACATTATGAAAAAAAGTTTAAAGAACAAAATTTTTCACCACACAATTATATTCTAATTTCTAAGAGAGTGCTTGGAGGTTTTTTTTTTTTTCTATTCTTGTTTTTTGACTTTATATTTAAAAAAAAAAATTGAAAAAAAAAATAATGTGATCATTTATATGACGTTTTTACTTTTTCAATTTTCAAGCTCTGCCTAAACTATCTTTAGTTGAGCACAAGTCTAAAGTTAAAAATCCACTTTTGAAACCTGAAAAAAGAATGTTGCCTTGTTTTAAAAATTAAAATTTTATTATTACATATCATATCAATTTGTAATAAAATTTATAAAAGTTATTAGTCTGTATAATATTTTTCTAATTAATTTAAATATAAAAAATAAATTATATACCTGAAATTTATTATAAATATCATTCACACCCCACTGAATGCAAATCTAAATCATTCACTTTTCTTATAATTTAATTTAATAATTTAGATAAATTACAATCACCTCCTTTGAGATTCATGACAATTTCACTAACCTCCCCTCTTATTTTATTTTTTTTGAAATTACGCTGACTTACTAATGGTGTTAATGGAAGGATTAGTTTAGCTATTTTAATATTAGAGACATTTTTATTGATAACCATTAAATGTGTGATTATTATATTAATTATACTTTATATAGAGTTTGGTTCTGACTAAAAAAAATTTAATTATAACATTTGTGATAATCAACACCATAAATGTTATAACTTGTATATGGTGTATATTCTAGAATGAAAAATGATTCATCCCCCTAATTCCGCCCCCCCTCCCCCTCCCTCCCCGCGGTCCATTCCTAGTGATGTGGTATTAGAGTAGGCTAAAGATGAGAGACAGAGAGGACCGCTTCACATGAGTTTTAGCCACATTATTGGGAGTGGAATTGGGGGGCCTCAATTAAGAGGACATAGTAGGACTAATCTAGAATAACTTATTATTATGACAAAAATAATGATAAAACAAATTACATAATTAATTACATAAATATAAGCTTAGTTATTTGATAGCTATTAATCAATACTTGACTTGTTTTCTAAAAAAATAAGATAAAATTGATGAGTCTCACTATCTAAATTAATAAAAATCAAATTGAGATACTATTAATATTAGATAAAAAAAATTAAAATATTTACATAATTTGATTATATATATAAAATTTATAATTTATTATTTTACTTACATACAAGTTTTGTATTTCTTACTTTTCAATAATTCATACTTATTTGTTTACTTAAAAAATGATTAAATGATTTTGTTTATTCTTAATTTACATATAATAACCTCAAATGTTATACCAACTAAATTGAAATTTCTTTATGTATTTATTTAGCAATTAATCACTGACTTTCATAATAACAAAAAAATAAAAAAAATACAACCATTGGAGCCATTAGTCAAACTAATGGTCAACTAATAGATTGGAGGAATATACAAATCAAAAGTAAATTTTAGGAGAATCCGTGTAATTTTAAAAAATACAACCAGTGGAACCGTTAGTCAAATTAATAGTCAACTAATAGATTAGAGGAATATGCAAATTAAAAGTAAACTAAAGACACGCAGTGTAATTTTAAAGAAAGATTAGAGGTGATTGTAATTGTCAAAAACTTTATAGAAGTGAGTGTAATTTGCTCTCATAATTTTGTGCACCTAATTTTTGCATGTTTGTGACGTAATATCTGCAAATGGACTGTGAAGTCAACAAATTTAAGGACCTGTAGTGCAATTGACGAACAAATTAAAAAAAATCACTACCTAAACATCATCAGTTATAACCACCGGGCTAGTGGCCTGATGGTGAACGCAATTTTTTCAAGAGTGAGTCAGGTTTGATTTTTAAGAGCGTGAATATGTTGGGTTATTTAGGTAATTTTTTGTGGAGATTTTGCATTATTGCAGTTGATACTTGATCCTTTTTGAGACGTGTGGTTGAATTCTATTGGTGTTTTGGTGGTGAATCTATTCTTATAGATTGAATTAAATCACGACGGCAATCGGTTGTCTCAAAACTTGAGTCTACAAATGCAATAATGACAATTCAGAATATCTTTAAAAAAAATCAACAATTATAAAAAGACAACCACCCGGGTAATAATTATAAAAAAAAAAAACATAAAAACATTAATTTGTACATATATATATATATATATTGTTGAAAAAAATGATTTTTGGGGACTTTAATTTAATATTAAAGTGTGGTGACTTTAATTAAATATTAAAGTGAGTCCTAACCATTTTTTGTGTTGGGTCCAAGTGAGCCAAAAACCATTGGGTTTTGAATAAGAAATTGCCAAGAAATTGCTTCATGATGTTAGATTCATGAATAGGATTTTAAAGAGTATTTAAATATTTTTTCTTGGCTAAAGGGTGTGAATCCTTTGGGCATCCATACTTTTCATTTTGTGGAAAGGGGTTATGGATGCTTGGTGTTTTAATGACTAACCTTAAAGGCTGGAGGCTTTTCCTCTCTCCCCTATACATGTATAAATTAAGACCCTCCTGTCAAGTTTCAATATAGAAAGTTTTGTTTCCATTTTACAAGTCAATTTGCTTGATAGTTCCTATTGTGAGAGAGTGCTGCCATTGTTTTGTTCGCTAAGCTAGACAGATAGTGCTTCTGCCGTAGCTGGTTTTGACCGTCGTATCCTAGGAGACAGACGCCGGATTTCCTCAAGCACTCGACCCGTGAGGCGGCGAAATCTGTTTTAAGGAAACTGCTTCCGTGCAGGCTTCGGTTTTGTCTCTTTACCCTTTATTGTTTTTTGTGTATTTCTGTTGAAATTTAGTTGTAATTATCAGCATATGTTCTTGGTATATAATTTGTTTTCTTCATAAATCTATTTATTTAATTTCACAATTTTGAACAACAAGCTTAAAACAGATTTTATATATCTTTTCTATGAAATTGATCAAATAAATTTATATAGACTATTAGGTTAGCTTTGTATAATGTTACTAGGAATTGTTGCGGAATTGCTCACTATTTCAATAATTGTAAATTATGCAATGGTACTCTTTAATTGCTTAGTTTAATTAGAATGCTCTATTATAATTTGCATACTTAATTGTATTAGTATGATCTTGTTTTATGCGTATGGTTCATCATTTCCCTACCATGATTTGCATGAATTTTAAGGTTATAAAATATAATTTATGGATGTTGCAATTTTGACATACTAATTCTATTCTAGTCTCAATTTGTTACATGCTTATTATTTTCTAGGCTAGATTACATAATTTAATGTATTTGGAGTTATAGAGTTTTATGAATTGTGTACATGATTAATCTAAATTATCTAATTGTGTGCATTAATATGAATTATTTAATTGGGTGCATTAATCTAAATTATCTAATTGGGTGCATTAATCTGAGTTATTTAATTAGGTGCATTAATCTAAATTATTTATTTGGGTGCATTAATCTAAATTATTTATTTGGGTGCATTAATCTGAATTATTTAATTAGGTGCATTAATCTGAATTATTTAATTGGGTGCATTAACTTTGAATTTGACTTATCTATTTGGAGTTATTAGTTTAAATATTTATTATGAATTAATTTCATTCATGACTCATGAGTATTGAACTTTATTTTAAAGTTGTAATTTAATTTTAAAGTTACAAATTGTATTTTGTTTTGGTACCTTATATTAGTTGGTTACTTATATAATTAATAGTTGGCTAGATGGTTTCAATTATTTATTATAATTAAATTTTTTAGATTATTTGTTTGTATTTTGTTGTGGTTTGCTACTAACTTTCTTTGTAGGGATACCAATGCGAAAAACAAATATAAAACCAAATGAATAGAATTTGGGATGTAAAAACAAAAATGTTTGGACTACTAACGTTTGTGTTGAATAGGAATACCTAAGCGTGGAAAAACTTTTGGACTACATAGAATCCTTATGGATTGGTTATTTTATCAAAATGTTTGAAGCATGTTTGCTTGAGATAAATGGAAACTATCACGGATGCTGCTGCTGCTGCTAATGTTAGTGGGGATTTGAACCCCGGGGCAACTGGATTGCCAACCCCTACTGTTGTGACCTCTGTGGTCAACCCTGGTGTTACTCCGGCTGTTCCGGGAGGACTGCTTAGTCACCATGAGCGCCCAGAAAAATTTGCTGGGGAAAACTTTAAGAGATGGCAGCAAAAAATGCTGTTTTACTTGACCACGCTAAACCTTGCCAAGGTTTTGAGTGAGGATCCTCCAGCCGTGGCAGAGAATGAGCCTGACAGGCAGAAAGTCATGGCGCTTGACACATGGAAGCAGACAGACTATCTTTGCCGGAACTATGTGTTCAACAGCTTGGCAGACTCACTCTATAGTGTGTTTTGTTCTAAGAGCTCAGCAAAAGAATTATGGGAATCTCTGGACCAAAAGTACAGGACTGAGGATGCCGGGTCAAAGAAATTTGTGGTTGGCCGTTTCCTTGATTTTAAAATGGTAGATTTTAAAACTGTGATAAGCCAAGTCCAAGAGTTCCAAGTGATCTTGCATGAAATTCATGCTGAGGGGATGCCTTTGAACGAGTCATTCCAAGTTGCTGTGATCATTGAGAAACTTCCCAATGGTTGGAAGAATTTCAAGAATTACTTGAAGCACAAGCGTAAGGAAATGTCTGTTGAAGAGCTGGTTGTCCGACTCCGGATTGCAGAGGATAATAGAAAGAAATTAGGGAGTACCTCCTCAGTAAAGGCCAATGTCGTTGAGCATGGCAAATCTTCTGGGATAAGGAAGAAGCCCCCTGTGAACAAGAGCTCTAAGCTGGGGCCAAGGGGTGGTGTTGCAAAGAAGTCGGCTTACAAGCCGCAGGAACCTGGTTATCGGTTCTTTGGGAAGTGTTATAACTGTGGTAACGAGGGGCATCGGGCTAGTGACTGCCGCAAGCAGAAAAAGCCATACAAGACCAAACCTCATGCTCATATGGCTGACTTACAAGAGCACTCCCATGAGGAGGATGATAGGCACTTGTCTGCCGTTGTCTCTGAGGTGAATCTGGTGGATTCAAACCCAAGAGAATGGTGGATTGATACTGGGGCTACATGCCACATCTGCTCCGAGCAGAAACTGTTTACAACTTTCGAACCGGTTACAAATGGTGAGAAGTTGTTTATGGGAAACTCTGCTACCTCTATTGTTGAGGGGAAAGGAAATGTGGTCCTGAAGTTGACGTCAGGAAAGAAGCTGACCTTGAACGAAGTCCTGTATGTTCCGGACATTTGTAAAAATCTTGTTTCAGGGTCTCTTCTTAGTAAACATGGTTTTCGCATGATTTTTGAGTCCGACAAGGTCGTTCTTACCAAAAGCGGAATGTATGTGGGTAAGGGTTATATGTTGGGGGGTATGTTTAAACTCAATGTTATGACTGTTATCCCAAAGATGAATAAAGGTGCATCTTCTTCTGTTTACATGCTTGAGTCTTCCAATTTGTGGCATGGTAGACTAGGACATGTGAACTTTGAATCTTTACGTAGATTAATCAAGTTAGATCACATACTATCTTTTAAGATTAATCCGAAACACAAGTGTGAAACTTGTGTTGAAGCGAAGTTGACAAGATCTTCGTTTCATTCTATTGAAAGAAGTTCAGAACCGTTGGATTTAGTGCATAGTGATGTGTGTGACTTAAAATTTATACAATCACGTGGTGGCGATAAGTACTTCATCACTTTTGTTGATGATTGCACTAAGTATTGTTATGTCTATTTGCTCAAAAGCAAAGATGGGGCGATTGACAAGTTTGTTCTTTATAAGAATGAAGTTGAGAATCAAGTAGGCCGCAAGATTAAGGCTTTAAGAAGTAATCATGGTGGTGAGTATGAATCTCCGTTTATTGAGACTTGTGCTCAATCTGGGATTATCCACCATACCACGGCGCCTTGTTCTCCTCAGTCTAATGGGATTGCTGAGCGGAAGAATAGGATGCTAAAGGAAATGATGAATGCAATGTTGATAAGTTCTGGATTACCACAGAACTTGTGGAGGGAAGCAATTCTCTCTGCAAATTACATTCTGAATAAAGTACCCCAGAAGAAGGTAGACAAGACGCCGTATGAGTTATGGAAAGGCGTTAAGCCTTCGTATAAATTCTTACGAATGTGGGGGTATCTTGCAAAAGTGGCGATTCCTACACCCAAACGGGTTAGGATAGGCCCGAAATCTGTGGATTGTATATTCATTGGTTATGCACATAATAGTAGTGCATATCGGTTTCTTGTTCATAAGTCTGAAATTCCAGACATACATAGGAATACCATCATGGAGTCAAGGAATGCATGTTTCTTTGAAGACATTTTTCCTTGTCGAACCCATGCAGGGGTTCCAAGGTCTTTGGAGCAATTTGATGAGCTTGCTAGTGAGGATGATCATGTTGATGATCCAGGTGATGATCAAATTGAGGTTTTAGATGAGCCCAGACGGAGTAAAAGGGCTAGGATATCCAAATCTTTTGGTCCAGACTTCTTGACTTATATGGTTGAGAACGAACCTCAAACTTTCCACGAAGCTATAACTTTTCCTGAGAGTCCTTTATGGAAAGAAGCGATCAAAAATGAGATTGACTCTATCTTACAGAACCAAACTTGGGAGTTGGTAGGTTTACCTCCAGGTTGTAAGCCTTTAGGCTGCAAATGGATTTTTAAACGAAAGATGAAGGCCGATGGGTCTATTGACAAGTATAAGGCGAGGCTCGCTATCAAAGGGTACAGGCAACGAGAAGGCTTGGATTACTTTGATATGTACTCACCTGTAACTAGGATAGCATCCATTCGCATAGTGATTGCGATAGCAGCTTTGCGCAATCTTGAGATACACTAGATGGATGTAAAGACCGCTTTCTTAAATGCGGATTTGAATGAAGAAATCTACATGGAGCAACCTGAAGGGTTTTCAGCTCCAGGACAGAGCAAGAAAGTTTGTAAACTTGTCAAATCTTTGTATGGTTTGAAGCAAGTGCCTAAACAATGGCATGAGAAGTTTGACAATGTAATGTTGTCAAATGGGTTTCGAATCAATGAATGTGACAAGTGTATTTATGTCAAAGACACTGACAGAGGTTATGTCATTTTGTGTCTATATGTTGATGATATGCTCATTATAGGTAGTAACGATGAAATGATCAAAACTACCAAGAAGTTGTTAAACTTCAAATTTGACATGAAGGATATGGGCATTGTAGATGTTATTCTGGGAATTAAGTTTACTAGAATCTCTGACGGAATTGTACTTTCTCAGTCTCATTATGTTGATAAGATACTTGAGAAGTTTAGTGGATCAGATACGAGTGTGTCATCGACACCTGTAGACTTAAGTCTACACTTTACCAAGAAGAATAAAGAGAGTGTCTCTCAGTTAGAATATTCTCGGGTAATTGGAAGTTTAATGTATCTGATGAGTTGTACTAGGCCAGATATAGCTTACTCGGTTAGCAGGCTTAGTAGATACACAAGTAATCCTGATGCTTCTCATTGGAAGGGCATTGTGTGGGTGTTAAGGTATTTACGTTACACTCGGGATTATGGGCTGCATTATACTCGATATCCAGCGGTGCTTGAAGGATATAGTGACGCGAATTGGATATCAGATACAAACGACTCAAAGTCCACTAGTGGATATGTGTTCACTCTTGGTGGGGCAGCCGTGTCTTGGAAATCTTCCAAGCAAACGTGTATATCTAGATCAACGATGGAATCAGAGTTTATTAATTTGGATAAAGCAACGGAAGAAGCAGAATGGCTTCGCCATTTCATTGAAGATATTCCATGTTGGTCTAAACCTATGCCAGCTATTTGTATTCATTGTGATTGTCAATCTGCAATTGGTAAGGCACAGAGTAATATGTATAATGGAAAGTCTAGACATATCCGTCGTAGACATAATTCCATACGACAACTACTCTCGAATGGAGTTGTCTCTTTAGACTATGTAAAGTCTAAGGACAACATTGCGGATTCGCTAACCAAAGGATTAAGTCGAGTGTTAGTCGAAACGTCGTCAAAAGGAATGGGGTTAAGGCCTTTGGAAGTTACCGGAATGGAAACCCAACCTAGTTGACTGGAGATCCCAAGATCTAGGTTCAATGGGACAACCTAATTGCGTGTAACGGTGGTATGTCACTGAGGAGGTTAAACCTCCAGCCATTCCTTCTATTAGTGATACCTGCAAGTGTAGAGGATAAGCTGAGCTTTTAATGACTCTTATGTGTTAAGCTGTTGGGCTAAGTATTGCAGGATACTTTAGTAGAGTCACCTATGTGAGTTTGGAGTGGGGCCGCTTCTATAAGAATTGGACAGGCCAAGATTCTTTGAAACCACTCGCTGAACCAGGCTAGTGTCCAAGGCCACACAGGGCACACCGGTGAGAACATAATGGTGGTAGGAGTAATTCCCGTGTGAGATCTATTGTCTCAATTTACATAAACGGTAGAGCAGTTCAAGATGTCTTATTCACTGATCTGCTAGTAAACTCGGTAGGTTTTCACTGGGAGAGGTTCAAAGCCAAAAGCTACCTTCTCTGATGTCGGGGTTAGTCCGTTGTACTCTCTCTCAGAGTCTTTATTGTTGAACAATGTCCGTTTGTTGAGTCATTCGGTCAATTTTTATTCATGTGGGGGATTGTTGGAAAAAATAATTTTTGGGGACTTTAATTTAATATTAAAGTGTGCTGACTTTAATTAAATATTAAAGTGGGTCCTAACCATTTTTTGTGTTGGGTCCAAGTGAGCCAAAAATCATTGGGTTTTGAATAAGAAATTGCCAGGAAATTGCTTCATGATGTTAGATTCATAAATAGGATTTTAAAGAGTATTTAAATCTTTTTTCTTGGCTAAAGGGTGTGAATCCTTTGAACATCTATACTTCTCATTTTGTGGAAAGGGGCTATGGATGCTTGGTGTTTTAATGACTAGCTTTAAAGGCTGAAGGCTTTTCCTCTTTCCCCTATACATGTATAAATTGAGACCCTCCTGTCAAGTTTCAATATATAAATTTTTGCTTCCATTTTACAAGTCAGTTTGCTTCATAGTTCCTATTGTGAGAGAGTGCTGCCATTGTTTTGTTCGCTAAGCTAGACAGATAGTGCTTCTGCCGTAGCTGGTTTTGATCGTCGTATCCTAGGAGACAGACGCCGGATTTCCTCAAGCACTCGACCCGTGAGGCGGCGAAATCTGTTTTAAGGAAACTGCTTCCGTGCAGGCTTCGGTTTTGTCTCTTTACCCTTTATTGTTTTTTTGTGTATTTCTGTTGAAATTTAGTTGTAATTATCAGCATATGTTCTTGGTATATAATTTGTTTTCTTCATAAATCTATTTATTTAATTTCACAATTTTGAACGACATATATTGAACTGAGCTTTTTTACTGTCTAAATCTAAATTAGAGGATATTATTTCGGAACGATAAATAATTATGAGTCACGTTTCAATCATCCTAATTATTTATTTTATAGGTTTTTGATATATATCAGCCCTTGTTTGAGAATAGATTATTTTAGTAATTTTTTGACTTTTTACGAAAAAATATACAAAAAAATAGAGAGGGCAATGTGACAACATATAATGACTTTTTGATTAAAATATATAATTGACAAAAGAAGTCTAATTTATATAATATATTAAATCGATCCGATAATTATAACATGTTTAATTTAATATATTTATTAAAAATAAATAAATGATCTACTTTCAAAAATCTTTGTCTATTGCTTTTATAAATAGATGTTATGAATTAAAATCAACCTAATTTGTTTTGATAGATGGTATTAATATATGAATAATTTGAAGAGAGCCAAGTCAAAAAATTCAATTTCATACCTCACATCTCACGCGTCTCAAAGTCAACATTCATACAGTATATATATATATATATATAACGCAACATTCATAACACCATACTTTCTCTCACCTAACTTCTTATTCCCTCTCTCTAGCCATTTATATTCATGTGTCTATAGAGCTTTAGTTTCATTTCTTGGTTCTTCGAAATTAAAAACTAGTCCATTTTTTCTTGTACTTTCTTGGGGTTTTTTTTTTTTTACTGAGAAAGAAAAGTTTTCCGGCTAGTTAATTTGAGAGTTTTGGCGGCGGAGAGAGAAGATCC
Source organism: Camellia sinensis (assembly GCF_055761805.1). Taxonomy (NCBI): domain Eukaryota; kingdom Viridiplantae; phylum Streptophyta; class Magnoliopsida; order Ericales; family Theaceae; genus Camellia; species Camellia sinensis. The sequence goes on from NC_138972.1 coordinate 85,375,512, forward strand.
ATGGCGGAGGAGACTGGTGGAAGGTCTTTGGAGCAAACCCCGACATGGGCTGTCGCGGTGGTTTGCTTTGTTTTGGTTGCGATTTCAATTGTCATCGAGCATATCATCCATCTCATCGGAAAGGTATATATATATGATTAATAGAAAAAAAATATATTTTTAAAAAATATTATGAGGTTCAGATTTATTTATTTTTTAATATTTTTTATGTACGAATTTTGTGTATCTCAATAATATTTAGTGTGTACTATGAATTGAAATTCTTGCATGATTTGCAGTGGTTAATGAAGAAACACAAGAGAGCTCTTTATGAATCACTTGAAAAGATCAAATCAGGTACTCACCCAGTAATGTAAGATCAAAGAGAGCTCTTAGCACTCACCTTTTCTTTCACTTTGGTGATGTATTATCTTCTTGTTTTTGATAATTTTATAAATATATATATATATATATATATATGTATATATATTATCAATTTCGATTCTATTGCCATGAGTTCGAGTCACATAAATAATTATTAAAATAAATAGTGTCATAGTTTCAATGCATTTTTTATTCAAAATTATAGTGTGAGTTTCAAAATAAAAAATTTGTACAAAACTATTATTCAAAACACATCTGCTCGATAGCTCGAAATCTCACCTCTCCGAATGGCCCGAATGTGTTGGCATCCCATTTTTTTGGTGAAAAATGCTTCCTACCCCCAGCTGGGGGTGACACCCAGTGAGGTGTCAGCTGGGGGTTGGAAGAAAAAAAACAGTTTTTCTTTTTCTTTTTTTTTTTTGATTTTCGACCAGTGGGGGCGCGCCACGTCACTGGGGGCGCCACCCTCACTGGGTGTATGGAGCATGGTTGTTTTTTGGCTTTGGCCCAGTTGCCTCAAACATGCGTGAAACCCACGCGTTTTCAAAACAAAGAAAGAGAAGAGAGAGGAGGGAGAGAGAGGACCACGATTTTTGTTTGCTCTAAAATCCACCATTAGCCCCAACCTTCAAAGCTCTCTTCACCTTCCATTGTTCTTTCACCAACATATATATATATATATATATATATATATATAGACAGAGAGAGAGAGAGAGAGAGAGAGAGAGATAGATCATATAAACCCAAAATGGAAGGAATCAAAATTCAATTTTGATCAATCTCAGTTTTCACTCTCACCATGAAAGTTTTTTAAATAGCTATACATATAGATATATATATAGAGAGAGAAAGAGAGAGAGAGAGAGAGAGAGAAGATGAGAGGCGAATTTGCAAAAGTATCATACAAATCCAAACGTGTTTGTAAATCTTCACCAAACCCAGAAATTCCAACAAACTCTACATCCTCACACTACTCCCTCCGCCGCTGCCATGAAAGAACCCAATAGAGACGGAGGAAAGGAGGGCTCCGGTGGCAGAGAAGAAGCTACCAGTTTGTGGGCTTCGACAACTCCGGTGTCGATTTGATAAAGACGAAGCTGTTTGAAAGAGAGAGAAAGAGAGAGAGAGAGGGATTTGAGGCAGAGTCTGTGTTTGAGAGGAGGAAGAGAGGAGAGCGATTTCAGAGACATTGGGTCGGATAGAGAGAGATAGAGAGGAGAGACAAAGGGTTCATGCGCATGAGTCCAAAATGGAGTGAGAGGGTGCCAACACATTCGGGCGATTCGAGGGTTACAAATTCGAGCTACAAATCATTTTTTATTCAAAATTATGCTTCTTATTCTGATAATTTCATTGAAAATAAAAAAATTCATCATTATGAACATGATTTACAAGTTGGCCAGATCATTTTAGAAGTAAATTTTGCACAAAAATTCCAATGTAGTGCGGTTTGGGAAGTGAGTTGACTTTTTGGTTATTTTAACTTGAGTTAAAAAGTTTGGTTTGGGAATGATTTTTTGACTTTTTTACTAGCTTTTTTTGTGAGAGAAGAGTAATGATTATAAATTGGATGTGATGTTTTATTTTTTGTGACTAATATAACTTATTTTGTCTTTTGTGACTAAAATAACCAAAAAAAACTCAAAGTAGCTCTTCCCAAACAGAGCTAATACATTTTCCCATCTAGGAAAAATTGCTTATGAAAATTTTGATAATATATCATTTTTCTTTAAAATATAAGATAAAATAAAATAGTGTATACTGCGTCACTCATGGACCTAGTGCCCTTTCAAACTTGTTTATGGGTAGGGGTGTAATTTTGGCCTGGCCTGGCTCGGCCCATCCTAGCTCGCGCCGGGCCCGACCCATGTTGGGCATTGCGGGCTCTCGCCAAAAAATTGGGCCAGACCGGGTCGGCCCACGGGTTAGAAAACTAGGCCCAAGCCCAAGGGGTATTCAGGTTTTAGGCGGGTCTAAACATTTTTTTTTGTTTTTTTCATTAAAATTTTATTATTTTTCATTAAAAATAACATTGGGCATCAGCGCTGGCTGGCCTTGAGCGAGCCAATGGGCTGGGTCAAGTCAGGCTTCAAAACGATGGCTCAGGCCCTGACCCAAGGCCTCGAGCCGCAGGCGAGCTTCGGACTGCCCGCGGGCCAGAGGCCAAAATTACACCCCCATTTATAGGTACCCTACCAAACTTGTTTTTATGAGACTCTTATGCACTGAACAGTGATGCTCTAAATCGAGCTCTATTGTGCTGGCAGTTTTTTTTTTGTTAATAAACCATAACATTACGTCAATGTGAGACTCACACAATTGCCACGTCATTAAAGCAAGCCCTAGACCTCTTATTATAGAGGTTTGAAACATTTTTCATGTGTTGAATCATAATTTTTTCTTGATGTATTTTTTTTTAATTAGCAAAAGAAGAAAATTTTGTTGATGAAATTAACACAATATATATGGCATGACATCATTTTTTTTTCCTTCACATATATCTGTTAATAATTTTCAAATTCAACTCATCTTTTCATTTCTCGTTGATATTGATCATTTCTCATCCATACATGCATATTTGAAGCTAGCAAAAATTAACAATTTTTGTTTTTGTTTTTGTTTGGGTAGAGCTAATGTTGCTGGGGTTTATATCCTTGCTCCTAACAGTAGGACAAGGTCAAATCTCAAAGATATGCATACCAAAGAGTGTAGGGGCTACATGGCATCCATGCAGTAAGGGCCGGGAGGCCATCTCAACCAATACTGAAGCTGGACGCCGGAGGCTTCTGGCGGCATCAAGCGCCACTGGAAGTTTCCGGCATATTCTGGAGGAGACCGCCGTCGCCGCCCCCGCATCAACTGATAGATGTGGCCCGGTATGACTCTTTCGTTTACATTATTTCAATTTTTTTTTTTTTTTTTTTGGGTAAAGAAAAATGATATGAACACTAACAAAAAAATGAACGGATAGGATTTGTTGCAGAGGCGGCTGGCGCACTTCTGAAAAATCACACAGCGTTTAGTTTAGGCAAAATTTTTAACTATTTTTCAAAATTTATAAGTAAATATATAATTTATAATTACTCAAACTCAATTTAAAAATTAATTTTAAAAATCATAACTAAATATATAATTCAAAACTTAATTCAAAAAAAGGTTGCAAACGAACCGAGCCGAGTCGAGTTTTGCTGAGCTCGAGTTCGGCTCGTTTACTTATTGAGCTCGTTTATTGAGCTCGAAGGAACTGGGTTCGAGCTCGGCTCGGCTCGATAATTTTTTTTTAATATTATTTAAATATAAATATTTAAATAAAAAATATTATTTATATTATTTAATATATAAAAATGTATTTATATTATTATTTATATTATTATTTATATATTTTTAATACATAAATAATGTATTTATATATATTTATATATTATTTAATATATAAATAATATATTTATTATATAATTTAAATAAAGATAAACGAGCCGCGCTTAACGAGCCGAGCTTATGCGAGCTCAAGCTCGGCTCGTTTACTAAACGAGCCGAGCCGAGCCCTTAACGAGCTGAGTCGAGCCCTTAACGAGCCGAGCCGAGCCGAGCTTGTTTATGAACAGCTCGGTTTATTTGCAGCCCTAAATTTTTTTTAGAATCATCAAATTATAATTTTAAAAAAAAATCACAATTTTAAAACTAAACCAAATGCAACTCATATTTGTCCATATATATTTTGTTTCTCAATTCTGTGTTTGAATCATGTGTTGTTAGATATTTGTCGGTTTGGCAATTGTCATCATCATCCATTTGAAAAAAAAAAAAAAACAAAATAAAAAAAAAAAAAAAAAATTGCACAATCATGTGTTATTAGTCATTCTTTTGGGATGTAGATTAATTTTTTAATTTTTAATTTTTTTACTATTTTAATTTAGGATTAAAAAACTTCATTTAGGATAGATTTTTTAATTTTTTTTAATTTTTATAAAAAAATATAAAAATTATAAATTAAAAATAAAATTTTATCTTATTTAATTAAAATAATTTATTTTATCTTGTATAACTATTTCGGTCTAAGTGAACTTTTCAAATGGACCTAGGTATTTGTTGGTTTGGTAATTGTCATCATCATACATTTGATAAAGGAGAAGGATAAAGAAAAGGAAAAGGAAAAAAAAAACATGGGACACGCAGGGAATCTAAAAGAGTCATATCATATCTTAATGACATGTCATACCTTACCGACGTAAAATTTATATCCCATTTGGAAGATAGTTTTGACTATGTCAATCGTAAAAGGTAAAATAAATTATTTTAATTGTAATAAATAAAATATTATATTTAATTTATAATTATTATATTATTTTTTTATAAAAAAATTTTTAAAAAAAAAGGTTAAAAAGTCATTTTTAAATTAAATTTTTTAATCCAAATTAAAATAATTAAAAAAATCATAAAATTAAAAAGTCAACTCACTTTTTAAACGACACCTATGAATAAAATTTGTTGGAGAAACGCACTTTTAAAAAATTATTGGAATATTTATTAGTTTAGCAATCGTCATCATCACACATTTAAAAGGAAAAAAAACAAAAAAAAAAGTAGAAGAAAAATGGAACATATATGTCATGCGAAATTAGTTGGAGTGCACTTTTGCAAAACCATGCTCGTCATATACCTTTTGTTTATTTGATTTATGTACTTTTTTAAGTGCATGTATTAATAATACAAATTAACCAAAGTTATTGTGTGATTATTATTATTATTTTTTTTTTTTCAGAATAAAGTCCCATTTGTGTCAGCTGAAGGGATTCATCAACTCCACATCTTCATATTTGTGTTGGCTGTTTTTCATGTCCTTTACTGTATTCTCACCATGGTTTTGGGCAGATTGAAGGTACTTTTTTATATATATATATATATATATATATATCATCACACACCCATCTCATATTCTCTCTTTTGTCTTTCTCTCTCATATATTTATAGATATATAATATAATGACATATTAAAAATTTGAATGGTTGGTGGAGTTGTAGATGAGACGTTGGAAGTCATGGGAAAAGGAAACAAGAACAGTGGAGTACCAGTTCTCACATGGTTAGTCCTCCAAATATCACTGGATGACACACATATACATAAGGAAAATGTCTCGTAACTTAAATTTTGTGGCTCAAAAGTGGCTCAAATGGCCAAAACGACGTCGTTTTGGTCATTTTTATGTTGTTCTGTACTCAAAACGACGTCGTTTTGGCCATTCGAGCCACTTTTGAGCCACAAAATTTGAGCTACGTAACATTGTCGTATACATATAGGGCTATTTTGGGAAGGGAAAATGTTTGGTAGCTCAAAATTTTGTGGCTCAAATGGCTCAAATCTGTCAAAACGACGTCGTTTTACACTCAAAATCTGTCAAAACGACGTCGTTTTGAGTGATTTGAGCCATTTGAGCCACAAAAATTTGAGCTACCTAACATTGTTGTTTGGGAAGTTGACTAAAAGTCACTTGTTTTGGTTTGTAGCAAAAGTTAAAAGTTGGCTTTTTTGTCTTTTTTTTTTTCATTTGGGAAGTTGGTTTTTAGCCAACAGTAAAATTACAATTTTACCCTCATGGGTCAAAATGTGTTACATAGGTGAAGTCGTAAATATTTTAAGTAAATAGGGGTTGTTTGGTCATTTTATTATGATTTGACATCATAAACAAACATTAATCAAAAAAGTCAAAAGTCACTTTTTACCAACTTCTCAAATCATTTGTCTAAAAAAGAAAGCTTGGTTAAAAGTTAAAAAGTCACTTTTTACCATCTTCTCAAAATAAGCCATAATATAGATATAAGGACACTTATAAAAAAATGTATACATAATTTCATTTACGTGCTCCTAGACACATGAAAGTAAGATTCACATTAATAAATTTATATTAGACTGTTGTCTTGTGTTTAAGAATGTGAAAATGTTGTAGAAAATAGAATTGTATGTAAAAAAAATTGAAAAATTTAAAAATTTCTTAGATATTGATTTGTGATCATGTATTAATTTTAAATAGTAAATATCAATCACAATCAAACAATCAAGATAAATTGACCCAACGATTTTAACGTAGAAAAATCACAATTGGAGCGCCTTCAATTGTGATAAAAAATCACGGGCCAAAATCACAAAACAATCCACTAAGAAAACAAAAAGAATTACACAAGTACACTCTCAATAACCTAGTGAATCTACGCCCGAATTGAATTGACCCCTATATGTCTCTTTCACCACGGTCTTTACCTCGGAATTGTCTTGCCCAACATTGAATCTACAATGTCAATGTCGAACCTACGACGATGAGCCACTCCAGAATCTACTAAAACTTCAGGCTTAAATTCCTCGAAACTCGTCGAAAAACAACTCTCTCTTTTGTATTGAATAAAACAAACAATCTTTTGATATATACTTCTCAAACCATGAGTTAAACTCAAACAAACATCAAAGAAACTAACAAAGAAGTTCCAGATAAAAACTTTAATACCCAAAAAGAAGATTTGAAAGCCGTAATCCTAAAAATGGATTGAACCACATATTTATAGAAAATTGATCTGCGATCTCCGCTCGAGCGGATCTACGCTCGAGCACAGAAATAGCCACTCGAGCGGAAAAAAACAACTCCCAATACTTTTGCAGGAGAATGAAACGTCTGAAAGATCGCGATCTCCACTTGAGCGTAGGAATGGCCGTTCGAGCGAACAAACAACTCCTGCTGTAATTTTACTTTTTGCTTCGGGGGCGCTACCTTTTGACCCCGTCAAGGGGCGCTGCCCCGGACTCGTCAAGGGGCACTGTCCCCTGGACCCTCACGAGCTGACCGGACAGTTAGATCCCTGACATAGTCAGCGAAATGACAAACATAAAAGAATTAATACCACAAAATTCTCTGTAGGGTACAATTCGGTTTGAATTCACATCTAATAACTTATAGCCTCACTGAAATAAAAGTTGAATAAAATCACAACTAAAAAGAGTTTTATCAAATAGGATTATCAAAAATAAAAACTTAACAATTTTCATATATATATGTATAATGTGAAATCCATATGCAGATCCGGAGAGGTTCAGATTTGCAAGAGAGACTTCATTCGGGCGAAGGCATTTGAGCTTCTGGACCAAGAATCCAGTACTCATTTGGATTGTAAGTCATATTCACCTCTCTTCTATAATTTAAAGCGACTTTTTCCTTGTATACATATGTATATATAGTACTAATTTGGCAACTTGGTTAAAAGATAAAATTTTTAATTTATTTTGAATTATATCATTTATCTACTTTTATATATATATATATTTTAAAAAAAATCAAAAAAATTAAAAATTTAATTTTAACCAATTTCTTAAAACAACTCATAATAAAGATACATGTATAAAATTGATTCACATAAGAAAAAAAATCTAATAAATTATTATAGGATCTAGATTTAACTCTCTCTCTCACGCGCACACACATATATATATTTAAAAATGTATATATATATATATATATATATATATATTAAAACAATAACTAAAGATGAAAAAAAAAAAAAACTTTCAAACCACTTAAACTATGCCAATTATAATATTAAAAAAACATTTGGGTTCATCAAGCATAATTCTTTTTGGTAACAACTTTATTTTAAAAAATAATTACTAAAAAAATAATTATCAAACAAGTCCTATTTTGGAATCTCATTTTCATTTTGATCCGTGATCTTGCAAAAAGGGTAATGCTTTAGACCATGCCCGATGATAACGACTCAACCAAACCGTACAATAATAATTTGTTTCTTCTATCTGTTTTTTTTTTTTTTTGGTAAACTGGATGCATTAAAGTAAGGAAATTACATAAGTTTAGGATAATTAAGCCTCTGTTTAGGAAGTGCGCTGGTTTTTTTATTTTTTTAATTATTTTAACTTGAGTTAAAAAATTTAGTTTGGGAATGATTTTGTAACTTTTTTTTGTGAGAGAATAGTATAATGATTATAGATTAAATGTGATGTTTTGTTTGTTATAACTAAAATAGTCTATTTTATCTTTTATGAATAAAAAACAAAAAAAAACTCTTGCCAAACAAAGCCAAAGGCCAAGTTTGGCAACTCAAAAATAATCTATCTTTTTATCTTTTTTCTATCACATTACCTCTCTATTTTTCTGCACATCTTTTTATAAAAAGATAAAAAATACACTTTTTTAGATTATCTCAAACAACTCTAAATACCCTGAACATCGGCCAAAAGTTGGTTTCTCTCTGCAATTCAAATACTCCACCTTCATTATATTGATTTGACTTTTTTTCTCTCTTACATATTGTACATTGAAAAATAATTAAGCATTTGTTTGGCAACTTAGATTAGGTTCAATTTAGGGTTATTTCGATCACAGAAAAAAAAAATAGATTTTTTAATTTGATAAAGTAAAATATTATATTTAACTTATAATTATTACATTCTTACTTTCATAAAAGTTTAAAAAGTTAAAAAATTCATCCCAAACAACGCTTTTTGATTCCAAACTATAATAGTTTAAAAAGTCAAAAAATTAACCCATTTTCCAATCGAACCCTAATTAATCTTAAAATATTGTTCGGACTTATTTTAAAAAGGAAGCTAAAAGTTAGTTTTTGATTTTTTTTTAAAAAACAATATACTAAAATAGAGAGAAGATGTGATTGAAAAAAAGAAAATGTCTCGTAGCTCAAATTTTGTGGCTCAAAAGTGGCTCAAATGGCTAAAACGTTTTGGCCATTTGAGCCACTTTTGAGCCACAAAATTTGAGCTACGTTTTGGCCATTTGAGCCACTTTTGAGCCACAAAATTTAAGCTACGTAGCATTGTCGTTAAAAAAAAATCAAGAAATTTAAAAAAAATTGTTTTTAACCATATATGATATTTTCAACAAATAACAAGGTGGTTTGGTAATGGTTTTTTTTAGTTGGTTTTTTTAATTTTTTTAGCTTGAGACTTTTTTGTTTGTTTAGTTTTTTTATTTTGCTTTTTGATTTTGGAATGATAGACTTTTTGTTGGTTCTTTTGATTTTTTTGACTTTTTAAACTTTTTTTTGTCATTTTGTGATTATTTAGTCCAACGTGCACACCGGGACAAAAAAAATTATAAAATATATTATTTGAATTGTCTCTTATTTTCTAATTATCGAACAAAAATGTATTACTATTGCCTCACCTGTATTTTTTTTATTATAATATTAATTGAGAATATCACGTAAATAATATTTTTAGCAAAAGATTGTTGTATGCCACTTTTTTTTTAAACTGTTTTAGAACATCTCAAACGGTGTATCAATTTTATTTATTTATTTTTTTATCAAATTTGAGTAAAAACTTCATTTGATATCAAGTGTTCTAACAGAAGATTTTTGAGTTTCATCATAATACCGGTCGATCAGGTGGACGATTGGATAGATATTCAGCCAATCGACCGGCCAGTATAATTTTTTTTTTTTTTGCCTTGAGGTGGTCGACCAGGCGATGGATCGGTTAGTGTAAATTTTTTCACATATTTTTGCCTTGAGGTGATCATCTGGGAGGATATCAGGCAACGACAATGAACAGTGATTTAATAAAAGATATATTTGTTCTCAATTTGATGAAAAAAAACTAAAATTCTCAATTTGATACCTATTTGATGTAATCGTTTGAGCATGAAAAGAACTCATTTTTTATCAAATTCAAATTTGAAGAAAGGTTTGAGTAACCATTAAAGATGATCTTATACCATCAAATTATTTATTCTTTTTTCAATAATTATTTTTAAAAAAAAAATTAATCATGAAAATCTATGTAAGCAAAAATATAAAACCATGATAAAATATATCAAATTTCTCCTCATTTGACGATAATCCCTCATTTATATATCATTTTCACACTCATGACGGCTTCATGATCTCATTCATGACTCCACGAACTAGAAAATAGACATTAGCTATTATTCTGGGGCCATTTGGGAATATTTAAAAAAAAAAAAAAAAGAGTCAAAAATCAGTTTTTTAACACATTTTGGGTCCTATCATCTCTTATATAAAAAGTTAAAAAAGTCAAAAAAATTTAAAAATTTAATTTTTAACCATCTTCTCAAAATAACAATGCCTACATTATACAAAATTTGTTTATGGAAATATCTTAAATAAATTATTGTGTGTTCAGATTCATATCATATATTTCATTCGTCTCAAAATATTAGTTCCTTATTTTAATTTTTATTGCTCTAAAATATTAGTTCTTTTTCAAAAATTAAGGACAAAAATAATATATGAATTTTTTATTTTGCTTTTTTTTTTTAAATTCATTAACAACATAAAAAGTACAATTATGACAATTGATATTCTCTAAAAAAATTACTATCAAATGATAATTTTGAAAAATTAATTTTTTTAAAGTGTAATAATTGTATTACCTAAAAAATTAAAATTTTCAAAACAAAATTACTAAAGATATTAAAAGTTTTACTAAAATTTTTATTAAATGTCTCACATAAGTATGAAATTCAAATAAAATTTACATGATGTGAGTTTCATATCCAAGATATTTGATAAAAGTTTTAAAAAAATTTTAAAACTTTTAATTTTACTCTTTTCAAAAAGGACTATTATTTTGAGATAAGGCCTAATAAATTTTAAATTTTTTTTTTCTATCCATCAATTTAGTGTACATATCTTTTTATCAAAAATGCTTTAGAGCCCTAATATAGGAGCTCTAATAACTCTAATGGGAAGGTGGGTCCTATCCTGATGTGATGTTTGTGCCTTGTTTTGTTTTGTTTTTTTTTTTTTTTTACTTTGACACATCATTAGAACTCAAATTAGAGCTCTATATTTAGAGCTCTCTATCATTTCCCATCTTTTACTGTACTCTTTTTTTTCTTTTTCTATCTCTCTCTAATAATTAAGGGGTTGTGTGGCAGGCAATTTGGTTGGTTCACAATTTTCACACTTTCTGCTTTTGTTTTCTTGGTTTTAATGCAGGTTTGCTTTTTCAGACAATTTGTAAGGTCGGTTCCAAAAGTTGATTACTTGACGCTGAGACATGGATTCATCATGGTATATCACTCTTTCACATTATTTATCCATCTATACAAGGATTTGTTTTTTTAGAAGAAAAATTGGTAAGAAATGTATTTATGTATATCGTGTAGTTTAACTAATATTTTCTAAATAAAAAAAGAAATTACTACTTGATAAGATTCATTGCAAATATTACATCTACAGATTAAAAATAACTATTTAAAAATTTAAGGTATATGATTTTATATCCAAAAAAAAAACAATACTAATGGTTAGAAGACTTTCGAAAATATTTGAGAAATTTAAACATCTTTTTTTTTTTTTTTTGGTGACATTATTAAGCTTATGAAGTTCTGGTTCTATAATTTCAGGCACATTTGGCACCTCAAAGCCATTCAAAATTTGATTTTCAGAAGTATATCAATAGGTCACTTGAAGAAGATTTCAAGGTGGTTGTGGGAATTAGGTTAGTTCATGCCTAATTAATCTGTTATTTTTTCTTCTCAATTTTTTATTTTTTATTTTTGTAACATCTGAGTTTTTTTTTTTTTTTTTTTTTCATTGGGTGGACTAACAACTATTTTGTTAATTTTCACAGTCCACCAATCTGGTTCTTTGCTGTGGTTTTCCTACTCTTTAATACCCATGGTGAGTGCTATCATTTACGTTTCTTTAGTACTATGCTTTGCGTGAATGGTTTCGGTTAAAATAGTTTCAAAAAGATAAAATAGATTAAAAAATTAATAAGAAAAAATGACATATCTAAATTATAATTATTAATTTTTTTTTTCACAGAAGTCATTAAAGCTAAAAAAATCTATCCTAAACGATACTTCTTAACCCTAAATTAAAATAACTAAAAAATTAAAATATCAATTCACACTCTAAACAAAAGCTTAATTATGACAAAATAGAGTAGACTTTCTTTCCTTCTTTTATTAACAAAATAAATAGTGGGCATACCACTAAAAGAAACTGCAAAAAAGTAATTTTTTTTCCCATGGAAACAATAAGTATTTTACTTAAAAAAACAGAAGGAGATTAGTTACAGCTTCCCATTATAAATGTTTAGTAGTTTAAGTTCCTGTTTATTTTTAAAGGTAGAATGAAAATAATTGATAGTTAGAGAATTAAGTTCTCATTTGGCATAAGTCAAACAGAGGCTTTTCGACTACAATAGTCATAAAAGGACAAAATAAACTTTTAATCCTAATAAGACAAAATGTCACATTCAAATCATAATTATTTCATTTTTTCTCTTACAAAAATTAAAAAAGTTAAAAAAATCTATTGCAAACGAGACTTTTTTGCCCCAAATTAAAATAGCCAAAAAGTCAATCTACATCCCAAACGAATCCTAATAGCAATGAGATTAATAAAATTGTGTTTGTTTTGATGATAGTTGTTAGTGTAGAATTTGTTAAATTATTTTAATATAAAATAGTAAAACAAATAAAATTATGATTTTTACTTAACAAAAAAATATAAAATCATTAAATATTAATGTTCAAAAAAAAAAATGCCCAACATGTAAAAAAAATTACAGTTGACCGGTTAACAGACCAGATGTCTCGGCGAACGACCGATAACTCACTAAGCCGACAGACTATTTTCTAATACCACTTCTTTGTCCAGACTAATAATCCACTCGCCCAAGACTTATCTTAATCCGAACGGACTATCAATCTAGAAGGCCACAAACAAAACAAACGTGAGCTAAGTTCACTGTTCATCTATCACGATACAGAGTGGACTGCTATTCTAGAAATTGCTATTCCGAAAAACAAACAGAGCCTAAGGATATAAGGAAAAAGTTTTTAGTTGAAATACTTTATTTTTGAACCAAAGTACTCCCAAGCACTAATAGTTTGTTATCTTCTCTTTGGAATGATTTTAAAACTTTAAAATTTAATATTTGTTTACTTGCATATTCGTTTTTTATAAAATTCATTTTTAAAATTTTCTTATCAAGATATATTAAAAAAGATTCATGATGAATATGAAGTTAAAAATAAAATAAAATTTCACTGACCCAAGTCCGAGTAATTTCACTAAAATTAGTTAAATGTCATTGTAATTGACTTTAAGTTTCACTGACAAAATTGCTCAGGGAAATTTCTGAATTGCTTATTTTCTTTTAAAGAAATTTCAAAAATTAGACAATTGAGAAGTTAGTGAAACTTCTGACTTTTAATTAAAAAAACTCTGATTTTTTTTTTCTTTTCAAAATTCCATATTCATCATAATCTTGCTTGATAGATCTCAACATGATAATTCCAAAAATATAAATTTTATAAAATACGGAGTTTCATATCAAAAGTTAATAAATTTTGAAGTTTTGAAACACGTTCCAAAATAACTTATTTACAGTAAAGAGAGAGGGAGCTGAAATTTCATGGTACCAATTGTTAAAAATGGCATTCTTGACGTTTATGTTAAAATTTGTCTTTTATTTTCATGAAATTTTAAATCTTAGGGATTTTAACTAGCACACAAATTGGGATTATTCTTGAACTCTTACACAAATATGTAGAGGGATCCCTCCTTAATTGTTTTCAAGAGGGAAAATAAAATAAAAGTTTTTAATAATGATTTCCTAGGTGACATCAATATGGTGCCATATTTTAAAAGGAAAATGTCTCGTAGCTCAAATTTTGTGGCTCAAAAGTGGCTCAAATGGCCAAAACGACGTCGTTTTGGCCATTTTTATGTTGTTCTGTACTCAAAACGACGTCGTTTTGGCCATTTGAGCCACTTTTGAGCCATAAAATTTGAGCTACGTAGCATTGCCGATTTTAAAATAACTCTAAGAAGCAAAAAGTTAGACTAGATTTAAAAGCTCAAACTAGACTCTTTGTTTTAAAAAAAAAAAAAAAAAATACTGGACGGACCAGTATGAGAAGTTATTGGTTGTTCTTGGGAATCGTAACAAGTGTCCTATGTGCATTCTGATTGATGAAAATATCAGAATTACGATTTTATATTGTGTGATTGAAAAATATAAAACGACATGAAAATTTATAATTGATCAAAAACATCATTACGTAATGTTTCCGAACTAACCAATAATTTTTTTCAGCATACACATGAGCTCGAGAAAAAACAACATTGTGAATAGAAAAAATTTAAAATTTTAATTTACAAAAAAATTATCCATAGGCACAATCTAAAAATTCAATAAACTCTCTTGTATATGCTTGACTGAGAGAGAAGCCGAACTGCTATTTTTATTTCTTATGCTTCACTCTCTTGTATATGCTTCACTAAACTCTATTGGTTTTTATTTTTATTTTTTGTGGACAGGCTTGTATTCGTATCTTTGGCTACCATTTATCCCCTTAATTGTAAGATTATTTAATTTTTGTTTTGAGTTTAATACTTTTTTATTATTTAGAATATTGTTATCTAATGGGTTGATGATGATGATGGATGGACGGTGCAGATCATACTGTTGGTGGGAACAAAATTACAGGTGATAATAACAAAGATGGGGCTGAATATACAAGAGAGAGGAGAGGTAGTGAAGGGAGTCCCAGTGGTTCAGCCTGGTGATGACCTCTTTTGGTTTAACCGTCCCCGCCTCATTCTCTACCTCATCAACTTTGTCCTCTTTGAGGTCCCTTTCTCTCTCATCTTCTTCTACACCTATGATCTGATGATATTCTGTGTCTTCAAAATTTTTATTTTTTTTAATCAAACCACATAGTAAGAATCTTAAGACACAATTGTGCGATTAAGTTGTTTGGGATGTTTTTAGAAAGTCAATTTTTTTATTAAAATGTCAAAAAAAATACATTTGTCACTAGTTAAAAAAAATCAATAAAATACTCACTTTCCAAATTATTATTTTTTTTTAAAATTTTATACACACAAAACAACAAAAACAAAAATAAATAAAAAAATTTTAAGAGGGTTTTTGAGATGATACAAATAAATATATTTTTTAATTTTTTATTTATGAATTAAATTTGAAATGATATAATAAAAAAGTGATATCATCCAAATAAAATGTGTTAAAATGCCCAACACTCCCAACTGGCAGTGAAAAAGTCAAATCCCAATTGACCTCTGAGTATATAAAAATAAAAATTTTGAGTTAAAAAAATATGATACCTAATCCATATATACAATCGTATATTAGGCATAGGCACATTCTTTAACAGTTTTAATCAGGCATGATCGTTTTACTAATTGTAATTATTATTTTTTTGTGGTGTGTCAATCAATCAATGCAGAATGCCTTTCAGCTTGCTTTCTTTGCATGGACTTTGGTAAGCCACCAAACTCTTATAAACAGTTGAAAATGGTGTTTTTTTTAGGCTTTCTAATGCTGTGTTTGGTTGGGGGATTTGAGGAGGGATTTGGAAAGGGAAATGAAAAAGGTAGGTGAAATGTGAATAAAACATACCTATATTTCACCTAATTTCACACACCTTTTCCTTTTCTCTTTCCAAATTCCTCTCCAAATTTCCCAACCAAACACAGCATAAATATCCAAACGGAGCCTAAATATCATGTGCACATTAACTCCATATATATCTTATCTAATCTTCCCTTGAATTTTAATTTTGGCAGTATGAATTTGGAATTAAGTCATGTTTCCATGAGCATTTGGAAGATGTGATTATCAGAATCTCCATGGGGTGAGTCTAAAATCTCTTTTTTCCCCCCACAAACAAAATCAAATTAATGCATAAAAATTTCTAACACATTTCAATTGTTGCTTACTATATTATTTTTGTGATTATCAGAGTTATCATACAGATTCTGTGCAGCTACGTTACTCTCCCTCTGTATGCCCTTGTAACTCAGGTAACAAATATATATGATTTTATTAGTACTATAGATAATACATTAGTGTATTGGAGGGGACAGTGAAATTGGACCAGTGATTTCCTAGTGCAGCACACCGTATATGAACCTCAATGAATAATTGAAACTGAAGTAAAATGACAATAAAATTATATACTCTAAACGATTAGAATTTTGCTTTAATTTTAAATATGGGCCATCGCAAAGAGATTCATTGTAGAAAATTATGATCCCTCTTATTTAAAATGAACAAATCTAAATATGCCACATCGTTTTGTATAATTTTTTAATTTTGTACATCATTAGTCTATTGTGTTCAATTTTTTTCCCCTCTGTTTTCTGCCCAAACATTCAAAATTATAATTTGTCTTTTGTTATGGAATTCAACAGATGGGTTCAACAATGAAGCCAACCATATTCAACGAGAGAGTAGCAGCGGCTCTACGAAACTGGCACCACACAGCTAGAAAACACATCAAAGAGATCCAGAAGTCCAGCACCGTGACCCCGATGTCGAGCCGCCCTGCAACACCGTCCCACCACATGTCTCCTGTCTACCTCCTCCGCCAACACAAATCTGAGATGACCGACAGCCTCCATACATCCCCAAATGCAACAAACTTCGATGCCGAGCATTGGGACACCGACGGATCTGCCTCCCCTTCGTACCACCACCCCCACCGCTACCAAAGGGGTGGTGGTGATGATGGATCGTTGTCACATCACCACCACCATCACAATATTGAGCTTGGTTATATGGACCCTGATGTCCACAACAACCAAGAGCCGAGCTCGAGCCAAAGCCAAGTGGCTCCATTGCCACAAACCGAGATTGATATAGGATTAGGAAATAACAAAGATTTTTCATTTGATAAAAGAGCTAGTACTTGAATAACTATGATGGATTGAATTAGTTCCGCAATGCATTAATGCTAAGTGTATAAAATTAAAATATTAAAGCAAAACAAAAATATATTGTCTAATTATTTTTTTTTTTGGGGGTACTTTTTTATATTTTAATTTTAAACGCATAGGATTACTAATATCCATGTGGCCAATGCAGAGATTTTAGGACAAAGTTTTGGGGATAATTATGAGATGAGATTGGCAAAATGGAGGCTTTATTTCTTGGAGGCCTTTTCACTTAGCAAAGCTTTGTAAACCTATCTATATCTATACTTCTATATCTATCTATACTATACTATATATATATATATATATATATATGTATAATAGAATGTAGTGGCATTTCCAAAAGCCTTCAAAATGTCATTCTAAAATTCTCATAATTTTAAAAAATACGTGGCAACTCTCTTTTTAGTTTATAGCTTTTTTTCTTCTCTCTCAAAGACTTTCGGAACAATATAAACTCCTAACAAAACCTATCCATAAAAGTTGTCAAAAAAAAAAACAAAACCTATCCATAAAAAGCTGTCAAAAAAAAAAAAATGTCATGACTTTTACTCTTCCACAACTCCTACAATAGATACATATCCCTCTCCCACGTATATTCCTCTCCCACGTTACTCTCCCACCTCAAACAAATCTAAAAACAAAAAACACCCATCTATCCGTATCCTATAACAGATAGATATAAAAAAAAGCAAATCCCCACCCATCTATCCATATCCCCTTAAACCATTACTTCCAACAATCCACTTCTACAAATATCAATACATATACTTCATTAACTTCCTTCATCAGCAGTGGACATCAGCAGTCCTTGAATTCAGCAATCCGCCTTCTCGATCGAATGCATGTCTTGGTTTTTCTTTTTCTTTTGCGTTACTAATTTATTTTTTGTACCATGCATTTTTGATTTTGTATTTTGACTATAAATATTGCACAAAATTATAGTGTGCATGTCTCTATTTTTCTTTTTCTTTTGCTCTGAACATTGTAGTGTCCATGTCTCTGTTTTTCTTTTTATTTTGCTCTAATAATTTGTAGCATACTGTGTTAGATCAAATGCATTCTATATCTTCACATTCCATCACCTACTGTCTGTTCCACCAATACCTGTTGTTTGTTCCACCAATTTTGGTGTTGTGGGCTAAATACATACCGGGCCTTTTGAAGGCCGTAACGTAGCTGTTCTCGAACTACAGCTATCCCATGTTTATCATGTTATTCACAAATATCTAATGTTTAGTGGAACCAGAACTGTGGGATTTAATTAAATTTGCTTGGATTAAATAATAACGACAATTCTATTGTCATGGTTGGGCATTAGTTTCCTAAAATATGTGATCAATCCCTGAAAATAAAATTGTTTGAGCTTTTTGTCTTTCAAATGATCAGAACTTTTGTGAAGTTAAAAATTGTATGCCTTCTAGGTGATCAATTTAAGTAGATTAATAAAATCGATCAATTTAAGTAGATTAATAAAGTTTGCATTGTC
Source organism: Camellia sinensis (assembly GCF_055761805.1). Classification (NCBI taxonomy): domain Eukaryota; kingdom Viridiplantae; phylum Streptophyta; class Magnoliopsida; order Ericales; family Theaceae; genus Camellia; species Camellia sinensis. The sequence goes on from NC_138972.1 coordinate 85,394,104, forward strand.
ATGGTTGGGCATCGGTTTCCCAAAATATGTGATCAATCCCTGAAAATAAAAATGTCTGAGATTTTTGTCTTTCAAATGATCAGAACTTTTGTGAAGTTAAAAATTGTATGCCTTCTAGGTGATCAATTTAAGTAGATCAATAAAGTTTGCATTCATGGACCTCCCAAGAAATATCCAATGTTTGTCATGTTATTTACAAAAAAAAAAAAACAAAAACAAAAACAAAAACAATAACAAAAAAGAGCTCAAACTTCTTTTGACACTTCCAGCAAAAAATATAAAAAAAAAAAATAGAACAAAAAAACAACTCCCACATTTTACACTTTCGATATCTATCCACGTTATTTTTTAAAAAACAATCTATAATTATTAAATAAATTAATAAAAATATATAATATAAAAATTAGAAATATCCAATGTTCATCACATTATTTACAAAAAAAAGAGCTCAAATATCTATAACTTAAATAAATTAAAAACATATATACAAACTATAAAAATTCAATACAAAAAAAGACCTCAAATATCTATAACTTAAATAAATTAAAAACATATATACAAGCTATAAAAATTCAATACAAAAATAGACCTCAAATATCTATAACTTAAATAAATTAAAAACATATATGCAAGCTATAAAAATTCAATTCCAAGCATTGATCAATAATTTTGTTCAAGAGTTCCAAATGTGTTTTATTTTCCTAGAAACAATTATTTTATTATTTCTCTTCATATATTGATTGTTTAAAATAAGTAATGTCATACATGAAAACATATGTTACATTTGAGAGTTACATGTTTATATTTAATTTAATTGTCTGTACATATACTATGTTTAATTCATACAATTATTTTATTTTATAATTAAGTACCCTTTTTTTTTCAATTTTTTTTTTTTTTGAAGAAACGATTTTTATGTTAACAATTATCATTATAAATTTTACTCAAATAATAATAAATGTGGTTTATTCTTTTAAAAAATTGACTAAAATTATGTAATTATATGTTAAATTCATTAGGCAGATAAATATGCGGCCTCCTCTAAATTTGCGCGGTAGTGATCATTTGGCCATGCAAAATGCCATAAATGAATTTGAAACTGTACCGCATAAAGAGGGTTTACCAATAGAAAATTTTGCTGGTTGAAAAATCAAAATATGTCGAGCAATGCAAAAATTATGAAAAAAATAAGTGAAAAAAAATTGATGGAAACAATATTAGACTTTTTACCATTGAGCTGGAATGAAGTAAAAAAAGCAATTTTTCAAAAGCTTGAAATCAAAGATGCCTCAGACTTAATGGATGCTTTAATGGAGGGGGAGCGTGAAGTTCATCCTCTATGAATTGAACTTGAGCAAGAGCGGATAACTCAAAATTTGACGGTACGAGAGCATATGTTACACAAAGAGTAAGTGTTTTATAAACTTAGGATTAAAAAAGACTTTCCAGACATGAGAGCATTGATAGTTATATTGGAGGAAATTGAAAATGATATGATTTGTTTACAAGCATTGGATGAAGTGGAGCAACGCATTGGTAATGAAAATATTAAAGTGGAACAACAGTAACAACAACAACAAAATAATGGTATGAAGAGAATGACGTGAAGCAACAACCCAAAAATGAGGACAATTAAATCAACACTCCTCATAAGATAATTGTGTGAGTAATTTTCTGACCACACTGCCTGCTTAGTAACCAGCTGGAGAGCACTGGCAGAATAGATGGCATCTGGCTGACCTGCAACAGAAAGAGAAGATTCCGGCGGTGGTTCGTCCACCCGGGGGCACTCCGGCGATCAAGTCAGTATATCTCTCAAAGATAAATCAAGTGCTAAACTCACAAGCTTGAGTATCAAAAGCATACCTTAGACCTATGGGGGTGCCTCTCTTTTATAGCCAACATAAACCTAGTCCTAATAGAAGCCTAACTTCTATGGACTCAGGATTACTGCTAATCTTGGACTCTCAGTAAGATTAGGATAAACTCTCTAAGAGTCTTATCTTAATACAAACTGAAGTCTTCTCTCATTCTAGGACTTTTGCCCCTCATCTGCTTATCTCGGATTTCGATGTGTTCGGAGGTAACCTCGGCCTATCCGAGATGATCTCGGCGGAATAACCAGGACACGTGGCACCTCGGCTGACACGTCGACGTCACCTTGGCCACATGTTGGTACTCAGAGAATATATCCCCACAACTGCCCCCTAGGTTCTATTACCTCGGCATTCTGAGGTGATGGAACCTACACTGTTCGTTCATCTGTGCCCCTCTGTCCGAGATCAAACTCGCTGACCTCAAAGTTCCTTAGACTTTACTGTCCACTTCTGTCAAGTATCAAGCTTCATGCTTTCCAAGCTGCTCGAGATCACACTTCCTAGCCGAGGTTCTTATTCCATTAATTCGTAAACTCCAAGAACTTTGCAACTGCACCACTCACATTCTTCGGTGGGTTCCCGACTTCCAGTCATCTATTTGACTCCGGCAATCTTCATATTGGCGTTCATTTCTCTTGGTAGGTTCATAAACTCTTTTATTAAGCTCAATCTTTCATGACTCTTTTGAATCCATTTACTTGCCCTCTGTTGTCTTCTATTTTCAAGTTTTGAATTGTTTGAATGCCTGGCACTGTTCTTGCCATATCCGTTTTCTGTTGCTAGCATCGTGTCTGGGTCATTACTTTCTTGTTCTTCACATACTCACTTAGTGCTATTGTTAAACTTTGTCGTCTTCTTAACTCTGATTTTTTTCTTTTTTCATTCAATTCTCTGGCTTTTTCTCTTTCTAGCTCTTTTGCTTAAATCCGTCATTGTTCCAAGCTTTCAAGCTCTGCAACTATTTTCGTTCCTCTCCTCCGGTGAAGCTTACGTGATTCTGTCATTTTCGCATCCGTCGTCAGACTTTCGGCAATTCTCATTCCGACTTCCCTCTTTCTGGTAAGCCACTGTTCCTCCTGGTTTTATTTCTTGTTGCTTTCCAAGAAGCTCTGTTTTACCATTGCTGTTTTACCATTGTTAATCACCATTGCTGTTTTACCCGTTGTTTCCAAATCATCTTCTTGAATACACATTGTTCACACATCTGTTGATTTCTGCCACTGTTCTTGGCTTGACACACCTGTGCAATCTTTTTGTCTTGATTTCTTGATAGCTTCATCACCATTTTTTATTACGAATTACATTCTGGTTTCTGTTTTCTGTGTCTTTTTTCAGATTCTTACTTTTAATCCTTGCCTTCAAACTCCGAAGTGACAATCGCCGAGAAGAGCTTTTGTCACGACCCAAACCCGGCCCTATGGGTTTAGTACCGTAACCGGCCAGTAATCCGAGATTACCGAAGGCCTGCAGAACAGTAATACAGTAAAACAGAGTACAGGGCCTGGCGGAAGCCAATACAGTAAATAAATAGTGTCCATTGAGCTGTGACAGTCTGTATGCAAAAAGGGTTTTCACACATTTATACATAAACAGTACGTACAATATTCACATCCATTCAACTAGGGACTCAACCCTACAGAACAGTACAGAAAACATTCCGTCTGTACAAACAGTACGGTCTATACAAAACAGTAAAACGGTACAGAAGGGGGAAAAAAAAACAGACAAAACACCCCCAAGCCATAGCATGGCAACTCGGAACCTCGCAGTGAGGCACAAAGGCTGGCTTGACAAAACTGGAGTTACCCTGACGCTCCTAGCTCCGTTCTGGTGCCTGTACACCTACATATATATATGAGCAGTGAGCTAAAGCCCAGTGAATAACATAAAGCGTAAAGGGGTTTAGAATGAATGTCCTTACAGTAATGAAAACAGTTCATTTCAATCAGTAATTCAGTTGCTCAGTACAGTAAACAGTCATATGTGGTACATCCATTAGCATAACAGTAACAGTAGGTCTTAAAAGACCGAACAGTAATGATGGCCATCAGTCAGTAAACAGTAGTGGTTCCACAAGGAAACCGACAGAGATCTCTGTGACAGTAACAGTAACAGTAAACCGTAGATACTAAGGATGCCACAGTACAGTTCAGAAATAAAGGACATACATTCATTCAGTAAATAATACCAGTTCAGTAAACAGTTCAGTTCAGTATTCAGAAGATAATCAGTTGAACATATCTTTACACAATTGTTACTCACAGAGTTCTGGGCTACAGTATGCTAGAGCGTGTCTCCCCAGTTGCCAACCCTACACAGTTCACAGGTTGAACACACACTAAGCTACACAGTTGGGAAATCTTATAACTTAATCCCTAATTTGCCTTGGTGTGTTCTACAACGATATCCTCATCTAAATGTCTTAAACTAGGCCTAAGAATGCCTAGGATGGGATGAGGATGGAAAAATGTACATTTAAAAGCATTTTCAGGATTTTCAGAAAAACAGAGTCCCGCTCGAGCGCAGGTTTCCCCGCTCGAGCGTACAGGCAAACAAAGGTACACGCTCGAGCGTAAACTTTCCCGCTCGAGCGTACTGTAAAAGTACTGGATGGGTGAAATCCCCGCTCGACGCCCGCTCGAGCTTGAGACAAGACTCCGCTCGAGCGCCCAATCCTCCGCTCGAGCGGACTGCCAAACAGTGCAGAGAGATGCTGGTTGCTCGAATTCTACGCTCGAGCGGCACTTCCTCCGCTCGAGCGGAAGTGCGAAATCTGGAAAATCCAGATTCGAGCTCCAGGTTCAAAACCAAGCTCAAAAGCATCAAAACCAATCCTCTTGGGCCCATTTTCTGGAAAACATTTATAAACACATAGAATATCATGTTTCAAAGCTCAATTTGAGAAATCAAAGCCCAAGGGTGTTTAATTCAAACCCAATTTCAAATCATTTTCAAGAACAATCTTCAAACATGACATGCATGATCTTAAATCATTTTCAAAGCTTCAATGCTGTTTCAAAAGAGCTCAAACCTTCAAAAACAAGATGAACTCATGGACTTAGACATAGTTGTGAACATGCATGTAACATTTTGCCATGACTCAACTCCAAATTCAACCAAGAACACATGCATGCAAGAATTGAGCTTCATTTAACAACAATATGAGCATGCATGCACTAATGTCTATGTAATCAACCTCAAATTGCAACAATACCAACATGCATGCAAGAAATGATCTTCAATCCATCATTTATGGACCAAATCATGACTTAGCTCTACAAATTAACATGAATCATGCAAGAACTAGCTCAAACACATCAATAAAGGTTGAGTTCTCTTACCTAGAGCCTTAATTACTAGTGTAGGACCACAAAGCAACAATCAACCTTCAATTCTCTAAGTTGTTTAAGCCAAATCCCAAGAACTACACAAACTCTCACTCTCTCTCTCTCTAAGTCGGCAAAGCAAGGAGAAAGGCTGATGAAATGTTTATGTATGAGTGTAATGAGATGAGCCAAGTAGTGGGCCACTTAAGTGGCATTTAGGTAATTACGGCAAACTTTGCAATTAACTCATTTTAATCTAATTTAATCATACCTAATCAGTTTTCAGATACTTATACCATAAAATCATATTAATTATGAGGGTCACGGAACATCAATCGGTTTCTAATTCGGCCGCCGATAAGGCCTTCAATTAGCAGTTTAAACATATAAACATGAACAGATAATCAGACAATCAAACAGATAGAATGCAATTAACTAACATATACTCAGTTAATTCAGATTCCAATTTCAATCAGTCAGTTCAGTATTCACTCAGTTCAATTATCAGTCAGTTATCAGTCATTATCCGTTTCGTTTAACAGTAATCGGTGATTATCGGTAATCAATCAGTCCCTAATCAGTAAACAGTATGAGGGTTGTTACAGTCTCCCCTCCTTATAAAGAGTTTAGTCCTCTAAACTCGAGTTACCTTCATTCTGGAAGAAAACAGGATTCAGTGGAAACAGTTCAGGATATCGTTTAGCCATGTTATCTTCCCTTTCCCAAGTGGCGTACACGCCACCATGGTTCTGCCAGTCAACTTTCACTAACGGGATCTCTTTGTTCCTCAGTTTCTTGATCCGTCGGTTTACAATCTGTATAGGCCGTTCCTCGTAAGTGTAGTCATCACTCAACACTACGTGGGTAGGCTCTATTACATGGAAGGGATCCCGGAGATAGTCTCTCAACATAGAAATGTGGAAGACGTTATGCATATGCTCCATTTCAGGAGGAAGCGTAACTTGATACGCCACCGGATTGATTTTCTCAATAATCTCGTATGGTCCGACGTATCTCGGTGCTAGCTTGCCTTTGACTCCAAAACGAGTCTGGCCTTTCATTGGTGTCACTTTCACAAAAACGTGATCACCCACTTCATACTCTCTGTCCCGTCTTCTGACATCGGCATAACTTTTCTGTCTACTCTGTGCAGTTTTCAGTCTTTGCTGTATCAGTTTCACTTTTTCAGTTGTTTCATACACAATCTCGGGTCCAAGCAAAGGCCCATCTCCAACTTCTGCCCAGCAGATTGGAGATCTACATTTTCTGCCATACAATGCCTCAAAAGGCGCCATTCCAATACTCGAATGGTAGCTGTTGTTGTAGGCGAATTCAACTAATGGCAGATGACTTTCCCAGTCTCCCTGAAAATCAAGGACACACATTCTCAGTAAATCCTCCAGAGTTTGGATGGTCCTTTCTGATTGGCCATCTGTCTGAGGATGGTAGGCACTACTCAGTCTCAGTTCAGTACCCAATGCAGTCTGTAGACTTTGCCAAAACCTCGATGTAAACTTCGAATCCCTGTCAGAAACAATAGACACAGGCACTCCATGCAGTCTTACAATTTCATCAATATAAATAACAGCCAATTTGTCCGCATTATAAATCGTCTTGACAGGTAAGAAGTGAGCAGATTTGGTTAGTCTATCAACAATAACCCAAATTGAATCCATACCTTTTCTGGAGCGAGGTAATCCAACGATAAAATCCATCGTGATATGCTCCCATTTCCACTCTGGTATGGGTAGGGGTTGCAATAGTCCGGCAGGTCGTTGATGTTCAGCTTTGACCTGTTGGCAATGAAGACATTTGGATACAAAATCAGCAATTTCTTTCTTCATTCCCGGCCACCAGAAATTCTGTTTCAAATCTTGATACATTTTCGTATTCCCCGGATGGATAGACAATCTTGAGTTGTGGCCCTCTTGCAGAACTCTTCTTTTCAGTTCAGTATCATTTGGTACACACAGTTTTTCATGAAATTTCAGTACATTGTTCTCGAATTTGAATCCCGGTCTCGGTTTAGATTCTCTTTCTTCGATGATCTTCTTCAAGAAGTCATCCAGTTGCTGTTTCTCTTTAATCTCTTCAACCAGTGCCGGTTGAGCAGAAATAGCAGCTAAGGTTCCACCTTGTTCTCTCAAAACAATTTCTATTTCAGATTTTTCAAGGTCACAAAGCAATTCTTTCTGTCCTGTAAGCAAACAGGCTAAGTGTCCAATCGATTTCCGGCTCAATGCATCGGCAACGGTATTGGCTTTTCCCGGATGGTACAATATCTGTAGATCATAGTCTTTAATCAGTTCCAGCCATCTCCGTTGTCTCATATTCAGTTCTTTCTGTGTGAAGAAATACTTTAAACTCTTGTGGTCGGTGTATACTTCACATGTCACCCCGTACAGATAGTGACGCCAAATTTTCAGTGCAAACACCACTGCAGCAAGTTCCAGGTCATGGGTCGGGTAGTTCTTTTCATGCGGTCTCAGTTGACGGGAAGCATAGGCAATTACTCTCCCATTCTGCATTAAAACACATCCCAAACCCTTATGAGAAGCATCACTATATACAGTATAACCATCCGTACCTGATGGTAAGGTCAAAACTGGCGCAGTCACAAGTCGAGTTTTCAACTCCTGGAAAGCAGATTCTCTTTGATCAGTCCAATTAAATGATGTCCCCTTTTGAGTTAACTGAGTCAATGGTAGGGCAATTTTGGAGAAATCTTTGACAAATCTTCTGTAATATCCAGCCAATCCCAAAAAGCTTCGGACTTCAGTCACATTTGTTGGTCTAGGCCAGTTCACTACAGCTTCAATTTTCTGCGGATCAACAGAAATTCCATTTTTGCTAACAACATGCCCCAGAAACATAACATGGTCAAGCCAAAATTCACATTTAGACAGTTTAGCATACAGTTTCTGTTCTCTTAAGGTTTGTAGGGCAAGTCTCAGATGATGTTCATGCTGTTCTATACTTTTGGAGTAAATCAATATGTCATCGATAAATACTACAATGAAGTCATCAAGGTACGGTTTAAAGATTCTGTTCATAAGATCCATAAATGCAGCAGGGGCATTCGTGACTCCGAATGGCATAACTAAAAATTCATAATGGCCATACCTTGTTCTAAAAGCAGTTTTATCAATGTCTTCCGGTTTAACCTTCAGTTGATGATACCCCGATCTGAGATCAATCTTAGAAAACACTTGTGCACCCTGTAACTGATCAAATAAATCATCAATGCGTGGCAATGGGTATTTGTTCTTTACAGTTACCTTATTCAGTTCACGGTAGTCAATGCACAGTCTCAGTGAGCCATCTTTCTTCTTGACAAACAAAACAGGAGCACCCCATGGCGAAGTGCTAGGTCTGATGAACTTTTTATCTAACAGTTCTTGCAATTGCACTTTCAGTTCCTTCAGTTCAGTTGGAGCCATTCTGTAAGGAGCTTTAGAAACTGGTTGTGTTCCGGGAATCATATCAACGGTAAATTCAATCTCCCTATCAGTCAAATCTCCTGGAAGATTATCTGGAAAAACATCTGGAAATTCCCTGACTATAGGAATACAATTCACATCAGTTTTAATGCTACCATCAGTAGGCACAGTCAGTACAGAACACAGATATCCTTTACACCCCTTTCTAATTAATTTAACAGCTTTTACTGACGAAATCAAATACGGAGGAGGTACTACTCCACTCCCATTAAACACAAATTCAGGCAAACCAGGTGGACGGAAAACAACTTGCTTGGTCACACAGTCAATAGTGGCATGATATTTTTGTAACCAATCCATCCCCAATATTACGTCAAAATGATCAATGTTCAATGGCAGTAAATCAATAAACAGATGCATATCCCCAACAATAATTTCACATGCGGGGTACATATAAGCACATGTCATGGATCCCCCTACGGGTGATGATACGGCTAGCAGATAGTTCATGGGTTCTAAGGGTCTATTCAATTTCCGTGAGAAAGCATGCGATACATAAGAATGCGTAGACCCCGAATCAATCAGTACATATGCATTTTGAGTACAGATAGAGAGAATACCTGACACAACGGTCTCGGTATTCTGCACATCTCCCGGTACTAGTGCGAACACTCGGCCCTGCCTCATAGGCTCTTTCCCGGTAGCTTTAGGGTTCGGTTTTGGTGGAGCATTTGATGCTGCGCCGCTGGCTGCAGCTTTGCTATTGCCCTGAGGAGCAGAAGGGCAATCTTTAACCATGTGGCCCACCTTGCCACACCTGTAACAGGCTCCAGATAATTTGTAACAAACTCCCTTATGATTTTTTCCACATTCAGAACAGGGCGGTATTGTACAGTTTCCTTGACTAGAAGTAGTCATTGACCCTGTGTTTTGCTTTTTGTTCAACGGGTTGTACTTGCCTTTCTTAAATTTGAAACCCTGCCTTTTGCCATGCCATTCAGTTGCTGGTGTTTCAGATTGTTTCACTGCTGCAATGTTCGACTCGACCATCAATGCCCGGTCGAGAACACCCACAAAAGTCGGTAATTTCAAAACATTTATCCGGTCAAGTATTGCCACATTAAGGCCACCTTCAAATTTCCTGGCCTTCTTATATTCAGTATCCACCATATGCGGTGCATATCTAGCAAGCTCAGTAAATTTCGTCTCATATTCCGCAACAGTCATTGTGCCCTGCTTCAGCTGTTCAAATTCAGTCACTTTTCTATCCCTGACACACTGAGGGAAATACTTTTCGAAGAAGGACTCCCTGAACTGAGCCCAAGTCATAACAGTATTTGTATCACGGATCAACATCCACCACCTTCTAGCCTCTTCTTGTAGGGTGAAGGTAGCTAACAATACTTTGTTTGCTTCTGAGCACGGAAACACTTCGAACAACTTTTCCGTTTCCAGAACCCAAGCTTCAGCTTTTAATGGTTCAAGGCCTCCCTGAAAGGATGGCGGTTTCATTTTGCTGAACTTCTGGGTCAGAGCAATAATATCCCCATCATTCACATTAACGTTAGGTTCCGGCTGAACCGGAGGAGGAGGAGGTGGTTGGTTCTGTTGTTGTTCAAGTCTAGCAGTTATCAGTTCTATCATTCTTTCCATTCTTTCCATTCTTGCCTCAGTAGATGAGGACTCAGGTTCATTTGCATTGTCCATTTCACTATAAGCAGTTATAACAGTTTTAAACATAAGCAGTCATTTGTTTAACGGTTTACCACATTAGCATGTATTCAGTCATAACATAACCACACACTTATCATGCTCATGAGATGCCTTAATAACTTTCTAGGACACCCTATAGCTCATTTGGACACGTGTGTGCGGTATAACTCGTGGTTAAGTATCGCTCTGATACCACTCTGTCACGACCCAAACCCGGCCCTATGGGTTTAGTACCGTAACCGGCCAGTAATCCGAGATTACCGAAGGCCTGCAGAACAGTAATACAGTAAAACAGAGTACAGGGCCTGGCGGAAGCCAATACAGTAAATAAATAGTGTCCATTGAGCTGTGACAGTCTGTATGCAAAAAGGGTTTTCACACATTTATACATAAACAGTACGTACAATATTCACATCCATTCAACTAGGGACTCAACCCTACAGAACAGTACAGAAAACATTCCGTCTGTACAAACAGTACGGTCTATACAAAACAGTAAAACGGTACAGAAGGGGGAAAAAAAAACAGACAAAACACCCCCAAGCCATAGCATGGCAACTCGGAACCTCGCAGTGAGGCACAAAGGCTGGCTTGACAAAACTGGAGTTACCCTGACGCTCCTAGCTCCGTTCTGGTGCCTGTACACCTACATATATATATGAGCAGTGAGCTAAAGCCCAGTGAATAACATAAAGCGTAAAGGGGTTTAGAATGAATGTCCTTACAGTAATGAAAACAGTTCATTTCAATCAGTAATTCAGTTGCTCAGTACAGTAAACAGTCATATGTGGTACATCCATTAGCATAACAGTAACAGTAGGTCTTAAAAGACCGAACAGTAATGATGGCCATCAGTCAGTAAACAGTAGTGGTTCCACAAGGAAACCGACAGAGATCTCTGTGACAGTAACAGTAACAGTAAACCGTAGATACTAAGGATGCCACAGTACAGTTCAGAAATAAAGGACATACATTCATTCAGTAAATAATACCAGTTCAGTAAACAGTTCAGTTCAGTATTCAGAAGATAATCAGTTGAACATATCTTTACACAATTGTTACTCACAGAGTTCTGGGCTACAGTATGCTAGAGCGTGTCTCCCCAGTTGCCAACCCTACACAGTTCACAGGTTGAACACACACTAAGCTACACAGTTGGGAAATCTTATAACTTAATCCCTAATTTGCCTTGGTGTGTTCTACAACGATATCCTCATCTAAATGTCTTAAACTAGGCCTAAGAATGCCTAGGATGGGATGAGGATGGAAAAATGTACATTTAAAAGCATTTTCAGGATTTTCAGAAAAACAGAGTCCCGCTCGAGCGCAGGTTTCCCCGCTCGAGCGTACAGGCAAACAAAGGTACACGCTCGAGCGTAAACTTTCCCGCTCGAGCGTACTGTAAAAGTACTGGATGGGTGAAATCCCCGCTCGACGCCCGCTCGAGCTTGAGACAAGACTCCGCTCGAGCGCCCAATCCTCCGCTCGAGCGGACTGCCAAACAGTGCAGAGAGATGCTGGTTGCTCGAATTCTACGCTCGAGCGGCACTTCCTCCGCTCGAGCGGAAGTGCGAAATCTGGAAAATCCAGATTCGAGCTCCAGGTTCAAAACCAAGCTCAAAAGCATCAAAACCAATCCTCTTGGGCCCATTTTCTGGAAAACATTTATAAACACATAGAATATCATGTTTCAAAGCTCAATTTGAGAAATCAAAGCCCAAGGGTGTTTAATTCAAACCCAATTTCAAATCATTTTCAAGAACAATCTTCAAACATGACATGCATGATCTTAAATCATTTTCAAAGCTTCAATGCTGTTTCAAAAGAGCTCAAACCTTCAAAAACAAGATGAACTCATGGACTTAGACATAGTTGTGAACATGCATGTAACATTTTGCCATGACTCAACTCCAAATTCAACCAAGAACACATGCATGCAAGAATTGAGCTTCATTTAACAACAATATGAGCATGCATGCACTAATGTCTATGTAATCAACCTCAAATTGCAACAATACCAACATGCATGCAAGAAATGATCTTCAATCCATCATTTATGGACCAAATCATGACTTAGCTCTACAAATTAACATGAATCATGCAAGAACTAGCTCAAACACATCAATAAAGGTTGAGTTCTCTTACCTAGAGCCTTAATTACTAGTGTAGGACCACAAAGCAACAATCAACCTTCAATTCTCTAAGTTGTTTAAGCCAAATCCCAAGAACTACACAAACTCTCACTCTCTCTCTCTCTAAGTCGGCAAAGCAAGGAGAAAGGCTGATGAAATGTTTATGTATGAGTGTAATGAGATGAGCCAAGTAGTGGGCCACTTAAGTGGCATTTAGGTAATTACGGCAAACTTTGCAATTAACTCATTTTAATCTAATTTAATCATACCTAATCAGTTTTCAGATACTTATACCATAAAATCATATTAATTATGAGGGTCACGGAACATCAATCGGTTTCTAATTCGGCCGCCGATAAGGCCTTCAATTAGCAGTTTAAACATATAAACATGAACAGATAATCAGACAATCAAACAGATAGAATGCAATTAACTAACATATACTCAGTTAATTCAGATTCCAATTTTAATCAGTCAGTTCAGTATTCACTCAGTTCAATTATCAGTCAGTTATCAGTCATTATCCGTTTCGTTTAACAGTAATCGGTGATTATCGGTAATCAATCAGTCCCTAATCAGTAAACAGTATGAGGGTTGTTACAGCTTTGATCAAACTCTTCGGGAGATCGATGTAGAGCTCGAGGCCGAGAAGGCTGCTGAGAAGTCTTCCCAACTGTCTTCTATATCCTGTCATTGATGCCGAGTAGTTTTGTTTCCTTCTTTTACTCCTTGTACCTTGTACCTTGTACTTTGTCCTTCTTTGTATGCTTTTAATCCGGCCGACGTGCCATTTTTGTAGTCTGAATAACTTATTTTTCAATATTCAGGCCGAAATGCCTTCTTTCTTCTTTAAATACATTTCTCTAATTTCTTCTTTGAATGAATGTCTTCTTTTTTCTGCTCTTGTATGATTCTACACTTAGAATAATTTGCATGTCTTCAAAGTACACCTTGACTGTGCAATCTCTTCAGGTAAAATACCTCTGTCACGACTTCTAATCTTGCTCATCTCGGCCTTGTCCTAACACTTGAAAATATTGTAACAAATATTTTCACAAGTGTTGCTTAAGACTTGTCACTTTCTCAATGTCTTCTATCAAGACTTCAATTTTCCATATTTCAAGTTTTGACAACCTGGTAGTCTCAGCAAGTACGCAGATATTGCTTGAGCTTGACTTTAACTTGTAAATTTTTCTCAAAAATTTCAACAAGTGTTTTAACCATCATCTTTTATCATAACATCGGCTTAACTTCAGCTTGTAAATTTTTCTCAAAATTTCAACAAGTGTTAAACCATCTTCCTTTCGATACAACATCGGTTTAACTATAATTTGTAAATTCACACAGAATTTCAACAAGTGTTTAAACCAACCTTCTTCTGATATGATCTCGGTTTAACTTCAACTTGCAAATTCACACAGAATTTCAACAAGTGTTAAATATCACATCGGTTTTGTAAATTCACACAGAATTTCAACAAGTGTTAAACATTATATCGGTTTAACTTCAACTTGTAAATTCACACAGAATTTTAACAAGTGTTAAACATCATATCGGTTTAACTTCAACTTGTAAATTCACACAGAATTTCAACAAGTGTTAAATATCATCTCGGTTTAACTTCAACTTGTAAATTCATACAGAATTTTAACAAGTGTTAAACATCATATCGGTTTAACTTCAACTTGTAAATTCACACAGAATTTCAACAAGTGTTAAATATCATCTCGGTTTAACTTCAACTTGTAAATTCACATAGAATTTCAACAAATGTTAAACATAATCTCGGTTTAACTTCAACTTGTAAACTTTTCTCAAGTTTCAACAAGTGTTAAATATAATCTCGGTAAACTTTTCTCTTCTCGGACTTAATCATCTTAGGCCGAGATCTTGTCTTCTGGGATCTGGGATCCGAGATTTGGAATCTGGGATTTGCTCACTTAGGATGAGTTTTTCTATACTTGAATGTTATCTCCTTGGGAGCGCTCATGCCCCCTGTCTTTGCATCCCTTCTGGAAGGGTCTTCGTTCCTCCGTAGGTATCTATCCTTCCATACCTGGAGGTCATCTTCGTTGTAGTATCCACTTCGATCTGTTATCTTTGGTGCGTCACCTTTCTGGCCGGCGTCTCTCACTCCGTGACTCTGGTCACGAGTTTTTGTGTTGCGGTCGTCCCCTTCAACGACGAGGTTGATAGGTCTTCCACTCCCAGCAGGAGCGTTGTCTCCAATCTGATCCTTCTGTCTGTCATTGGCCATCTATTCTTCTTTCTTTCATTGGCCATCTATTATTCTTTCTTTCCCACAGACGGCGCCAAATTGTGTGAGTGATTTTCTGACCACACTGCCTGCTTAGCTGGAGAGCACCGGCAGAATAGATAGCACTTGGTTGACCTGCAACAGAAAGAGAAGATTCCGACGGTGGTTCGTCCACCTGGGGGCACTCCGACGATCAAGTCAGTATATCTCTCAAAGATAAATCAAGTACTAAACTCACAAGCTTGAGTATCAAAAGCATACCTTAGACCCATGGGGGTGCCTCTCTTTTATAATCAACATAAACCTAGTCCCAATAGAAGCCTAACTTCTATAGACTCAGGATTACTGCTAATCTTGGACTTCTAGTAAGATTAAGATAAACTCTCTAAGGGTCTTATCTTAATACAAACCGAAGTCTTTTCTCATTCTAGGACTCTTGCCCCTCATCCGCTTATCTCGGATTCCGATATGTTCAGAGGTAACCTCAGCCTATCCGAGATGACCTCGGCGGAACAACCAGGACACGTGGCACCTTGGCTGACACGTCGGCGTTACCTTGTCCACGTGTTGGTACTCAGAAAATATATCCCCACAGTAATATATCTATTTTTTTTTAATTTTTTTTTTAAAATTTTGTTTGTATGTAAAAAATGATAACCAAAAAATGTTAATACTTTTTTATTTTACAGGTACTTTTTGGGACATTTGGACATGATGAGTGACATCTATTAAGTTTTAATTTATCAAATATAAATAGATTTAATTTATGACATTTAGTTTATTATTAGTTTTTGTAGCATATATATGTTTTAGACATTAGGTTCATTGAGAAACATCTTATTTATTGTTAATATAGATTATTCCATTAGTTAGAAATCAAGTTTATTGTTTTAAGAAAAGTATCTCAATTGGATTGTAATATTTTATAAATATTTACTTTGAAATATTATCTTCACTTATGAAATTTGAAAAGATGATCTCTATGCATTATGATTATAATTTATCAATTTGATTTTTATAATTTATATTTTTTACCTTTCATTTTTTTTAAATACTTTGATTTTGACATTTATTTTTCAATTGCAATAATTAAATTTTCAGATTTTAATATGTGATCCTCTTGTCACTATAAATTTTTTTTGACTAAAAGTGATCTCACGGGGGCGACATGGGTGGGCTTTAGGGGTATTAGAAGATAAAATTATAAGTTAGATTATACTTTTAGCCATCAATTTTCACTCAACATCTACTTTGATCATTCCGATTTCAACTTTCACTGATATTTTAAACGAATGGGTAAAAATGGGCAGACAATTTTGAAACACAAATTAAAGTTTGATTATTACAATTTAAAAATAAGAAATTAAAATGAAATTCTTATGTAAAGTGTAATTCATTAATTAAATAAATGAATGATTGAAATGAAAAAATTAAAAATTCAAAGCTAAGGTTGAATAAAAAAGAAAATTTCATTTAAAACCTATAAACTATTACTTAAAAATCAATTCAACTCATATTTTTTTAATAATGTGTCGATTTTACACTTAAAATATTCAATTTTAAATCAATTTTATCTCGTTGTTAGTTACTGTCTATAATGAAATAAAAATTGTTGACATGGTATCAAAATTTTATTTAATATTTTATTTTATTCTCCAAATTATACTAGCGTCGATTGTTAATATCGTGTAAAGTTTGAATATTAAAAAAATAAATAAATAACATAAATGTCGTATTTATTCTATGACTTTTCTACGATTTATTTATATATATCTATACTATTATATATGTGAGCACATGACTTGGTGTCTAATAGTGTGGTAGCTTCTCCTTCTGCCACGTGGCAAATTTTTCTATCCTAAAATAAAAAAATGTTATTCAAAGGCATGAGTAAGATTTGAACCCAAGACCTTGGGTTTCATTAAGAACACTCTTACCATTTAGACAATATACATATTATGGCATTAATTTCTTTATTATTTGTTTTTATGCTTATTTATCTGAATTGCACATGCATCGCATGTGCCACACCACTAGTATATATATATATATATAGCAAATTTGTCTTCTTTTGAGTAAGGAGACCTTGTGGGCAATTTGATTAAGACTCCAGGCATATGGACACAAGTAAAGAGAGTTGTACTAGTAGGCAACTTGAAATTTCAAAGACCGCTTTTTCGAGGCAATAACATTATAAATATAAAAGTTTTATTTAAAAAAATAAATTAATGAATTATATTTATTGTGAATGTAATTTATATTTTATTAATTTTAAATCTACACTACACATTTATTTTTTAGACTAAAATTCACAATAGATTTTAATGATTCATAACATTTTTGTTTTTTGAGAATTTTTTTTATAAAAAATATCACATCAGTGGAGTGTTGAAAAAGTAATTATAAATTAATAGGAAATTTTATATATATTAATAATTAAATTTAGAAATTTTTTTATGAATTTGTAATAATTTTTTTTTCTATCATTTGGGATTTTGGAAATTGATTGGTGACTTTTAGATGTCTCACCTAATTTTGGAAATTGATTGGTGATGTCTCCCCTAATTTTACGCAAGTTGGCAACTATAATTCACTGATGGGACCAAATAAAGTTAGAAGTGATAGAGACTCGAATACCCCCACAAATATCACCTAATTTTTGGACTTTTAACTTTTGTTTGACATAGGCTTATTTTGAGAAGATGGCAAAAAATGATTTTTTAATTTTTAACTAAGTTTTTGATTTTTTTAGACAAATAATTTAGGAAGTTAGGCTTATTTTGGAAAGATGGTAAAAAGTGACTTTTTAACTTTTAACCAAGCTTTTGATTTTTTTAGACAAATGATTTGGAAAGTTGGTAAAAAGTGACTTTTGACTTTTTTGATTAATATTTGTTTATGATGTCAAATCATAATAAAATGACCAAAGTATCCCTAGCCAATTGAAAAATTACACATTTTTCCCTTTCATTTTCCATCTATAGAGGGTAATTTCGTAATTTTTCTGTTGGCTTATAACCAACATCCCAAATCAATTTATGGCCAAAAAAAGTGACTTTTTGCGTGTTGGCAAAAAGCTAAAAAGTCACTTATAACAAACATCCCAAATTTAGCCATAATTTAAAATACGGCAATGATTGGTGGTCATAAATTCTATGGTTTACATGGTTCGAAAATGTGTACAAAATAACTTTAAAAAATATTAAAACGATATCGTTTTGACGTTTTCAAACCATTTAAGTCACATAATTTATGACCACCAAACATTTTCTTTTAAAATAAATTTTTTTGACAAAAATAACTATAAAAACACAAATAGATGACGGTAAATTTTTTTTAAACTGTAATCGAACCGTGAACGCCTCCTAAAATGTGCTCATAAAAATTGAACCGAGCGCCAAATGTGTTGAAAGCCATCATTCTTTCCACTGCACCACTGTATCTCCAAGTTAATAGTAAAAAAATAATATTTATGGGATTCGTCATATTTTATTGTATATTTAACAAAATGTTATTTTTAATTTTTATTTATATTTACTAAATATATATTTTATAATATTTTCTTTCAAACATTATATCATTAATATTTCTAACAAATATAAAAATAAATTAAATAAATATTTTGAATAAATTATAAATACACCCCTTGAAATTTGATTAAAATATGAATCACCCCTTATGGTTTTGAAAATTACATTTTATCCTCTGAAGTTTCTAATTTTATAAAAAAATCACTACTTTTATTAATAAATCACGAAATCAACTAACCATTTTTAATGATATTATAAATATGTTTCAATTAATAATTTAAGTAATTTTATTATTGTATATGAGAGTAATTATGAATTTTATTTTTTTTAATTAATTCTGTTACATAACAAAATTTGACAACAGAATATTTGTAATTTTTCAAATCACAAAAAATAATCTGTACTTTAAACAAAGTCAAGCGGGATATTTATAATTTATCCATCTATCTTAATTCATATACTATATTAAATAATTTCTTCTCTTCTGCTCTTCTTTTCTTCTCTTCTATTCTCTTCTCTTATATTTTTGTTTGTTAAATATTAAATATTGTTGTTTGTTAATCTATTAGGATTAACAATCTGTTTGTTAATGTGCTTGTTGTTGAACCATTCAATAGCTTTCTTTTATGGATTTTCATTTTCCTTATCCTAGAAAAGAAAACCATTGCATACTTTTCTTCGATGGACTTTTATTTTGCTTATTATTTTGGTTGGGCCACAATGTTGAGAGCATTTTTAAATCACTTACACTTTTTTTTTAAATCTTCCCTCACTATCTAATATGCTGATAATTTAAAAAAATAAAGAAGAATACAAAATTTTGGGTCAAATAAGGCCTTAAAAATAGTGAATTATAAGTTGAAAAAATATTTAAAATTTGTAGAGTTTAAACCGTCAAAACAACCGTATCCATCCAACATCCACCAACTAAGTGGATGAATGAAGATTAATTTTATTTAATCTATCTAATTTTAAACAAATGACGGATGTGGATGCCATCCAACCTAACCCGAATAGGATCCCTACCCACTAGTGAGTGCTGTGGTGTTGTAGAAGAAGTTAGTTAAAGTTTTTTTTGGCTAGAATTTGAGGGGTTTTTTTTTTAATTTTTTTTTTTTAAAAGATGAATTGAATCCAACATCTTATGAGTAAAATAATTAACTAGTAAACAAAATTTTATACAACACTTACATCTTATGATAATGTTTTTGAAATATTTAGGGGTTGTTTGGGGTGTCCTAAATAAGTTCATTTTTTATCTTTTTGGACTAAAAAATTGAGAAAAAAAATATAGATGTTTGAGTTAACTTTTTGACTTTTTATGAAAAAATGTGTATTAAAAAATTATAAAAATTGGTTTGTAGGGGAAAATTAGGATTGGGAGTTGTGCAGCCGTAATTGTTAACTTTTGGTGAATAGTGTTAACTTTTTAACTTTTTGAATAACTTTTTGACTTTTTGATTTTTTCTTATCTTTCCAAACTTGGCCTTAGTATTTCTGATATTATATCAAAAGAAAATAAGTTAAAAACATAATTTCATACCAAAAAAAAAAGAAAAAAAAAAGAAAAACAATACATTCAGAATGATATGTCAATGATGTTGGAGTATATATGAAGATAAAATCTCACATCAAATAGAGAGTAAAAAAGACGAATCTTAAGGGGGCTCCACTTATCGACTTAAGGTTTTAAGTAGATATGAATTTTAAATAAATGTAAGTTAGGCTCTAGTGTTAGGTGCGTGGGCTTTGAAGTTTCTCCTTGACAAATTGAGTCCATGTTGCGTTGCACTTATGTACTTCCCAATTCTTTAACAAATGATATTTGTAAAATTATAAAGACAAAGGGTATAAAATGTCAACAGATTTAAAAAACGAAATCAAATAGAATGATTTTTTTATGGTTGAAAATGATTTTTTTTTTATTGGGTGCAGTAGTGACACAACGTTTTCATGGTTATCACGCTGTGGGGCTCATTAGGGCCAGGCCCAGGTGAGCGCAACTCAAGATACATCAAATATTATCTACAGATTTCAACTTCAATTTTTAGTCTATTCAGTATTTGGGCCAAGGTGAGCCCAACCCAAACCAAAATTGACCCAATGGTCCAAAACGAACGCACACGACCCCATCCGAATTTTGATGATCTTTGTGTTTTTTTTTTCTTTGGTCGATGCCCGTTGAAAAAGAGAAGAGACCAACACAAAGCCTAAATAAATCGCCGCCTACAAATTCTTATATCCTTCTACTTAGAAACATTTATAATTATTAAATTACATGTTTTAAAATGTAAAAATTTTAAGACAGGGTTTAATGCTGGATGGTGGCTTGAGATAAAAGAATAGATGATCCTACACCACTTTAACCCAAAAAAACCACTTTATTTTAAGCATTTCCTTTTTAATTTCCCTTATTTACATAAATTTACACTAAAATTTAATATCCAAACACAACCTAACATGACCTAGAGTAGAGAATGAGGCTAATTGGTGCCATTTATGGAATTACTTACAATTTTTTTTTTATAATTTTAAAATTTGTATCAAAATATTTGATATAATTTTTACTTATACTAATTTATATTATATATAAATAATTTTTTTGATAATAATTATTGAAGAAGGATGCGCTTCACAACCCTAGCTAAGTGGTAAATCTTTGAAAATAAGATTAAAAATTTTGAGTTCGAGTCAATTCAAGTACATTAGAAGTTTGTTCAGTCATTAGTTTCAAACTATATTTGGTTCATCTATTTAAAAAGAAAAAGTGGTGTTAAATATAGTTATATTTTATTTATATTTTACTTCTTTTTTTATTTTTTCTTTTTAAATATCCTTCTCAAATCCATCAACTAGTCTCATGATTCTAGAATTAGCTGAGAAGTACGTAAATTGACTCAAATACTCAATTATAACCAAAATAAAATTTATACATAAGTTTACTTTTTAAACATACTTTTTAGACATATCAATCAATGACATTGTTGATACATCTCTAAATTTTAAAAATAAATCTAATTTTTGAAGCGTAATAAAAAAAATAAAAAATAAATGAAAAAGAATGTGATTCACTTCACCGAACAAACGCACAGCCCATCGTTATTCCTCACAACTTCACAAGCCAACACTGACTTGGTGTGTGAAAGAGGGAGAAAAAGGTAGTTTCTAGCGCAGAGAAAACGACAGAAGAAAAAAAATCCGAATTTTGCAATTTTCTGCAAACAAAAAAACGCATTAAAAAAACAACCCACAGTTTCTGTGTCTGTTCAGCGGCTGCTGCCTGGTGGCGCCATCCGTTTCTCTCTCTTTCATCTGATGTGTTTATATATGATGTATGTATATGTCCCTCTTTCATCTATAAAACACATACATACATACATCATATATATATCCATTTTAATCTATAGAGATATAGATTTACCAGTTCAAAGACACTGCATCAATAAAGAGAGAGATTTTAGAAAGAGACAGAGAGATGGAAGATGGAGGAATGGGAATGGTTGGGAAGTTGGCACTACAAGAAAAAACACTTTTCGTGACCAACATTTTAGTCGCGAAAAGTACCATATTTGGTCGCTAAAACCTTTTCGCGACCAAAATATGTTGGTCGCGAGTTGGTCGCTAAAGCCTCGTCACAGATAGTTTTCTGCGACCAAAAAAGCCTTTCGTCGCTAAAAGTGACTATTCGCGATCAACTTTTTTGGTCGCGGAAAGTCCAATTCATATTAGCAAAAAGTAAACTTTTAACAACCAAAGATAAGTTGGTCGCCAAAAGTCAGCACCTTGACTCAAAAAAAATAATTCTTTTGTGTTGCCTGGGACTTGAACTCCTGACCAAGGAGTCACCATGCACCCAATCTACTCTGCTAATAGCATGCTTCTTGTTCATATTTGGCAAAAAATATATATAACCCATAAAAATTGGGTTATATATTATTTTATAAAACTTTTAATGCTTAAACAGAAAAATAGCATGTAATTACAGTAGTATCAATTTTTTAAAATTTATCCCGCCATAAATTTTCGCGACCAACTTTTTTTTTTGGTCGCCAAAGGGTAATCTTCCGCGACCAAAAAAGCCTTTGGTAGCCAATAGTATACTGTCCGCGACCAACTTTTTTTTTGGTCGCCAAAAGGTTATCTTCTGTGACCAAAAAAGCCTTTGGTCGCCAATGGTATACTTTCCGCGACCAACTTTTTTTTTTGGTCGCCAAAGGGTATACTTTCTGTGACCAACTTTTTTTTTGGTTGCTAAAAGGTGATTTTCCGCGACCAAAAAAGCCTTTGGTCACCAATAGGTATACTTTTTGCTACCAACTTTTTTTTTGGTCGCCAAAAGGTGATTTTCCGCGACTAAAAAATTGTGGTCGCCAAAAGTTAAATTTTGATCGCAGAAAGTGAACTATTTGCGACCAAAAAAAATAGGTGGTCACCAAAAATGTTTTTTCTTGTAGTGTGGGTCGGCAATGTTATGCAGTGTTGTGTTTGGGAGTGCTTCTTATATCAGTAGCCATATCTCACTACGCACTTGCTTCGGACCTAAACAGCGACCCTCCTCATCATCACCATCACCATCACACCAAGCAAACTCTTCATCCCAACAGCCAAAGCTACTAAAGCTTACCCCGCATCATGGGCTCTGTTAGAGATTTGCCCGATCTATGCTTTGAGTGAGTTCAAAATTAATCCTGATGTGAGTAAGCTCACTTTAACATTTGGTGATTACAAAAAAAATCCTTCGCTACCTTACACATCCTGAATCACCAACCAACCGACCTCATCAATCAGCTAGTTTTTTTATTTTTATTTATTAATTTTTTAATGGCTATTTATTTTCTAACCATATGTGTAACTTTTTTGTTGAATAATTGGACACCGTTGTAACCAAACATCTCCTCCATCTCAACGATTGCTTGCTTTATTAATTTTTTTATGTTTTCATTTTTTTTTTCTTAGATATTTTGAGGTCCGTTTGGATGGTGACAACTGATAATTTTTTTTATTATTTATTTAAGCTTCTCTCAAACTTAAATTTAAGGTCAAGTTTGACTATTCAAAATAAGTATATACTTTTTATCTTTTTATCTTTTTTTATTACATTACCTCTCTACTTTTCTGCACATCTTTTCGTAGAAAAATAAAAAGTACACTTATTTAAGTCATTTCAAACAACCCCTAAATCAGAGAGAATTTAATAATGAGGCCCGAGTCCTATTTAAATGTTAGCGAGTGGTAATTATTGAATTTAAGGTTAAACATCCCAAATCTGGACGGTATTGAAAATTTGTTTAATTTTTAATTTCAAAATCTAAAATTAGTTAAAATATGTGTAAAGTAGTCCAAATATCAGATTATGAAATTAAAAAACACACACACACACACACAATTGTTGAATTTGGGCACATTAACCACTACTCATCATAATATTTTTTTGATGGGTAACACTGAGGGATTGTTTGGAATGTTCTAAATAAGTGTACTTTTTGACTTTTTATAAAAAGATGTGCAGAAAAATAGAGAGAATAAATTAATTGATGTGATCTAAAAAAGATAAAAAAAATAGGAAGTGTGAACTTATTTAATCTTCCCAAAGCCTAATTAATAAACTAAAAAAAAAAATATAATTTTAATTTTTTGAGTCATAATTAAAAAAATGTCATAATTAAATATAACATAAGGTATAATTAAAATAATATTATAATGAAAAAAAATAATCATAAATAAAGAAAAAAATAATGTAATTAATTATGTATATGGTTTACCATTATTAAAAGAGTGTATATTAGAATTTCTTTTTTTATTCATTTATATAATTCCGTTTAACTAATTGACAAAGCATTGAAAATAGAATTTTAACACTAATATCGAATTTTTTTTTTCAAAATCGAACATAATATATTTTTGTCTACTATTTTAAAGTCAATATAATAAATATAAATTTGTAAATTAGGAAAATAATAAGTTGATATCAAATGTTTTTTTTAATAGTTTAATCTAGTAGAGACTAGTTTCAATTAATCTAACTAGCACATTTTTTTATTTTTTTTTCAACAATTAACTAAGTGTAAATTATTTTTTGAAATGATATGTTAATGTGACACAAATTGAATAAAATTTAAAAATAAAATTTCACAATAGCATGAAATAATAAATCTTTTGAATTAATATATATATATATATTTTGATAAATAAATCTTTTGAGTTAATATTGAAACAATTTTAATATAAAATTAAAATAACAAGATACGAGTAGGATTCAACACAATCCAAAAATAATAATAATAAGAAAACAACACATTGCCTATGTAATGGTTGGCTCTTCATCCTGTTTGAGGTTTGTGAGTTTTTTTTTTAAAAAAATTAGGATTATATATTTAGATCCACGAGCTCTATGGTGCTCTTAGACCGTGAAGGTCCATCACGAGTTTTGTTTTATTAATTTGAATCATTAAATGTGTAAGATTTATCGAGTATTATATGTCTGTAAAAAAATTATATTGATCGGATATCGATAGTTATGTAATCAAATCAGTTTTGTATAAAAAAATAAACGGTAAATAAATTAGCAGTTGATAAAAAATTGATCCAATGAGATAGTTATCGATATCCAACCAACATAATTTTTTACAGACATATAATACTCGACGAATTTTATATATTGAACAATTTAAATTATTAAAACGAAACTTATAATAAACTCCCATCGACTAAACAATACCGTCTAATTGATCTCAGACAAACTGCTCCCTAAAAAAAAAAATAAAATAGTATTAAGTGACCGACACGGTAATGCGACATCGTTTAATAAATTGCAGATCCTGTCTCACAGCAGATACCCCGTGCCCAAACCGGCAACCTTCACAATCGGTGATCATTATCCACATAACTGCCACACTTTTAATAATGGAAAATGTTATAGCCCTAGATATAATTATGTTACAAATTCTAAATAATTGATTGAATTTTTTATCAACTCACATATGAGTTCACGTTATATAAAAAGTTTAGTAAAGAATTTAATAAATTATTTAAAATTTATAATATTTTTTTCCTAAATAATTTATTAATTTTTATTTTTTATTTTTATCAAAACTCTTATATAAGTATAGAATTCACGCAAATTTATATAGACGTGAATCCCACACTTTGAAAAATGTTTAATAAATTATTAGGCAAATTACATATACACCCCTCCAGGTTTGGTTAAATTACAGATACCCCTGAGGTTTCGGAAATTACATCCCGCCCCCTGAGGTTTGTATTTTCATAACAATTTACTCCCTGAGGTTTATATTTCATAACAAATTACCCCCTAATTTCTTATGCAAATATAGCATTCAGGGGGGAATTCGTAATTTCTCAAACCTCAGGGGGGTATCTGTAATTTTGTCAAACCTGGAGGGGTGTATATGTAATTTGCCCTAAATTATTTGACATCTCTAAGTGTAACACGTAATAATTGACAACTATAAAATTCATTAAATAGCACCCATTAATTAACAACTATAAAATTCATTAAATAGCACCCCAACTTCCCAATAATTACAGCTCTCTCTCTCTCTCTCTCTCTCTTCCATTTTCTTCATCGCTCAAGTCTCGAAATCTCCGCTCTGTTTCAACAATGGCGAGGGGCACATCGCAATCCCAATCATCCTCCTCCTCCAACACCCGCCCCGGCCCAGTAGCCGGCATGGCTCCCCGCGGCTCCGCCGCCGCCACGGCCGGTATGCGTCGCCGCCGCCTCGGCTCCTCCTCCTCCTCCTCCGCTGGTGGCTCCGCTGGATTCAACGGCGGCGGCACCGGAAGCAACGTCCTCAGGTTCTACACCGACGACGCCCCAGGCCTCAAGATCAGCCCGACCGTCGTCCTCGTCATGAGCCTCTGCTTCATCGGCTTCGTCACCGCTCTCCACGTCTTCGGCAAGCTCTACCGCTACCGATCTGGTGCTCCCGGAGCTTGATTGATTACTCTGACCTCGATCGTCCGAGTTCGGATCCCTCGGTAATTGGTAACGCCACGAATTTTTGTTCTGTAAACTTTTTTCTCTAGGGTTTTATTGTGTTGAATTTGGATTTCATTTGATTTTGTTTTGGACGAGAGATAAAAGAGGATCTTAGTTTGAATGAACTTGTTGTTTTGATCATTGGAGGTGATGAAGCTTTCTTGATCATATCTCTAATCGACAAGGTTTGACATTCTTTAATTCGCTTGGATTAATAAGAGCTTGCTAACTATGGTTTTCAATCTTTATTGAATGAGCAGTATTTAACAAAATTGTGTGTGGATTTGTGGTTGCTAGGTTATCCAAAACCTACAAGGGAATGAATAGATTGTGATAAATGATAATGTGAAAGTCAACTGGTTTGTTTGTGTATTGATATGGAGTATCCTTATGTTCCAATCAAGATAAAAATATTTGTGCAGAACCATGAGACTAGGATATGAACTGGACATGCTTTTTAAGTGTCTTGTTGTATGTTTTTTTTCTGTGTTTTGGATTTCGTGTGTGCTTACATTTTCTCTTGCACAAGATCATTCAGAATATATTTGGAAAGATTTTCGTTGGGTAGAAACTGTTGTATAAAGAAAATTTGAGCACCAACTAAAATTTTGAGAATAATCCGAAGTGTTTTATGATGTAAATGGCATTTGTATACTTGGTTTCCTAGGTAACATTTAATTGATTGCTAAATATTATAGTTCGTCTAGCCTAAGTAAATGCCCATGCATGCATAAGAAGTTGTTCTGACTGCTGAGTTTTATGGTGATAATTACTTAAATTTCCAAGAAAAAAGAAAAATTAATTGTCAGGGTTGGTTATAAATTCTTCAAATTGATCTCTCATCATAAATAAATTCTTTAATTAAGCTTTTACATTCAATATTATCTCCACTCATTACTGGAATATTCTCATGATACTTTTCATTTCTACAGATTGATAGTTTGTTAGTTTTTGGTTTGTGGGACTGTTAGCTTTTCATGTTCCTTCAATATTTTTTTCATGGGATTTTAATTTTTGCCGGATGAATTGCTGCTTTGTTACCATGTCATCTTAATTGATAGTCACATCTAGATGTTATTCCATCATTTTATATCAATATTTAGTTCCTTGAATGTAAGACCTACCTCAATGTTTATTTTTTAACTTAAATTATATATACAGAGCAACCATTTTTGTGGATAGGTAGCCTCTATGGCATGCTGTCTAGCATGAAAATGATAGTTTGCTACAATATGTGAAAATGATCATATTACCTAGAGTTAAATGCCTAAATCCATCTTGTCTTAATTGATCGCTTTAGCTTATGAATATCATCGTGTTCCCTCAATATCTTGAGGTAGGACTTCAGATTGTTATGATCCTTGGACAATATTGTCTGAATGTACATTATGAATGTCGTGGTATGTTACCACATTGTAGGATCTTGTGGGTAGTTACCATATTGCATCCCTTCATGATTGTCTCAATAATAAGGGCTTATGGGCCTAGATTCATTATACTGCCCTAATCTATGAGAACTCAATAATACATTGTTGGTTTTTATCTAACTTACCTTAGGTGGTGATGGTCAAAACACATTGCTTGGTAGGAGAAATTGGACTTTAAATTACATAGTTGCTTCAATATCCAGTTTGGTGAAATTGGACTTTAAATCACATCAATGTGTTTGATTTTAATTTTTTGAATTTAATTTTCTGAAAATTGAGTATTTTAGTTTTTTCTTTTTTTTAAATTTTTTGTTTTTAGTGAATATTTTTAAAATTTTAAGCAATTTTTATATTTTTTTAGATGCACTTTACGTAGATGTATCTAAAAAGTAAAATATTTGTAAAAAAATATTTTAAAAAATCAATAAATACACAAGAATATAAAAATGTATTGAATTTTTGTATTTTTGGTATGTAGTGAATTTTGTAAAGATTTTTTTCATAAATATTATATTTTTTAAGTATATTTATGTTAGGTGTATCTAAAAATAAAAAAAAATTACTTAAAATATGAAAAAAAATCAGTAAAAACAAAAAAATAAAAAAAAATAAAAAACTTAAATTTTCTAAAAAATAAATCCCGAGTTATGTAACCAACCAAGCTATTGTTGCTTTAATATCCAGTTTGGTAGGACCATGTCCACAATGTTGCTTCCACACATAGTTATCTTGATAGTGAATTACTTGCTTCGCAATAATGTCAAAAGCTTTGGCTATTACATTATACAAGAAATTTCCCATGTCAAAGCGCTCATTTTACCTTGCTCAGTCTGAATGCTTTCCTTGTTTAAGGGAATTTCCTTGTCTCTTTGGGGTAGTGAAAGTGTCCCCAGTTTGAAGTGCTACCACCTCATCAGGTTCTTGGCTGGCCTACTCTTTTCCATTAATTGACCTCCTAGGTATCCGGTATGAATTCCATGAAATTTGCATCAAGCTGAAAGTTGGTTTTTTTAATCTCAGATCATTCGGCACATAATCCGAGCCACCTTAAACTTGGATCTTTCCTGTATGTCGAACGGTAACACGATACGCCACATGTTTTAAAATGTGGTATGATAAGAGTAGACTTATGTAGATTATACTATAAGAATTTCAATAATATATAGTAATTTTCTTTTACAAAATAGACATCCAATAAAATGTAGAATTTTTTTTTTCTTTTTCAAATTAATCATGTAACAACATATTTCTGCAGCATTATTATTCATTTGTTACTATTCATTTGTGACGTTTTGTCCCATCAAAGCTTTACTCATCTTAAATTTTAATTCATTATATTTGGTTTTGTTTACACCCTTTATGAAATATATTAGGAAAGATTTTTGAGATTGCTCTGGATTGTTAAATTTACTGTTTTGGAATAACGTGTACAATGTTTCAAAACTCGCATTCAAAAACATAATTCGCAAGGGTAGTAGCTTTTTTTTGGTAACACCGGTCTCATTCATTTTTAGTTTCTTTCAAGTTCCTTCTCATGGAGGGAGTTGAAAATATTGGTAAAGATGAAAATATTGATAAAGACATGACATTACATAGAGATATCTGTGAAAAATGCCTCAGACCCCCAGTGGGGGTCACTGGGGGTCATGAACGGTAGCTTCCCATTGGTTAAAAAAAACTGTTTTTTTTTTTTTTTTTTGTTTGGACGAATGAGGGGCTGCCACCTCCCACTGGGGGTCAGTGGGGGTCGACCCTAGTGGGGTCTGTAGCATAACCGAGATATCTATCTATATTAATGGTGAATCTTTGTCAGATTTTTGTAAATTATTAGTGTTTTTTTTTTTTTTTTTTTTTTTTTTGGGGGGGGGGGGGGGGTTGGTGGTTTGGGGTTTGGCAATAGTTGGGTATTTGTTCCTTGATAGTGCTTCCTAATTTGATTGTGTCATTTTTTTAGATTGAAACTCTTGAGTCATTAAAAATGACTTTGAGAATTGATTATTGTTGAAAATATATATAAAAATTCTGCTTAACAAATTGAGATAGATATAAGAAGATAAAATCATAATAAAAATAAAGAAATAATTTAATCGAGGCGCGGAAGTCAATCTGTTGTCCTTAAAAAATGATTTCGCCCTACTTGGTGCAAATAGTTGCTAGTGTTCATTTTTTAGGATATAATGGCGAGTTCTGATGATATGCACTCACTAAGTAAGACTTGAATTATAACGAATTGAATCAAATTGAATTTATTTATTTATTATTCTTTTCAATATTTGTGTAGTAATTTTTTTTTAAATATGTTTGTGGGTTCGGGTATTGATTGGAGTTGGATTGGTATGAATTTCCAAATCGTTTGATTTTTTAGTTGTTATTATTATAGTTGTGGAGTCGTGGACCATTCTATTTAAATTGGTAGAAACAAATTATATTACCTTTTGATTTTGATTTCGTAAGGGCCGCTTAATAAATTTTTTGAGTTTTAATTATTCTTGGGTCTTAAATATTAAATGATATATATATTTAATTTTTGGGACTTATTTGATTAGTCAATACTTAATCATTTTGGTTCATGTTTAATTATGTGAATGGTGAGGATCATCTTAAGTCTTTTAAAATTTATTTATATTTTAATTTTAGTTAGAGATTTATTTTAAATTATTAAACTCCATTCATTTTAGACCCAATTGATTGAATCATGACTCGTTTGTAACTATGTATTATTGTTGTTATTGTTATTATTATTTATTTTATAATTTTGAGAGAATTACAAATATTTATGGTGTGCACCATCAAATGAAATATTGTTGTTATTGTTATTATTATTTATTTTGTAATCTTGAGAGAATTACAAATATTTATGGTGTGCACCATCAAATAAAATATATTTTGTGATGAGAAAATATTATATCATTTTTGTCATTAATAATGTTGAAACATATTTAGATGTATATGTATAGATAGATATTTATTAAATTGATATATATGTATAGATAGATATTTATTAGATATATATGTATAGATATATAGATATATATGTATAGATAGACATTTATATTGATAAAAAAATAAAAATAAAAATATTATTAAATTGAATCAAGGAGGCAGACCCACGTGGGTGCTGCTCTCCTCATTCCCTTATTTCTTCTTTCTTCTTCTTTGCTGCTTTTACTTCTCTCTCGGCTCTCGGTTCTCTCTCTCCGATTTTTTTTTATTTTATTTGTTACATTTATCATATAAAATTTTTGATCTACTAAAATCTATTAGGTTTTAAACAATAGTTCTTAAGATTAAAGTGAAGAGTTTGGTGAGAGCAACATTTTGATCGGTGGAGATCAAAATCTGACAAAGTTAAAAATGGAGGTTTTTTGCTTGTTTCTTTTTTTAGCTTTTGAGGTAGGAATTTTCTAAATATTGTCTATGTGTTTTAGCTTTATTATGTGTTATTTTGATAGTGTGATATTTGAAAAGATTAGAGTTTTATTAATGGTATATTAAATGTATAAAAGGGGGGAAGTTCTCAACTTTTTTTTAAAAATCCATTGCTTGTTGTATTTGGTTTTTGTATGACTCACGAATGCTGAAAAATGTATTTTACTCTATTTTATTTTATTTTTGAGAAACCCTCAAATTTTAATAAAACCTAGAAATTTAGATGTTAAGATTTAGATTTTTGGGATGAGTTTGTGAAAAGCTTACAAGAGTTAAAAATATATGTTTATTTGAACAAATGAGAATTTGAAAGTAGATGTTTATATGGATGAGATTGATGAAAATATTGTCGGGAATATTGAAAACCATTGAGTTTTCTTTTGAAAATTGTTAAATTTGAAAATATTGAACTTTTGAGAAAGATAAGAATATTTGTCATGTTGAGGTATTAAGAATTGTTGAAAAAAAAGTATATTATTTTTGGCATTATGAAAATTCTTGATGAATTCTTGAGTTTGAATAAAAAGGGAAGATTGATGAATTTTTTTTTTTTTAAAGAATATTATGATTCTTGATTGAGTTGGGAAAGAAGAGATTGAACATGTGATTGTTACTCTTATATTGAAATAATTGAAAATATGAGATTATGAGTTATGTTGGTCTCTTGAAATTTATATTTTCTATAGAGATAATTGTTTGGGCAACAGTGGAGGGTTGTATTGATTATTTGTAGAAATTGCATGTGTAATAGATAAATTGAAATGTTTGTAAATTCATGCATGGTATTAAACATTGCATAATCTCATGATTTAATTCTTGCATGGGATTTGAGAAATTGATTTTTAAATTGATTCATTAAGAATATTTAAAATATGTTGAGTTATGGGGTACATATATCTGGTAAATCTGGACAGAGAGTGTAGATTGATATTGTTTAAGTTGGTCTGAGTGTCCAGGGTGAAAGACCGAAAACACGCTCAGAGGAGGTACTACTTCCCTTCCGGTTAGCAGCTGATAAAGTGGGGTTTTGGTGGTACTAGTTATGCCTACTTGTAGACACCAACCTAGGATTTCTAGTGTCGTATTTACCGCCTCTTGTTCCATGAAATGGATGATTGAATTGGTTATACTTGTAAACAAATGCATGGCATGAGAATTTCGAAAATGAGAAAACTTATGATTTTTGACATTGACATGTCATATGCATTGCACCTCATGATATTATTAAACTGTGTGCACTTTATTTAGATTTTCTTTGCTGGGTTTTATGCCCATTCCTTAATGGAACCATCCATTTTTCAGGTGATTGTGGTGTGCCACTGCCAAAGTGAAGGTGTGGAGGATCTTTTGGAGCACAAGGCTCAATTGTTTATTTGTTTTGTTTTCTTTGCAAGCCAAGGGTTATCTATGTATGGGTTTGAAAATCACTTTGTTGTAATCGGGCAAAGCCTTGGAACTTGTTGCCGTTAAGGCATTAATTTGTATTTTGTTGCTTTAATTTGTTATTATTACATGCTATAAAATTTATATATTAAGGATGATGAATGTATTAATGCAAACGGTCTCTCTTTTGTGAAATCTCATGTTGGATATTGTTAATAGAAAAATGGTGATTTAGTATGAATGTTGACTATTGAAATGTCGATATTATTCAATGTTCTTGTATGTAATAATGAGAAGTAATGAGATTTAGATTATGCCTGTGAGTTAATCTAGATATATTAGATGTCAATATTATGGGAGCGTTACATGAACTCGTTTAAGAAATAATCCAAAAAAACCAAGAAATTATGTGGAAAAAACAAAGAAGAAGAGATAACTTTTTCTATATTACTAAACTACTAGTAATACGTATATATATAATTTTAAGACTGAAAGTAAGGTAAGAATAAATAAGGATTTGATCAAACAAATCCCTTGAATTATGAATCAGTCAAATCCCTTGAATTATGAAACAACTAGTTAATTCCTTAATCATAGTTAATTACAAAAGGAAATGAATCTTACAGAAAATCAATGAGAAGAAAATATATATATATATATATTATATTAGCTCACACGCGCACTCAGCTCAATCTAAGTCCAACCTGCATGCATGTATATATATATATATATATACTACTATATCACTCGTGCTATGAACGAGATTAGATTTAAAAAAGTTATTTATGATTATGTCAAACATATTTTTAAATTGTTAGTATAAAATATACGTAATTTTGAAAGAAAATGTTGACATTTCATAATTGAAGTAATAAAAATAAAAATTTATTACATTAATTCAAAATTCATTAAATAAATAAAATATATTATAACTAAATATAAATTGTTGCGGGTCTTCTATTAGCATTCATGTATTGTCAACATAATAATTAGTATTTTAATTGATGAACAACACATATCTTATGTATTTATAAAATGTTATAAAGTAAAAATATTATACTTATATATATATATATATATATATATATTACCTTTTAAAAGGTATAGACATTCTTCAGACTAATCAATATTTAAGATAAAAGTATAGACATTTATTTTTTAACAGAAAAATAAAAACACACAAATAATCCCGTGCATAATATGGGTGATATGGTAGTTAATATTTATATTGTGAAAGAGAAGGTTAAATAATCTATTACTTGATTAAATAAGTTTTTAAAAACGACAATTTAATGGTAGACAAACAAAATCAACCACTAGCATAAATTAAACTCATATCACATATAAATAATTTATATCTATATTGTAGCTTTATGACATAAATAGGGTGCATTGGCTACTATTCATACAGTTAGTAAAATTCATGACACATCAGTATTGTAAAATATTTATAATATCAAGAATGTCACTTAAAATACACAAAGGGAAAAAAGAAAGAAAGAAACGACACTTAATTTTTTTTATTTGCTTCCTTAAATAGAAATAACATTAGTAAACATTGCCTTAATAACCATTTTTTTCCAAGAAACATTACCAAATAAATTTGGTAGACAAAATACAGTCCAATTTAATCATCATCAATAATGGATACTTTATGTGAATCTAATAAATACAACCCAAACTTTTTCTTCTCAAACAACATAGAGATTGTCACAACCGAAACAAAATTTTTTTTTTTCTCATCATGTGATTGAAATAGGGTGAAAAAAACGTTTCTTAATAGTGCTTCCTAATTTGATTTTGTGTTATTTTTTTAGATTGGAACTCTTGAGTCATTAAAAATGACTTTAAGAATTGGTTATTGTTGGAAAAATATATAAAAATTCTACTTGATTAACAAACTGAGATAGATATGAGAAGATAAAAGCAGAATAAAAATAGAGAAAGAATTGAACCAAGGCGTGGAAGTCAATCCACTGTCCTTAAGAAACGATTTTGCCCCACTTGGTGCAAATAGTTGCTAGCGGTCGTTTTTCAGGATATAATGGCAAGTCCTGATGGTGTGCACTCATTAAGTAAGACTTGAACTCGTCTAAGAAATAGCCCAAAAAAGCAAAGAAATTCTATGGGAAAAACAAAGAAGAAGAGATAATTTTTTTCTATATTACCAAACTACTAGTAAGACGTATATATATAATTCCAAGTCTGAAAGTAAGGTAAGAATTAATAAGGATTTGATCAAACAAATCCCTTGAATTATGAATAAGTCAAATCCCTTGAATTATGAAATGGCTAGTTAATTCCTTAATCATAGTTAATTACAAAAAGGAAATGAATCTTACATAAAATCAAGTCCAACCCACATGCATGTATATATATACTACCATATCACCAATGCTATGCACGAGATTAGATTTAAAAAAATTATTTATGATTATGTCAAACATATTTTTAAATTGTTAGTATAAAATATACATAATTTTGAAAGAAAATGTTGACATTTCATAATTGAAGTAATAAAAATAAAAATTTGTAACATTAATTCGAAATTGATCGAATAAATAAAATATATTATAACTAAATTAAATTGTTGTGGGTCTTCTATCAGCATTCATGTTTTGTCAACATAATAGTTAGTATTTTAATTATAGCGATTTTGGTTTAGACCCGACCTGTTCTGTATTTTGGACTCAGGTTTTATGGTTTCATATTGTTGCTCATGTCTTGTTTCCCTTGTACATCCTTAAATTTGGTTATTGGATTGTAATGGTTGTGTTTGGAACAGGTTAGTTGCTTAGTTTTCAAACCTTTGTTGCCTAGAATTTTGCTTCTCCGCTCGAGTGGCACTTCTTGCGCTTGAGCGGGGTTTGAGAACTCTCAGTAATTTTGCAGGTCTGCAAAACTACTAGGAAAGTATATTCCGAGCTCGAGCGGCCTTTCTTGTGCTTGAGAGTTGGCTGATTGTTTGCAAAACTACTAAGAGTGTGCATTCTGCGCTCGAGCGTCGTTTCTTGCACTCGAGCGGAACAACTTATATCTGATGCTCGAGTATCATTTCTTGAGCTCGAGTGGACTGTGCGTATTTCAGTCCGTAAAAGTGACATTTTACATCACTTTTTCATATCTCTCTCTCTACTTTTCAAAAATCCTAAATCTAGAGCCTCTCTCTCTAAAACCTACATTCTCTCTACATTTTCACCTAGATTCTTTGGGTTCTCTACCCGTGTGCCTTTGTTAAAAAGGTAGAGCATCTCAAGGGCTACGTTTTCATCCGAATGGAGTTGCGTTTGAGCATCTTTGAAGTTCCTCCTTGCTTTGGTCGACTTCTAGCCTTGAGGTAGGGACTTTCTACACTCTTCTATGAGTTTTAACTTAGTATTTGTTGATGTGTAAGAAATATTGGAGCTTGGGGTGATTTTGAGCAAACCTAGGGTTGTGGTTTAAAATCAAAAGAGAGGTTTTCAAATGTATGTGTTAAAATTGGTTATGGTAGTAAATGTGAGGTTGTATTGTGATAAATTCGTTGATTTGGATACCTAGGGTGGATTTCAAAAGAAAAGGGAATTTTGCCCTAAGTGTCTCAAATAGTTATTTTGTATAAAGACATGAAATTGGTATTGGGGATATGAAGTTGGGTGGATGTTTATATAAATTGTGGAGTTTGATATGTATTACCTCTTACTTATGGAAATTTAGGTAATTTATCTGCCTTCGAGATTATATATCTTTTTAGAAATATCTGTTTTGGGCTATTGGTGGAGGATAGTTATGGTTGTTGTAGAAATTGCATGAGGATTAGATGAATTGAAACTAATATCTTATTTGTTGTCATTGAATATGACTATGTTTGTAAGACATTGTAAATGTATGATATTTGGGAGAAGAAATGGGATGTACTCTATGTTTGGGAGAAGAAAGAGGATGGACTCCATTGAATTAAGTTGGCCTGTGTGTTTAGGGTGAAAGTCCCAAAAATTGTATGTATATATGGGTGTCGGTTTCTGCGGACGAAATATTCGTAAAATGGCAAATGGAAGTGTTGTACGATGGTTGTGTTGGTTAGAAACACATTGAGTTGTACCCTTAATTTGGTTGTTTGAACAAATTGGTGAATGACTCATGAAATGAAATGAAATGGTGAATGACTCACGAATTAAGATAACATGAATTGAGATATAAAGCATGGCATGCCATGATTTTGTAAAAGAGTTATAAATGATCTTATCATGGGCATTGGATATGCATATCATACTGATAGTTTTGTTAAGATTCATATATTGTGTTAGATTGTTTCTACTGGACTTTGGCTCATCCTATTTGGGAAAAACCATTTTCAGGTGTTGAAGATATAACATAAATTGGGTGCATTGGCAACTATTGGCGCAGTTAGTAAAATTCATGACACATCAGTATTGTAAAATATTTATAATATTAAGAATGTCACTTAAAATACACAGAGGAAAAAAAAAAAAAAGCGGCACTTAGTTTTTTTTATTTGCTTCCTTAGATAGAAATACTATTAGTAAACATTGCTTTAATAATCATTTTTTCCAAGAAACATTACCAAATAAATTTGATAGAAAAAATACAATCTAATCATCATCAATAATAAATACTTCATGTGAATCTAATAAATACAATCCAATTTTTTTTCTTCCCAAACAATACAGAGATTGTCATAACCGAAACAAAATTTTTTTCCTCATCATGTGATTGAAATAGATTGTAAAAAAACATTTCTTAATAGTGCTTTCTAATTTGATTTTGTGTCATTTTTTTTTAGATTGGAACTCTTGAGGTATCACACCACGTATTTTATTACTCGGATAACATTACCAATATTCATTAATTAAGTCCATTTACAAATGATGAATAATTAAATATACATATTCCCTCTCGTTATACAACAATGACAATTACATACAAATAAAAGAAATGCCCTGAGGCTTACAATAAAAAAGAGGACACTACTCTTTACAAAAAAAATAGCACTCAGCTAAACAACAGATGAAGTAGTATAATCCCTCACTACATTACACTCATGAAATGGTAAAACCCATTGTTTGATCTTCAAATTCGAAAAGCATTCCCTATACACATGTACAGGCAGAGGGTCATCAACTACTAGCTCACCAAACAATCTCATATTAAAACATTAGAAGATATGCGGGTACCAAAATACTCATACATATACGTAAAATCATATCATGTCAAAACCATATGATCTTATTACATAATCTCTTAAATCCAATTTATTTAATTAACCACAACAAGTTAACTTAAATAAATAAACATGTTTTAATAACAACATGACATCCTTTTCAATTCATTCAATTATCTCATTATCAATTGAATCAAATAATTAAACAATTCATCAAATCCATTTTATACAGTCTTATGAGATGAATGCATATGCCATGTTATGCTCAAAATATTTTCCTCATCTTTTGAAAATCTTACGCACAATGCCAATTTGAAAACACATTAATCCAATAATTTCAATAAAATTCTAAGATGGTAAATACGACTCAGGTAATTCCTAGATTGGTGTCTGCAAGTAGACTATACAAGTACTACCAAATTGTCATTTTTATCGGTATTAACCGGAAGACTCGACACCTATCTGCGCGGGTTTCTGGTCTTTTACCATGGACACTCAGGCCAACTTAACCAATATCAAACTATACCCCCTAGTCGGACTTACCAACGTATTTACCCAAAACAATTCAAAATGATTTTTGTTTCACCAAAAACAATTCATTTATCAAAATAATAGTTTTCAAGTGCAATATGAAACCCATAATAACGATGAAATGGAATGGAAATGGAATGGAAAGGCAATATGTAACAATGCATTAGAATAGTTCCAATTTCAATTCCACCACACAATGCTTCATTGTGATCAAATTCCATATTTCTATCAATGTAATATCATAATACAATTCCAAGAGATAATCCAACAATATCCACATTCATATAGTCTCCACAAGTTAATCAACATTTCCAATTTAGTCATTTTAAGACAATTCTATAACATACTATATATCAAACTTCCAAAGTTCCAACATTTCTCATCCTTCCAAGAAATCCCTCATTAAATGTAACATGATAAATTTCCACCGATAGCCAAAATAGTTACCTCTAATGTATTAATTAAAAGATAACAACATGGATGTACAATCCAACATATAACCATAACTTGGAATCTCTCATGATTCCCAACATTTAGAAACAATCCATATTCCACATTTTTAAAGATAACTTTTCAAGACTTATATAACTTTCCGTTAAACTCAACATTTCAAAGGAGTAATTAATACTCGATATTCCAAAAGTTTCATAAGTGTTTTCTGAATCAAAATCCTAAATTTTGAAACCAAACAAAGTCTTTTCTCAATAATCCAACAATTCCCAAATCATTACTATTTATGATTTTTCATAAATTAGGGCTTTCTCACCTTCAAATATCCATGTGTAATTTTATATACAAAAATGCATTAAATAGCAAGATTATACGTAAACAACTACCAATTTAACCAAACTCTCAATTTACACTTCAAACATCTCATATATGAATTTGATGTTCAAAAACAACGTATTAGCATACACCAAATATTAAAACTATTGATCAATTTTCCAATTGTTTTGACTCACACAAAACCTTCAATTAATTTTTGTTTCACCTCAACCAATATAACCAATATGATTTTCACCAAATCCCATACTTATTAAATATTACCATTTCCATCCTACTATATCAAAAGTTATGGTATAATCTTAATAACACACTTTTAACCAAACTAATTTAATCCACTAAATTAGTAATTTTATTATATTAAAAAAATTTCATATTTATAATACCAAACCTAACTTCACATGCCTCATCCCTCAAATATAACTATATTTCAACATAACCATTTTTCATGCCAAGCTACTTAAAGAGGTAATATTTTTCCCAAATTCTCTACTAATAACAATTTCATAACCTTTTTAAAATTACTTAACCAACATGATATTTACATAAAAAATTATGAAATATGTCCAAGAGTAACATTTTCAAGGTTGTAAGTTCAAAAGTTCACATTTCACATTTTTCATTTTCACAAAAATGAACACAACTTAATCATCAATATATCACCTTCCATAAAATATCATGAATATAACACTTTTAAAATTTTTAATCCCAAAACAACTCTATAATCTCAACTTAACAATTTACATAATATTCCTCAATATCAATTTATTTTTCTCAAAAATAAATTCCAAAACTCATGGATGAGATAAATATTTCAACATTATTTTCTCAAAATAAATTATCTAACCATAATGTCACACCCCACATTTTATTACTCGGAATCCATTACCAAATTCAT
This sequence comes from Camellia sinensis, assembly GCF_055761805.1. NCBI lineage: Eukaryota > Viridiplantae > Streptophyta > Magnoliopsida > Ericales > Theaceae > Camellia > Camellia sinensis. The sequence goes on from NC_138972.1 coordinate 85,433,993, forward strand.
TAAGTTTATTCAATTTCAGAGACAACATGCGGAAACTCTTTACATCATTTGTAAGAATAGACAAAGATTCTCTCATCCAAAAATGCAACATGTACATAACTAAATAAATTGCCCGCAGGCTTACATCTTTAAAGTAAAAGAAAGGGTTTAACCCTTTTTACATCAATGGCATTCTACCCAAAAATAAAAGGCCTCGTGGCCAACACATAAAGAAGATCCTCGATCTTGAAACCCATCTCGACGTTCACCTGAAAAACGATTAGCAACGTGGGATGAACATAAAGTCCAGTTGGGATCTCAACATGATCCTAAACAATAGCAACTTACAGATAGCTATGATCATGAATGCTTCATACTGTATAAATAATGTCATGATTTATACAAAAATATACGTATAAAAGAACTTTTCTCAAAATCGTTCATTTCATTCAATAACATAAACAATTCACTTTTCTTTCTTCTTGTTACCTTTTTCCAAAAATTCATATGAGTATAACAAATTTCAGAAGAAAACAATTTCACTAAGCCCATTACGTTTTCTTTCACTTTCCAGACTCACACTTATTTGCCTTTTCAAAACATGTTCACAAGTATTCAGAGTCTTCACATTTTTCACAATCTCAACACAATACTTATGTTCGCTTCCAACACATTCATAACTATACAAGTATGCCTTTAATACAAAAGGAAAACAACAAGCCATCAATAACTATCTGCTTCAACAATTGAGGCAACACGGCCTTCTAAAACAATACCATCATAACCCATGATATACCCAGATACACTGAGACAATAATAATAAATAAATTCTACTCTACCTGCCTTAAGCACGGTAAGCCAATGATACACCTTTAGTCAATTTAGTCTTACTTCATTTCAAGTTAATTTATTTCATCTCAATTCATGAGCTAGTTCATTACATTTTAGACACTCAACTGAGGGTACAACTCAGGGGTTCTCAATCAACACAATTATTACACAAACACTTCAATCTTGCCATTTTATGGAATTCTCATCCGAGGGAACAGGCACCCATATATGCACAAGGTTTCAAGATTTGTCATTTTACGGAATTTTCATCTGAGAGAATCGGCACCCATATATATATATATATAAGATTTTGGGACTTTCACCCTGGACACTCTGGCCAACTTAATTATCAATTGAGTCCATCCCGTATCTCCTCCTTAACAATGGAGTACATCCCCTATCTCCTCCCAAACAAGATACATATGCAATGTATTAAAAGCATGTCATATACAATGACTACCAAAATTCACACATTCAACAATTTAATCAAACCGTCATATTCAATGACAACCAATGAAGGATTTATTTCAATTCTTCTAATCCACATGCAATTTCTACAACAGTCATAACTATCCTCCACCGATAGCTCAAAGCATATATTTCTAAACATGTATATACAGTCTCCAAAATAGATAAACTATCCATACTTTCATAGGCGAGAGATTACAAATATCCAATCCCACTATTTACACTCATATCTATCCATTTCTGCATCTAATACGAAAGGAAAACAAAAATTCAATTTCGCATGACTTACAGTCCAATAACAATGATAATATGTGAAGGTTCTGAGATCCAACCTCAAGTTCATTATTCGTTTGCAAAGGTGATGATTTCATTTTCTTTCAAAAGAACACATTTCTTTGTTTTCCAATCCACACAACTCCAACCATTTTTCTAAGAATTCTTTCTCATCATTTTACAAAATCAAAGCCAAATCTATCCTCTTTATTTTACAAAACCAATTCCATTGGTATCAAAACCATAACTCAAATCAAGTCCATGTGATTAGTCTAAAACAAAACCAACACCGTGGTTACTTCTCTTTTTATTTTCTTTTGATATAAACATAATCATACGACCCATATTAGCAAAATATGTGAGGGTTATTCAACTTCCTCCCTTTTAAAAATCCATTATATCAGTAACATTTAATTAGGGTTTTCCTCCCTTTCTACACAAACATAATAGATCATTTTCCCAAATAACCCAACAACAAACAACTTTACAACTCCAATCACAAATGTCAAACCCTAGATCCCCTTTTCATGGCTTTCAAGAAAATCCACAATGAATATGGTTTTATGCAATAAAAACTACCACATGTCTATCCATAAATGAAGAATTGGAAAGGAGCAAAGAAATCCCTATCTCTTGAAGCAAAGAGGAAACAACCCAAAAAATTACCGGCACAAAACCACGAACCACTCGGACCAAAAAGAAGCCCTTGACAAGATATACAATCTTTCTCAAAGGACCATGGTGAAAAGATCACTCTAGATGAGTAGATCTAGAGAGCTTAGAGCAAAAAGTGATTTTAGAGAAAAAGAGAATGTCTCACGGTTTGGAGAGGGAAGAAGAGAAGAAAAAGTAATGAAAAAGTTAAGTGAGGGACCTATTTATAGTGCTAGGTCAAAGTAAAAATAAGCCCCAAAGTCAACCCAAATGATCAAGTCAAAATTCCCAAAAAGTAGGGCCCAAGTCGGACTGAAAATCTAAAAAAAAAGTCGCAGCTGTCGTCCCTTACAGCAGATAGGGAAGGCAATTTGAACCCGGCCCGACGAGGACCTGACCCCCCGACCCCGATTAGAACGGGTTTTCCCCGAAAATTATCCCCATAGGGCCGGGGATGGTATTAAAAATTAAATCCCCGATAACTTTCGGGCCGGGGACGGTGATAAATTTTCCAACCCCGGCCCTGCCTTGAACAACCCCGAATAGCTATTATATTATATATCTTTATTATATATATGCCTCAAGTTGCTAACACTTGTCCCAGATCTTTTTGAAAAAGTTATACCTACCTTACCTATCTTTATTATTACCTATCTTTATTATATTATATAGCTTGTACCTATCTAACCAATCTTTATTATATTATACATCTCGAGCTCACAACCATCTCTCCTACTCTCTGGCTCTCTCATCTCAACTCCCTCTCAAGTAGCTCACTCTCTCTCAACTCTTTCGTTCTTCTCTCTCAACTCTCACTCTCATAGTGGCACAACGACACCACCACCACCACTGTTGGCCCTGACCCTCCCTCTCTCTCTTCTCCTCACCTCAATTTCTCTTTCTCTCTCTCCACTTCGTCTATCTCTATTCCGCATGGCCACCGCCACCGCCACCGCCACCACCACCGCCACGGAAGGTCCGTCTTTCTCTCACCACCACCGAACCCACCGCCATAGCCACCGTTGATGGAGGTGTACTCAGATCTATTATATATCTCTCTCTCTCTCTGATTTGATCATGATAGTATTGTATTGTTGTTGAAAACATTTTTTTTTTCAGATTAATGTTTATTTATTTATTTAAATCTGTTGATGATGATGAAACATACTGATATATCATATACATTGATTTGTTGTTCTTGAACAAAATTAAAAAAAAAAAATTAGGGGATTTTTCGGGGTCGGGGAAACCCGATCCCTATTAGGGGACGGGGACGGGAGGGTGATGGGTTCCCCCGCCGGGGATCGAGGACTGGGATTTTTTAACCTTCGGGGATCGGGGACGGGGAGTGCGGTCCCCGCCTCGGCCCGTTGCCATTCCTAACAGCAGAGGTGTCGACCCTTATGAAGAAAAGCTGGAACACTTATGTTTGACAGCATCACAGGCGTCGACCCTTACAGCAGAGGTGTTGACCCTTCAGGCAGAAAAGCAAAGAGTGCAGCAGGCAAGGTATTGACCCTTCCCAGATTTGAGTCGACACCAAAATGCAGTGAGCAATTTCAGAACAAGGGTCGACCCTTCCCAGACTGGTGTCGACCCTTGCGGCCAAATAAAAAGAGAAGGTGTTGATATCACCAAGACCGGTGTCGACCCCATAACATGATTTTCAAGTTTCCAAACAACTTTTCAACACGAACAAGCGTGAACGAGCAATCCCAACAAGATTAAATCAATTTGTACACCTCCAAAACTAAGGTACAACAACACCAAAGATTCTCAAAACATAATAAATGATTCAAATACACTTCCCAAAAGTTTTAAAAGGGTACAAGTGCTACACATAATATGAGATAGATACAATCCATACAATTTTTAAATTTTATTTTCGAATTTTTTTTACAAAATTAACAACACAAAATGATTTTCTTAAAATCAATCTCAATATGCCAACATTCTTAACATTTTAACATAATTTGCTTTTCCAAAAATTACCAAATAAAATCTGAATATATATATATATATATATGCAATACCTCTTAAAATGACATATTTTCTCAAAATAACCCTAACATATCTTTAATGTAATGATATGAAGAAAGTCCTTACCTCAAATATGAAACAAAGAAAATTTGAAAATATAAACGTCGCTTGATCATGAATCCGAGAACACCATTGCGAAGATCACGACGAGCTTTCCAATTTTCATTTACAAGGTTTTGGCAAAATCTCACTCTAAGGACTCCCATTTGAAGCTCAAAGCTTAAGCAAAAATGAAGAAAAGAGAAAAGAGAAAAGAGAAAAGAGAAAAGAGAAAAGGAGAGAGAGACGGACATAGAGAGAGAGAGAGGCAGAGGGTTCTGCTACCCCAAGCCAAACAAATGAAATGAAATGTAAAGGAAGAAGGAGTGATGGCAAGGACAAAAGGAGGGCAACCCACGTGGGTTGCCTTTCCAAGGCTCACACAAATCAATACCAAAAATTAATAAAAAATACATTATAAAATATCTTAAAATTTTATAATATAAATTATAAAATGATATAATTTTTCTCACTACAAAATATAACATTTTTTTGTACACCGCAAAATATAATATTTTGCTCACTACCAAAAATATACCTAATTTCATTCTTTATAAAATATATAATTTTTTCACTGCATGGTATACACCATAAAATCAATTATCAAATATTTATTATAATCCTATATAATAAATAATAACAACTCCCAAGGTGGTTACTACCAATCACATAATTAAAAAGGATCAAACAATTAAACATGAGTCACTAAACAAACTCAAATTAAATTAAATCTAAATCATGGGTCTCACCCATAAGTCAAACATGGTCCAATTATGTACCAAAATAGACCTAACAAATTTGTCTCAAATCATGGTCCAAGCGCCCAAAACTCAAATTTCAAATTCTGTTGTACACTAGACTGAACACCGATTAGTCCATGATTTTTCACAAAATAAATACTCATCAATAAATTCTGAAATTTTTACCCAATGTGCTAGACTCGCATGTGAACAACATATAAAAATTTCAAAATTTTTTGAAATCGAGAACTATTTAAAAAAATAAAAAATCGAACTATTTTTGCACAGAATTTACACAGCAGTCAAATCTGAAAATTTGCTCAATTAAATTATGCACTGACTATTTAAATTTTTTTTTTTTGGGTCATCACATGAGCAATTAAAAATGACTTTGAGAATTGGTTATTGTTGGAAAAATATATAAAAATTCCGCTTGATTAACAAATTGAGATAGATATGAGAAGATAAAAGCAGAATAAAAATAGAGAAAGAATTAAACCGAGACGCGGAAGTCAATTTGCTGTCCTTAAGAAACGATTTCACCCCACTTTGCGCAAATAGTTGCTGGCGGTTGTTTTTCAGGATATAATGGCGAGTCGTGATGGTGTGCACTCACTAAGTAAGATTTGAACTCGTCTTAGAAATAGCCCAAAAAAACCAAGAATTTATGTGGGAAAAACAAAGAAGAAGAGATAACTTTTTCTATATTACTAAACTACTTGTAATACGTATATATATAATTCCAAATTTGAAAGTAAGGTAAGAATAAATAAGGATTTGATCAAACAAATCCCTTGAATTATGAATTAGTCAAATCTTTTTAATTATGAAACGGCTAGTTAATTCCTTAATCATAGTTAATTGCAAAAGCAAATGAATTTTACAGAAAATCAATGACAGAAAAATATATATATATATATATATATTGTATTAGCTCACACGTGCACCCAGCTCAATCCAAGTCCAATCCACATGCGTGTATATATATATATATACTATCTTATCACCTGCGCTAAGCACGAGATTGGATTTTAAAAAATTATTTATGATTATGTCAAACATATTTTTAAGTTGTTAGTATAAAATATACGTAATTTTAAAAGAAAATGTTGACATTTCATAATTGAATTAATTTGAAATTCATTGAATAAATAAAATATATTATAACTAAATCTAAATTGTTGTGGGTCTTCTATTAGCATTCATGTATAGTCAACATAACAGTTAGTATTTTAATTGATGGACAACACATATATTATGTATTTATAAAATGTTATAAAGTAAAAATATTATACTTACATATTATATATATATATATATATTACCTTTTAAAAGGTATAGACATTCTTCAGACTAATCAATATTTAAGATAAAAGTATAGACATTTATTTTTTAACAGAAAAATAAAAAAGCACAAATGGCCCCGTGCATAATATGGGTGATATGGTAGTTAATATTTATATTGTCCAAGAGAAGGTTAAATAATCTATTACTTGATTAAATAAGTTTTTAAAAATGACAATTTAAATCAACCAATAGCATAAATTAAACTCATATCACAATATAAATAATTTATATCTATATTGTAGCTTTATGACATAAATTGGGTGCAATGGCAACTATGGACGCAGTTAGTAAAATACATGACACATCAGTATTGTAAAATAGAGAATGAATTGAACCGAGGCGCTATAGCGATTCCGGTTGTCCCTTTACTGTTCTGTTGTATTCCGGACTCGGTTCCGTGAAGTTGGTAGTGGTATCTATCTTGTTGCCGTCCTTTAATTCCACTTGATTGAGTTTTAGGATGTTTTGAGCAGAGTTGTTACAGGTTGGTTAGGCCTTGGTTTCAAATCCTTGTTGTCCAGTTTTTAGGAGATCCACTCGAGCGGGTATTCTTGTGCTCGAGCGAGGATTGCACACCTCCAGTATTTCATGTTCCTGCAAAACTTCTGTAGATGTGGTTTTTACGCTCGAGCGGGTTTGTTTGCGCTTGAGCGGTAGCGCTCGAGCGGGTTTGTTGGCGCTCGAGCGGGTAGTACCTTCTGGGTATAAGTTCTGGGAGGGGGAAATCTACGCTCGAGCGGACTGGTTTTCGCGCTCGAGCGGAAGTGCTTTATTCTTGTGTCTTGGCGCTCGAGCGGGCCTTATTGCGCTCGAGCGTGTCCAGATTTTGTTCTTGGAGCTCGAGCGTTGTGTTCTCCGCTCGAGCGGGTCATGCGTATATGAGTTATCCGCTGGGTGATTTTAAATCACTTTTTGCTTTTCTTTCTCTCTCTTACTTTTTCTAAAACCCATTTTTGAGAGCCCCTCTCTCTAGAAACTTCCTTCTCTCTAGGGTTTGATCTAGTTAGAGTGCCCTCATTCTCTTCGGCCTTTGTAAAAGTTGTGTTGATCGTCGAGGGCGTCGTTTTGATTCGAAAATCTTGGTCTTTGGAGCACTTTGGTTTTGGTCTCTTCTCCACCCGAGCTCTAATTTCGAGGTAGGGATATCCTACTCCTCTTTATGAGTTTTGTCTTTAAATTTTGGCATTTCGATATGTTGGGGGTTGTTGCATAATTTTGAGAGAGTTTGGGCCTTTGTGTAATTATACAAAAGTTGGGGTTTTAAATATATAAAACCTAGATGCATGTTTGGCATGGAAAAGCGAATTAATGTTGAAACATTAGTGATAATGGAACCTAAGGGTTGTAATGATAGTTATGGAAAATGCCCTAATTACATTGGTTAATTAATTCGTATAATTAATTATGAGAAATGAGAAATTGATTTGGGAATGTATGGAAATAAAGGGTGTAGTTGGATTATTTATCACTCACCTGGTTGAAATGTTGATTATATATCCATTGTTGCATTTATTTTTTGTATAGAAATAACTGCTTTGGGCTATCGGTGGAGGATAGTCTTGATTGTTGTAGACAATGCATGATGATTAGGTAAACTGAAACTAATCACTGGAATATGTCATTTGAGTATGACGGTTGAAAGAATACATTAAATTTATGTGTTGTGTGATGATGTGTATAACTATTGTTTATATGCATTGTGTTGTGTTGGAGGAGATAGGGGATGTACTCCACGGTTTAGGGGAAGATAGGGGATGGACCTCTAAACCGGATGTTGTTGGGAGAAGATAGGGGATGGACTCCATAGATAGAGGTCATATGCTTATCTAGTAATGTGTTGACAGAGCTCATATGCTTGTCTTTGGAAATGTGATAGTGCTCTTATGCATATCTCTGGAAGTGATGATACAGCTTGTATGCTTGTCTGTTGGTGTGTGATATAGCTAGTATGCTTATCTATTATGAAATGGGAAAGTGCTTAATATGAGTTACTGTCTCATATGAGTTGTTTGGCCAGGTTCTGAGCCATGGTTATAAATTGAGAATTGAAAAGAATTGGAAAATGGATTGTAACATGGACTGTATGTCATGAAACCGTAAAGTGTGATAAGGGAAAGTATCAGTGTTGGCCATCTATCAACTGCTAATCTTTTAGTCATTGTTCATTTATGGTTTAGTGTATTTCTACTGGGCTGTGGCTCACCCTATATGGGAATATCATTTTCAGGTACAGGTAGCATGCCACCTCCAAGGACGTAGCTTGGGAGGCTAGAGGCGGACAGACTTTTGTTGTTTAGTTTCTTTGATGTATTACGTGTATATTCAAGCCAAGGGCTTAATGTGTAAATGAGTTAGTACTCTTTTGTTGTAACCAAGTGTTAACTTGGAAAGCTGTAAGCCTTCAGGGCATTTGCTTTTGTCGTTAACATGTAATACTTTTGGTAATGGAACTCTGATGAATAGAAGAAAGTGAAGCTTTTATATATCAATGCATGTCTATATTGATGGGTTTAATGTTATTATTTCGAGGGCGTTACAACTTGGTATCAGAGCGTACCGGGTTCGAATACTTTGGGTACGTGGGAAGTGATTAGTATCACAATGGGTTTGTCTCGCTTGATAGAGAGTTAGGTGTAGTGTCATATGCTATGTGTTTAAATTGATAACATGCTTATGTGCTTATATGGGTATGGGATTTAATTTCTAGGATGTTGATTGTATCCTTGGGTTTCTGGGAGTCTTGTTGGATAGGCACTTGATCAATGCCGTTTCTAACTGGAACTCTAGTAATGCCTCGGGACTTACGTGGAGTGAATTACAGTTGTCCATGCATTAGGACGTGAGTGTTTAGTTTTGGCACATTTGTGAATGTGCTAACGTTCTGTATTACCTTTATTAGGATGTCAGGACGAGGAAGAGGTGCTAGGCGTGGTAGGCCTGCGAGGCAGGAAGTACCTTTACCGGATGATATTCCGGCAGTGCAGGAGGGAGTTGGCCAGGCCAATGTGGCCGAGCCAGCGGGTCAGCAGGCTATGAGTGCCTTGGCCCGAGAGATAACAGGAGCTTTGGGTATTCTCAGAGCAGGGAATTAGGTAGCTGAGGCAGGGCCTTCTTTCTTGAAGAGGGAGTTCTTCCGGTGTAATCCGGACGAGTTTGTTGGAGATCCGAAGGAACCACTGAAGGCTGACGAGTGGTTAGAACAAATGAGTAAGACGTTCGAGATGCTTGGCATCGAGGACGGAGCATTGAAAGTGACCTTGGCATCCTTCCAGCTGAAGGGAGATGCGGGTCAATGGTGGAAGTACGAGAAGGCTCGTGTTGGTGGTACATAGGAGGCGTTTGTGAATGCTTTCCAGGAGAGGTTCTTATCTGCAGTTGCTAGGGAGAAGCTGAGGGATCAGTTTAGCCGGCTTAAGCAGCAGGGTATGTCTGTGGCAGAGTTTGAGGCCACTTTCACTAGCTTGTCCAGGTTTGCACCTGAGTTGGTGGCGTCCGAAGAACGCCGTTGCTATGAGTTTGAGCGGAAGTTGAACCGGGGCCTCAAGTTGAGGGTTGGTGGGTTTTACATCCGAGAGTATAGACATTTGGTGGATGCTGCAGCTCATATGGAGCTTATGATGCAGGAAGAGGAGGAGGAGAAACATGTAGGCTCCAAGAGGGGCCAGGATGGTCAGGGTGATGGCAGGAGACAGAGGGGTTACAACCCTCATCAGTCTCAGGGTGGAGTTGCTAGATCGACCTTTCCGGTGCCGAGTGCAGGCTCGGGGAGAGGTAATCAGAGAGGTTTGACTTGCTACACTTGTGGCCAGCTGGGTCACAAGTCTTCGGTTTGCCCGCAGAAGGGCGGAGGTCAGAGAGCTGCTTCTTCTTCAGCTAGACCCCAGAGTCAGAGTTTGGGCAGGGGGCAGACCTTATCTTGCTATCAGTGTAGGCAGCCTGGGCATCTGAAAAGGTTTTGCCCACAGTTGAGTGCCACTTCAGGAGCGTCTGGTTCTAGACAGACGCAGGGATTTCAGCTAGCTCAATCTGTGCAGGCCTCGAGGGCCAATCCGGGGGCTTCGTCGTCCCAGTCAGTGCAGCAGTCTTTTGCTCCTAGAGGTGAGCAGGTGGATCAGGGGCCTACAGGGCGCGTGTATGCTGTTACCGCGCAGGATCTTGTACCGGCTCCATCAGTAGTGAGAGGTACCTTTTTGTTTTGCAACTCGGTTGCTAATGTGTTGATTGATACGGGTGCATCTCATTCTTTTGTATCTGCTGCATTTGCATTTGCATCTGTTTTGGAGTTGGAGTTAGCACAGTTAGCATCTCCTATATGTGTAGTGTCACCTCTTGGTGGTGAGTTGATCTTGAAACAAGGTGTTAGGGGTTGTGATATAGAGGTCGCCAACCATAGGCTTCCTTTTCCGTTTGTGGTCATGCCCATGAAAGGTTTTGATGTTATTTTGGGTATGGACTGGCTATCGTCATACCGGGCTGTTATCGATTGCTACCGCCAGAGGGTCACGTTATGTACCTTGCGTGGGGAGTGGTTCCATTTCTTGGGAGACCGGGTTGGTAGTGTTTTGCCATCGGGGTATGATTCGCGAGGACGAAGTGAGCTTAGTGGTCTACTTGCTAGCTTTGAGAGTGGTGAGTGTGGTGAGACCCAGCTTGTGTTACCGAGGGTGGTTCGTGAGTATTCGGATGTCTTTCCCGAAGACCTTGTTAGTTTGCCACCTCACCGAGAGATAGAGTTCTCTATTGATCTAGTGCCCGGCACGACGCCGATTTCTATGGCACCTTACCATTTTGCTCCAGCAGAGTTGGTTGAGTTGAAAGTTCAGTTCTAGGAATTGCTAGATAAGGGCTTTGTTCGCCCTAGTGTTTCACCGTGGGGAGCACCGGCCCTCTTTGCTAAAAAGAAAGATGGTGCCTTGAGATTGTGTATCGACTACCGAAAATTGAATCGGGTTACGATCAAGAATAAGTACCCTATGCCCCGTATAGATGATTTGTTTGACCAGTTGAAGGGTTCCCGCTATTTCTCTAAGATAGACTTGAGATTGGGTTACCACCAGTTGAGGGTCAGGGAGGAGGATATTCCGAAGACGGCATTCCGTACACGTATGGCCATTATGAGTTTCTGGTGATGCCATTTGGGCTTACCAACGCACCGGCAGTCTTTATGGACTTGATGAACCGGATTTTCAGGGAATTCTTGGATCGATTTGTAGTCGTTTTTGTGGACGACATTCTTATCTATTCGCCTTCTGAGGAGAAGCACGAGGAACACTTGAGAGTGGTGCTTGAGTTGCTTAGAGCCCACAGGCTGTATGCCAAGTTTGGAAAGTGTGAGTTCTGGCTAGGAGAAGTTAAGTTCTTAGGCCACGTGGTTTCCAGGGAAGGAGTGTCTGTTGATACATCCAAGGTAGAGGCAGTGGAAGATTGGGCACAGCCTAAATGTGTGTTTGAGATCCGCAGTTTTCTGGGATTAGCTGGATATTACCGTCGGTTTGTGAAAGATTTCTCCAGGCTAGCTTCGCCGTTGACTAGATTGACGCGGAAAGGGGTCAAGTTCGTATGGAGTGAGACTTGTGAAAAGTCGTTCCAAGAGTTGAAGGTTAGATTGACTACCGCTCCGGTTTTGATTATTCCGGAGAGAGGGTCGGGTTACGCGGTCTATTGTGATGCCTCACGAGAGGGTTTGGGTTGTGTGTTGATGCAAGAGGGGAAAGTGGTAGCTTAAGGCTCATGTCAGTTGAAAATACACGAGAAGAACTACCCTACACACGACCTAGAGCTAGTAGTAGTGATCTTTGCCTTGAAGACTTGGAGGCACTACCTTTATGGTGAGAGGTTCGAGGTGTTCTCGGACCACAAGAGTTTGAAGTATCTGTTTACACAGAGAGACTTGAATTTGAGGTAGAGGAGATGGATGGAGTTCATTGAGGACTATGATTTTGAGTTGCACTATCACCTGGGGAAGGCCAATGTTGTGGCCGATGCCCTTAGTAGGAAATCCATTAGTGATGTAGCTTGTATAGCCATCCGGGAATGGGAGATGTTGGGTGTACTTGGCGAGTTTGATTTGCATCTGGGCAAATCTGTTGAGGCTGCGGCCTTGTTTTCTGTTGTTGCGCAGCCTACACTTGTGACTCGAGTGTCAGAGGCACAGAGAGGTGACCTTGAGGTAGAATCTCTCTGAGAGAAGATCTCCAGTGGGAAGGCTGAGAAGGGTTTGGCGGTGTATCCCGACCTGAGTGTGAGATACCGAGACCGTCTGTGTGTGCCAGAGTCTTGCCGAAAGGAAGTACTCCGAGAGTTCCATCATTCACGCCTTGCGGTGCATCCGGGAGGCACTAAGATGTATCGAGATTTGGGTCGCCAGTTTTGGTGGCGAGGTATGAAGAGAGATGTGGCTGTTTTCGTATCGAAGTGCCTTACTTGCCAGCAAGTGAAGGCCGAGCATCAGAGGCCAGCAGGTTTGTTGCAACCCTTGCCTATTGCCGAGTGGAAGTGGGAGCATGTCACTATGGACTTCGTTGTAGGTCTTCCAAGGACTCAACGGGGTAGTGATGCTATTTGGGTGGTTGTAGACCGGTTGACTAAGTCGGCGCACTTCATTCCTATGCGCGTGAGAGATTCGGTAGACCATCTTGCCGACTTGTATATTCGGGACATAGTGAGATTGCACGGGGTCCCAGTGGCGATCGTCTCAGATAGAGATCCTCGTTTTACTGCTAGGTTGTGGCAGAGTTTGCAGAGTGCCATGGGTACTAAGTTGACCTTTAGTACGACTTATCACCCTCAGACTGACGGACAGTCCGAGCGTACTATTTAGATCCTTGAGGATATGCTTCGAGGTTGTGTCCTTGACTTTAGTGGGACATGGGAGAGGCACTTGCCCTTAGTGGAGTTTGCCTACAACAATAGCTTTCAGTCTAGTATCGGTATGGCACCGTTTGAGGCCTTGTATGGCCGACCGTGTAGGTCTTCAGTGTGTTGGGCCAAGGTGGGTGATGCACCTTTGTTGGGTCCGGAGTTAGTTAGGGAGACGACGGACAAAGTTGAGCTTATCCGTAGGAGGCTTGTTACAGCCCAGAGTCGCCAAAAGAGTTATGCCGACCGTAGGAGGAGGCCTTTGGCGTTCGAGGTAGGTGATCATGTCTTCTTGAAAATATCACATAGGCGAGGTTTGATAAGGTTTGGGAAGAGTGGGAAGTTATCCCCTCGATTTATTGGGCCTTTTGAGATCCTTGAGAGGATTGGCGAGTTTGCTTATCGTTTAGCGTTACCGCCACAGTTGTCCGGAGTTCACGACGTGTTTCATATAAGTATGCTTCGGAAGTATGAGCCGAATCCATCGCATGTGTTAGGTTGGACCGACTTAGAGGTAGATGAGGATGCCTCGTATGAGGAGAGACCGGTTCGGGTCTTGGATAGGCAGGATCAAGTCCTGCGTGGCCAGACCATCCCTTTGGTAAAGGTTTTGTGGAAACATCACGGAGTGGAGGAAGCCACTTGGGAACGTGAGTTGGAGGTCCGCGAGAAATATCCGGACTTGTTTATTGATGAGTAATCTTGTGTTTAGATTTTGTAATGTTGTTGGACTTAAGAGCTTTATATATGTCTTAAGTTGTAAAACATTGGTAATGTTTTGGTTTAATGGAATTATGTTGTAGAACTTACCTTGATATGGGAGTTGCTTATGATATTGCATATGTTGGCTATATTGTAGAATTGGAGTTGTATCATGTATATTGATTATGATATGAACTGTGAACCATGTATGTTGGAAATGGTTGGAAATGGAAGAAAATTGCATGTTGATAATGCACTTGTAATACATGTTGTGAAATGCCTCTTAAAAAGAGATGGAATTGACTGGTAATGGGTCGAAATGCTTAATATTATGTCGTAATATTGTTGAGAATGGAGAAAACCTGTTTTTGAAAAACTTGTGTTTAATTTTGGGGACGAAATTCTTTAAGGGGGGGAGGTTATAGCGATCCCGGTTGTCCCTTTACTGTTCTGTTGTATTCCGGACTCGGTTCCGTGAAGTTGGTAGTGGTATCTATCTTGTTACCGTCCTTTAATTCCACTCGATTGAGTTTTAGGATGTTTTGAGCAGAGTTGTTACAGGTTGGTTAGGCCTTGGTTTCAAATCCTTGTTGTCCAGTTTTTAGGCGATCCGCTCGAACGGGTATTCTTGCGCTCGAGCGGGGATTGCACATCTCCAGTATTTCGTGTTCCTGCAAAACTTCTGCAGATGTGGTTTTTACGCTCGAGCGGGTTTGTTTGCGCTCGAGTGGTAGCGCTCGAGCGGGTTTGTTGGCGCTCGAGCGGGTAGTACCTTCTGGGTATAAGTTCTGGGAGGGAGAAATCTACGCTCGAGCGGACTGGTTTTCGCGCTCGAGCGGAAGTGTGTTATTCTTGTGTCTTGGCGCTCGAGCGGGCCTTATTGCGCTCGAGCGTGTCCAGATTTTGTTCTTGGAGCTCGAGCGTTGTGTTCTCCGCTCGAGCGGGTCATGCATATATGAGTTATCCGCTGGGTGATTTTAAATCACTTTTTGCTTTTCTTTCTCTCTCTTACTTTTTCTAAAACTCATTTTTGAGAGCCCCTCTCTCTAGAAACTCCCTTCTCTCTAGGGTTTGATCTAGTTAGAGTGCCCTCCTTCTCTTCGGCCTTTGTAAAAGTTGTGCTGATCGTCGAGGGTGTCGTTTCGATCCGAAAATCTTGGTCTTTAGAGCACTTTGGTTTTGGTCTCTTCTCCATCCGAGCTCTAATTTCGAGGTAGGGATATCCTACTCCTCTTTATGAGTTTTGTCTTTAAATTTTGGCATTTCGATATGTTGGCGGTTGTTGCGTAATTTTGAGAGAGTTTGGGCCTTTGTGTAATTTTACAAAAGTTGGGGTTTTAAATATATAAAACCTAGATGCATGTTTGGCATGGAAAAGCGAAATTAATGTTGAAACATTAGTGATAATGGAACCTAAGGGTTGTAATGATAATTATGAAAAATGCCCTAATTACATTGGTTAATTAATTCGTATAATTAATTATGAGAAATGAGAAATTGATTTGGGAATGTATGGAAATAAAGGGTGTAGTTGGATTATTTATCACTCACCTGGTTGAAATGTTGATTATATATCCATTGTTGCATTTATTTTTTGTATAGAAATAACTGCTTTGGGCTATCGGTGGAGGATAGTCTTGATTGTTGTAGACAATGCATGATGATTAGGTAAACTGAAACTAATCACTGGAATATGTCATTTAAGTACGACGGTTGAAAGAATACATTAAATTTATGTGTTGTGTGATGATGTGTATAATTATTGTTTATATGCATTGTGTTGTGTTGGAGGAGATAGAGGATGTACTCCACGGTTTAGGGGAAGATAGGGGATGGACCTCTAAACCGGATGTTGTTGGGAGAAGATAGGGGATGGACTCCACAGATAGAGGTCATATGCTTATCTAGTAATGTGTTGACAGAGCTCATATGCTTGTCATTGGAAGTGTGATAGTGCTCTTATGCATATCTCTGGAAGTGATGATACAGCTTGTATGCTTGTCTGTTGGTGTGTGATATAGCTAGTATGCTTATCTATTATGAAATGGGAAAGTGCTTAATATGAGTTACTGTCTCATATGAGTTGTTTGGCCAGGTTCTGAGCCATGGTTATAAATTGAGAATTGAAAAGAATTGGAAAATGGATTGTAACATGGACTGTATGTCATGAAACCGTAAAGTGTGATAAGGGAAAGTATCAGTGTTGGCCATCTATCAACTGCTAATCTTTTAGTCATTGTTCATATATGGTTTAGTGTATTTCGACTGGGCTGTGGCTCACCCTATATGGGAATATCATTTTCAGGTACAGGTAGCATGCCACCTCCAAGGACGTAGCTTGGGAGGCTAGAGGCGGACAGACTTTTGTTGTTTAGTTTCTTTGATGTATTACGTGTATATTCAAGCCAAGGGCTTAATGTGTAAATGAGTTAGTACTCTTTTGTTGTAACCAAGTGTTAACTTGGAAAGCTGTAAGCCTTCAGGGCATTTGCTTTTGTCGTTAACATGTAATACTTTTGGTAATGGAACTCTGATGAATAGAAGAAAGTGAAGCTTTTATATATCAATGCATGTCTATATTGATGGGTTTAATGTTATTATTTCGAGGGTGTTACAGGCGCGAAAGAAAATCCGTTGTCCTTAAGAAACGATTTCGCCCCATTTGGTGCAAATAGTTGCTGGCGGTCGTTTTTCAGGACATAATGGCGAGTCTTGATGGTGTGCACTCACTAAGTAAGATTTGAACTCATCAAAGAAATAGCCCAAAAAAACCAAGAATTTATGTGGGAAAAACAAAGAAGAAGAGATAACTTTTTCTATATTACTAAACTACTTGTAATACGTATATATATAATTCCAAATCTGAAAGTAAGGTAAGAATAAATAAGGATTTGATCAAACAAATCCCTTGAATTATGAATCACTCAAACCGTTTGAATTATGAAACGACTAGTTAATTCCTGAATCATAGTTAATTGCAAAAGGAAATGAATCTTACAGAAAATCTATGAGAGGAAACATATATATATATATATATATATTGTATTAGCTCACACGCGCACCCAACTCAATCCAAGTCCAACCCGCATGCGTGTATATATATATATACTAACTTATCACCCGTGCTATGCACATGATTAGATTTAAAAAAATTATTTTTGATTATATCTAACATATTTTTAAATTGTTAATATAAAATATACGTAATTTTGAAAGAAAATGTTGACATTCCATAATTGAATTAATTTGAAATTCATTGAATAAATAAAATATATTATAACTAAATCTAAATTGTTGTGGGTCTTTTATTAGCATTCATATATTGTCAACATAAAAGTTAGTATTTTAATTGATGAACCACACATATATTATATATTTATAAAATGTTATAAAGCAAAAATATTATACTTACATATTATATGTATGTATATATATATATATATATATATATTTTACCTTTTAAAAGGTACAAACATTCTTCAGACTAATCTATATTTGAGATAAAAGTATAGACATTTATTTTTTAACAGAAAAATAAAAACACACAAATAATCCCGTGCATAATATGAGTGATATGGTGGTTAATATTTATATTGTGAAAGTGAAGGTTAAATAATCTATTACTTGATTGAATAAGTTTTTAAAAACGACAATTTAATTTTAGACAAACAAAATCAACCACTAGCATATATTAAACTCATATCAATATAAATAATTTATATCTATATTGTAGCTTTATGACATAAATTGGGTGCATTGGCAACTATTGACGCAGTTAGTAAAATTCATGACACATTAGTATTGTAAAATAGAGAATGAATTGAACCGAGGCGCGAAAGTCAATCCACTGTCCTTAAGAAATGATTTTGCCCCACTTGGTGCAAATAGTTGTTGGCGGTTGTTTTTTAGGATATAATGGCGAGTCCTGATGGTGTGCACTCACTAAGTAAGATTTGAACTCATCAAAGAAATAGCCCAAAAAAACCAAGAATTTATGTGGGAAAAAAAAGAAGAAGAGATAACTTTTTCTTTATTGCTAATACGTATATATATAATTCCAAATTTGAAAGCGAGGTAAGAATACATAAGGATTTCATCAAACAAATCCCTTGAATTATAAATCAGTCAAATCCTTTGAATTATGAAATGGCTAGTTAATTCCTTAATCATAGTTAATTGCAAAAGAAATGAATCTTACAAAAAATCAATGAGAGGAAAAACATATATTGTATTAGCTCACATGCGCGCCCAGCTCAATCCAAGTCCAACCCGCATGCGTGTATATATATATACTATCTTATCACCCGTGCTATGCACGAGATTAGATTTTAAAAAATTATTTATGGTTATGTCAAACATATTTTTAAATTGTTAGTATGAAATATACGTAATTTAGAAGATAATGTTGACATTTCATAATTGAATTAATTTGAAAGTCATTGAATAAACAAAATGTATTATAACTAAATCGAAATTGTTGTTGGTCTTCTATTAGCATTCATAGATTTTCAACATAATAGTTAGTATTTTAATTGACGAACAACACATATATTATGTATTTATAAAATATTACAAAGCAAAAATATTATACTTACATATTATTGTGGACGTCCCCGAACGCCCCGGCGAGGAACGAGTCCCTCCCCCGCGTTCCGTTCGATATTGGGCTCACTACAGCTCAGGACTCTAAAATTGTTACGGTTCTACGTCTGAACCAAAGAGTCCAAATCCGGCAAATCGTTTTGAGAAAACAGATTTTTTTGAAAGAAGTGCCAAACATGGACTGCTTTGCCAGATACAGAGTCGCCACCTAAATATTTTATTTTGGGGAAATTTAGGAAACCCTGACTCGTTTGCCTAAGGCCACGTGTCCGTCATCACCAAAGTTGCCTCGGCTCGGGAACTTGGGTACGATTGGGGAAGGTCACTTCGTGAGCACCCCCGCTCGCCCAATCAAAGATCGGCCTCTACTAACCATGATATCTATTTTTGAAAACATTATGTGTTCTTATTCCGGTTATTAGCCTAGATTTACTATGTGATGCGCATAGCATACAAGTATAGACTGGATCTCCTGAATTGGAACAAAACATTTCATGTTTGTTTGTTTGAAAATGGTTTGATGGTGCTACTCGCAAGTAGGCTAAGACGTGGATTTGCCACCCTTGGGTGGGCTTAGAAAACATGATTTTGCCACTATCTAGTGGGCTTAAAACAGACATTTGATGAATTGTTCCAATCCAAATAACCCAACTTTCACCCACAGGCATTCAGGCAGATATATCGCATAAGCACATAGCCTCATGGTAAGCATGCTATTCATGCAGTCACTCACACGCATGCAAGGATGCTAAAGCATAAAACTTACCGAGTACTCCAAGCCAAAACAGAAGCTAATTAGAAATCCATGCATGATCCTAACTATACAAAGATGCCTAATGCAACACATGCAAAAATGCAACTATAGCAGGCTCGGCTATTCTAAACATGGCATATGAAATGCTACAGCTAACACGTATTCAATTTGGAATTGAAAATACGATGCAGTTAGTATGATGCACCGAGCCCGGTGCATGCAAGACAGATGAATGAATGCAAACATACTATCATACTGTATGCTAATTGAAACATGCCCTAATCTAACCATCATAAGCGGGTAAATAAAAGGGAGAAAGACGTGGGGTTGGAAGACATACATCACACGCATGCACACTTATTACAACATTGCCCTCGCGCAGAGGGTCCGAAAGAATAATATACAGTCCCGAATAATTATAGCCCAAATAATTACAAAAATCCTAATTAATTACCAAATTAATGAAGAAAACAATAAACTGGCATGCAAGCAAGGGACTGCCTTGACTCTTCTTCAGATGATGGATGATGCATGTCCGGGTTGCCTTTGCATGAAAATTCACTGTGACGCCCCAATTAGCCTCTGTTTTGCAATATTTTTTTTGGAAAGCGTGCCAAACCCCGGAAGATTACTGATTCTTGATTTGCTGCAACAGAGAGCAGGAAATGGGCATGGCAATGTATTTTCACACATGTATGCGTGACTACTTTTTAGGGAGTGTAGTCCCCGATCCTCGTGCCACCAATCACGCATATCAATGCATGATGGCCGAGGAGTCAATTTGCATGACTCAATATGGAATGAATGCACATATAAACACAACAAAACCTAAACTCCATCATGGATAATCCGGAGTGTCGGTGACTGGGAATTGAGACACGTTCCGTCACTCGAAGTACGAAACGTCCCTCGTTTCCCGTGCTCGGGCTAACTCCTATCCCAAGCACAATGCGATATGCATGACATGCATGAATGCAACTAATATACAACCTAGCATGCACAGTGCTATGAGATGGCATACACGATGCACGAGATAACATGGCATACACAATGCGCTAACATACAACCTAGCATACGCAATGCTATGCAATGAAATGGCATACTCAATGCACAATGGACTTACACCAACATGAGTGGACCTCAGCTACACTCACATAAGAGGCCATACGATGAAAATGAGACAACTCGAGATGCGCGCACGCATACATGCAAACCGAGGATCGACCCTAAGGCACAAAATGCCACTCTAACAAGACATGGCAAGGCATGGAATATGGCATACAAGCATGCAAATTTCAGTACCGAAATACGATGCAAAACAGCCCCGAAACATGGAATGAACCCGAAACACGAAACTAGGCATATGCATTGGCCTATAGCTATACAAAACATGCATTATTTGAACATGAAATGTGAAGACAGATTCAAGGCAGACCCAAAAAAAGCATATTTACAGTTTTAGGTAAGGCCAAACAATGAACACAAATAGGGCTAAACTAGCATGCAAAAATGGCCCCGAAAGAGAGGTAATGAAGCAAGTGGAAGCTTCTAGCCCTAAATGGCTAAGATCCCTTCAACAAAGTTGAAGAGGGACTCAAAATGAATCACTTTAAAGTTTACAACCGAGCCCAAAACAGTGAATAAGTAAGCTTAAAATACCATGCAAAATAAGTCCTAAAAAGAGATTTAAACATAAAGTGTAAAAAGGGAGCCTCAAACAGCAAAATACCCTTGATCAAACATGAAGAGAGGGTCAAAATAAGGCCATTTACAGTTTGTACTAGAGTCCAAAAATGCAAACACAAGGGGGTAACAAATCATGCAAAAATAAGGCTAAAAGAGGGATATAAAGGCAAGTGGCAAATGGAAGCCTCGAACAGTGATGAGCCCTTCAAAAATGTTGAATAAGGGCTCAAAATAAGCCACTTTAAAGTTTATGACAGAGCTCAAAACAGTTTAAATATAGGCCTAAAATACTATGCAAGAGAGAGGCACACAAGAGGGGTAATGAAGCAAGTGGTATCTAGGGACCTTAAACATGGAAGGACCCTAAAACAAACATGAAGAAGACCTCAAAATAATGCTATTTTCAGTTAGGGTCAGAGTCCAAATATGCAAGCATGTATGGCTTAGAAAAGATACAAAGATAAGCTTAAAAGAGAGGAAATGTTGCTCACCCTTGAAGACCAAACTTTAGCAGCCTTTTGGCTTGAGAAAAGGTGCCTCCAAAGCTCTGAGAAGGCCCTCCAAGCTGCTGGAATGGAGTGGTGGTGTGGTGTTAGGTGGTGGTGTAGAAATGAGTGTAGGACTTGAGAGGTTTGAAGTTTGGAAGTGTAGAGGGAGAGGGATACAATATGGGAGCTCAAAGGAAAATTTTCTAACCCCTAAACCAGAGCTGGGAGGCTGGTTTTATAGGCAAAAGAGGGGGAGAAAAGGGGGGAAAAATGGGGGGGAAATGAATTCAAGTTTCCCCCCAAAAAGTTGCCCCCCCCGGATACAAAATCTGGGGGGAAAAGAGATGCATATTTGAAATGTAGCTGTAGCAAGGAGCAAGGCCGGCTGGTTAGCTAGGTTGCAGGTGGCCGGTCGGCTACTTCCCATGGCCGGTCGGCTAGGGGTCAAAAGGTCCAAGAACAATTGCTGGCCGGCCACCGCATATTGGTGGCCTCCCATGTGTGCTCAACACAATCATGTGGTCAAAAACTGGAGATAGTGAACCAGGAGAGAGAACAACCCACTTTTTAAAGGAGTTCAAAAGGTTCAAAAGCAATTACTGGCCGGCCACCAAATATTGGTGGCCTCCCAGATGTGTACATCACAAATATGGGGTTTAGGGTGCAAGAAAATGGCCCAAGGGTGGTCAACATTGGCTTTGAAGTGAGAAAAATCGGGTGACAGAGGGTGATGGAGGGATAAAGTTGGCTGACAGAACAATTACTGGCCTCCTATCCTTCTATGACCTTCCTAGCAATGAAACAGAGGTCCCTGCCAAAAACGAACCAAAATCGATGCAAAATGAAGGTTCGGGGGCCGAAATGCGCAGCCCGAGGCCCCGAAAACTGACTGTTGGGCACTGGAAGTGGTGTTCGACCACGAAGTTGGTTTCTCGAGCCACAGTGTCCCTCAAAAGGGAGCAAATAAGATGTATGCCAAAAACCCGAGTGAACGGAGGTGGTAAAGTGGTCCCGAACTGACGCACACGGCCAACGGCTCCGAAAAACCAGAAACCGGACTCTAAACGGGCAAAATGGCCTACGACCACGAAACGTAGCCTACGGCCACTGAGAGATGATCTACGAGACCTCTCCCTCCCTTCGGAAAGAGAAAACAGAGAAAATAGAGCCTGGTTCGCAAACCGAGGCAAAGCGAGAAAGAGTCCGGAAGTCCAGAGGCAAGGCTCGCGGCCAAGACTCTGAACGAGCACGATATGCAACATCACCAAGCGCTCAATCGGTGACGTCTGAGTCTTATGGTCGGTCAAAAATGGGGTGTCTACAATTATATATATATTTTTACCTTTTAAAAGGTACTGACATTCTTCTGACTAATCTATATTTGAGATAAAAGTATAGACATTTATTTTTTAACAGAAAAATAAAAACACACAAATAATCCCATGCATAATATGGGTGATATGGTGGTTAATATTTATATTGTGAAAGTGAAGGTTAAATAATCTATTACTTGATTGAATAATTTTTTAAAAACAACAATTTAATTGTAGACAAACAAAATCAACCAATAGCATAAATTAAACTCATATCACAATATAAATAATTTATATCTATATTGTAGCTTATGACATAAATTGGATGCATTGGCAACTATTGACACAGTTAGTAAAATTAATGACACATCAGTATTGTAAAATATTTATAATATTAAGAATGTCACTTAAAATTCACAAAGGGGAAAAAAAAAAAAACGACACTCAGTTTTTTTTATTTTTTATTTGCTTCCTTAATTAGAAATTCTATTAGTAAACATTGCCATAATAACCATTTTTTCCAAAAACATTACAAATAAATTTGATAGACAAAATACAATCTAATCATTATAAATAATGGATACTTTATGTGAATCTAACAAATACAATCTAATTTTTTTTTTCTCAAACAACACAGAGATTGTCATAACCAAAACAATTTTTTTTTTTCTTCTCATCATGTGATTGAAATAGATTGTAAATTTTTTTTTTAATAGTGCTCCCTAATTTGATTTTGTGTCATTTTTTTTAGATTGGAACTCTTGAGCCATTAAAAATGACTTTGAGAATTGGCTATTGTTGGAAAAATATATAAAAATTCTGCTTGATTAACAAAATGAGATAGATATGAGAAGATAAAAGCATAATAAAAATAGAGAAAGAATTGAACTGAGGCACGGAAGTTAATCTGCTGTCCTTGAGAAACGATTTCTCCCCACTTGGTGCAAATAGTTGCTGGTGGTCGTTTTTCAAGATACAATGGCGAGTCCTGATGGTGTGCACTCACTACGTAAGATTTGAACTCGTCTAAGAAATAGCCCCAAAAAACCAAGAATTAATGGGGGAAAAACAAAGGGGAAGAGATAAATTTTTCTACATTACTAAACTACTTGTAATACGTATATACATAATTCTAAATCTGAAAGTAAGGTAAGAATAAACAAGGATTTGATCAAACAAATCCCTTGAATTATGGATCAGTCAAATCCTTTGAATATGAAATGACTAGTTAATTCCTTAATCATAGTTAATTGCAAAAGGAAATGAATCTTATAGAAAATCAATGAGAGGAAAAATATATATTGTATTAGCTTACACGTGTGCCCAGCTCAATCCAATTCCAACCTGCACGCGTGTATATATATATATATATATGATCTTATCACCCTTGCTATGAATGAGATTAGATTTTAAAAAGTTATTTATGATTTTGTCAAATATATTTTTAAATTCTTAGTATAAAATAAATATAGCGATCCCGGTTGTCCCTTTACTGTTCTGTTGTATTCCGGACTCAGTTCCGTGGAGTTGGTAGTTGAAATGCCCTCAAAATAACTACATTAAACCCATCAAATAAATATGCATTGATATATAAAAGTCCCACAACCTTACATTCATCAGAGTTTCATTACAAAAGTATTACATGTTAACAACAAAAGCAAAATGCCCTACGGGCTTACAGCTTTCCAAGTTAACACTTGGTTACAACAAAAGAGTACTAACTCATTTACATATTTAGCCCTTGGCTTGAATTTACATGTAATACATCAAAAATAAAACGACAAAAGTATGTCCGCCTCTAGCCTCCCAATCTATGTCCTTGGAGGTGGCATGCTACCTGTACCTGAAAATGATATTCCCATATAGGGTGAGCCACAGCCCAGTAGAAATACACTAAACCAACCATGAACAATGACTAAAAGATTAGCAATTGATAGATGGCCAACACTGATACATTTACATAAATCACATATTTATGTCATACGACTTATGAGTCCAAGTTACTTTTCATTTTCCCTTTTTCAACGGATAAGCATATTAGCTCTATCATCATCTCAACAGATATGTATAAAAAAAACTATATCCCACATTCACAGATAAGCATATAAGCTATATCCACATTCTCAACAGATATGTATAACAACAATATCCCACATTCACAGATAAGCATATAAGCTATATCCACACTTCACAAAGATAAGCATAAGAGCTCTATCTTCACTTCTCTAGACAAGCATATGAGCTGTATCTACGGAGTTCATCCCCTATCTTCTCCCAACACTATCCGATTTAGAGGTACATCCTCCATCTTCCCCTAAACCGCGGAGTACATCCCCCATCTCCTCCTCTACACATAATGTATACAAACACATTGGTTCTATATACAATCACTCAATACATACAGTTAATGTATTCTAACAACCGTCAATTTTCATGACACATTTCATTGATTAGTTTCCGTTTGCCTAATCATCATGCATTGTCTACAACAATCACGACTATCCTCCACCGATAGCCCAAAGCAATTATTTCTAAACAGAAAATAAATGCACAAATGGATATTCAATCAACATTTCAATTCGGTGTGTGATAAACAATTCAACTACACCCTTTAACCCCATGCACTCCCAATCTCAACAATTCCATTTCATTTCCTCATTTCTCACAATTAATTATCTCAATTAATCAACAATGTAATTAGGTCATTTTCCATAATTACCATTTCAACCCTTAGGTCCCATTTTCATCAATGATTCAACATTTATTTCATTTCTCTATACCAAACATACTTCTAGGTTTATTATAAATAAAACCCCAACCTTTGTAAAATAACACAAAAGCCCCAAATCTTCACAAGATTACCAAACCAACCCCAACATCTCAAAATACCAAAATTTAAAGACAAAATCCATAGAGAGGAGTAGGATATCCCTACCTCAAATTCGGAGCCCCAAAGGAGAAGATGACAAAACCCAGCGTGCTCCAAATCCCGAAAATTTCAGATTAAAATGTAGCCCTCGACGATCAACAACTTTTTTGTAAAGGCCAAAGATGAGCAAATCACTCCTACTAGATCAAAACCTAGAGAGAAGGTAGAGTTCTAGAGTGAGAGGCTCAACAATGGTGGTTTTGGAAAAGTAGGAGAGAGAAGAGAAAGTGAAAAAGTGATTTGAAAAGTCAAAACACGGAACTTAAACCCAGTCGACCCGCTCGAGCGTCAAACACCCCGCTCGAGCGTCACTCACAGACTCCCGCTCGAGCGTCAACAGTCCCGCTCGAGCGGCGGATACACACTCCCAGAACTTTTACAGAACCAGGTCTCCGCTCGAGCTTCCAACTCCCTGCTCGAGCGGCACTCACACAACCCCGCTCGAGCGGCCAATACCACGCTCGAGCGTCCAACACTGCACAGGAAATACTGGATGGGTGCAATTCCCGCTCGAGCGCCAACACCCCCGCTTGAGCGGACAGGTCAAAATCTGGGCAACTAGTTTTGGTTTCTAAACTCAACCAACCTGTAACAAACCTGCCCAACACATCCTATAACTCAAATACAAAGTAAGAAAGGATGTAAACAAGATAATAATCAACTACTAACATCCACGGACACATGTCTGGATCACTGTTCAACAAGGGTAAACCCGGGATCGCTATAGTAGTTGTATCTATCTTGTTGTCATTCTTTAATTCCATTTGTTTGGGTTTTAGGATGTATTGGGCAAAGTTGTTACAGGTTGGTTAGGCTTTGGTTTCAATTCTTTGTTGCCCAGTTTTTAGGAGGTTCGCTCGAGCGGGTCTTCTTGCGCTTGAGCGAAGATTGCACGCTCCCAGTATTTTGGTGCTCTGCAGAACTTCTGCAGGCATGTTTTTCACACTCGAGCAGGTTTCTTTGCGCTCGAGCGGGTACTCTGGCGCTCAAGCGGGTAGTACTTTTTGGTGTAAGTTCTGGGAGGGAGAAATCTACGCTCGAGTGGACTGGTTTTCGCGCTCGAGCGAATGTACTTTGTTCTTGTGTCTTGGCGCTCGAGTGGGCCTTCTTGCGCTCGAGCGTACCTAGTTTTTTGTTCTTGAAGCTCGAGCGTTGTGTTCTTCGCTCGAGCGGGAATGTCGTATATCAGTTGGCAGCTGGGCGTTTTAAATTCACTTTTTACATTCTCTCTCTCTCTCTCACACTTTCTAAAAAGACATTTTGAGAGTTCCTCTCTCTAGAAACTCCCTTCTCTCTAGGGTTTGATCTAGTTAGAGTGTTTCCTTTTCCTTCGGCCTTTGTAAAAGTTGGGTTGATCGTCGAGGGCTACACATTGATCCGAGAATATTAAGTTTGGAGCACGTTGAGTTTCTTCACCTTCTTTCCTTGTGCTCCGAATTTGAGGTAGGGATTCCTACTCACTCTTATGGTCTTTGACATAGATTTTTGGTTGTTTTGATAAAGTGTTGAAGTTGGATAAATTTTGGGACTTAGGGTTTCAAAATGTTAAAAGAGGATTTGTTATTTTGAGTCTAAAATGTGTATTGTAGGTTCAAAATAATGATATCGTTATTGGTTGTTGATATTTAGACCATTGGGTCAATATTTGGAAATCGGGTGGAAAACCCTAATTTTGGGAAAATTGTGACTTTACGGAATTGAGTTGGAAATAATGAAATTGGTTCATTATATGGTTGAATAGTGGAGTTAGATTTATTAATTGCTCACTTTTGAAAACATTGATATTTTATCTGTTGGAGCTTTTATTATCTGTTTAGAAATAATTGCTTGGGCTACTGGTGGAGGGTAGTTTTGATTGTTGTAGACAATGCATGATGATTAGGCAAACTAAAATTAATCAATTGGATATGTCATGGAGTATGATGGTTGATAGAATACATTAACGTTATGTATTGATTGATTGTGTATATGACCTTTGTGTATATACATTGTGTGTGTGGGAGGAGATAGGGGATGTACTCCACGGTTTAGGGGAAGATAGGGGATGGACCTCTAAACCGGATGTTGTTTGGGAGGGATGGACTCCACTGATACAGCTCATATGCTTGTCAGATAATGTGTTGATATAGCTCATATGCTTATCTTTGGGAGTGTTGATACAGCTCATACGCTTATCTTTGGAAGTGTTGATATGGCTAATATGCATATCTGTTGAAACGTGGATACAACTTGTATGCTTATCTGTTGAGATGTTGATATAACTAGTATGTTTATCTTTTGTAAAAATGGGAAATGTTTAATAATGGGTCACTGTCTCATATAAGTGGTTGGCCAGGTTCTGAGCCGTTGATGTAAATTATGAAATTGATAAGAAATGGAAATTAAAATGAAACATGAACATAATGGTCATGAAATGGAAATGGGTTATGAATTGGTTTATGAAAATTGAACATTTATCAATTGCTAATGTCTTAGTCATTGCTCATACTGTGTTTAGCATATCTCTACTGGGCGTTAGCTCACCCTTTATAGGACATTATTTTCA
This sequence comes from Camellia sinensis, assembly GCF_055761805.1. NCBI lineage: Eukaryota > Viridiplantae > Streptophyta > Magnoliopsida > Ericales > Theaceae > Camellia > Camellia sinensis. The sequence goes on from NC_138972.1 coordinate 85,462,241, forward strand.
GGTACAGGTAGTATGCCACCTCCAAGGACATAGCTTGGATGATGATGAGAGTTGAAGACTCTTTTTTTTTGTTTATTTTGTTTGTATTACATGTATATCAAGCCAAGGGCTTATTTTGTATAGAGTTAGTACTTTTCTTTTGTGTAACCAGGTGTTGACTTGGAAAGCTGTAAGCCCATAGGGCATTTGCTTTTGTTGTTAACATGTAATACAGTTGTAAGAATTGCTCTGATGAATAGAAATGGTTGGTTTCTTTTATATCAATGCATGTCTAAAGTGATGGGTTTTATGTATTATTTTGAGGGCGTTACAATAAACGTAATTTTGAAAGAAAATGTTGACATTTCATAATTGAATTAATTTGAAATTCATTGAATAAATAAAATATATTATAACTAAATCTAAATTGTTGTGAGTCTTCTATTAGCATTCATATATTGTCAACATAATAGTTAGTATTTTAATTGATGAACAACACATATATTATGTATTTATAAAATGTTACAAAGCAAAAATATTATACTTACATATTATATATATATTTTTTACCTTTTAAAAGGTACAAACATTCTTCAGACTAATCTATATTTGAGATAAAAGTATAGACATTTATTTTTTAACAAAAAAATAAAAACACACAAAATAATCCTGTGCATAACAAGGGTGATATGGTGGATAATATTTATATTGTGAAAGTAAAGGTTAAATAATTTATTACTTGATCGAATAAGTTTTTAAAAACGACAATCTAATTGTAGACAAACAAAATCAACCAATAGCATAAATTAAACTCATATCACAATATAAATAATTTATATCTATATTGTAGCTTTATGACATAAATTGGGTGCATTGGCAACTATTGACGCAGTTAGTAAAATTCATGACACATCAGTATTGTAAAATATTTATAACATTAAGAATGACTTATGTTATCCCAGGTAGGTAACTTAAGAGGGGTGTGAATTGAGTTATTAAAAAATTTTACAATGTTAAAAAAATAATAAACACAATATTCAGAATTTTAACAAATAAAAAACAGAACAATAATTATCAATATAAAAGTAAGAGAGATAGGAAGAGAAAAACAAACACTGAGATTTATAGCGGTTTGGCACGCTAGACCTATGTCCACTCCCCGAGGAACCTCCTTGAGAATTCTTTACTAGCAAAATGAATCAATACACCACCAAGGCTTCACCAAGCTTGTGGATTTTGCACATGTCTTATTTTTATCTAATGAGCCTCACTCAACAATAAATTCTCCACTCTTACAAAATTCCTTCACAAAATGATAAACAAGGATAAGAGGTATTCAACCCTTTTTTACAATAATTCTTTCACAAAAAGTAAATATGAAAGTGTAAGAACAAAGACTATACTTAGATCTGAAAGTGAAAAAGAAGAAGGCAATACACTCAAAATTTTGGAGCACATAGATTTTCTCTTCAAGTTCTTGATTTTTCTTCACACGAAATACTTCTATTTATACCTGTAGCTCGGCTTTTTCGCGCCCCTTTTCGGAAGTTTGAAAAGAAGTCCTACAGTTCGGACTCTCGCGGTTCTGAATCTAATCTCATAAGTGCAATGTGAAATTGATAAACACCAAAGAGTTTAAATCCAACAAATCTCTTGGAAAATTGATTTTGAATCAAAAAATGCCAAAATTGGACTGCTTTGCCAGATACAAAGTCGCCACCTAAATATTTTATTTTGGAAAAATTTAGGAAACCCATGACTCATGCCAAAGGCCACGTGTTCGTCATCACCAAGATTGTCTCGGCTTGGGAACTTGGGTACGAGAGGGGAAGGTCATGAATTGAGCACCCCCGCTCTCCCGATCAAAGATCGGCCTTTACTAATTATGATATGATTTTTATCAACATTATATGCTCTTGTTCCGGTTTATGAGGCTAGCATTTACTATGTGATGCGCGCATACAAGGTATAGATCAGTTTGCCCGAATTGGAACAATTCAATTTCATGTTTGTTTTTTCGAAAAGGGTTTGATTTTGCCACTTGACAAAGTGGGCTTAAAGGTTTGTGAATTTGCCACTTAACAAAGTGGGCTTAAACGTACATTCGTTGAATCATTCTAATTCAAGTAACAAGCCTTCATCCACAAGCATTCAAATAGTTCAACAAGTAAGCACTTAGCCTCATGGCAAGCATGCTAGTCATGGCAATCACTGACATTCATGCAAGATGCTAAAGCGAGTAAAGACTCATCTAGTACTCCAAGCCAAAAACATATGAGTTAAAAAAATGCATGATTCCTAACTTATGCAATATGACTAATGCAACACACGCGATATGATATCTAAATAGGCTCAGCTACTAGTAGGTCATATGAATCAATTTGATAGCATGCGATCTAAGCACGTATTCAAAGAAGTATTAAATTAACAATGCAGTTGGAATGATGAACCAAGCTTCGGTGCATGTAATACGAATGGATGCAGACATGAAGTATACTAATTGAAACATGATGTCCCTAATCTAACCATCAAAAGCGGATAACTAAAAGGGAGAAAGACGTGGGGTTAGAAGACATACACATTATTACATCACATTCTCACGAAGGAGAGTCCTAATGAATAAACTAAGCTAACTAGCTAACTAAGCTAAGCTAATTAAGCTAATTATTACAAACCGAATAAATAGCTAAATTACTTTACTAATTGTTACAACACTTCAATTAATTAACTAGTTAACTAACTGACTAAAGCATTATAACACAATTGCAATTAATAACTAAGCTAAGCAATTAACTACTCTGCCCCGGGAAATGGGAGATGTGCACACGCATGCTCAGATTCCATCCGAAAAGACCACCGTTTAGCTCCCAAATGCCTCCGTTTGCATAGTTGAACATTTCCAGAACAATCTTGCTCCACCTTACCAACACTCTGCTGAGATTTGCATCAGTGGCCAGCCGGCCACTGGTAAAGATTGTTGTCCATGAAAGTGGCCTGCCGGCTATCAAAGGTGGTTTGCTGGCCACCTGCTGGCCACTGATGCATAGGTTCATCTTGCTGCGACAGAGGACAAATAGAGCATATACAGGGTATTTCAAGGGTTTGTTTGCACAATTTACCCCTTCTTTTCATGGGAAAATCAAAAAAGGAGCAAGCTTTGGTTCACAAACCATCAATGGATGCAATTTCATTGCATGCTGGCTTGTGAAACCAAGTGTGCAACTTCAATAAATGCAACACAAGACCCAAAACTCCTCCTTTTCATGAAAGATCAAGGGAAGAAGTTGACCTTAGAGACTTGGCTCATTTCAACACTAGCAAGTATGAAATGGTCCAAGCTCCATGTGTTCAATTAACGTCCAATTGAACACACCAAGTTATTATCTTGCTCACTTTTGGTTCCAAGTTTTAGTTACTCATTTTAATTTACCAACCATTCTTTAATTCAATTAAGTCCAAACGTGAATTATAGTCCTCTAATAGAAAGAGGGTTCAAAACACAAGTTGCTTTAGGTATGAAAGAAGCATCATACCGTTGGTAATGAACCCCCTAAGGGATTAAACCATTAAGTATAAAACCTCAATTTCATAATTGGGCAAACAAATGACTTGAAACCGCTTTCAAAGTAAAGTAAAACGTCAAGAATGGATGGAGGTTGTAGAGATTATTAGTGCTGAAATGAAGTATGAAAAGCCCATAATAAGTGCTATCAACTCAAATAAGTGATGTCTAAGACCTAAAACATCAAGCTTATGAGGGCTATTACACTAGAAGCATGCAAAACAAGACTTAAATGACTTAATCAACCCAAAATAGAGTTAAAATAGTCCAAATTAGAGGTTAAAACATGCTGGAATTAAGCTACAAATGGCTAAAAAAATAAGTTAACACATGGCATAAACTAGGCTAGCAAACAAGACACAAGGAGGGGGGGATAACCCCTCCAAATTTGGACTTCAAAACATGATTTTAGCCATTGAAATAACTCTGAAATTCAATGGTAAAAAGCTTAAAAAAAGATAGTTTGAAAGTGGGAAACAAAGGTGGAAAAGCCTTACAAGCAAGGTACAAAGGAAGGTGAATCACCCCCTACCTTTAAATGGCCTATAACCACCAATTTTAGCCCATAAAAATAGAGTTTTTATAGCCCAAAAACAACCCAAAATCAGTGGAAAAAAGATAGAAAAACAAGTATGCAAAGCAAGGTAAAAGACAAGTATTATACCCCTTGAAGCAAAGATCAACTTTAGACAACAATTCAAGCCAAAACCAACTTCAAGAGCTCCAAGAAGGCCTCGAGGAACCTCAGCTCAAAGACAATCAACTTTGGTTAAGGGTGTATAGGCAAAAGTGTAGGAATTGTAGGCAAAAGTGTAGAGAATTGTAGAGAGAGAGAAAAATTTTGAGTTCAAAATTTTCTAACCTTGCTACAAGAGAGAGGGGGTCTCTATATATAGAAAACATGAAATTCTCTCAAGGAGATCCAGCCCTACACGTGTGTGAAGATGGGTGCATCTGTGCAAACAGCTGGCACAACTAGCATAAAATATCTGCAAAACACACTGGTGGCCGGCAAGCCACATCAGTGGCCAGCAGCCCAAAAGTGATGGCCGACAGCCTCTAGGAATGGCCAGTAGGCCAGAGGTTGCAGGCTGGAAAGACCAAGGCATGGTCCAAAAATGAGACAAAAGTGGTGTAGGATTTGAAAGGCTCAAAGTTATGGCATTCCGCTGAGGACTTCAAGCACTTGGTGAGCAAACAGACTCATCATCGGATGTGCATGCGAGGACGTCCAAGTCATAAGGACCGTCAAAAATGGGGTGTTTACAATACCCAAAAAACATACCCATTGGAGAGGCAAACGCTCCTCTGACAAATCACGAGGCATCTATTTGTTTTCAACTTTTCATCATGTGGCACCCTTTCCTTTTGTCAAACATTGTGGCTGAAAGTTGAACAAAACTTACTAACATGTGGGTTTTGACTAATATATGTTGTGTGTATATATATATATAAAGAAATGAGGTAAAAAAAAATATGCCTGCAAAGTTCACATTAATTTATATAAAGATGTAGCTACAACATTTCAATTTCAAACTTCAACATGTGAAATATACTGTAATTTTGCAACAATTTCTTTTTATATTATATCAAATGTGTGTATATATGTATATATACCCCTTCTAAAAATTTTGTAATTGTTGAAGAAATTATAAATACACTCAAATAAAAATAATCAATCATCCCATGTGAGTATATTAAAAGGAAACAATTCAACAATATCATATTTGTCAAAATAATACAACCAATTAATCAATTTTATTAAAATAATACAATTAATCAATTTTGAATTTGTCAAAAAGTGAATAGTGACCAGCCAACCGATCAATCAATTTTGTCAAAAAGTGAATAGTGATATTTTAAAAATATTTCCATTTAAATAATATTTATGACAAATATATTATACAACCTATATTTTAAACAAATAATATTTTGTGCCAAATAATATAGAATATGTATATTAAAGAATCTAAAATTTTCAAATAATATTTTAGACATCATCAAAATTAAACAACATGATTAACAATCTCCATGTTTTTGATGATGGCAATATTTGTATGGATTTGACACAAAATAAAAATCAACAAAATTATTTGATAATTTCCAAATTCACATTTTAAAATTAAAACTGATAATTTTCTCTTTCTTTGACACCATCAAAATAAAATATAGAGATAGGAAGGTTTTAGAGAGAAAAAAAATTGCAGTGATCAAAACAAAAATCAGACAAACACATTTGCAAAAATAATCTGAGATGCAAAAAATAAAATAAAATAATGGTTCTTATGTCTTGTCGTGATCATTGTGGGGATTTTGGAGCATCTCCTGAAAAAATGGTGCATCGGTGCCCCAAATGTTGACAAATAAAAGATTTGATTAGATATATTTCGAGTATTGGATTGGAGGAGTGTATAAAAAGTGACAGATGATAGGCAGCGATATGAAATCATCAAGGGTTGTAAGTGAAAAAAATTTGTTTTATCTTCTTGTGTAATCATGTCATTTCTTACCTTAGCCATCAATGGTTCTAACATGCATGAGGTGCCTGTAATGCAGACAAATGAGAGGTTACCAATGGTGCAGTCGCATGCTATTCTGGTAACTGAGAGTCCTAGTGTTTTTGGTAATTGGAATGATATCGATGCTATTAGTACACTATGGCTCTTAGTACACAGGCAATGACTGTGGTTTCCAATATGGCTCGACGACTACAAGCAAGAATATAAAAAAAATCAGCAATGGAAAGATGAGGTGTGCTTGTTAAAACAAAAATTAGCTAATATTCGTCAAGAGAAGAGAGAGCTAGAAAGGAAAAATTTGCAGTTAGAGAATGCGGTGCAATATTATGCAACGATTATAATGCCAAGACTCACAGATGTCGAAAATAGAGAGAGGCATGTAAAGGAGGCTCATGAAAAGTTGTTGAGAGAAGTGAAACGCAAAAAATTTGTGAAGCCTTCTCAACCCGTACATGTAATCGATCAGTAGTTTCTCCTTCTAAAATAAAAATTGCAAGCATTTCTCTCTGAAAAATTATCTGTCTTTTCTATATGTAAAAAAATTACAGATAAGGAGAAAAAAAAATTAGTTGATAATGATATATACTCTCCCTAAAATTATGCATAGAATATACAAATGCCCTCTTAAGATTATTCGTATTTTTATTTTTTATTTTATTGATTTAATCTTAAAAGATTACATAATACGAGTCTCCCCCTAAATTAATGTACAAAAGAAAATTAAAAAAATTGTAAGAAAATGATTACCAATTTATAAAACCAAGGGCCATTAAGATCTGGCCATAAACAACTACACCAAGTGCACTAGCATAAAAAGAGAAAATACAAATAAAAATAATTTCTTCATACCAGGTAAAAGCAATTGTTATTAAAGACAAGGGAGTTTGTTCCACATACAACCATATAAGAGATATAACAAAGTGCAAAAATAATTTTAACATATTGATAGGGGAAAAGATGTTGGCGGATGTAAAATTCGTCAACGACGATGAAGATCGGTGACAATGGTGAAAGACGGTGATGATGATGTAGATCTGCCTCGATGAAGAGAATCGAAAAGAACGGTGTAGATCGGAGATAGATCTTGGTAGATCGGTGATGGATTTATGTAGATTTGGAATGGATTTTGGTTAGATCGGTGAGGAATTTGGGTTGATGATGATGGTGATGAATGGAAATGATGGAGAAGATTGGGGATGAATTTTGTGTAAATCTGCGGTGGTTTTGTGTAGATCGGATGCGGATGTATGTAGATCGAAGATATTTATGATGAAGTTTATGGATGATGTTGTGGATGGTGGAGCTGCTGGTGCACGATGGTGAGGATGAAAATGGTGTCTGAGGATGAAAGAAAGAAAGAGAGAGCAAGAGAGAGAGAGAGAGAGAGAGAGAGAGAGAGAGAGAGAGTGAATATATAAAATATATATCTTTTAATTTTATTTATTTATTTATTTAAGTAAAAAAAATAAACATCATATATGAGTATTCATTATGCCAAGTTCAGTTCTAATATAACAAAATTGTTCTTCATTATGAGGTTTGGTAAATATGTCAGCTAATTGATGATTTGTAGGCACAAATTTGAGTTTAATGTCACATTTGAATACATGATCTTTTAGAAAATGATGCCTTATTTCAATGTGTTTAGTGCGTGAATGCTGAATAGGATTTTTTGAAAGGTTAATGGTACTTGTGTTGTCACATTTTATAAGAATATGATCATAGTGAAGTCCAAAATCTTGAAGTTGTTGTTTCATCCAAATCAATTGTGTACAACACCCAGCGACGACAATGTATTCTGCTTCAGCAGTTGACAGAGCCACTGAATTTTATTTTTTGCAAAACCAAGAAGTGAGTGAGTGTCCAAGAAAGTAACAAGTACCACTTGTGCTTTTTTGATCAAGTCTACATCCCGCAAATTTGGCATCCGAGTAACCAAAAAGTTCAAAGGTACTTTCCTTAGGATACCATAGTCCCAAATTTGTAGTGCCAACAAGATATTTGAAAATACGTTTGACTGCGGTGATGTGTGACTTTTTAGGTGTGGATTGAAAACGTGTACACATACAAACACTAAAAATTATATCGGGTCTACTAGCAATAAGATAAAGTAAGGAACCGATCATACCTCGATATTTCTTTTCATCTACTGGTTTACCTTGCTCATATTTGTCAATTTTTATTGATGTGCTCATTGGAGTTGCTGTAGGCATTGATGATTCTATTTCAAACCTTTTAAGTAGATCCTTGACAGATCTTGTTTGATTTAAATGGATCACATCCTTGGTTTGTTTAATTTGTAGACCGAGGAAGTAATTTAACTCCCCCATCATACTCATTTTAAATTCACCCTGCATATATTTAGCAAACTGTTTGTACACATTTTCATTAGTAGCACCGAAAATGATATCATCAACATAAATTTGAACAATTAGCCTATCCTCCTTTTTGGTTTTTATAAAAAGAGTTGTATCAATTTTTCCTCTAGAAAAACCTTTGTTAAGTAGGAAATTACTCAATCTTTCATATCATGCTCTAGGAGCTTGTTTTAAGCCATATAAGCTTTTGAAAGTTTGAAAACATGATCCGGGTATTTATGATTTTCAAAACCGAGAGATTGTTCAACATAAACTTCCTATTTAAAAAAGTACTTTTAACATCCATTTGATATAATTTAAAATCTTTAAAACATGCAAAAGCAAGTAACATTCTAATAGCTTCAAGTCTAGCAACTGGTGCAAAAGTTTCATCAAAATCAATGTCCTCTTCTTGATTATAACCTTGAGCTACTAATCTAGCTTTATTTCTAGTAACAATTCTAGATTCATCAATTTTATTTCGAAAAACTTATTTTGTAGAAATAACGGGATGATCCTTAGGTCGAGGGGTTAAAAACCAAACTTTATTCCTTTCAAATTGATTTAATTCTTCTTACATTGCTAAAATCTAGTTTTCATCATTTTCAGCTTCTAAAAACGATTTTGGTTCAATTTTTGAAACAAATGCTAAGTTATCACAAACATTTTTAATCAAGGAACTAGTTTTTATACCTTTCGCCGTATCATCTATGATAAGGTATTTGGGGTGGCCATAAGCATACTTCCATTCTTTTGGTAGATTTGAGTTGTTTTCTGGAAGAGTATATATTTCTTGAAGTTTCTCCATTGTCATTTCTTCTTCATGTTTGCGTAATGGATTTTCTTCATTTTCTTTTATGCAAATGCTCTCCATGCTTGGTTGATTTTTTGCAATATCATTACTTACAAGATTCTTGGAAATAATGTTGTTAGATTCATCAAAAACAACATGCACAGATTCTTCAACAAGTACAATTCTTTTATTGAATACTCTATAAGCTTTACTGGAAATTGAATAACCAAGAAATATAGTTTTATCTGATTTAGTATGAAATTTTCCTAAGTTATCTTTATTGTTATTCAATACAAAGCATTTACAACCAAATGCACGCAAGTGACTTATATTAGATTTTCTACCTTTCTAAATTTCATAAGGGTTTTTCTTAAGAATAGGTCTAATTATAGTTGGATTTACAACATAGCATGCAGTGTTAACGGCTTCTGCCCAAAAATATTTAGGCAAATTATTTTCACAAAGCACAGTACGGGCCATTTCGTCAAGAGTTTTATTTTTTTCTTTCAACCACACCATTTTGTTGAGGAGTTCTTGGGGCAGAAAAATTATGATCAATTCCAAATTCATCACAAAACATAACAAAATCATCATTTTCAAATTCTCTATCATGATCACTTCCAATACTACAAATATTAAGATTTTTTTCATTTTGAATTTTTTTACAAAGTCTTGAGAAATTATGAAAAGCTTCATTTTTGTGTGCTAAAAATAATATCCCTGTATATCTAGTATAATCATTAACACAAACAAGAGCATATGATTTTCCTCCTAAACTTAATGTTCTAGATGATCCGAATAAATCAATATGCAAGAGTTGAAGAGGTTTAGTAGTTGAAATGATATTTTTGGATTTAAAAGAAATTCTAGTTTGTTTTCCAAATTGACATGCATCACAAAGTTTGTCTTTTTCAAAAATAATTTTTGGTAAACCAATGACTAACTGATTTTTTGAAAGTTTGGAAATTAAATCAAAATGAGCATGTCCTAATTTTCTATGCCAAAGCCAACCATTATCATTTATAGCAGATAAACATTTAATATTAAAATGAGTAGACAAATCATGCAAATCAAACACATATACATTCTTATGTCTATAACCTACAAATAAAATTTTGTTTTCTAGAGTGTTTTTAATACTGTAATGAGTTTTCTCAAAAATAACTCTATAACCTTTATCACATAATTGACTAATGCTAAGCAAGATATGTTTTAAACCTTCAACAAGTAACACATTTTCAATAATAGGAGAAAGATTTTTACCAATACTGTCTATACCAATGATTTTACCCTTGCTATTCTCGCCGAAAGTCATATATCCACCATCTTTTGGTTGGAGTGTGGCGAACATAGCTTTATTTTCGGTCATGTGCCTCGAATATGTAGTGTCGAGATACCATCTATCGTTACTGGATTTTGTCTTGAAACATACTTATAAAAATTTGATTTTTCTTGTCACGCCCCACTTTTTATTACTCGGAGTCATTACCAAATTCTTTAACTTAATTCAATTTCAAAGATAACATGCGGAAATAAACTCATACATTCAATCCGTAGAAGTGATTAACAATACTCTCATTCGTATGCAAAGTAAATATTACATGAACTAACTTAATAAATTGCCCTTGGGCTTACATCATTAAAAGTACAAGAAGAAGGGTGTAACCCTTTACAACAATGGCATTCCGCCAACATAACAGAGGCCCCGTGGCCAACAAATAAGAAGATCCAAATCTTGTAGCACACCCTGCTAAACACCTGAAAAAAAATTCAACAACGTGGGATGAACATATAGTCCAGTAGGGAACTCAACATGCTCCTTAACAATAACAACATTACAGATAGCTATGATCATGAACATCCATTCTCATACTAGAATAATAATGTGACAGTTTATACAAAATATATATATGAATATATATATGAACTTTTCTTGAAAACAATCATTTAGTTCACCGCTATAAGCGATTTATCCTTCCTTTTTCCTTTCATTAACCCCCGTTCCCAATCTTTTATAACATAAACAACTATTTAGAAAAAATAGATTCACTAAGCCCATTACTCTTCCATTTGCCACACATACAACAGATGTGCCTTTTCAAAACATATTTGGCATTTCAATGCAATTCCCATTATATCATAATTATCCATACACACCTCTATAAAAGATAACAACTCAACTACATACATAAAATCAATCAATGAGTCAACTCGTCCCTCCAACACTGTAACAAATACAATCCACAATGTTTCTAGATACACCGAAACAATAACAAAACAACAATGCACTACTAACTATATGCGTAGTAAGCCAAAGATACACTTCTCACAACAATCTACCAGTTTACCAGGCGCTAGCTGGAAGGGTATGGTACCTTAGATTATCAGCGCGTCAGTTCTCCAGGCGCTAGCTGGAAGGGTATGATACCTCTGATTATAAGCGCTGAACACATAAGTGTGTGGAGTCCATCCCCTATCTTCTCACACACACTGGAGTACAACCCCTCTCTTCTCCCCAACCGGTATACAAATATAATGTAATTCAGCATTTCATTACATATGATGTTCAATCAACAATGGTGTAATACATACACAACAATTCAACACAACCTTATCATCCTCCACCGATGACCAAAATATCCATATGCATGCATATTATACATCTATTAACAGACCCAACTAACATGAGAGTACAAAACTCAGCAACAACATGAACATGGTAGTTAAAGCTATACCCCACACAAGTGTGTTCAACACTCAAGATACAACATTACAATTCTCTTATACTTGTTTCAAAATACCTTTCCCATTTCACAAAATGAATTCCACTTCCTTTGTTTTCACAAAAATCATTCCTATGGACAAAAGCCATACTTCATTTAAATTCACTACATTCTTTTCAAAGCCATTTCAAACTAATTATGCACATTAAGTCATAAACAATAAATTAGGGTCTTTCCTTCCTCTTTCTCAATATTGACCAAAAAGGCCCAATTAACATCAACAAACAACAATAACCACAATTAAGACTCAAAATACCTAAGTATTTGCCCAAAGATCTAAACCCCTCAATTAATCTATTAAATCAAATAAGAAAATTTAGGGTTCCCTCTCCTTTCAACAACCACATGCTAATTAACACTCCAATTAGCCCAAACCAGAACTAATGATAATAAACCCAAATTCAACAACCAACCCAAGGTTCAGTCCCATGATTTTCACAAATCCAACATGATACAATTTTTATGCAATACAAAAACTACCACATGTCTATCTATAGATGAAGTATTGAAAAGAAACAAGGAGAATCCCTACCTCAAAAGAGAACTCAAAAAGAGATGATGACCCGAAATCCAAGTGCTCCAAATCCACTATTTTTCAGATTAGAATGAAGCCCAAGCCGCCCTCTATCTTACTTACAAAGAACTTAAGATGGATTCACACTAGAAGTAGATGAAAACCTAGAAAGAAGATGAGTTTAGAAAGAGAGAAGACGGACCTAGGGTTTGGAAACTAGAAGAGGATGAAAAGACTGATCAAAACCCGCTGCTGCCTATTTAAACTGGACAGGCTCGCTCGAGCGAAGACTTGGTCGCTCGAGCGACCAGACACAGGAAATACTCGCTCGAGCGAGGAAACGCTCGCTCGAGCTAAGAAACACTGCTCTCAGGTCTAAACTAGACGCAAATGCTCGCTCGAGCGAAGAAACCCTGGCTCGAGCCACCAGACACAAAACTCAACCCTCGCTCGAGCGACCAAACTCTCGCTCGAGCGACCAATCCAAATTCTGGACAATAACACCTGGTTTCCAAACCCAACCAATCTAAAACAAACCTGCCCAACACATCCGATAACTCAAAAAGAGAAAATAAAGGATGACAACCACAATTATACATTGAGAGAATCCAGGGAACCTAAGTCCGGATACAACAACCAAAAGGAGAAAGACCGGGGTCGCTATATTTCTATTGGTACCCATATTTTCTTCGGTCCATAAAAGTTAGAATTTGACACTTTTGAAATGTCCTTAGGGACCCACATCTTTTTTATTTTAACAAAAAGATTTCTTTTAACATGACATGAAAGTGAAATATGACCTTTTGTACCACAAAAATGACATGTGAGATGAGAGTGACTAGAAGATGCATACACAAAACCATGTTTGACAATTTTTACTTTTGAAAAAAGTTTATATCCAATTCCAACTCTACCAAAAGTACGATTTTAATCTTTAAGAATTTTATCTAAAGTCTCTCTACCTTGAGTGAAGTTTGAAAGAGTATTTTTCAAGTTTTCAATATTTTCTTTCAAAATAATTTGTTTTCTTTTTTAAAGACTCGTTTTCTTTTTGCAATACAACTAATTTATTTATTTTTATTTATTTTATTTTTTTTCAGAAATTGAAGACTCTCTTCAATTTAAAATCTCATTTTCTTTTTTTATTTTCATGGCTTCATTTTCTAAAGCATTTATCTTGGAAATTAATGATTCATTTTCTTTTGATAAACTTAAAATCACTTTCTTTTGTGAGTTATTTTTCAAACTAAGTTTCTTAAATTCAGCTTGTAATTCATTAAAAGCTGATTGTAATTCATCAAGTGTAAGAGATTCTTCATTTACCTCATCTTCGTTTCCAAGTGCCATTAAGCATAGGTTAGCAACGTCATTTTTGCAAACTTCAGTTTATGAGTCGCTTTCATCACTATTTTCTCCCCATGCTGCAATCATGGCTTTCTTTTTGTCGTTCTTGAATTGTTTCTTAAGTCCTGGACATTCTGATTTGTAGTGTCTAGGTTTGTTGTATTTGTAGTAGGTAACTTCAGATTTTTTTGTGATTTTCTCCGCTTTGAAAATCCCTATTGTTGAAGCCTTTTCTGAAAATTTTTCGCACACCTTGTTTTTTTTTTCACAAACCTTTGGAACTTCCTAGTGATGAATGCCATTTCCTCATCATCATCTGAATTATCTTCCTCATCATCTTGATGTTTCGAGGTGGATTTGAAGGCTATTCATTTCTTTTTGTTGTTGCCCTCCTCTTTCTTTCCTTCTTGCATTATGAGCTCATGAGTTAAGAGAGATCCCATTAACTCATCTAGACTTAGCTTTGATAAATCCGTGGCTTCGGTAATGGCAATGACGTTTGTCTCTAAACTTTTTGTCAATGACCTAAGCACTTTTCTTACAATTTCAGCATTATAATATATTTTGCCAAGAGCAGTTAAATCGTTAGTAATATCAGTAAAGCAAGTAAACATTTGAGGAATAGTTTCATCAGGATTCATTTTAAAGAGTTCATAATTATAGACTAGCAAACTGACTCTAGATTCTTTAACTTGTTCGGTTTCCTCATGAGTCACTATAAGCTTATCCCAAATTTCTTTTGCTGCTTTACATGTGGAGATTCTGTTGAACTCGTTGGCATCTAAGGCGCAGTACAACATGTTTGTGGCTTTGACATTAATTTGGGCCATTATAGTTTCTGATTCATTCCACTCATCTTCAGGTTTCGGTACCTTAAGGCCATCTACGGTTTTGGTAGGAATTTTTGAACCATTACAAATAATTTTCTAGCATTCATAATCATTAGATTGAACATGTATGATCATCTTAATTTTTCAATAGCTAAAATTTGTGCCGCTAAACAGTGGTGGCCTATTAGATGCTTGCCCCTCAGGTAAGGAATAATTAGGGGTTGCCATGATCTATTCTAAGATGGTTAAGTCACACAAACTAGAGTCTAAGATCTGATACCAATTGTTATCCAAGGTAAGCAACCTAAGAGGGAGGGTGAATTGGGTTATTAAAATTTTTTATAATGTTAAAAAAATAATAAACACAATATTTAGAATTTTAACAAATAAAAAACGTAACAATAATTATCAATATAAAAATAAGAGAGATAGGAAGAAAAAAACAAACACTGAGATTTATAGTGGTTCAGCATGCCGGGCCTATGTCCACTCCCCAAGAAACCTCCTTGAGAATTTCTTTACTATCAAAATGAATCAATACACCATCAAGGCTTCACCAAGCTTGTGGATTTTGCATAAGTCTTATTTTTATCTATTGAGCCTCACTCAACAATAAATTCCCCACTCTTACAAAATTCCTTCACAAAATGATAAATAAGGATAAGAGGTACTCAACCCTCTTTTACAATAATTCTCTCACAAAGAGTAGATATGAAAGTGTAAGGACAAAGACTACACTTAGATTTGAAAGTGAAAGAGCAGAAGACAATACACTCAAAATTTTGACGCACACAGATTTTTCTCTTCAAGTTCTCGATTTTTCTTCACACATAATACTTCTATTTATACCAAAAAATATACCCGTTGGAGAGGCAGACGCTCCTCTGACAAATCACGAGGCATCTATTTGTTTTCAACTTTTTATCATGTGGCACCCTTTCCTTTTGTCAAACATTGTGGCTGAAATTTGAAAAAAACTTACTAACATGCGGATTTTGACTAATATATATTGTGTGTGTATATATATATATATAAAGAAAGAATAAAGGTTGAGACCCCCTTTGGGGGTCACCCCCTTAACCCCTTTTAGTTTTGATTGGTCAACTTTTTTTTTTTTTACCCAATCCCTAATCTCCATGTGTGTGAGGGGGTTGTGAGGGTGGGTGTTTTAAGGGGCTCTAAATCAATGCTCATAAAGAAATGAGGTAAAAAAAAATGTGCCTGCAAAGTCCACATTAATTTATATAAAGATGTAGCTACAACATTTCAATTTCAAATTTCAACATGTGAAATCAAACTTCAACATGTGAAATATGTTGCAATTTTGCAACCATTTCTTTTTATATTATATCAAATGTGTATATATATATATACCACTTCTAAAAATTTTGTAATTGTTGAAGAGATTATAAATACACTCAAATAAAAATAACCAATCATCCCATGTAAGTATATCAAAAGGAAACAATTCAACAATATCATATTTGTGAAAATAATGCAACCAATCAATCAATTTTGTCAAAATAATACAATTAATCAATTTTAAATTTGTCAAAAAGTGAATAATGACCAGCCATCTAACCAATCTATCAATTTTGTTAAAAAGTGAATAGTGATATTTTAAAAATATTTCCATTTAAATAATATTTATGACAAATATATTATACAACCTATATTTTAAACAGATAATATTTTGTGTCAAATAATATAGAATATGTATATTAAAAAATCCAAAATTTTTAAATAATATTTTAGACATCATCAAAATTAAACAACAGGATTAACAACTTAAAATACACAAAGGAAAAAAAAAAAAAAACAACGCTCAGTTTTTTTTATTTGCTTCGTTAAATAGAAATACCATTAGTAAACATTGCCTTAATAACCATTTTTTCCAAGAAACATTACCAAATAAATTTGATAGACAAAATACAATCTAATCATCATCAATAATGAAAACTTTATGTGAATCTAATAAATACAATCCAACTTTTTTTTCTCAAAAAACATAGAGATTGTCACAACCTAAACAATTTTTTTTTTCTCATCATGTGATCGAAATAGAGTGTAAAAAAACACAATCAATTGAAAAATAAAATCACCATAAGATCAAAATAGAGTGTAAAAAGACGCAATCACATTTTTGGTCATAATTAAAAAAAAAAGAAAGCAATGAAGTCAATTGATAGTTAAAAAACACAATCATTTTTTTAAAGAAAAACATAGTGAGTTAAAAACCTAATAACAAATTAAGTCAATTGATACTTAAAAAATACAATCATTTTTTTCAATTTTTTTTTATAAAAAATATAGTGAGTTAAAAAAACCTAATTACAAAATTTTTTTTTCTCATCATGTGATTAAAATGGAGTGTAAAAATCAGTTAAAAAATACAGTCACCATGTGATCAAAATGAAGTGTAAAAAAATACAATCACATTTTTGCTCATAATAAAAATAAATAAATAAAAAGGAAAGCAGGTGTTAAAAGAATAAATGAAAAGATTACTTCTAGGCTGTTTAATTTCAATTGAAGATTGTGGTTGTGGATGTGTCAATTGAAGATTGCGGTTGTAGAGGTAAATAAAAAAAATAAGATGTGCGGCGGTATGTGGAGGTGTAAAATACAATTTTTTTGTTTCCTTATCAAGTGATCAAAATGGAGTGTAAAAAATCATGAGATCAAAACAGAGTGTAAAAAAACACAACCACATTTTTGCTCAAAATAAAAAGAAAAGCAATGAAATCAATTGGTAGCTAAAAAACACAATCATTTTTTTTTCGAAAAAACACAGTGAGTTAAAACCTCAATCACAAATTAATTACAAAATTTTCCCCCACCATGTAATTAAAATGGAGTGTAAAAAAACACAATTAGTTTAAAAATACAATTACCGTGTGATCAAAACAAAGTATAAAAAACTTCAATCACATTTTTGCTCATAAAAAAAAGGAGCACTGCAGTCAATTGATAGTTAAAAAACACAATCATTTTTTTTTTCTTCAAAAAATAGAGTGAGTTAAAAACCCAATCATAAATTAAGTCAATTGATAATTGAAAAACACAATCATTTTTTTTTTCAAAAAACACAGTGAGTTAAAAAACCTAATTATAATTTTTTTTTTCTCACCATGTGATTAAAATGGAGTGTAAAAAAACACCATCAGTTTAAAAGTACAATCACCATATGATCAAAACGGAGTGTAAAAAACCACAATAACATTTTTTCTTATAATAAAAAAATAATTAAAAAATAAGAAACCATTACTTACATGTTGAATTGAAGATTGTGAAGATTGTGTTGAATTGAAGATTATGGCTATGGAGTTGTCAGGTTGTAGAGCTAAATTGTGATGACCGGTTACGTCGTGAGTCCCTTCACTCACCATACTGATTGGGTTGTTTTGTTCGAAGGATTTTGTTTCAAAATTTTCATTCTTGTTTACTCCGGTGTTGAGTTTCACTTGTTTTGGAGGGTGTGGGTTCGGTTCGGAGTGCTAGGAGTTTGAGTCAAGGAAATTCTGGGCTAGAGGACCAGGGCCGCACGTGCGGGAGAGGGTTGCATGTGCGGGAGATGAGGCCGCACGTGCGGGGAAGTGAGGAGCATTGCACACTGCATTATATACAGGTGCGGAGGGAAGTGCGGGAAGGTGCCGCACGTGCGGGGACCAATGTCGCACGTGCAGGGGTAAGTGCCGCACGTGTGGACGGGCCTGAGTCTGAAAACTCTGCTTTTCCTCCTTCATTTAGGCTGTGTATGTCACTTTTGGAACATTTCTTTTTCACTCTAAAAACCATTTTGCTCCCCCTTCTCTTTAAAAACTCTCACCAAACACCAAAAAAACCCTTGATTCCTTGCAATCCATTGGGTCTTGATCCATCATCTTTCACAAGTTTTGGAGAACAAAGCAAGAACTTCACTTTGTGCGGTGGAGATCGAAAATTGTATACCTTTGATTTTAGGGTTTCATCTTATCTCTTCAACAAGAACTTGAGTGAGGAACTTCTTTGAGTTATATATACATGTTTATGCAAGGTTGTTGTTGATTTTGGAGTTTTCTTAAAGATATTATAAAAAGTGTTGGTTTTTGGCTCAAAAAGTTAGTGGCTTGCAAAAGGAATTCATCTTTTGTTTCTTTGAAAGATTTTCTTGAATAGTTGAAGCACATTGACATAAAAATGATGTTTTTGGTAAGATTTTACCAAGAAATAAAGAAATGCTTTGTTTGGGTGAAAAACCTAGAAATTTGGGGGGTTTTGGTGGATGTTGAGAAATTATGACTTGTGTTAAATGAGTGTTCAAATGGAAATTTCATGATATTGGATGCAAAATGTCAAACTTCTTAGTATATGTGAGATTAGTAAATTTTCTTGGAATCTATTGTTTAAGCATATATGTATATAAATCTTGAAATAACAAAAGGCTGAGGATACATGAGATGTGGGATTGTTGCTACATTTGGATAGCCATATATGTACATATGTTAAATATATGTGGAATTGTATTAAAAAGAAAAGCGGAAATTGTGATCACAAATGGAGGATTTGTGGGAAAGTTTGTGAATGGTAGGACGATGCACTGTATGGATAATCACCTCATTACTCGACTGATCATTTCATTGCATGGATTATTGTTGCATGAACATTCTAAATACCTTGCTTATTGTAAAAACCGTATTTGGGATTGAAACTTGCATTAAGAAAGAAATTTTGTGAGATGAATTCATTGAAATATTTTGGGGTAAATACGTTGGTAAGTCCAGACAGGAGGTGTAGATGAAATTGAATAAGTTGGCCTGAGTGTTCGGGGTGAAAGACTGACAACACGCGCGGAGGAGGTACCACTTCCCTTCCGGTTAGCAACCGGTAAAGTGGGATTTTTGGTAGTGCTAGTTATGCCTATTTGCAGACAAACCTAGGGATTACCTGAGTTGTATTTACTGCCCCATTGAATTAAATTGTAAATTCCCGAGTTGTTGAGATATCAAGTTAACATTGAGCATGGTGGTTTTCAAAAGATGTAAATGTAGTTTTTTTTTTTTTAAGGCATAGCATGGCATGTGCATATCATGTTGAGAATCTTGCATAAATGTATATACGTTGTTAGGAGTTCTCTACTGGACTTTATGCTCACCTCTATGGGATTTTGGTGCAGGAAAAGACGTGGTGAACCCGCCGAACTAGGGCGTGGAAGTATGAATTGAGAGCACAAGGCTCTATTTTGTTTGTGATTGTAATTTTTTGTAATGCCAAGGGATATTCATGTATGGCTCTGAGAGACCATTTTTGTGTAACCGGGCTTAGGCCTTGGTACTTGTACGCCTTTAAGGGCACTTACTTATTTTGATTGAATGATTTTACATGCTATAGATTCATGTACTAGGATTCAGAGAATATATAACCGCATGTGAGATTATTCTTGTATGAACATTTGAGATTATGTAATGGAATATGTAGGGATAATTCCGGTATGTCTTAAGAGCCATGGTTAATATTATTATTTCAATAGTATGTTTTTTTGGGGCGTTACAACTTGGTATCAGAGCTATCGGGTTTGAATACTTGGGGCTTGCAGGGAGTGATTGTTATACCATATTGGGTTCATTGTGCATGATTAGGAAATGTCTAGTATTTTGTGATTATGTGATAACATGTTAATATGACTAGATGGGTATGGGATTGGACTTTTGGGATATTGTTTGCGCCTATTAAATTCCTTGAGGTCTTAATAGAAATGGTACTTGATCAATACTCGTTCTACTAAGAATTCTTGGTTTTCTGTAGGACGCGTCTCATCACAAAAGAATAATTCGTATGTGCTTACGTGACTAAGAGTTTATGTGGGGTGAATTGAATTGTCTGTATGGTAGGATATACATAAAAATTATTGTGGTTTAACATGTGAGAGAAGTCGCGAGCATATTTGAGATAATGTGCTAAATTGTTTATCTTATTCCTTGATTAGGATGTTAGGAAGGGGTCATACCTGTGGTGGTAGAGGTGGAAAGTGTGGTAGGGCTCGCCGGGGTGTGTATGAGGTACCGGTCCATGAGGTTCCGGTGCAAGAGGAGGGGTTGGGCCAAGCTAATATGGCTGAGCAAGTGGGGCAAGTGGAAATTCCGGGGCAAGCGGGTCAAGCCGTAATGGGGGCCCTAGCCTGAGAAATGGTGGGGGGCCTTGAGGTAGTCGATGAATATAGTAAGGGCAGAGAACCAAGCTAGAGAGAATGCCGTAGAGACAAGGGCGAGCTTTTTCACTAAGGAGTTTTTGCGGGCCAAACCGGATGAGTTTCACGGCGGTCCCGAGCCCAAGAAAGCGGATAAGTGGCTCGAACCAACAGTGAATACATTTGAGATGCTTCACATAGAAGACACTGAGCTAAGAGTGACTCTTGCGAGTTACTACCTCAAAGGAGATGTGGGCCAATGGTGGAGATACGCCAAGGGCCGAATAGAACCAACGTGGGAAGCATTTGTGGTGGCTTTCCAAGACAAGTACCTACCTCCTACTGCTCAGGAGAGGTTGAGGCAAGAATTTTAGGACCTCAAGCAACTCAATATATTCGTGGCCGAGTTTGAAGTGGCCTTCTCTAGTTTGTCCTGGTTTGCACTGGAGTTGGTAGCAACGGAAGAGCGTAGTTGCATTGAATTCGAGAAGAAGTTGAGAACTAAGATCTTATTCAAGGTTGCCGGGAACATGATTCAAAACTATGACCGTCTTGTGGAGGTGGCAGCATATATGGAGATTACCGTAGAGGCCGAGGAGGAAAGAATCCAGGGTTCAAGGTCGAGGGGTCAAGGGTCACAGGGGGACTATAGACCTAACAAGAAGAGTAGAAACACCTTTTCATCCCAGTCCCAACCGTAGCAGTCTAGATCCACCTTTCCCTTGCCTTGTGCAGGCTCGGGGAAGAGTGCACCGAGTGGTCTTTCTTGTTTCAAGTGTGGCCAATCGGGTCATAAGGCCTTTGCATGTCTGCAGAAGGGAGGAGGACAACAGATGTTTCCACCACCACTACCTAACCGATCTCAGAGTCAGTCTTAAAGTAGGGGGCAAGGGCCTACTTGCTATCAGTGCGGTCAGTTAGGACACATGAAGAGAGCTTGCCCGCAGTTGGGAGGCATATTTGGCGCATCGGGGTCGAGGCAGACTCAGAGCCACCAACAGGCTCATTCAGTTCAGACTTCGTGAGTTAATCAGGGAGCTGTTTTGGCTCAGTTAGTGCAGCAAGCCTATGCTCCGAGAGATGAACAGGTCGATTAGAGGCTACAGGGGCGCGTGTATGCTGTTACCGCTCCAGAGCAGTTGCCGGGATCCTCAGTTGTGAGAGGTATTTTGTTATGTGTAATTCTTTGGCTAATGTGTTGATAGATACGTGTGCGTCTCATTCATTCATATTTGCTGCATTCGCATTTGCATTAGAGTTAGAGGTGGCACGGCTAGCATCTCCGCTCAGAGTTGAGTCACCAGTCGGTGGTATAGTTGATTTAGACCGAGGATGTCATGGTTGTGAGATAGTGGTTTCCGGGCATCGACTCTCGTTTGCTTTTGTGTTGCTAGACATGTCGTGTTTTGATGCCACTCTAGGTATGGATTGGTTATCTTCGTACTGAGCAGTGATTGATTGTTTTCGTCAGAGGGTCACAGTGTGCACCTCGAGTGGTGATTGTTTTTACTTTTTGGAAGACCGGGTTGATAGGGTTTTGTTGCCAATTTATGACCCTTGTAGTAGAAACGAGCTTAGTGGCCTTCTTGCTACTCTCTTGGATAGTAAGAGTGACGGGACTCGTGTTAAGTTGCCAAGGGTAGTTTGTGAATACCCGAACATATTTCCCAAGGATCTTACTAGTTTACCACCCCACCAGGAGATCAAGTTCACCATTGACTTAGTGCCTGGAACGACACCAATCTCCATGGCGTTGTATAGGTTTGCACCCGCGGAGTTGCATGAGTTGAAAATTCAACTCCAAGAGCTTTTAGACGAGGGTTTCATTCACCCTAGTACATTGCCTTGGGGAGCGCCGACTCTTTTTGCAAAGAAGAAGGATGGGTCATTGCGGCTGTGTATTGATTTTCGTAAGTTAAATTGGGTTACCGTCAAGAACAAGTATCCATTACCCAAAATAGATGACTTGTTTGACCAACTTAGAGGGTCTTGTTGCTTTTCGAAGGTAGATTTGAGGTCGGGTATCATCAGTTAAGGGTTTGGGAGGAGGACATCCAGAAAGGGTGATGCTAGGGAGCTCGAAAGCCTCCCCCCCGAATCCCCCTAATTTTTTTTTTTGTTTTCAGAAGTAGAGAAGGATAAGAGAAGAGAAGGCAGGAGGAGGAGGAGGACTAGAGGGGGCCATAACTGGAGGGGGCCAGAGGCGAGCTGCTGCTGCTGCGACGAGCTGCCGGAGGCGAGCTGCTGCTGCTGCGAGGAGCTGCGGCGGGGCTGCGACTCCTCCTCTTCCCCTCTCTTCTCTCTCTCTCCCTCTCCCTCTTCCTCTGCGTTTCAGACCTGAAATGGAAGAAGAAGAAAAAAAAAATTAAAATGCCCAAAACGACGTCGTTTTGGGCATTAGGGAGATTCGGGGGGGGGGGGGGGGGATAGTTTCGAGCTACGAAACATTATCCCATCCAGAAAATGGCTTCTCGTATGCGTTATGGCCACTATGAATTCCTTGTAATGCCTTTTGGGTTGACTAATGCACCGACTTCCTTTATGGATTTGATGAATCGAATTTTTAGAGAATACTTCGATCATTTCGTGGTCATCTTTGTGGACGACATCTTAATTTACTCAACCTCTGAGGAGGAACACGAAGCTCACTTGAGGGTAGTGCTTGAATTTCTTAGAGAACACCAGTTGTACGCTAATTTTGAGAAATGAGAGTTTTGGCTCACCGAGGTGAAGTTTTTGGGTCATGTAGTGTCAAGAGAAGCGGTAACTGTAGACTCTTCAAAGATAGACGCCATACAGGATTGGGGACAACCCAAAAATGTTTTTGAGATCCGGAGTTTCTTGGGATTGGCGAGGTACTATCGGCGTTTTGTAAGGGACTTTTCCAGACTAGCCGCGCCTTTGACTAGATTGACTAGAAAGGGGGTTAAGTTTGTGTGGAGTGAGGCTTGTGAAAAGTCATTCCAAGAAGTTAAGACTAGACTAACTACCGCACCGGTGTTGATAATTCCAAAAAGAGGTTTGGGTTACACCATTTATTGTGATGCATCCTGGGATGGGCTTGGTTGTGTCTTTATAGCGACCCCGGTCTTTTCCCATTTGATTATAGTATCCGGACTTAGGTTCCATAGATTCTGTCATTGTATAATTGTGGTTGATGTCCCTTATTTTCTCATTTGGAGTTAGGATGTGTTGGGCAGGTTTGTTTCAGGTTGGTTGGGTTTAGAAATCAAGTGTTGCTGTCCAGAATTTTGGATCTTCGCTCGAGCGAGGAGTTGGTCGCTCGAGCGAGATGTTGTTTTTGGTTCTTCGCTCGATCCGGGGTTTGGTCGCTCGAGCGAGAGTTTGCGTCTGGTTTGGACCTGTAGCTTAGCATTCTTGGCTCGAGCGAGCTTTTCTTTGCTCGAGCGAGTATTTCTTGTGTCTGGTCGCTCGAGCGACCAAGTCTTCGCTCGAGCGAGCCTGTCCAGTTTAATTAGACAGCAGCTGGTTTTTAATCAGTTTTCATCATCTTTTTAGATTCCAAACCCTAAGGTCCGACTTCTCTCTCTCCCTACTCACCTTCTCTCTTAGGTTTGATCTGTTTAGAGTGTGTTTCTACCCTAGTTGCTTTATTAAAAAGATAGAGGGAGTCGAGGGCTTTCATTTAATCTGAACATTTGGCGGTTTGGAGCACATTGGTATTTGGGTATTCATCTCTGTTTTCTCCATTTGGGTTGTTTTCTTCGAGGTAGGGATTTCTTACTCCATTCTATAAGTTTTGTTCTAAGTTTTGGTATTTTGATAAGTTGGGGTTACTTTGATAATTTTGGGAAAAACCCTAGTTGTTTAAATTAATTAATTTGTATAATTAATTTAAGGGAATTGGGGAATTTGGTTAAATTCATGAAATTGAGAAATTTATTGCTTAAATGGTGTAGTTGGATAATGTAAATCACTCGCCCATTGAATTGTTGATATATTTATTTCCAGTCTAGAAATAACTGTTTTGGGCTATCGGTGGAGGATAGTCGTGATTGTTGTAGACATTGCATGTGGATTAGGAATAACTGAAACTAATCACATTGGTTAAGTCATTAATTTTGACTATTGCATTGATACAGAAAATAAGTGTATTGATTGAGCATTGCATTTGCATACATTGTTTTGTGTGGGAGGAGATAGGGGATGTACTCCACGGTTTAGGGGAAGATAGGGGATGGACCTCTAAACCGGATTTTGTTTGGGAGGAGATAGGGGATGGACTCCATTAGCATCACTTTTATGTGTGCTTATTTATATAGAAGTGTTTTTATTGATACAGCACTAAAATGTGTATCGATCTGGAAGTATGAAGTGTTTTGATTTGAGCTTGAGTCTCATTTGTTTGTTGACATTGGAAGGATGTGAATATGATATATATAATTCACTGTTGTAAGTTTGGCCAGGTTCTGAGCCATGTTGATAAAGTTGGAAAGTAAAACGTGTCTTAGACAATAGTGTCATGAGACTGTAAAATGAAGTAATTGATTATCTTGGTTAACCATCTGTTGAATGCTATTGCTTTATTCATTGCTTATATGTGGTTTAGTATATTTCTACTGGGCTGTGGCTCACCCTTTATGGGAACATCATTTTCAGGTCCAGGTGATAAGCTACCTCCCAGGACTTAGCATGGAAGGATTTGAAATTTGAAGACTATCTTTTGTTGTTTGTTTTTATTTGATAAATAATCAAGCCTAGGGCTTTATTTGTATTTGAGTTAGAACTCATAATTTGTGTCCAAGTGTTGGCTTGGAAAGATGTAAGCCCATAGGGCATTTAATTTGATGTTACATGTAATGTTTTTATTTAGTAATACTCTGATGAATGAATTAATAGATTGTTTTCTTTAAATAATGCACGTTGATGATATACATATATTGGGTTTATTTTGAGGGCGTTACAGTCTTGATGCAAGGAGGAAAGGTTGTAGCTTACGGTTGACGGCAATTGCAAACTCATGAGAAGAATTACCCCACCCACGACTTGGAGTTACCAGCAGTAGTGTTTGCCTTGAAAATTTGGAGGCATTATTTGTATAGCAAGAAGTTTGAGGTTTTCTCCGATCATAAGAGTCTAAAGTATTTGTTTTCTCGAAAAGACTTGAATTTACGCCAGCGGGGGTGGATAGAATTTTTGGAGGATTATGACTTCGAGTTACACTATCATCTGGGAAAGACCAATGTAATGGCCAACGCCTTAAGTCAGAAATCCATGAGTAGTTTGGCGAGTGTGGCCATTCGGGAATGCGTTATGTTGGGTGACATCGGCAAGTTTGAATTGCACTTGGGTGAGTCTGATAAGGGTGCAACTTTGTTTACCTTAAGTGCTCAACCTACCTTGATTAGTAAAGTTATAGAGGCACAACAAGGAGACCGTGAAGTAGAGTCAATTCATGATAGAATCTCCAACGGGAACGAAGAGAAGGGTTTGAACATCCACTCAGATTTGAGTATACGTTTCCTAGACCGTTTGTTTGTATCAGAATCTTGTATAGAGGAAGTCCTTCGGGAGTTCCATCACTCACGCCTTGTGGTACATCCGGGAGGCACCAAAATGTATCGTGATCTTAGCCGTTAGTTTTGGTGGAGGAGCATGAAGCGGGATGTCGGTTTATTTGTATCGAAGTGCCTTACTTGTCAACAAGTGAAGGCCGAACACCAAAGACTAGCGGGTTTGTTACAACCCTTACCGATAGCCGAATGGAAATGGGAGCACGTTATCATGGATTTTGTAGTTGGGCTTCCTAGAACACAGCAGGGCAATGATGCCATTTGGGTGATTGTTGATAGATTGACTAAGTCTACGCATTTCATTCCAATGCATACCGGCGACTCAGTTGAGCACTTGGTAGAGTTATACATTAGAGAGATAGTTCGACTTCATGGAGCTCCCATAACCATTGTATCGGATAGAGATCCTCATTTTACTGTCCGGTTGTGGCAAAGCCTTCAAGAGGCGTTGGGAACTAAGTTGACCTTTAGCACCGCTTACCACCCTCAAACCGATGGGCAGTTAGAGCATACCATTCAGATTTTGGAGGACATGCTTAGAGCTTGTGTCCTTGATTTCAAGGGGTCTTGGGAGAGGCATTTTCCGTTAATTGAATTTGCCTATAACAATAGTTACCAAGCTAGCATCGAGATGGCACCGTTTGAGGTCTTGTATGGTCGACCTTGTAGATCACCGATTTGTTGGGCCGAGGTGGGGGATGCATCATTGTTGGGCCCAGAAATTGTTAGGGAGAGAACCGAGAAAGTTGTTCTCATTTGAAAGAGGTTAGCTACGGCCCAAAGTCGATAGAAAAGCTATGCCGACAAGAGGAGATGACCTTTGTCTTTCGAAGTGGGTGACCAAGTTTTCCTTAAGATCTCACCTAGGCGAGGTTTGATGAGATTCGTTAAAAGTAGTAAGTTGTCTCCGAGGTTTATTGGGCCTTTTGAGATATTGGAGAGAATTAGGGAAGTGGTGTATCGATTAGCCTTATCACCACAACTTTCGGGGGTTCACAATGTGTTTCATGTGTCTATGCTTAGGAAGTATGAGCCCGACCCTTCTCATGTGCTTGATTGGGTCGATTTGGAGGTAGATGAGGATGCCTCTTACGAAGAGCAACCGGTTCAAATACTAGATACCCGGGAGCAAGTACTACGAGGTAAAACTATACCATTAGTGAAGGTGTTGTGGAGACACCATGGGGTTGAAGAAGCAACGTGGGAGTGGGAAATGGAAGTTCGCTCCAAGTATCTGGATTTATTTGAACCTGCCTAAGTTGTTTTTCATTAGTATTATTCCCTAGTGTTGAAGGGAAATGTATTGAAATTGTTAAGTACGTGTTATTATGTACATTCTTGTTTCAAGCATGAAGTTGTTGTGAGTTGATACTGAATTATTGAAAAGCTCCATGTGTGCGTTTATCTTGGATGGTCAATTTAGTGTAATATTCATGATGAGAATGGTAAATGTGGGTTGAGAATTCATTTCGTGGTTTGGAATTGAAATAGCATGGTTGTGATTGCTAGAAAATTTTCTTTTGAGTAGTTGATTTAAATTTCGGGGACGGAATTTCCTATGGTGGGGAGGTTGTGGTGACCGATTACATCATGAGTCCCTTCACTCACCGTTCTCATTGGGTTGTTGTGTTCGAAGGATTTTGTTTCAAAATTTTCATTCTTGTTTACTCCGATGTTAAGTTTCACTTGTTTCGGAGGGTGCGAGTTCGGTCCAGAGTGCTAGGGGTTTGAGCCGAGGAATTCTGGGCTGGAGTACCAGGGCCGCAAGTGCGGGGCCTTGGGCAGCACATATAAGAGAGGGCTGCACGTGCGGGAAAGTGAGGGCTTTCGAGCATTGCACACTGCATTATATACAGGTGCAGAGGAAAGTGCAGGGAAGGCACCGCACGAGCGGGAGGCACGCTCCGCACGTGCGGGGGTAAGTGCCGCACGTGCGGACGAGCCTGAGTCCGAAAACTCTGCTTTTCCTCCTTCATTTGGGCTGTGTATATCACTTTTGGAACATTTTTTTCTCACTCTAAAAATCATTTTGCTCATCTTTCTCTCTAAAAACTCTTGCCAAACACCAAAAAAACCCTTGATTTCTTGCAATCCATTGGGTCTTTATCCATCATCTTTCACAAGTTTTGGAGAACAAAACAAGAACTTCACTTTGTGCGGTGGAGATCGAAAATTCTATACCTTTGATTTTAGGGTTTCATCTCATCTTTTCAACAAGAACTTGAGTTAGGGACTTCTTTGAGTTATATATACATGTTTATGCAAGGTTGTTGTTGATTTTGGAGTTTTCTTAAAGATATTATAAAAATTGTTGGTTTTTGGCTCAAGAAATTAGTGGCTTGCAAAAGGAATTCATCTTTTGTTTCTTTGAAAGATTTTCTTGAATAGTTGAAGCACATTGACATAAAAATGATGTTTTTGGTAAGATTTTACCAAGAAATAAAGAAATGCTTTGTTTGGGTGAAAAACCTAGAAATTTGGGGGTTTTGGTGGATGTTGAGAAATTATGACTTGTGTTAAATGAGTGTTCAAATGGAAATTTCATGATATTGGATGCAAAATGTCAAACTTCTTAGTATATGTGAAATTAGTAAATTTTCTTGGAATCTATTGTTTAAGCATATATGTATATAAATCTTGAAATAACAAAAGGTTGAGGATACATGAGATGTGGGATTGTTGCTACATTTGGATAGCCATATATGTACATATGTTAAATATATGTGGAATTGTATTAAAAAGAAAAGCGGAAATTGTGATCACAAATGAAGGATTTGTGGGAAAGTTTGTGAATGGTAGGACGATGCATTGTATGGATAATCACCTCATTATTCGATTGATCATTTCATTGCATGGATTATTGTTGCATGAACATTCTAAATACCTTGTTTATTGTAAAAACCGTATTTGGGATTGAAACTTGCATTCAGAAAGAAATTTTGTGAGATAAATTCATTGAAATATTTTGGGGTAAATACGTTGGTAAGTCCGGACAGGAGGTGTAGATGAAATTGAATAAGTTGGCCTGAGTGTTCGGGGTGAAAGACCGAAAACACGCGCGGAGGAGGTACCACTTCCCTTCCGGTTAGCAACCGGTAAAGTGGGATTTTTGGTAGTGCTAGTTATGCCTATTTGCAGACAAACCTAGGGATTACCTGAGTTGTATTTACTGCCCCATTGAATTAAATTGTAAATTCCCGAGTTGTTGAGATATCAAGTTAACATTGAGCATGGTTGTTTTCAAAAGATGTAAATGTAGTTTTTTTTTAAGGCATAGCATGGCATGTGCATATCATGTTGAGAATCTTGCATAAATGTATATACTTTGTTAGGCGTTGTCTACTGGACTTTATGCTCACCTCTATGGGATTTTGGTGCAGGAAAAGACGTGGTGAACCCGCCGAACTAGGGCGTGGAAGTATGAATTGAGAGCACAAGGCTCTATTTTGTTTGTGATTGTAATTTTTTGTAATGCCAAGGGCTATTCATGTATGGATCCGAGAGACTTTTTTGTGTAACCGGGCTTAGACCTTGGAACTTGTAAGCCCTTGAGGGCACTTAAGTATTTTGATTGAATGATTTTACATGCTATAGATTCATGTACCTGCATGTGAGATTATTCTTGTATGAACATTTGAGATTATGTAATGGAATATGTGGGGATAATTCTAGTATCTCTTAAGAGCCATGGTTAATATTATTATTTCAATAGTGTGTTTTTTTTGGGGCGTTACATAAATAAAAAAAAATAATGTGCGGTGGTATGGGGAGGTGTCAATTGAAAATAAGATACGGCGGTAGGGTTTAGGGTTTTTAAATCTCAAAAGGCTAAAATTGAATGGTGGGCGGGAGGTTTTTTTTTTGTTTATTATTTTATTTTCAAAATTAGAAAATTAAAAAATTAAGATTAGAATATTGAAACTCCCACAAAACTTGTAGGTTAGAAACTATAAATATATGGACTACACACATAGGGCCCAAAGCTTTCATAGCCTCCCCACATCCTTGGCCCTTACCCAATAACAAAGGTCTACATATAAAAAGTGTAAGAAAATTAATAAGAAATCAATGTGGGGCAAGGAATAAGAAGAAAATTTTGAAACACTTCCAACAGTTCTTCGCATGAATCTTTGATGTGCTAGGATTGTACATCTTGTACTCGCTTTAGCTCGAGTCTCAGGATTTTTTTATGTTTTTTCTTTTTTTTATAACCATACCACTGTAGAATAATGAATGAATGCCTATCTTCTGATGAGCTTTGCAATGATTGGAGTGCTAAAATTAGTTGAAAAAAATCACATCTATAATCATGTTATGGTCAAGTGTTGCTTCTGTACAAAACTTGCAGTCCATGGCTCTTGGCAAAGATTTTTGAAGTTTCATGACTTCTTGTTTAGTATGGTTGGTTTGTGAGTCATAGGTTTTTTGTGTGCATGTATCTTTTTTTTTTCTTTCATTTTTAGATTTTCCAATTATTCACTACAAGAATTTTAACTTTTGATGACTAAATTTTTAGTCACCAAAAGTCAATTTTTAGTCGCCAAAGCCTTTTAGCGACTAAACTGTTTGGTCGCAGCATTAGTCACGGAAGAATTGTTGGGAAAGGTAACTGGAGACTAAGATTTTTTTAGTCGCCAAATGTATTAAATTGCCGACTAAATATTTAGTCGCCAAAAGGTTGGAAATAAAATTAAATAGCACATTTTCGGCGACCAATTTTTTTGTCGGGAAAAGCTTCAGCTATTCTTAACAACTAAACATTTAGTCACGAAAAAAAAAAAAAAATTAGCTACTAAATATATTAGTCACCTAAAGTAAATTCTTGTGTTTTGGCTACTAAAGGTTTAGTCGCCTAAAGTGTTATGTTTTTGGCTACTAAAATTTTAGTCGGCAAATAGTTTTTGTTTTGGCTACTAAACATTTGGTCGGCTAAAGTCACACATTTTTCGCTACTAACTTTTTAGTCGGCAAAAGTGTTTTTGTTCTTCAGCTTTTGTTTTTAGCTACAAAATATTTTAGTTGCCAAATGTTTGTTTTTCTTTTAGCTAGAAAACTTTTAACTGCAATCTTTGCTTTTCTTTTGGCTACTAAACCTTTAGTCACCAAATGTTGGAATTTTTTTTTTGGTACAAAACTTTTAGTCGCCAAATGTTTGATTTTTTTTTTTTTTTTTGCTACAAAACTTTTAGTTGCCCAAACTATTTTCCCAATTTCTTTTTAGCTACTAATTGTTTTGTCGCCAAAAACATGATGTTATGTTTTATCATAAAATTATAATTTTTTCCCAACCTGTCTTGTAGGACAATCTTTACTTTGTTTGAAAAATAAATTCTGTTGTGTACTAAACAACAAACAGAATATATAAGAAATAAAGAAAAGGAGATAATTTGTTTGATTACAAAAATCAAAACAGGAAAATAAAATAAAATAAAATAAATAAAAAATAGATTTTTATTTTATTACAAAAACAAAATCAAAATATGATTTAAATAAATAAATAACCAACTTACTTGATTAATTTCTTGAATAATATACTGATCAAGTCCAACGTTAGACACTGTGTCCTTAAGACAGATTCATCCTCTCCACGGTGCTTTCAAAATACGGACGTCAATCTCCTAGGATAAAATGATCAATCTAAGAACAAATGCAGCACTACAATTTATTCATACAACGAACACACAAAGTGTATATACTCTTTCTCACAGAAAACTAATGCAGCAATATGAAGAGCATAATAGCAGAACTATTTGGGACGAAAATAGTGAATGAAACATCAAATGAGGGCTATCTATTTATAGATGGATTGGTGGCTGCTGGTTTTGAATTAAACAGGTGCAAACTTGTTTGAACAGGTGCTAAACCTATTTGGTTTTGAATCGGATAGATAATCGAATCTATTTGAATTTGAAAATTAAACATATTTGAAATCTGTTCGGGTGGACCAAATTCGGTTTGGACAGAATTTCTGAAGAGGTGCATTACAAAATTTGAATTTAATTTACAATCAGAATTTTGAAAATAAAAACGGACATTTTTTATTTCAAAATAAATAAAATAAACTCAAATGTTTTTTTAAAAAGATTAGTATTGGGCCGGACAAGACTAACCCAACCTCACACCCGCGCCTAAGCCCAGGCCCAGTCCTGGCCACCCAACCGGCCAGACGGACAGCGGCGACGGCGGGCGCGTGTGGTGATTTTTGGGTCCAATGAGTCTAGTCCATTTTGCCCATAACCTCCCTCTCTACAAAACTTGGGTACCCCTTGGGGCACACCCCAAGTACCAATTCCATACCATATAAACCCACTCAAAACTTCCCACAAAATCAATACGGGACAAGCCATTTTTCAACTTTTAAGGATTTTCCACCAAAACTCCATTTTCATGGAGCACACTTTGGCTTCAGTTTCCCATTCACTCGATAATGGTTTTGAGCAACCAAATATACCACGTGAATCACAACGCGGCATAAAATGCGTTACCACTTAGACCTGCCAAATTAGGCGTACGGGTCCCTCCTAAATAATAGACCAAAGTTAGGAAAAAATTCTATTTTTCTAGAATTTTTCCCAACCATTTCTAACAATCCCCCACATGAATGGAATTTGATGACAATGGAAATGCAACAATATGCAGACTTTGTCAAAAGAGTATAAATTGAAAATATCTTGCATCAAGATAGGTAGCTTTCGGCCTTGAACCTTCCCTATTGATAACTGATCGGACTTACTAGCTAACCAATGGACATGATGCCTTGAATTGTTCAGCCATTTGTGTAAGCCAAGACAATAGATTTCACACAAAATATCTTCTAACACATCGTGGTTCTCACTGTTGTGTTCATTTTGGCCTTGAACGCTCCTGGTTTTCATGAGTGTTTCTAGAGAATTTAGCCTCTTCGTTCTCATAGAACCGGCCCCAGTTCAATATTCATATAAGTGATTCGTATTGTGAGTATCTCTTTATACTCGTCTTGATTTTATACCTTAATCAAGATATAAGTAATCATTAAAAGCAAAGCTTATCCTTATACCCCTGCAGACAACACATGTTGCAGATATCACTCTCACCACAGGAATGGGTAAGGAATTTTAATCCCTTGGTGATTTCTGGCGAGCCACACATAACTTAGTTGTCCCTTTGAACTCAGTTCTTGGGATCTCCAGTCATATAAGTAGGGTTACCACTATGATGACTCTTATGTAATAGGCTTTAATCCCATCCCCTTCGATGAACTATATACTTGCTCTTTAGTTAAACCTTTTGTTAACGGATCCGCAATATTCTCTTTAGATTTTATATAATCTATTGAGATTATTCCATTTGAGAGCAATTGCCTTACGGTATTATGTCGACGATGAATGTGTCGTGACCCACTATTATACATATGATTCTGTGCCCTACCTATTGCTGGATATCGAGTAAAGTTTAAACCAAGTTCACGGGAAATTTCAGATATCTAAGAACCCGAATGATCGCTTTCCAATGGTCTTCTCCTGGGTTACTAGTGTACCTACTCAATTTACTGACTGCATAAGTTATGTCAGGACGAGTACAATTCATTAGATACATTAAGCTTCCAATGATTTGGGAGTATTTTAACTGAGACACTGCATCACCTTTATTTTTCGATAAATAATGACTGATGTCTACAGGTGTTCTGGCTAAATTCATATCATCCTTGATAAATTTATCAAGAATTTTCTCAATATAATGAGATTGAGATAATGCATATCCATCAGATGTTTTAGTAATTTTCATTCCTAATATAACATCTGCGACACCCATATCTTTCATATCAAATCTTTTGCTAAGCATCTACTTAGTTGATTTGATCATGTTTTGACTGCTTCCAATGATAAGCATGTCATCCACATAAAGACAAACTATGACATATCCTTGGTAAGTGTTTTTAACATAGACGCATTTGTCACATTCGTTTGTCTTAAACCCATTAGTAAGCATTGCATGATCAAATTTTTCATGCTATTGCTTAGGTGCTTGTTTTAATCCATAAAGGGATTTTACAAGCAGACGAACTTTCTTTTCTTGCCCCGGTACTACAAACCCTTCGGGTTGCCCCATATAGATCTCTTCATTTAGATCATCGTTTAAGAAAGCTGTCTTAACATCCATTTGATGTATTTCTAAATTAAACAACGCTGTTATAGCAATAAGCATGCGAATGGATGTTATTCTTGTCACAGGGGAATATGTGTCAAAATAGTCCAGACCTTCCTTTTGTTTGTAACCTTTTACTACAAGTCTTGCTTTATACTTGTCTATTGAACCATCTGCTTTCATTTTTCTCTTGAATATCCGCTTATATCCAAAAGGTTTAGAACCAGGTGGAAGATCCACCAATTCCCAAGTATGATTTTGCATAATGGATTCAATTTCATTATTAACAGCCTCTTTCCACAAAGGTGCTTGAGGACCTGTCATTGCTGCCTTAAAGATTTGAGGTTCATTTCCTAATAGGTATGTTAGGAAATTTGAACCAAAGGATTTTGATGTTCTCGCTCTCTTACTTCACCTTGGTTCATCATCAGTTAAATCCTGCTGGTCGAGACCATTCCTAGCCTCTTGTGTTTGATTGTCATTAGTCTCTTGACTTTGTGTACAATCATAAGTTCTTTTCTGTGAACTTAATTCCTGTCCTTTCTTGTAAGGAAAGACGTGTTCAAAAAACACAGCATTCCTTGACTCTATAATAATGTTCACATTTATATCAGGTATTTCTAATTTATAAGTCAGAAACCGATATGCACTACTATTCTAAGCATAACCAATAAACACACAATCTACTTTTTTGGTCCAATCTTAGTCTTTTTAGGACCAGGAACTTCAACTTTTGCCAAACACCCCCACACTTTTAAGTATTTGTAGGAAGGCGGTCGACCTTTCCACAATTTATAAGGAGTATTGTTGGTTTTCTTGTGGGGTATTCTATTAAGAACATAATTAGTAGACAATATTGCTTTCCCCCACACGTTCTGTGGTAAGCTTGAACTTAGTAACTGTTGGACAATCTTCACTGTATTTAAAATAATTAAATTCTGTTGTGTACTAAACAACAACCAGAATATAAAGAAATAAAGGAAAGGAGAGAATTTGTTTGATTACAAAAATCAAACTCGAAATAAAAATAAAAATAAATAAATAAAAATAGATTTTATTTTGTTACAAAAACAAAGTTAAAATCTGATTTAAATAAATAATAAAAGACTGGAAATAAATTAAATAACTTACTTGATTTAATTTCTTCGAATTATAATCTGATCAAGTCCAGTGTTTGACACTGTGTCCTTAAGACAGATTCACCATCTCCACGGTGCTTTTAGAATTTGGACGTCTATTTCCTAGGATGAAATGATCAACTACAAACAATAACAGCACTACAAATTGTTTGTCTTACGAACACACTAAGTGTTTACACTCTTTCTTTCAGAAAATAAATGCAGCAAAATGCAGAGATTTATACCAGAGGATGGAGTACGAAAATTGGAGTTTTTAAAATCCAAATGAGGGCTGTCCTATTTATAGATGTAAAGGTGGCTATTGGTTTTGAATTGAACATGTATGAAACCTGTTGGTTTTGAATTCAAACAGATTTGAATCTGTTAGGTTCACAAAAACGGGAAGGGCCCTGTTTGGATGTACGTTAAAAACTAAACTAGTTTATTTCGGGAAGGGCCCTGTTTGGATGTACAGTAAAACCAAACCACTTTAATTTGAATTCTAGATTTTACTTTAACGAAATAAAATTAAATTCAAATGTTTTTTGCTCAAAAAGATTAGTATTGGGCAGAACAAGCCCAACCCAACCTCACACCATGCACTCGTGCCCAAGCCCAGCCCGCCCGACCGGACGGACGGCGGAGCGCGCGTGTGTGGTGATTTTTGGGTCCAATGGGTCTAGCCCATTTTGCCCATAACCTCTCCCTCTAAAACACTTGGGTACCCCTTGGGGCACACTCCAAGTACTAAACCCAAGCCTTATAAACCCATTTAAAACCTCCCACCAAAACAATGTGGGACAAGCCATTTTACAACCTTAAGAAATTTCTACCAAAACTCCATTTTCATGGACCACACTTTGGCTTCAATTTCTCATTCACTCGGTAATGGTTTTGAGAAACCAAATATACCACGTGAATCAAAACGCGGCATAGAACGTGTTACCACTTTGACCCGTGAAAATCGACGCACGGGGCCCACCTAAAAAATAGACCAAACTTAGGAAAAATTTTTGGTTTTATCTAGAATTTTATGACCATTTCTAACAATCCCCCACATGAATGGAATTTGATGACAACGGAAATGCCACAATATGCAGACTTTATCGAAAGAGTATAAGTCGAAAATATCTTGCAACAGGATAGGTAGTTTTCGGCCTTGAACCTTCCCTAGTGATAACCTATTGGACTTACTGGCTAACCAATGGACGCGATGCCTTAAATTGTTCAGCCGTTTGTGTAAGCCAAGACAATAGATTTCATACAAAATATCTTCTAACACATCGTGGTTCTCACTGTTGTGTTCATTTTGACCTTGAACGCGCCTGGTTTTCATAAGTGTTTCTAGAAAATTTAGCCTCTTCATTCTCATAGAACCGGCTCCAGTTCAACACTCATATAGGTGATTCTTATTGTGAGTATCTCCTTATACTCATCTTGATTTATGCCTCAATCAAGATATAAGTAATCATTAAAAGCAAAGCTTATCCTTATACCCCTGCATACAACATATGTTGCAGATATCACTCTCACCATAGGAATGGGTAGGGAATTTTTAATCCCTTGGTGATTTCTGGCGAGCCATACATAATTTAGTTGTCCCTTTGAACTTAGTTCTTGGGATCTCCAGTCATATAAGTAGGGTTACTATTATGACGACTCTTATGTAATAGGCTTTAATCCCATCCCCTTCGATGAACTATACACTAGCTCTTTTGTCAAACCTTTTGTTAACGGATCTGCAATATTCTCTTTAGATTTTATATAATCTACTGAGATTATTCCGTTTGATAACAATTGCCTTATGGTATTATGTCGACGACGAATAAGTCGTGACTTACCGTTATACAAATGATTCTGTGCCCTGCCTATTGCAGATTGACTATCACAATGAATGCAAATAGCTGGCACAGGTTTTGGCCACATTGGAATGTCTTCTAAGAAGTGACGAAGCCATTCTGCTTCTTCTCCTGCTTTGTCTAAAGCAATAAACTCGGATTCCATTGTGGATCGTGCGATGCAAGTTTGTTTTGTGGATTTCCAAGAAACAGCAGCGCCTCCTAGAGTAAAGTCATATCCACTAGTGGATCTTGAATCTTTAGTATCCGATATCCAATTAGCATCACAATAACCTTCAAGTACTGCTGGATATCGAGTAAAGTTCAAACCATGATCACGGGTGAATCTTAGATATCTAAGAACCCGAATGATTGCTTTCCAATGGTCTTCTCCGGGGTTACTAGTGTACCTACTCAATTTACTGATAGTATAAGCTATATCAGAACGAGTACAATTCATTAGGTACATCTGGCTTCCAATGATTTTGGAGTATTTTAACTGAGACACTGCATCACCTTTATTTTTCGATAAATAAAGATTGACGTCTACAGGTGTTCTGGCTAAATTCATATCATCCTTGATAAATTTACCAAGAATTTTCTCAATATAATGTGATTGAGATAATGCATATCCGTCAGATGTTTTAGTAATTTTCATTCCTAATATAACATCTGCGACACCTATATCTTTCATATCAAATCTTTTGTTAAGCATCTGCTTAGTTGATTTGATCATGTTTTGACTGCTTCCAATGATAAGCATGTCATCCACGTAAAGACAAACTATGACATATCCTTGGTCAGTGTTTTTAGCATAGGCGAATTTGTCACATTTGTTTATCTTAAACCTATTAGTAAGCATTGCATGATCAAATTTTTCATGTCATTGCTTAGGTGCTTGTTTTAAT
Source organism: Camellia sinensis (assembly GCF_055761805.1). Lineage (NCBI taxonomy): Eukaryota > Viridiplantae > Streptophyta > Magnoliopsida > Ericales > Theaceae > Camellia > Camellia sinensis. The sequence goes on from NC_138972.1 coordinate 85,500,610, forward strand.
TCATAAAGGGATTTTACAAGTCGACAAACTTTCTTTTCTTGCCTTGATACTACAAACCCTTCGGGTTGCTCCATATAGATCTCTTCATTTAGATCACCGTTTAAGAAAGGTGTCTTAACATCCATTTGATGTATTTCTAAATTAAACAACGTTGTTATAGAAATAAGCATGCGAATTGATGTTATTCTTGTCACAGGGGAATATGTGTCAAAATAGTCCAGACCTTCCTTTTGTCTGTAATATTTAACTGCAAGTCTTGCTTTATACTTGTCAATTGAACCATCTGCTTTCATTTCTCTCTTGAATATCCATTTATATCCAAGAGGGTTTAGAACCTGGTGGAAGATCCACCAATTCCCAAGTATGATTTTGCATAATGGATTCAATTTCATTATTAACAGCCTCTTTCCACAAAGGTGCTTCAGGACCTGTCATTGCTGCCTTAAAGCTTTGAGGTTTAGTTTCTAACAAGTATGTCAGAAAATCTGGGCCAAAGGATTTTGGTGTTCTCACTCTCTTACTTTGTCTTGGTTCATCATCAGTTAAATCTTGTTGGTCGAGACCATTACTAGTCTCTTGTGTTTGATTGTCATTAGTCTCTTGACTTTGTGTACAATCATAAATTCTTTTCTGTGAACTTAATTCTTGTCCTTTCTTGTAAGGAAAGACATGTTCAAAAAACACAGCATTCCTTGACTCTATAAAAGTGTTCACATTTATATCAGGTATTTCTTATTTATAAGTCTGAAAACGATATGCACTACTATTCTGAGCATAACCAATAAACACACAGTCTACTGTTTTTGGTCCAATCTTAGTCTTTTTAGGAACAGGAACTTCAACTTTTGCCAAACACCCCCACACTTTAAATATTTGTAGGAAGGCGGTCGACCTTTTCACAATTCATAAGGAGTGCTGTTGGTTTTCTTGTGGGGTATTCTATTAAGAACATAATTAGCAGACAATATTTCTTCTCCCCACAAGTTCTGTGGTAAGCCTGAACTTAGTATCGTGGCATTCATCATTTCTTTGAGGGTTCTATTCTTCCTTTCAGCAATTCCATTTTGCCGTGGAGAATAAGGGGCTGTAGTTTGGTGAATAATGCCATGTTGTGCACAAAATTCATTTAATGGTGCATCATATTCACCACCCGTATCACTTCTAATATAAATCAATGAATTTCAAAACAAATTCAAGAAAAAATCAAAATAATTATGACTACTCAAGTCAGAATTAATGTTTTGACAAAATCATATCCTCATAAAAAATTTGCCCAAGAATCAAACAATTCAAAAACCCATTTCATTGTATACATTCTTGCAACTCAATAACAAATAAATGTCATTGTCATAAAAATATTTGTGACAGAAGAAAATTAAATTATCTCAACTAATGCAAGAGACACACCCCCATATTAATAAAATGGTTCATGGTTTAACAAATTCCACTACGCAAGTAAAATAATTATTAATGACATCTCATGTCACATAATTCAAAATAAACTAAAAATCAACATAAAAGATTTCTTAAATTTACATTCCAATTAAATGGAACAATGTAACTACATATATTTTCATGATTAAATTTCTCTGGTGTTTAAACACCCATTCAAAATTGATTGGAAAAACTCAAATTAATCAACATATCAATTTAACATTCCAAATCGCATGAAATTTTTGTTAAGAAATAACTTGAGTTGACATCATACTTGCATATCAAACGCATCAACTAAAAATAATGAATTAACAAAATAAATTAATCATGCATGATCCCAAAATTTGCATCATGAAATAAAAAGATTCTCAACTCATAAATAAAATTCAATGTGTTTTGAATTTTAAACTCCAAAATGACAAAACATACCTTCATTTAATAAGTTTGATTTGTACATAAATAAACTAACTAAATATGCATGCAAAAGTCCTTGTGAATATATATATATATATATATTATTCCGACTCATATGCAGAAACTATTCACGACTACAGATCCACACACAGAAATGTGAAAAATGATTCAAAAAATCAATAAAGAAACTAAACTTACCACAAAGGTTTCTTTGTAATAAAAATGAAATATATTTGTAAATTAATATTTTACTCCAGAAACAAATTTTCCCTTGTACTACGATAAAGTCAAAAGAACTATGATAAATTAACAAAATTAATTTTCTAGTTACTAAAACTAGAAAATAAATTAAAACAGAAAATAATTTTATTTTCTTTGTTACTAAAACTAGAAAATAATATAATTTTATTTCCCTTGTTACTAAAACTAGAAAAATAAAATACCAAAATAATTTTCTGTAACACCAAATAATATTTTGCAATTGTTAATGTCACCAGTATATTACTACTAGTTGTCAAAGAAAAGAGACAGTATATTACTACTATCTGTCAAATAGCATAAATGACTATTTGTTTTTCTAACCAGAATATTACTGTGAAAACACAGAAAATTAAATACAATGAAGATACCAAAAATAGTTTGTCTTAAGATTGTAGTGCATATCGGTTTCTGACTTATAAATCAGAAATACCTGATATAAATGTGAACACTATTATAGAGTCAAGGAATATTGTGTTTTTTGAACATGTCTTTCCTTACAAGAAAGGACAGGAATTAAGTTCACAGAAAAGAACTATGATTGTACACAAAGTCAAGAGACTAATGACAATCAAACACAAGAGACTATGATGCACCATTAAATGAATTTTGTGCACAACATGGCATTATTCACCAAACTACAGCTCCTTATTCCCCATAGTAAAATGGAATTGCTATAAGGAAGAATAGAACCCTAAAAATGATCAAATTTTTCATGCCATTGCTTAGGTGCTTGTTTTAATCCATAAAGGGATTTTACAAGTCGACAAACTTTCTTTTCTTGCCCTGATACTACAAACCCTTCGGGTTGCTCCATATAGATCTCTTCATTTATATCACCGTTTAAGAAAGGTGTCTTAACATCCATTTGATGTATTTCTAAATTAAACAACGCTGCTATAGAAATAAGCATGCGAATGGATGTTATTCTTGTCACAGGGGAATATGTGTCAAAATAGTCCAGACCTTCCTTTTGTCTGTAACCTTTAACTACAAGTCTTGCTTTATACTTGTCAATTGAACCATCTACTTTCATTTTTCTTTTGAATATCCATTTATATCCAAGAGGTTTAGAACCTGGTGGAAGGTCCACCAATTCCCATGTATGATTTTGCATAATGGATTCAATTTCATTATTAACAGCCTCTTTCCACAAAGGTGCTTTAGGACCTGTCATTTCTGCCTTAAAGCTTTGAGGTTCATTTTCTAACAAGTATGTCAGAAAATCTGGACCAAAGGATTTTGATGTTCTCGCTCTCTTACTTCGTCTTGGTTCATCATCAGTTAAATCCTGTTGGTCGAGACTATTACTAGTCTCTTGTGTTTGGTTGCCATTAGTCTCTTGACTTTGTGTACAATTATAAGTTCTTTTCTGTGAACTTAATTCCTGTCCTTTCTTGTAAGGAAAGACATGTTCAAAAAACACAGCATTCCTTGACTCTATAATAGTGTTCACATTTATAGCAGGTATTTTTGATTTATAAGTCAGAAACCGATATGCACTACTATTCTGAGCATTACCAATAAACACACAGTCTACTATTTCATTAATAATTATTTTACTTGCGTAGTAGAAATTGTTAAACCATGAACCATTTTATTAATATGGGGGTGTATCTCTTGCATTAGTTGAGATAATTTAATTTTCTTCTGTCACAAATATTTTTACGACAGTGACATTTATTTGTTATTGAGTTGCAAGAATGTATACAATGAAATGGGTTTTTGATTATTTGATTCTTAGGCAAATTTTTTATGAGGATATGATTTTGTCAAAACATTAATTCTGACTTGAGTAGTCATAATTATTTTGGTTTTTTCTTGAATATGTTTTGAAATTCATTGATTTATATTAGAAGTAATAGGGGTGGTGAATATGATGCACCATTAAATAAATTTTGTGCACAACATGGCATTATTCACCAAACTACAGCCCCTTATTCTCCACAGCAAAATGGAATTGCTGAAATGAAGAATAGAACCCTCAAAGAAATGATGAATGCCATGTTACTAAGTTCAGGCTTACCACAGACCTTGTGGGGGGAAGCAATATTGTCTGCTAATTATGTTCTTAATAGAATACCCCACAAGAAAACCAACAGCACTCTTTATGAATTGTGGAAAAGTCGACCGCCTTCCTACAAATACTTAAAAGTGTGGGGTTGTTTGGCAAAAGTTGAAGTTCCTGTTCCTAAAAAGACTAAGATTGGACCAAAAACAGTAGACTGTGTTTATTGGTTATGCTCATAATAGTAGTGCATATCGGTTTCTGACTTATAAATCAAAAATACCTGATATAAATGTGAATACTATTATAGAGTCAAGGAATGCTGTGTTTTTTGAACATGTCTTTCCTTACAAGAAAGGACAGGAATTAAGTTCACAGAAAAGAACTTATGATTGTACACAAAATCAATACCATTTTACAACCTTAAGGAATTTCCACCAAAACTCCATTTTCATAGAGCACACTTTGGCTTCAATTTCCCATTCACTCGGTAATGGTTTTGAGCAACTAAATATACCACGTGAATCACAACACGGCATAGAACGCGTTACCACTTTGACCCGTGAAAATCGACGCACGGGGCCCACCTAAAAAATAGACCGAACTTAGGATAAAATTCTAGTTTTACCCAGAATTTATAACCATTTCCAACAATCCCCCACATGAATGCAATTTGATGACAACAGAAATAAAACAATATACAGATTTATCGAAAGAGTATAAGTCGAAAATATCTTGCATCAGGATAAGTAGTTTTCGGCCTTGAACCTTCCCTAGTGATAACCTATCGGACTTACTAGCTAACCAGTGGACGCGATGCCTTGAATTGTTCAGCCGTTTGTGTAAGCCAAGACAATAGATTTCACACAAAAATATCTTCTAACACATCGAGGTTCTCATTGTTGTGTTCATTTTGACCTTGAACGCGCCTGGTTTTCATAAGTGTTTCTAGAGAATTTAGCCTCTTCATTCTCATAGAACCGGCCCCAGTTCAACACTCATATAGGTGATTCTTATTGTGAGTATCTCCTTATACTCATCTTGATTTTATGCCCTAATCAAGATATAAGTAATCATTACAAGCAAAGCTTATCCTTATACCCCTGCAGACAACATATGTTGCAGATATCACTCTCACCATAAGAATGGGTAGGGAATTTTAATCCCTTTGGTGATTTCTGGCGAGTCATACATAACTTAGTTGTCCCTTTGAACTTAGTTCTTGGGATCTCCAGTCATATAAGTAGGGTTACCATTATGACGACTCTTATGTAATAGGCTTTAATCCCATCCCTCTGATGAACTATATACTAGCTCTTTTGTCAAACCTTTTGTTAACGGATCCGCAATATTCTCTTTAGATTTTATATAATCTATTGAGATTTTTCCGTTTGACAATAATTGCCTTACGGTATTATGTCGACGACGAATATGTCGTGACTTACCGTTATACATATGATTTTGTGCACAGCCTATTGTAGATTGACTATCACAATGAATGCAAATGGCTAGCACAGGTTTTGGCCACATTGGAATGTCTTCTAAGAAGTGACGAAGCCATTCAGCTTCTTCTCCTGCTTTGTCCAACGCAATGAACTCGGATTCCATTGTGGATCGTGCGATGAATGTTTGTTTCGTGGATTTCCAAGAAACCACAGCGCCTCCTAGAGTAAAGACATATCCACTAGTGGATCTTGAATTTTCAGTATCCGATATCCAATTAGCATCACAATAACCTTCAAGTACTGCTGGATATCGAGTAAAGACATGTTTTTTCTTGAATTTGTTTTGAAATTCATTGATTTAAAGGATAATCTTCACTGTATTTAAATTAATTAAATTCTGTTGGGTACTAAACAACAACCAGAATATAAAGAAAAGGAGAGAATTTGTTTGATTACAAAAATCAAACTCGAAATAAAAATAAAAATAAATAAATAAAAACAGATTTTATTTTGTTATAAAAACAAAATTAAAATCTGATTTAAATAAATTATAAAAGACTGGAAATAAATTAAATTACTTACTTGATTTAATTTCTTCGAATTATAATCTGATCAAGTCCAGTGTTTGACACTATGTCCTTAAGACAGATTCGTCCTCTCCACGGTACTTTCAAAAATTGGACGTCTATCTCCCAGGATAAAATGATCTACTGTAAACAATAGCAGCCTTACAAATTGTTTGCGTTACGAACAAACTAAGTGTTTACACTCTTTCTTTCAGAAAATAAATGCAGCAAAATGCAGAGATTTATAGCAGAGGATGGAGTACGAAAAATGGAGTAAAATCCAAATAGGAGGCTAGTCTATTTATAGATGTAAAGGTGGCTATTAGTTTTGAATTGAACAGGTATGAAACCTGTTGGTTTTGAATTCAAACAGATTTGAATATGTTGGGTTCATAATTTAAACAGATACAAAAACGGGAAGGGCCTTGTTTGGATGTACGTTAAAAACCAAACTAGTTTATTTTTGGAAGGGCCCTGTTTGGATGTACAGTAAAACCAAACTAGTTTATTACGGTTTAATTTGAATTCTGGATTTTATTTTAATAAAATAAAATTCAAATGTTTTTGGCTCAAAAAGATTAGTATTGGGCCGAACAAGCCCAACCCAACCTCACACCACACACCCGCGCCCAAGCCCAGGCCCAGCCCAGCCCGCCCGACTAGACAGACGGCAGCGGCGGCGCGCATGTGTGGTGATTTTTGGGTCCAATGGGTCTAGCCCATTTTGCCCATAACCACTTCCTCTAAAACGCTTGGGTACCCCTTGGGGCACACCCCAAGTACAAAACCCAAGCCTTATAAACCCATTCAAAACCTCTCACCAAATCAATGTGGGATAAGCCATTTTACAACCTTAAGGAATTTTCACCAAAACTCCATTTCCATGGAGCACACTTTGGCTTCAATTTTCCATTCACTCGGTAATGGCTTTGAGCAACCAAATATACCACATGAATCACAACGCGGCAAAGAACGCATTACCACTTTGACCCATGAAAATCGACGCACGGGGCCCACCTAAAAAATAGACCAAACTTAGGAAAAAATTCTGATTTTATCTAGAATTTTATAACCATTTCTAACAATCCCCCACATGAATGGAATTTGATGAAAACGGAAATGCAACAATATGCAGATTTATCGAAAGAGTATAAGTAAAAAATATCTTGCATCAGGATAGGTAGTTTTCGGCCTTGAACCTTCCCTAGTGATAATCTATCGGACTTACTGGCTAACCAATGGACGCGATGCCTTGAATTGTTTAGCCGTTTAGGTAAGCCAAGACAATAGATTTCACACAAAATATCTTCTAACACATCGTGGTTCTCGCTGTTGTGTTCTTTTACGCCTTGAACGCGCTTGGTTTTCATAAGTGTTTCTAGAGAATTTAGCCTCTTCATTCTCATAGAAACCGGCCCCAGTTCAACACTCATATAGGTGATTCTTACTGTGTGTATCTCCTTATACTCGTCTTGATTTATGCCTCAATCAAGATATAAGTAATCATTAAAAGCAAAGCCTATCCTTATACCCCTGCATACAACATATGTTGCAGATATCACTCTCACCATAAGAATGGGTAGGGAATTTTTAATCCCTTGGTGATTTCGGGCGAGCCATACATAATTTAGTTGTCCCTTTGAACTTAGTTCTTGGGATCTCCAGTCATATAAGTAGGGTTACCATTATGATGACTCTTATGTAATAGGCTTTAATCCCATCCCCTTCGATGAACTATACACTAGCTCTTTTGTCAAACCTTTTGTTAACGGATCCACAATATTCTCTTTAGATTTTATATAATCTATTGAGATTATTCCGTCTGACAACAATTGCCTTACGGTATTATGTCGACAACGAATATGTCGTAACTTACCGTTATACATATGATTCTGTGCCCTGCCTGTTGCAGATTGACTATCACAATGAATACAAATAGCTGGCACAGGTTTTGGCCACATTGGAATGACTTCTAAGAAGTGACGAAGCCATCCTGCTTCTTCTCCTGCTTTGTCTAAAGTAATAAACTCGGATTCCATTGTGGATCGTGCGATGCAAGTTTGTTTCGTGGATTTCTAAGAAGCAGCAGCGCCTCCTAGAGTAAAGACATATCCACTAGTGGATCTTGAATCTTTAGTATCCGATATCCAATTAGCATCACAATAACCTTCAAGTACTGCCGGATATCCAGTAAAGTTCAAACCATGATCACAGCTGAATCTTAGATATCTAAGAACCCGAATGATCGTTTTCGAATGGTCTTCTCCGGGGTTACTAGTGTACCTAATCAATTTACTGATAGTATAAGCTATATCAGAACGAGTACAATTCATTAGGTACATCTGGCTTCCAATGATTTGGGAGTATTTTAACTGAGACACTGCATCACCTTTATTTTTCGATAAATAAAGATTGACGTCTACAGGTGTTCTGGCTAAATTCATATCATCCTTGATAAATTTACCAAGAATTTTCTCAATATAATGTGATTGAGATAATGCATATCCGTCAGATGTTTTAGTAATTTTCATTCCTAATATAACATCTGCGACACCCATATCTTTCATATCAAATCTTTTGCTAAGCATCTACTTAGTTGATTTGATCATGTTTTGACTGCTTCCAATGATAAGCATGCCATCCACGTAAAGGCAAACTATGACATATCCTTGGTCAGTGTTTTTAACATAGGCGAATTTGTCACATTCGTTTATCTTAAACCCATTAGTAAGCATTGCATGATCAAATTTTTCATGCCATTGCTTAGGTGCTTGTTTTAATCCATAAAGGGATTTTACAAGTCGACAAACTTTCTTTACTTGCTCTGATACTAAAAACCCTTCGGCTTGCTCCATATAGATCTCTTCATGTAGATCACCGTTTAAGAAAGGTGTCTTAACATCCATTTGATGTATTTCTAAATTAAACAACGCTGCTATAGAAATAAGCATGCGAATGGATGTTATTCTTGTCACAGGGGAACATGTTTCAAAATAGTCCAAACCTTCCTTTTGTCTGTAACCTTTAACTACAAGTCTTGCTTTATACTTGTCAATTGAACCATCTGCTTTCATTTTTCTCTTGAATAGCCATTTATATCCAAAAGGTTTAGAACCTGGTGGAAGATGTACCAATTCCCAAGTATGATTTTGCATAATGGATTCAATTTCATTATTAACAGCCTCTTTTCACAAAGGTGCTTCAGGACTTGTCATTGCTGCCTTAAAGCTTTGAGGTTCATTTTCTAACAGGTATGTCAGAAAATCTTGACCAAAGGATTTTGATGTTCTCGCTCTTTTACTTCGTCTTGGTTCATCATCAGTTAAATCCTGTTGGTTGAGACTATTACTAGTCTTTTGTGTTTGATTGTCATTAGTCTCTTGACTTTGTGTACAATCATATATTCTTTTCTGTGAACTTAATTCCTGTCCTTTCTTGTGAGGAAAGACATGTTCAAAAAACACAGCATTGCTTGACTATATAATAGTGTTCACATTTATATCAGGTATTTCTGATTTATAAGTCAGAAGCCGATATGCACTACAATCTTAAGACGGACTATTTTTGGTATCTTGATTGTATTTAATTTTCTGTGTTTTCAAAGTAATATTCTGGTTGGAAAAACAAATAGTCATTTATGCCATTTGACAGATAGTAGCACTATACTGTCTCTTTTCTTTGACAACTAGTAGTAATATACTGGTGTCATTAAGAATTGCATAATATTATTTGGTGTTACAGAAAATTATTTTGGTATTTTATTTTTTTAGTTTTAGTAATAAGGAAAATAAAATTATTTTGTTGTTATCATTTATTTTCTGGTTTTAGTAACTAGAATTTATTTTCTGGTTTTAGTAATTAGAATTTATTTTCTGGTTTTGGTAACTAGAAAATTATTTTGTGTTTTTTCTGATTTTTGTAATCAGATATTATTTCAGTATTTTATTTTTCTAGTTTTAGTAACAAGGAAAATAAAATTATTTTATTTTCTAGTTTTAGTAACCAGAAAAATAAAATTATTTTGTGTTATAATTTATTTTCTGGTTTTAGTAACTAGAAAATTAATTTTGTTAATCAATCATGTAACTTTGTGTATCGGTCACAATCTGTAAATTTTGTATGTGACTTACGATTTCGTTTGTAAGATCACTTAATTTTGAACCCTTTGTGAAAAGGTGTTAATACTTTTGACTTTATCATAGTTCATTATGAGTATACATGGTAGAATTTGTTTCTAGAATAAAATATTAGTTTTACAAACTAATTTCATTTTTATTACGAAGAAACCTTTGTGGCAAGATTATTTTCTTTATTGGTTTTATGAATCATTCTTTATTTTCTGTGTATGGATCTGTAGTCGTGAATAGTTTCTGCACATGAGTCGGAAAATATATATATTCTCAAGAACATTTGAATGCATATTTAATTAGTTTATTTGTGTACAAATCAAACTGATTAAATGAAGGTATGTTTTGTTATTTTGGAGTTTAAAATTCAAAACGCATTGAATTTTATTTATGAGTTGAGAATCTTTTTTTTTTCATGATGCAAGTTTTGGGATCATGCATGATTAATTTATTTTGTTAATTCATTTTTTTTTTAGTTGATGCGTTTGATATGCATGTATGACATCAACTCAAGTTATTTCTTAATAATAATTTCATGTGATTTGGAATGATAAATTGATATGTTGACCTTATACATAAGCGGATTAATTTGAGTTTTTCCAATAAATTTTTGATGGGTGTTTAAACACCAGAGAAATTTAAACATGAAGATGTACGTAGTTATATCAATCCATTTAATTGGGAAGTAAATTTAAGAAATCTTTTATGTTGATTTTTAGTTCATTTTGAATTATGTGACATGAGATGTCGTTAATAATTATTTTACTTGCGTAGTAGAATTTGTTAAACCATGAACCATTTTATTAATATGTGGGTATATCTCTTGCATTAGTTGAGATAATTTAATTTTCTTCTGTCATCAATATTTTTATGACAGTGACATTTATTCGTAAATGAGTTGTAAGAATGTATTCAATCAATTGGGTTTTTTGAATTGTTTGATTCTTAGGCAAAATTTTTATGAGGATATGATTTTGTCAAAACTTTAATTCTGATTTGTGTAGTCATAATTATTTTGGATTTTTCATTTGAAATTTATGAATCATGATTTGAAATTTTTGAATCCAGCACATCATAGCCAACAAATAATGAATGTCATGTTACTAAATTCAAGCTTACCAAAGAACTTGTGGGGGGAAGCAATATTATCTGCTAATTTTGTTCTTCGGAGAATACCCCATAAGGAAACCAACAACACTCCTTATGAATTGTGGAAAGGTCGACTGCCTTCCTACAAATACTTAAAAGTGTGAGGGTGTTTGGCAAAAGTTGAAGTTCCTGTTCCTAAAAAGACTAAGATTAGACCAAAAACAGTAGATTGCGTGTTTATTGGTTATGCGCAGAATGGTAGTGCATATCGGTTTCTGACTTATAAATCAGAAATACCTGCTATAAATGTGAACACTATTATAGAGTCAAGGAATGCTGTGTTTTTTGAACATGTCTTTCCTTACAAGAAAGGACAGGAATTAAGTTCACAGAAAAGAACTTATGATTGTACACAAAGTCAAGAGACTAATGACAATCAAACACAAGAGACTAGTAATAGTCTCGACCAACAGGATTTAACTGATGATGAACCAAGACGAAGTAAGAGAGCGAGAACATCAAAATCCTTTGGTTCAGATTTTCTGACATACCTGTTAGAAAATGAACCTCAAAGCTTTAAGGCAGCAATGACAGGTCCCAAATCACATTTGTGGAAAGAGGCTGTTAATAATGAAATTGAATCCATTATGCAAAATCATACATGGGAATTGGTGGATCTTCCACCAGGTTCTAAACCTCTTGGATATAAATGGATATTCAAGAGAAAAATGATAGTAGATGGTTCAGTTGACAAGTATAAAGCAAGACTTGTAGTTAAAGGTTACAGATAAAAGGAAGGTCTGGATTATTTTGACACATATTTTCCTGTGACAAGAATAACATCCATTTGCATGCTTATTTCTATAGCAGCGTTTTTAATTCAGAAATACATCAAATGGATGTTAAGACAGCTTTCTTAAACGGTGATTTAAATGAAGAGATCTATATGGAGCAACCCGAAGGGTTTGTAGTATCAGGGCAAGAAAAGAAAGTTCGTCTGCTTGTAAAATCGCTTTATGGATTAAAACAAGCACCTAAGCAATGGCATGAAAAATTTGATCATGCAATGCTTACTAATGGGTTTAAGATAAACGAATGTGACAAATTCGCCTACGTTAAAAACACTGACCAAGGATATGTCATAGTTTTTTTTTATGTGGATGACATGCTTATCATTGGAAGCAGTCAAAACATGATCAAATCAACTAAGCAGATGCTTAACAAAAGATTTGATATGAAAGATATGGGTGTCATAGATGTTATATTAGGAATGAAAATTACTAAAATATCTGACGGATATGCATTATCTCAGTCACATTATATTGAGAAAATTCTTGGTAAATTTATCAAGGATGATATGAATTTAGCTAGAACACCTGTAGACGTCAATCTTTATTTATCGAAAAATAAAGGTGATGCAGTGTCTCAGTTAAAATACTCCCAAATCATTGGAAGCCTGATGTACCTAATGAATTGTACTCGTTCTGATATAGCTTATGCTATCAGTAAATTGAGTAGGTGCACTAGTAACCCCGGAGAAGACCATTGGAAAGCGATCATTCGGGTTCTTAGATATCTAAGATTCACCCGTGATCATGGTTTGAACTTTACTCGATATCCAGCAGTACTTGAAGGTTATTGTGATGCTAATTGGATATCGGATACTAAAGATTCAAGATCCACTAGTGGATATGTCTTTACTCTAGGAGGTGCTGCTATTTCTTGGAAATCCTCGAAACAAACTTGCATCGTACGATCCACAATGGAATCTGAGTTTATTGGTTTAGACAAAGCAGGAGAAGAAGCAGAATGGCTTCGTCGCTTCTTAGAAGACATACCAATGTGGCCAAAACACGTGCCAGCTATTTGCATTCATTGTGATAGTCAATCTGCAATAGGCAGGGCGCAGAATCATATGTATAACGGTAAGTCACAACATATTCGTCGTCGACATGATAAGGCAATTTTTGTCAAACGGAATAATCCCAGTAGATTATATAAAATCTAAAGAGAATATTGCGGATCCGTTAACAAAAGGTTTGACAAAAGAGCTAGTGTATAGTTCATCGAAGGGGATGGGATTAAAGCCTATTACATAAGAGTCGTCATAATGGTAACCCTACTTATATAACTGGAGATCCCAAGAACTAAGTTCAAAGGGACAACTAAGTTATGTATGGCTCGCCAGAAATCACCAAGGGATTAAAAATTCCCTACCCATTCCTATGGTGAGAGTGATATCTGCAACATATGTTGTATGTAGGGGTATTAGGATAAGCTTTGCTTTTAATGATTATTTATATCTTGATTGAGGCATAAATTAAGACGAGTATAAGGAGATAGTCACAATAAGAATCACTTATATGAGTGTTGTGTTGGACAATCTTCACTGTATTTAAAATACTTAAATTCTGTTATGTACTAAACAACAACCAGAATATAAAGAAATAAAGGAAAGGAGAGAATTTGTTTGATTACAAAAATCAGACTCGAAATAAAAATAAAAATAAATAAATAAAAACAAATTTTATTTTGTTACAAAAATAAAATTAAAATCTAATTTAAATAAATAATAAAAGACTGGAAATAAATTAAATAACTTACTTGATTTAATTTCTTCGAATTATAATCTAATAAAGCCAAGTGTTTGACACTGTGTCCTTAAGACATATTCGTCCTCTCCATGGTGCTTTCAGAAATTGGACGTCTATCTCCTAGGATGAAATGATCTACTACAAACAATAGCAGCACTACAAATTATTTGCCTTATGAATACACTAAGTGTTTACACTCTTTCTTTTAGAAAATAAATGCAGCAAAATGCAGAGATTTATAGCAGAGGATGGAGTACGAAAATTGGAGTTTTTAAAATCCAAATGAGGGTTGTCCTATTTATAGATATAAAGGTGGCTGTTGGTTTTGAATTGAACAGGTATGAAACCTCTTGGTTTTGAATTCAAACAGGCCCAGCCTGCCCGACCGGACGGACAACGGCTGCGGCGCGCGCGTGTGGTGTTTTTTGGGTCCAATGGGTCTAGCCCATTTTGCCCATAACCTCTCCCTCTAAAACACTTGGGTACCCCTTGGGGCACACCCCAAGTACCAAACCTAAGCCTTATAAACCCATTCAAAACCTCCCACCAAAACAATGTGGGACAAGCCATTTTACAACCTTAAGGAATTTCCACCAAAACTCCATTTCTATGGAGCACACTTTGGCTTCAATTTCCCATTCACTCGGTAATAGTTTTGAGCAACCAAATATACCATGTGAATCATAACGCGGGGCCCACCTAAAAAATCGACGCACGGGGCCCACCTAAAAAATAGACCAAACTTGGGAAAAAATTTTGGTTTTATCCAGAATGTTATAACCATTTCTAACATGTTGAACTGGGGCCGGTTCTATGAGAATGAAGTGGCTAAATTCTCTAGAAACACTTATGAAAACCAGGCACGTTCAAGGCTAAAATGAACACAACAGTGAGAACCACGATGTGTTAGAAGATATTTTGTGTGAAATCTATTGTCTTGGCTTACACAAACGGCTGAACAATTCAAGGCATCGCGTCCATTGGTTAGCCAGTAAGTCCGATAGGTTATCACTAGGGAAGGTTCAAGGCCGAAAACTACCTATCCTGATGTAAGATAATTTCGACTTATACTCTTTCGATAAATCTGCATATTGTTGCATTTCCATTGTCATCAAATTCCATTCATGTGGGGGATTGTTGGAAATGGTTATAAATTCTGGGTAAACCAGAATTTATCCTAAGTTCGGTCTATTTTTTAGGTGGGCCTCGTGCGTTGATTTTCACGGGTCAAAGTGGTAACGTGTTTTATGCCGCGTTGTGATTCACGTGGTATGTTTGGTTGCTCAAAACCATTATTGAGTGAATGGGAAATTGAAACCAAAGTGTGCTCCATAGAAATGGAGTTTTTATAGCGACCCCGGTCTTTTCCCATTTGATTATTGTATCCGGACTTAGGTTCCGTAGATTCTGTCATTGTATAATTGTTGTTGTCATTCTTTATTTTCTTATTTGGAGTTATAGGATGTGTTGGGCAGGTTTGTTTTAGGTTGGTTGGGTTCGGAAACCAAGTGTTGCTGTCCAGTTTTTGGGTTGGTCGCTCGAGCGAGGGTTGTATTTTGTGTTTGGTGGCTCGAGCCAGATTTTCTTAGCTCGAGCGAGCGATTGCGTCTAGTATGGACCTGTAGCATTGCATTCTTGGCTCGAACGAGCTTTTCTTTGCTCGAGCGAGGATTTCTTGTGTCTGGTCGCTCGAGCGACCAAGTCTTCGCTCGAGCGAGCCTGTCCAGTTTAATTAGACAGCAGCGGGTTTTTAATCAGTTTTTCATCCTCTTTTTAGATTCCAAACCCTAAGGTCTGACTTCTCTCTCAC
Source organism: Camellia sinensis (assembly GCF_055761805.1). NCBI lineage: Eukaryota > Viridiplantae > Streptophyta > Magnoliopsida > Ericales > Theaceae > Camellia > Camellia sinensis. The sequence goes on from NC_138972.1 coordinate 85,516,355, forward strand.
CCTGCTCACCTTCTCTCTTAGATTTGATCCACTTAGGGTGTGTTTCTACCCTAGATCCTTCATTAAAAAGAATGTGTGAGTCGAGGGCTTCGTTTTAATCTGAATTGTTGGTAGTTTGGAGCACTTTGGAGTTTGGGTCTTCATCTCCATCTTCTTTTTTGGGGCTATTTCTTCGAGGTAGGGATTTCCTACTCCATTCTATAAGTTTTGTTCTAAGTTTTGGTATTTTGATATGTTGGGGATACTTTGGTAATTTTGGGAAAAACCCTAGTTGTATTAATAAATTAATTTGCATAATTAGTTTAAGGGAATTTGGGAATTTGGTTAAATTCATGAAATTGAGGAATTCATTGATTAAATGGTGTAGTGGGATAATTTAAACCACTCGCCTATTGAATTGTTGTTATATTTATTTCCAGTCTAGAAATAACTGTTTGGGCTATCGGTGGAGGATAGTCGTGATTGTTGTAGACATTGCATGTGGATTAGGAATAACTGAAACTAATCACATTGGTTAAGTCACTAATTTTTACTATTGCATTAATACAGAAAATACGTGTATTGATTGAGCATTGCATTTGCATACATTGTTTTGTGTGGGAGGAGATAGGGGATGTACTCCACGGTTTAGGGGAAGATAGGGGATGGACCTCTAAATCGGATTTTGTTTGGGAGGAGATAGGGGATGGACTCCATTAGCATCACTTTTATGTGTGCTTATTTATATTGAAGTGTTTTTATTGATACAGCACTAAAATGTGTATCAAACTGGAAGTATGAAGTGTTTTGATTTGAGCCTGAGTCTCATCTGTTTGTTGACATTGGAAGAATGTGAATGTAATATATATAGTTCACTGTTGTAAGTTTGGCCAGGTTCTGAGCCATATTGATAAAGTTGGAAAGTAAAACGTGTCTTAGACAATAGTGTCATGAGACTGTAAAATGATGTAATTGATTATCTTGGTTAACCATCTATTGAATGCTATTCCTTTAATCAATGCTTATATTTGGTTTAGTATATTTCTACTGGGTTGTGGCTCACCCTTTATGGGAACATCATTTTCAGGTCCAGGTGATAAACTACCTCCAAGGACTTAGCTTGGAAGGATTTGGATTTTGAAGACTATCTTTAGTTATTTGTTTTTATTTGATAAACATTCAAGCCTAGGGCTTTCTTTGTATTTGAGTTAGAACTCATATTTTTGTGTCCAAGTGTTGGCTTGGAAAGATGTAAGCCCATAGGGCATTTAATTTGATAGTACATGTAATGTTTTCTTTTTGTAATACTCTGATGAATGAGATAATGAATTGGTTTCTTTTAATATTTCATGCCAATGATATATATATATTATGGGTTTATTTTGAGGGCGTGACAGTTTTGGTGGAAATTCCTTAAGGTTGTAAAATGGCTTGTCCCACATTGATTTGGTGGGAGGTTTTGAATGGGTTTATGAGGCTTGGGTTCGGTACTTGGGGTGTGCCCTAAGGGCTACCCAAGTGTTTTAGAGGGAGAGGTTATGGGCAAAATGGGCTAGACCCATTAGACCCAAAAATCACCACACACACGCGCGCGCCGCTGTCCGTCCGGTCGGGCGGGCTGGGCTGGGCTTAGGCTTGGGCACGGGTGCGTAGTGTGAGGTTGGGTTGGGCTTGTTCGGCCCAATTCTAATCTTTTTGGGCCAAAAATATTTGAATTTAATTTTATTTTAACTGGTTTGGTTTTACTGTACATCCAAACAGGGCCCCTTCCCGAAATAAACCAGTCTGGTATTATTGCACACCCAAACAGGGCCCTTCCCGTTTTTGTGAACCCAACAGATTCAAATCTGTTTGAATTCAAAACCAACAGGTTTCATACCTGTACAATTCAAAACCAATAGCCACCTTTACATCTATAAATAGACTAGCCTCCCATTTGGATTTTACTCCAATTTTCGTACTCCATCCTCTGCTATAAATCTCTGCATTTTGCTGCATTTATTTTCTGAAAGAAAGAGTGTAAACACTTAGTGTGTTCGTAAGACAAACAATTTGTAGTGTTGCTATTGTTTGTAGTAGATCATTTCATCCTGGAGATAGACATCCAATTTCTGAAAGCACCGTGGAGAGGACGAATCTGTCTTAAGGACACAGTGTCAAACACTAGACTTGATATAGAGATCCCGGGTTTACCCTTGTTATACAGTGATCCGGACATGTGTCCATGGATGTTGGTAGTTGTTTATTATCTTGTTTACATCCTCTTTACTTTGTATATTGAGTTATAGGATGTGTTGGGAAGATTTGTTACAGGTTGGTTGTGTTTGGGAGCCTAGTGCTGCTGCCCAGATTTTTGGACCTTCGCTCGAGCGAGGAGTTGGTCGCTCGAGCGAGAGTTGAGTTCGTGTCTGGTGGGTCGAGCCAAAGTGGCTTCGCTCGAGCGAGCGATGGCGTCTGGTTCTGGACCTGAGAGTTGTATTTCTTGGCTCGAGCAAGCTTTTCTTGGCTCGAGCAGTCTGGTTTGTTCTTCGCTCGAGCGAGAGGTCTGTCGCTCGAGCGTGCTTCTGGTTGCAGACCTGAGGGTTTGTGTTGTTGGCTCGAGTGAGCATTCTTTCGCTCGAGCGCACTTTTGAGTTTTTGGCTCGAGCGAGAACTTCTTGGCTCGAGCGAGAGTTTTCTGTGTCTGGTCGCTCAAGCGACAAAGGCTTCGCTCGAGCGAGCGTGTTTTATATCAGCGGACAGTAGCGTTTTTGAACATCACTTTTTCACTTTCTTTTTCTTTCAAACCCTAGATCCGAGACCCTCTCTCTCTAAACTTACACTCTCTCTAAGAATTGATCTCCCTAGAGTGTGAATCTAGCCTAGGGCTTTTGTTAAAAAGATAGAGGGCGTTGAGAGCTTTGATTTAATCTGAAAAAGTTTGGATTTGGAGCACGTTGATCTTCGAGTCTTCATCTCCTTTTTGGCTTAAACTTCGAGGTAGGGATATCCTACTCCTCTCTATGAGTTTTGTCTTTAAATTTTAGTATTTTGAGATGTTGGGGTTGGTTTGGTAATTTGGTGAAAGTTTGGGGGCTTTTGTGTTATTTTACAAAAGTTGGGGTTTTATCCATAATAAACCTAGATGCATGTTTGGCATAGAGAAATAGAATAAATGTTATATAGCGACCCCGGTCTTTTCCCATTTGATTTTTGTATCCGGACTTAGGTTCCGTAGATTCCGTCATTGTATAATTGTTGTTGTCATTCATTATTTTCTTATTTTGAGTCTTGGGTTGTGTTGGGAAGATTTGGAGCAGGTTGGTTGAGCTTAGGAACCAAGTTTAGTTGCCCAGATTTTGGCTTGTCCGCTCGAGCGGGAGTTTGGACGCTCGAGCGGGGAATACACCCATCCAGTATGTCCTGTGTAGTGTTGGCCGCTCGAGCGGGGGACTGGACGCTCGAGCGGGAAGTCGTGAGTGACGCTTGAGCGAGGAGTTGGGCGCTCGAGCGGGGACCTGTCTGCAAAAACTTCTGGGAGAGTGCATTCGCCGCTCGAGCGGGAGTTTGGCCGCTCGAGCGGGAGTCTGTGAGTGGCGCTCGAGCGGGGGTTTCCACGCTCGAGCGGGGCGACTGGTATAAAAATCCGAGATCCGACTTTCAGGATCATTTTTCATCTCATTTTTGATTTTAAAACCCTAGAACCGTCTTCTCCCTCTCCCTACACACCTTCTCTCTTAGGTTTGATCTACTTAGAGTGTATTTCTACCCTAAGCCCTTTGTTAAAAAGATAGAGTGGGTCGAGGGCTTCCGTTTAATCTGAACAATCTTGGGTTTGGAGCACTTTGGTTTTCGTCATCTTCTCTATTCGAGTTCTCGCTTCAAGGTAGGGATTTCCTACTCCATCCTATGAGTTTTGTCCTAAGTTTTTGGCATTTTGATATGTTGGGAGTACTTTGGTAATTTTGGGAAAAACCCTAGTTGTAATAATAAATTAATTTATATAATTAATTTAAGGAAATTGGGAAAATTGGTTAAATGTATGAAATTGAGGAATTCATTGATTAAATGGTGTAGTTGGATAATTAAAATCACTCGCCTATTGAATTGTTGATATATTTATTTCCAGTCTAGAAATAACTGTTTTGGGCTAGCGGTGGAGGATAGTCGTGTTTGTTGTAGACATTGCATGTGGATTAGGAATAACTGAAACTAATCACATTGGTTAAGTCATTAATTTGACTATTGCATTAATACAGAAAATGCGTGTATTGATTGAGCATTGCATTTGCATATATATTGTTTTGTGTGGGAGGAGATAGGGGATGTACTCCACGGTTTAGGGGAAGATAGGGGATGGACCTCTAAACCGGATTTTGTTTGGGAGGAGATAGGGGATGGACTCCATTAGCACCATTTTTATGTGTGCTTATTAAATTGAAGTGTTTTTACATGATTATTGATACAGCACTAAAATGTGTATCAAATAGGAAGTATGAAGTGTTTTGATATGAGCATGAGTCTCATTTGTTTTGTTGATATTGGAAGTAATGTGAATATGATATATAATTCACTGTTGTAAGTTTGGCCAGGTTCTGAGCCATGTTGATAATAATGGAAAGTGAAATGTGTCTTAGACATTAGTGTCATGAGACTGTTTAATGATAAAATTGATTATCTTGGTTAACCGTCTATTGAATGCTATAGCTTTATTCAATACTTATATTTGGTTTAGTATTTTTCTACTGGGCTGTGGCTCACCCTTTATGGGAACATCATTTTCAGGTTCAGGTGATAAGCTACCTCCACGGACTTAGCCTGGAAGGATTTGATGTTTGGGATTTTGAAGACTTGTCTTTAGTTATATGGTTTATTTTGTTATTTTTGAGATTTCATGTAAACATTCAAGCCTAGGGCTTAACTTGTAAATGAGTTAGTACTCATCCTTTTTGTGTCCAAGTGTTAGCTTGGAAAGATGTAAGCCCTTAGGGCATTTATTTTGATGTTGCAGGATGTTACATGTGATGTCTTTCAATAAGAATACTCTGATGAATAACTCAAATGATTCGTTTTCTTTTATAAATGCATGTTAATGTTATGGTTATTATGGGTTTATTTTGAGGGCGTTACATGTTAACTCATTGATGAAAATGGGACCTAAGGGTTGAAATGTTAATTATGGGAATTGACTTAATTACATTGTTTAATTAATTGGGATAATTAATTGTGAGAAATGAGGAAATGAAATGTTGATTGAATATCCATTGTGCATTTATTTTCTGTTTAGAAATAACTGCTTTGGGCTATCGGTGGAGGATAGTCGTGATTGTTGTAGACAATGCATGATGATTAGGCAAACGAAAACTAATCAATGGAATGTGTCATGGAATTTGACGATTGATAGAATACATTAACTACATGTATTGAGCGATTGTATATAGAACCAATGTGTTTGTATACGTTATGTGTAGAGGAGAAGATGGGGGATGTACTCCGCGGTTTAGGGGAAGATGGGGGATGTACCTCTAAACCGGATAGTGTTGGGAGAAGATAGGGGATGAACTCCGTAGATACAGCTCATATGCTTGTCTAGAGAAGTGAAGATAGAGCTCATATGCTTATCTTTGTGAAGTGTGGATATAGCTTATATGCTTATCCGTGGATATTGTTGTTATACATATCTGTTGAGAATGTGGATATAGCTTATATGCTTATCTGTGGATATTGTTGTTATACATATCTGTTGAGAATGTGGATATAGCTTATATGCTTATCTGTGAATGTGGGATATAGATTTTATATATATCTGTTGGGAATGTGGATAGAGCTTATATGCCTATCCGTTGAAAAAGGGAAAATGAAAGGTAACTTGGACTCATAAGTCGTATGACATAAATATGTGATTTATGTGAATGTATCAGTGTTGGCCATCTATCAATTGCTAATCTTTTAGTCATTGTTCATGGTTGGTTTAGTATATTTCTACTGGGCTGTGGCTCACCCTATATGGGAATATCATTTTCAGGTACAGGTAGCATGCCACCTCCAAGGACATAGCTTGGGAGGCTAGAGGCGGACATACTTTTGTCGTTTTACTTTTTGATGTATTACATGTAAATTCAGGCCAAGGGCTTAATGTGTATTAGTTAGTACTCTTTTGTTGTAACCAAGTGTTAACTTGGAAAGCTGTAAGCCCATAGGGCATTTGCTTTTGTTGTTAACATGTAATACTTTTGTAATGAAACTCTGTTGTAATAAAGAATGCGGTTATCTCATATGTCAATGAATGTCTTATTTGATGGGTTTAATGTTACTATTTTGAGGGCGCTACACTTGATCAGATTAAAATTCGAAGAAATTAAATCAAGTAAGTTATTTAATTTATTTTTTGTGTTATTATTATTTATTTAAATCAGATTTTAATTTTGTTTTTGTAACAAAATAAAATCTGTTTTTATTTATTTATTTTTATTTTTATTTCGAGTTTGATTTTTGTAATCAAACAAATTCTCTCATTTCCTTTATTTCTTTATATTCTGGTTGTTGTTTAGTACACAACATAATTTAATTATTTTAAATACAGTGAAGATTGTCCTACAATTGGGTTCAAAATTAAGTGATCTTATAAACTAATTAAGTGATCTTACGCGGCATAGAACGTGTTATAATTTATTTTCTGGTTTTAGTAACTAAAAAATTAATTTTGTTAATTTATCATAGTATTGTTGGACAATCTTCACTGTATTTAAATTAATTAAATTCTGTTGTGTACTAAACAACAACTAGAATATAAAGAAATAAAGGAAATGAGAGAATTTATTTGATTACAAAAATCAAACTCGAAATAAAAATAAAAATAAATAAATAAAAACAGATTTTATTTTGTTACCAAAACAAAATTAAAATTTGATTTAAATAAATAATAAAACACTGAAAATAAATTAAATAACTTACTTGATTTAATTTCTTCGAATTGTAATATGATCAAGTCCAGTGTTTGACACTGTGTCCTTAAGACAGATTCGTCCTCTCCACGGTACTTTCAGAAATTGGACGTCTATCTCCCAGGATGAAATGATCTACTACAAACAATAACAACACTACAAATTGTTTTCCTTACGAACACACTAAGTGTTTACACTCTTTCTTTCAGAAAATAAATGCAGCAAAATGCAGAGATTCATATTAGAGGATGGAGTACAAAAATTGGAGTAAAATCCAAGTGCGAGGCTAGTCTATTTATAGATGTAAAGGTGGCTATTGGTTTTGAATTGAACATGTATGAAACCTGTTGATTTTGAATTCAAACAGATTTGAATCTGTTGGGTTATATTTCAAACAGATAACAAAACGAGAAGGACCCTGTTTGGGTGTGCAATAATACCAGACTGGTTTATTTCGGGAAGGGCCTTATTTGGATGTACAGTAAAGCCAAACCAGTTTAATTTTGAACTATGGATTTTATTTTACCAAAAAATAAAATTAAATTCAAATGTTTTTGGCCCAAAAAGATTAGTATTAGGCCGAACAAGCCCAACCCAACCTCACACCACGCACCCGCGCCCAAGCCCCGGCCCAGCCCAGCCCAGCACGCCCGGTCGGATGGCGACGGCGGCGGCACGCGGGCGTGTTGTGATTTTTGGGTCCAATGGGTCTAGCCCATTTTTCCCAAAACCTCTCCCTCTAAAACAGTTGGGTACCCCTTGGGGCACACCCCAAGTACCAAACCCAAGCCTTATAAACCCATTCAAAACCTCCCACCAAATCAATGTGGGACAAGCCATTTTACAACCTTAAGGAATTTCCAACAAAACTCCATTTCCATTGAGCACACTTTGGCTTCAATTTCCCATTCACTCGGTAACGGTTTTGAGCAACCAAATATACCACGTGAATCACAACGCGGCATAGAACGCGTTACCACTTTGACCAGTGAAAATCGACGCACGGGGCCCACCTAAAAAATAGACCAAACTTAGGAAAAAATTCTGATTTTATCCAGAATTTTATAACCATTTCTAACAATCCCCCACATGAATGGAATTTGATGACAATGGAAATGCAACAATATGCAGACTATCGAAAGAGTATAAGTCGAAAATATCTTACATCAGGATAGGTAGTTTTCGGCCTTGAACCTTCCCTAGTGATAACCTATCGAACTTACTGGCTAACCAACGGACGCGATGCCTTGAATTGTTCAGCCGTTTATGTAAGCCAAGACAATAGATTTCACACAAAATATCTTCTAACACATCGAGGTTCTCAGTGTTGTGTTCATTTTGGCCTTAAACGCGCCTGGTTTTCATAAGTGTTTCTAGAGAATTTAGCCTCTTCATTCTCATAGAACCGGCCCCAGTTCAACACTCATATAGGTGATTCTTATTGTGAGTATCTCCTTATACTCATCTTGATTTATGCCTCAATCAAGATATAAGTAATCATTAAAAGCAAAGCTTATCCTTATACCCCTGCATACAACATATGCTGCAGATATCACTCTCACCATAGGAATGGGTAGGGAATTTTTAATCCCTTGGTGATTTTTGGAGAGCCATGCATAACTTAGTTGTCCCTTTGGACTTAGTTCTTGGGATCTTCAGTCATATAAGTAGGGTTACCATTACAATGACTCTTATGTAATAGGCTTTAATCCCATCCCCTTCGATGGACTATACACTAGCTCTTTTGTCAAACCTTTTGTTAACGGATCCGCAATATTCTCTTTAGATTTTACATAATCTATTGAGATTATTCTGTTTGACAACAATTGCCTTACGGTATTATGTCGACCACGAATATGTCGTGACTTACCGTTATACATATGATTCTGTGCCCAGCCTATTGCAGATTGACTATCACAATGAATGCAAATAGCTGGCACAGGTTTTGGCCACATTGGAATGTCTTCTAAGAAGTGACGAAGCCATTCTGCTTCTTCTCCTACTTTGTCCAAAGCAATGAACTCGAATTTCATTGTGGATCGTGCGATGCAAGTTTGTTTCGTGGATTTCCAAGAAACAGCAGCGCCTCCTAGAGTAAAGACATATCCACTAGTGGATCTTGAATCTTTAGTATCCGATATCCATTTAGCATCACAATAACCTTCAAGTACTGCTGGATATCGAGTAATGTTCAAACCATGATCACGGGTGAATCTTAGATATCTAAGAACCCGAATGATCGCTTTCCAATAGTCTTCTCCGGGGTTACTAGTGTACTTACTCAATTTACTGATAGCATAAGCTATATCAGGACGAGTACAATTCATTCGGTACATCAGGCTTCCAATGATTTGGGAGTATTTTAACTGAGACACTGCATCATCTTTATTTTTCGATAAATAAAGATTGACGTCTACAGGTGTTCTAGCTAAATTCATATCATCCTTGATAAATTTACCAAGAATTTTCTCAATATAATGAGATTGAGATAATGCATATCCGTCAGATGTTTTAGTAATTTTCATTCCTAATATAACATCTGCGACACCCATATCTTTCATATCAAATCTTTTGTTAAGCATCTGCTTAGTTGATTTGATATTGTTTTGACTGCTTCCAATGATAAGTACGTCATCTACATAAAGACAAACTATGACATATCCTTGGTCAGTGTTTTTAACATACACGCATTTGTCACATTCGTTTATCTTAAACCCATTAGTAAGCATTTTATGATCAAATTTTTCATGCCGTTGCTTAGGTGCTTGTTTTAATCCATAAAGCGATTTTACAAGCAGACGAACTTTCTTTTCTTGCCCTGATACTACAAACCCTTCGAGTTGCTCCATATAGATCTCTTCATTTTGATCACCGTTTAAGAAAGCTGTCTTAACATCCATTTGATGTATTTCTAAATTAAACAACACTGCTATAGAAATAAGCATGCGAATGGATGTTATTCTTGTCACAGGGGAATATGTGTCAAAATAGTCTAGACCTTCCTTTTGTCTGTAACCTTTAACTACAAGTCTTGCTTTATACTTGTCAATTGAACCATCTGCTTTCATTTTTCTCTTGAATATCCATTTATATCCAAGAGGCTTAGAACCTAGTGGAAGATCCACCAATTCCGAAGTATGATTTTGCATAATGGATTCAATTTCATTATTAACAGCCTTTTTCCACAAAGGTGAGTCAGGACCTGTCATTGCTACCTTAAAGCTTTGAGATTCATTTTCTAACAAGTATGTCAGAAAATCTGAACCAAAGAATTTTGATGTTCTCGCTCTCTTACTTTATCTTGGTTCATCACTAGTTAAATCCCGTTGGTCGAGACTATTACTAGTCTCTTGTGTTTGATTGTCATTAGTCTCTTGACTTTGTGTACAATCATAAGTTCTTTTCTGTGAACTTTATTCCTGTCCTTTCTTGTAAGAGAAGACATGTTCAAAAAACACAGCATTGCTTGACTCTATAATAGTGTTCACAGTTATATCAGGTATTTCTGATTTATAAGTCAGAAACCGATATGCACTACTATTCTGAGCATAACCAATAAACACATAGTCTACTGTTTTTGGTCCAATCTTAGTCTTTTTAGGAACAGGAACTTCAACTTTTGCCAAACACTCCCACACTTTTAAGTATTTGTAGGAAGGTGATCGACCTTTCCACAATTCATAAGGAGTGCTGTTGGTTTTCTTATGGGGTATTCTGTTAAGAACATAATTAGCAGACAATATTGCTTCCCCTCACAAGTTCTGTGGTAAGCCTGAACTTAGTAACATGGCATTCATCATTTCTTTTAGGGTTCTATTCTTTCTTATAGCAATTCCATTTTGCTGTGGCGAATAAGGGGCTGTTGTTTGGTGAATAATGCCATGTTGTGCACAAAATTCATTTAATGGTGCATCATATTCACCACCCCTATCACTTTTGATTAAAACAAATATAACATCCATCACTTGTTGTCTATGATGTGCTTGATTCATTAATTTCAAATTATGATTCATAAATTTCGAATGAAAAATCGAAAATAATTATGACTACACAAATCAGAATTAATGTTTTGACAAAATCATATCCTAACAAAAATTTTGCCTAAGAATCAAATAATTCAAAAAACAATTTGATTGTAAGAGATACAACCAAATATTTGTGACAAAAGAAAATTACATTATCTCATCTAATGCAAGAGATACACTCCCATATTAATATAATGGTTTATGATTTAACAAATTCTACTACGCAACTAAAATAATAATTAATGACATCTCACGGCACAAATTCAAAACAAACTAATAATCAACATAAAAGATTTCTTAAATTTACTTCCAATTAAATAGAACGATATAACTACATACATCTTCATGTTTAAATTTCTCTGGTGTTTAAACACCCATAAAAAATTGATTGAAAAAACTCAAATTAATCCGCTTATGTACAAGGTCAACATATCAATTTATCATTCCAAATCACATGAATTTTTTTTTTTTTAAGAAATAACTCGAGTTGATATCAATACATGCATATCAAACGCATCAACTAAAAATAATGAATTAACAAAATAAATTAATCATGCATGATCCCATACTAGATATTTCTTGCTTGGTTTGATCAATCAAACCAACCTTCAAAACTTTCTCTTTGTCAATTACTTTGATGGCCACACTCTGACTAGATTTAAGGTTTCTCCCAAAATCATACCTTTTCATCAATACATTCCCTTTATTTTCCATTTCAAAGTACAAAACTCTAGGAGATAATTAAAAAATTATACGCTCCTGCTAGTATGAAAGATGATATTTACAGGGCAGAAGTCCTATAAAGTGAAGAACTTAACTCATAAATAAAATTAAACGCATTTTGAATTTGAAACTCTAAAAATGACAAAACAAATATTTATTTAAACAGTTTGATTTGTACATAAATAAACTAATTATAAACACATTAAAAAGTTCTTGTGAATATATATATTTTCTGAATCATGTGCAAAAACTATTCACATCTACGGATCCACACACAGAAAATAAAGAATGATTTAGAAAACCAATAAAGAAAATAATCTTGTCACAAAAGTTTCATCGTAATAAAAATGGAATTAGTTTGTAAAACTAATATTTTACTCTAGAAACAAATTCTTCCATGTATACTCATAATGAACTATGATAAAGTCAAAAGAATTAACATCTTTTCACAAAGGATTCAAAATTAAGTGGTCTACAAAGTTACATGATTGATTAACAAATTTAATTTACTAAAACCAGAAAATAAATTATAAAACAAAATAATTTTATTTTCTTTGTTACTAAAACTAGAAAATAATATAATTTTATTTTCCTTGTTATTAAAACTAGAAAATAAAATACCACAATAATATCTGATTACAAAAATCAGAACACACCACAAATTAATTTTCTAGTTACCAAAACCAGAAAATAAATTAAAACACAAAATAATTTTATTTTTCTTGTTACTAAAACTAGAAAAATAAAATACCACAATAATTTTCTGTAATACAAATTAATATTCTGCAATTGTTAATGACACCAGTATATTACTACTAGTTGTCAAAGAAAAGAGACAGTATATTACTACTATCTGTCAAATAGCATAAATCACTATTTGTTTTTCCAACCAGAATAAATCTTTATAAAATTAAAGAAAATTAAATACGATGAAGATACTAAAAATAAATTCTGTCCTGACTTACCGTTATACATATGATTCTGTGCCCTGCCTATTGCAGATTGACTATCACAATGAATGCAAATAGCTGGCAAAGGTTTTGGCCACATTGGAATGTCTTCTAAGAAGTGACGAAGCCATTCTTCATGCTATTGCCATAAAGAGACTTCATAAGATTCAAAAAAAAAAAAAGATTCAAGATCGACAAACTATGACATATGAGTAAGCATGTCATCCACATAAAGACAAACTATGACATATCCTTGGTCAGTGTTTTTAACATAGACGCATTTGTCACATTCGTTTATCTTAAACCCATTAGTAAGTATTGCATGACCAAATTTTTCATGCCATTGCTTAGGTGCTTGTTTTAATCCATAAAGGGATTTTACAAGGCGACAAACTTTATTTTCTTGCCCTGATACTATAGCGACCCCGGTCTTTTCTCTTTAGATTATTGTATCCGGACTTAGGCTCCGTAGATCCTGTCATTATTTATTGGTTGTTGTTGTCCTTTAATCTCTTTGTATTTGAAGTATAGGTTGTGTTGGACGGGTCTGGTACAGGTTGGTTGAATTTTGATGCCAATAGGTGATGCCCAGATTTTGGCCTTCACGCTCGAGCGGAGGTTTTAACGCTCGAGCGGGCCCTTCGTTGTTGCTTCTCCGCTCGAGCGGGAGTTTTGACGCTCGAGCGGGATTTTCCATCTCCCAGTATTTTGCTCTGCAGTTCTTCCGCTCGAGCGGTAGTTTTTACGCTCGAGCGTGATCCCTTGTTTTTGCTCCTCCGCTCGAGCGGGGAGTTTGACGCTCGAGCGGGTGCAGCGCTTGCAAAACTTCTGGAAGGGTGTAATCGACGCTCGAGCGGCTTTCTTCACGCTCGAGCATGATTCTGTGTCTTACGCTCGAGCGGGGCTTTCTACGCTCGAGCGTAGAGTCGACTACATCAGTCCGTGATTTCACTTTTCTGATCACTTTTTGACCTACTTTTCATCTCTTAACTTTTAAAAACCGCCCCTTGAGAGTTTCTCTCTCTACTCTTACCTTCTCTCCAAGATTTGATCTATTTCCGGTGGTCTTCTACCCTAGTTCCTTTGGAAGAAAGGTAGAGCTTCGCGAGAGCTTTGTTTTAATCTGAGAAACTTGGGATTTGGAGCACGTGGGTCTTTGGTCTTCATCTCCATCTTCTCCATACGGGTTATTTTCTTCGAGGTAGGGATTTCCTACTCCAATTTATAAGTTTTGTTCTAAGTTTTAGTATAATGATATGTTGGGGTTACTTTGATAATTTTGGGAGAAACCCTAGTTGTGTTAATTAATTAATTTGTATAATTAATTTAAGGGAATTGGGGAATTTGGTTAAATTCATGAAATTGGGAAAGTTATTGGTTAAATGGTGTAGTTGGATAATGTAAATCACTCGCCTATTGAATTGATGGTATATTTATTTCCAAATCTAGAAATAACTGTTGTGAGCTATCGGTGGAGGATAGTCATGCTTGTTGTAGACACTGCATGTGGATTAGGGATAACTGAAACTAATCATTGATTAAGTCATCAATATTGACTGCTGAATTAATACAGACATTATGTGTATTGATTGTGTGTTGTATATGTTATGTGTATGCATACATTGTTTTGTGTGGGAGGAGATAGGGGATGTACTCCACGGTTTAGGGGAAGATAGGGGATGGACCTCTAAACCGGATTTTGTTTGGGAGGAGATAGGGGATGGACTCCATTAGCATCACTTTTATGTGTGCTTATTTTTATTGAAGTGTTTAATTGATACAGCACTAAAATGTGTATCAAACTGGAAGTATGAAGTGTTTTGATTTGAGCCTGAGTCTCAATTGTTTGTTGACATTGGAAGAATGTGAATATGATATATATAGTTCATTGTTGTAAGTTTGGCCAGGTTCTGAGCCAGATTGATAATGTTGGAAAGTAAAACGTGTTTTAGACATTAGTGTCATGAGACTGGATAGTAATGTAATTGATTATCTTGGTTAACCATCTATTAAATACTAATGCTTTATTCAATGCTTATATTTGGTTTAGTATATTTCTACTGGGCTGTGGCTCACCCTTATGGGAACATCATTTTCAGGTCCAGGTGATAAGCTACCTCCCAGGACTTAGCTTGGAAGGATTTGGATTTTGAAGACTAGCTTTTGTTGTTTGCTTTTATTTGATGAATAATCAAGCCTAGGGCTTTATTTGTATTTGAGTTAGAACTCATATTTTGTGTCCAAGTGATGGCTTGGAAAGATGTAAGCCCATAGGGCATTTAATTTGATGTTACATGTAATGTTTTTATTTAGTAATACTCTGATGAATGAATGAATAAATTGTTTTCTTTAAATAATGCATGTCAATGATATACATATAATGGGTTTATTTTGAGGGCGTTACAACTTGGTATCAGAGCGTACCGGGTTTGAATACTTTGGGTACGTGGGAAGTGATTAGTATCACAATGGGTTCTTCTCGTTTGATAGAGACTTAGTGTAATGTTATATGCTTACGTGATAACATGTTTATGTGACTATGTGGGTATGGAATGTAGTTTCTAGGATGGTGATTTGACCCTTGAGTTTCTAGTAGTCTTGTTGGAAAGGCACCTGATCACTGCTGCTTCCAACCGGAACTATAGCAACGCATTGGGACTATCATTACCCAGGAATGAAATTCGTAGGTGCTTATGTGATTATGTGCTTACGTGGAATGAATTATTGCTGTCCCATGCATTAGGACGCGAGTGTTTAGTTTCGGCACATTTAATAATGTGCTAACGTCTTTGTTTCCTTTATTAGTATGTCAGGACGAGGACGAGGACGCGGTAGGCGTGGTAGGCCGGGTAGGCAGGAGGTGCCTGTGCCAGAGGAGATTCCAGCAGTTCAGGAGGGAGTTGGCCAGGCCAATGTGGCCGAGCCAGTAGGCCAGCAGGCTATGGGCGCTCTAGCCCGAGAGATAGCAGGGGCATTCAGGGAGTCAGTAGGCATTCTCAGAGCTGAGAATCAAGCTCGGGATGTCGTTGCAGATGCAGGACCCTCCTTTCTGAAGAGGGAGTTCTTCTGGTCTAATCCGGATGAATTTGTGGGTGATCCTAAAGAGCCGCTTAAGGTAGATGAATGGCTCGAACAGACAACGAAGACGTTTGAGATGCTTGGCATCGAAGACGAGGGGTTGAAGGTGACCTTGGCATCTTTCCAGTTGAAGGGGGATGCGGGTCAGTGGTGGAAGTTCACTAAAGGTCGTATAGGAGGTACATGGGAAGCTTTTGTGAATGCTTTCCAGGAAAAGTTCTTATCTCCAGCAGTTAGGGAGAAGCTGAGAGACCAGTTCTGCCAGCTTAATCAGTCGAGTTCTTCAGTGGCCGAGTTTGAGGCTGCATTTACTAGTTTATCCAGGTTTGCACCTGAATTGGTGGCGTCTGAGGAACGCCGTTGTATTGAGTTTGAGAGGAAGTTGAGGCGTGGCCTCAAGCTGCGAGTTGGGGGAACTATGATTCGGGATTATGGGCGTATGGTTGATGCTGCAGCCCATATGGAGATCATGATGCAGGAGGAGGAGGAAGGACAGAAGGGCTTCAAGAGGAGTCAGGATGGTCAGAGTGATGGTAGGAGACAGAAGAGTTTTAATCTTCAGCAGTCTCAGAGTAGCTTTTCTAGATCGACTTTTCCTGTGCCGAGTGCTAGTTCGGGGAAAGGTAGTCAGGGAGACATTACCTGTTTCAAGTGTGGCCAGCTGGGCCACAAGTCTCCAGTTTGTCCTCAGAGGGGAGGAGTGCAGAGAGCAGCATCATCTTCGGCTCGATCTCAGAGCCAGAGTCAGGGGAGAGGCCAGCCACTCTCGTGTTATCAGTGTGGTCAGCCAGGGCATATGAAGAGGTATTGCCCGCAGTTGGGTGGCACACCTGGTGCATCTGGTTTGAGGCAGATTCAGGGTCAGCAGCCAGCTCAGTCGGGTCAGGCCTCGAGGGCCAATCAGGGGGCTTCATCGTCTCAGTCGGTGCAGCAATCTTATGCTCCTAGGGGTGAGCAGGTTGATCAGAGGTCATCTGGGCGCGTGTATGCTGTTACCACGCAGGATCTTGTACCGGCTCCATCTGTTGTGAGAGGTACTTTCTTGTTTTGCAACTCGGTTGCTAATGTTTTGATTGATACGGGTGCATCTCATTCCTTTGTGTCTGCTGCATTTGCATCTGTTTTGGAGTTGGAGTTAGCACAGTTAGCATCTCCTATTTGTGTAGTGTCGCCTCTTGGGGGTGAATTGATTTTGAAACACGGTGTTAGGGGTTGTGATATAGAGGTTGATTACCATAGAATCCCATTTTCCTTTGTAGTTATGCCTATGAGAGGTTTCGATGTTATTTTGGGTATGGACTGGTTATCGTCATACCGGGCAGTTATTGATTGCTACCGCCAAAGAGTCACTTGTTGTACCGTGAATGGTGAGTGTTTTCATTTTCTGGGGGACCGTGTTGGTAGTGTTTTGCCACCGGGGTATGTTCCGCGAGGACGGAGTGAGCTTAGTGGTCTACTTGCTAACCTTTCGATTAGTGAGGACGGTGAGACTCAGATTGTGTTGCCAAGGGTGGTGTGTGAGTACTCGGACGTTTTTCCCGAGGATCTTGTTGGTTTGCCACCGCATCGAGAGATTGAATTCTCTATTGACTTAGTGCCCGGCACGGCGCCGATTTCTATGGCACCTTATCGTTTTGCCCCAGCTGAGTTAGTTGAGTTGAAGATCCAACTCCAGGAGTTACTAGATAAAGGCTTTATACGTCCTAGTGTTTCGCCTTGGGGAGCACCGGCCCTCTTTGTTAAAAAGAAAGGTGGTGCTTTGAGGCTTTGTATAGATTACCGGAAATTGAATCGGGCTACGGTTAAGAATAAGTACCCTATGCCCCGTATAGATGATCTGTTCGATCAATTGAAAGGTTCCCGTTGTTTCTCGAAGATAGACTTGAGATCAGGTTATCATCAGTTGAGAGTCAGGGAGGAGGATATTCCAAAGACGGCATTCCGTACGCGGTATGGCCACTATGAGTTTTTGGTGATGCCATTTGGGCTTACCAATGCACCGGCAGTATTTATGGATTTGATGAACCGGATATTCCGGGAATTTCTAGATCGTTTTGTAGTCGTCTTCGTGGACGACATCCTTATCTATTCACCTTCAGAGGAAGAGCACGAGGAACACTTGAGGGTGGTGCTTGATTTACTTAGAGCCCATCAGCTTTATGCTAAGTTTGGGAAGTGTGAGTTCTGGCTAGAGGAGGTGAAGTTCTTAGGCCATGTAGTTTCTAGGGAAGGGGTGTCTGTTGATACATCCAAGACAGAGGCAGTACAAGATTGGGTACAGCCTAAGAGTGTGTTTGAGATCCGCAGTTTTCTGGGATTAGCTGGGTATTATCGCCGGTTTGTAAGAGATTTCTCCAGATTAGCTTCGCCTTTGACTAGATTGACTCGGAAGGGAGTCAAATTTGTTTGGAGTGAGACTTGTGAAAAGTCGTTCCACGAGTTGAAAGTTAGACTGACCACTGCTCCAGTCTTGATTATTCCGGAGAGAGGGTTGGGTTATGCAGTCTATTGTGACGCCTCACGAGAGGGTCTTGGTTGTGTGTTGATGCAAGAGGGGAAAGTGGTTGCCTATGGCTCACGTCAGTTGAAAGTTCACGAGAAGAATTACCCTACGCATGATTTAGAGTTAGCAGCTGTGATATTTGCCTTGAAGATTTGGAGACATTATCTTTACGGTGAGAGGTTCGAGGTATTCTCGGATCATAAGAGTCTGAAATATCTATTCACACAGAAAGACTTGAACTTGAGGCAGAGGAGGTGGATGGAATTTATTGAGGATTATGACTTTGAATTGCATTATCATCCTGGAAAGGCCAATGTGGTGGCCGACGCCCTTAGCAGGAAACCTGTTGGTGACATAGCTAGTATAGCCATCCGGGAATGGGAGATGTTGGGTGCACTTGGAGAGTTTAATTTCCTTCTGGGGGAATCTGTTGAGGCTGCGGCCTTGTTTTCTGTTGTTGCACAGCCTACACTTGTGACTCGAGTGTTAGAGGCTCAGAGGGGTGACCTTGAGGTAGAATCCCTCCGTGAGAAGATTTCTGGTGGGAAGGTTGAGAAAGGTTTGACGGTGTATCCCGATCTGAGTGTGAGATACCGAGACCGTCTGTTTGTGCCGGAGTCTTGTCGAGAGGAGGTACTCCGAGAGTTCCATCATTCACGCCTTGCGGTGCATCCGGGAGGCACTAAGATGTATCGGGATTTGGGTCGCCAATTCTGGTGGCGGGGTATGAAGAGAGATGTGGCAGTTTTCGTATCTAAGTGCCTTACTTGTCAGCAAGTGAAGGCCGAACATCAGAGGCCAGCGGGTTTGTTGCAACCCTTGCCTATTGCCGAGTGGAAGTGGGAACATGTCACTATGGACTTCGTTGTGGGTCTACCGAGGACTCAACGGGGTAGTGATGCTATTTGGGTAGTTGTGGACCGGTTGACTAAGTCGGCGCACTTTATTCCTATGCGTGTTAGAGATTCAGTTGATCATCTGGCCGATTTATATATTCGGGACATAGTGAGGTTACACGGGGTTCCAGTGACGATCGTTTCAGATAGAGATCCTCGTTTTACTGCCAGGTTGTGGCAGAGCTTGCAGAGTGCCTTAGGCACTAAGTTGACCTTTAGCACAGCTTATCATCCTCAGACTGACGGGCAGTCCGAGCGTACTATTCAGATCCTTGAGGATATGCTTCGGGGTTGTGTTCTGGACTTTGGTGGGTCGTGGGAGAGGCACTTGCCTTTGGTGGAGTTTGCCTATAACAATAGTTTCCAGTCTAGTATCGGTATGGCACCATTTGAGGCCTTGTATGGCCGACCATGTAGATCTCCTGTTTGCTGGGCCGAGGTGGGTGATGCACCTTTGTTGGGTCCAGAATTAGTGAGGGAAACGACGGAGAAAGTTGAGCTTATCCGTGAGAGACTTGTTACAGCCCAGAGTCGTCAGAAATCTTATGCCGACCGTAGGAGGAGACCTTTGATGTTTGAGGTGGGTGATCATGTTTTTCTGAAGATATCACCAAGGCGTGGATTGATGAGGTTTGGGAAGAGCGGGAAGTTGTCCCCTCGATTTATTGGCCCTTTTGAGATCCTTGAGAGGATTGGCGAGGCTGCTTATCGTTTAGCTTTACCACCGCAGTTGTCCGGAGTACATGACGTGTTTCATGTGAGTATGCTTCGGAAGTATGAACCGGATCCATCACATGTATTGGATTGGACCGATTTAGTAGTTGACGAGGATGTCTCGTATGAGGAGAGACCGGTTAGAATTTTGGATAAGCGGGATCAAGTCTTGCGAGGCAAGACCATTCCTTTGGTTAAAGTTTTGTGGAAACATCATGGTGTGGAGGAAGCCACTTGGGAACGTGAGTTGGAAGTCCGCGAAAAATATCCGGACATGCTTATCGATTTGTAATCTTGTATGTAGATTTTGTAATATTGTCGAACTTTAGAGCTTTATATATATGTCTTAAGCTGTAAAACATTGTGAATGTTTTGGTTAATGAAAATATTTTGGAACTTGTCTCGAAATGGAAGTTTAATGGAACATTGTATATGTTGAATATATTGAAAATCCTTGAAATTGAAAGAAAATTGCATAGTGTTAATGCAGGTTGAAATATATGTTTGTTTTGCATATTGTGGCATGCCTCTTAGTTAAGAGATGGAATGGCCGGTGTTGGGTCAAGTTGTTTATTATTGAGTTAACATATTGTTGGAATTTGAGAAAACTTGTTTTTTTAAAACCTTGTGCTTAATTTCGGGGACGAAATTCTTTTAAGGGGGGGAGGTTATAGCGACCCCGGTCTTTTCTCTTTAGATTATTGTATCCGGACTTAGGCTCCGTAGATCCTGTCATTATTTATTGGTTGTTGTTGTCCTTTAATCTCTTTGTATTTGAAGTATAGGTTGTGTTGGACGGGTCTGGTACAGGTTGGTTGAATTTTGATGCCAATAGGTGATGCCCAGATTTTGGCCTTCACGCTCGAGCGGAGGTTTTAACGCTCGAGCGGGCCCTTCGTTGTTGCTTCTCCGCTCGAGCGGGAGTTTTGACGCTCGAGCGGGATTTTCCATCTCCCAGTATTTTGCTCTGCAGTTCTTCCGCTCGAGCGGTAGTTTTTACGCTCGAGCGTGATCCCTTGTTTTTGCTCCTCCGCTCGAGCGGGGAGTTTGACGCTCGAGCGGGTGCAGCGCCTGCAAAACTTCTGGAAGGGTGTAATCGACGCTCGAGCGGCTTTCTTCACGCTCGAGCATGATTCTGTGTCTTACGCTCGAGCGGGGCTTTCTACGCTCGAGCGTAGAGTCGACTACATCAGTCCGTGATTTCACTTTTCTGATCACTTTTTGACCTACTTTTCATCTCTTAACTTTTAAAAACCGCCCCTTGAGAGTTTCTCTCTCTACTCTTACCTTCTCTCCAAGATTTGATCTATTTCCGGTGGTCTTCTACCCTAGTTCCTTTGGAAGAAAGGTAGAGCTTCGCGAGAGCTTTGTTTTAATCTGAGAAACTTGGGATTTGGAGCACGTGGGTCTTTGGTCTTCATCTCCATCTTCTCCATACGGGTTATTTTCTTCGAGGTAGGGATTTCCTACTCCAATTTATAAGTTTTGTTCTAAGTTTTAGTATAATGATATGTTGGGGTTACTTTGATAATTTTGGGAGAAACCCTAGTTGTGTTAATTAATTAATTTGTATAATTAATTTAAGGGAATTGGGGAATTTGGTTAAATTCATGAAATTGGGAAAGTTATTGGTTAAATGGTGTAGTTGGATAATGTAAATCACTCGCCTATTGAATTGATGGTATATTTATTTCCAAATCTAGAAATAACTGTTGTGAGCTATCGGTGGAGGATAGTCATGCTTGTTGTAGACACTGCATGTGGATTAGGGATAACTGAAACTAATCATTGATTAAGTCATCAATATTGACTGCTGAATTAAT
This sequence comes from Camellia sinensis, assembly GCF_055761805.1. Taxonomy (NCBI): domain Eukaryota; kingdom Viridiplantae; phylum Streptophyta; class Magnoliopsida; order Ericales; family Theaceae; genus Camellia; species Camellia sinensis. The sequence continues at coordinate 85,537,969 of NC_138972.1, forward strand.
ACAGACATTATGTGTATTGATTGTGTGTTGTATATGTTATGTGTATGCATACATTGTTTTGTGTGGGAGGAGATAGGGGATGTACTCCACGGTTTAGGGGAAGATAGGGGATGGACCTCTAAACCGGATTTTGTTTGGGAGGAGATAGGGGATGGACTCCATTAGCATCACTTTTATGTGTGCTTATTTTTATTGAAGTGTTTAATTGATACAGCACTAAAATGTGTATCAAACTGGAAGTATGAAGTGTTTTGATTTGAGCCTGAGTCTCAATTGTTTGTTGACATTGGAAGAATGTGAATATGATATATATAGTTCATTGTTGTAAGTTTGGCCAGGTTCTGAGCCAGATTGATAATGTTGGAAAGTAAAACGTGTTTTAGACATTAGTGTCATGAGACTGGATAGTAATGTAATTGATTATCTTGGTTAACCATCTATTAAATACTAATGCTTTATTCAATGCTTATATTTGGTTTAGTATATTTCTACTGGGCTGTGGCTCACCCTTATGGGAACATCATTTTCAGGTCCAGGTGATAAGCTACCTCCCAGGACTTAGCTTGGAAGGATTTGGATTTTGAAGACTAGCTTTTGTTGTTTGCTTTTATTTGATGAATAATCAAGCCTAGGGCTTTATTTGTATTTGAGTTAGAACTCATATTTTGTGTCCAAGTGATGGCTTGGAAAGATGTAAGCCCATAGGGCATTTAATTTGATGTTACATGTAATGTTTTTATTTAGTAATACTCTGATGAATGAATGAATAAATTGTTTTCTTTAAATAATGCATGTCAATGATATACATATAATGGGTTTATTTTGAGGGCGTTACAGATACTACAAACCCTTCGGGTTGCTCCATATAGATCTCTTCATTTAGATCACCGTTTAAGAAAGCTGTCTTAACATCCATTTGATGTATTTCTAAATTAAACAACGCTGCTATAGAAATAAGCATGCGAATAGATGTTATTCTTGTCACAGGGGAATATGTGTCAAAATAGTCCAGATCTTCCTTTTGTCTGTAAATTTTGACAACAAGTCTTGCTTTATACTTGTCAATTGAACCATCTGCTTTCATTTTTCTCTTGAATTTCCGATTATATCCAAGAGGTTTAGAACCTGGTGGAAGATCTATCAATTCCCAAGTATGATTTTGCATAATGGATTCAATTTCATTATTAACAGCCTCTTTCCACAAAGGTGCTTCAAGACCTGTCATTGCTGCCTTAAAGCTTTCAGGTTCATTTTCTAACAAGTATGTCAGAAAATCTGGACCAAAGGATTTTGATGTTCTCACTTTTTTACTTTGTTTTGGTTCATCATCAGTTAAATCCTGTTGGTCGAGACTATTACTAGTTTCTTGTGTTTGATTGTCATTAGTCTCTTGACTTTGTGTACAATCATAAGTTCTTTTCTGTGAACTTAATTCCTGTCCTTTCTTGTAAGGAAAGACATGTTCAAAAAACACAGCATTCCTTGACTCTATAATAGTGTTCACAGTTATATGAGGTATTTCTGATTTACAAGTCAGAAACCGATATGCACTATTATTTTGAGCATAAGTGGTATATTTGGTTGCTCAAAACCATTACCGAGTGAATGAGAAATTGAAGCCAAAGTGTGCTCCATGGAAATGGAGTTTTGGTGGAAATTCCTTAAGGTTGTAAAATGGCTTGTCCCACATTGATTTGGTGGGAGGTTTTGAATGGGTTTATAAGGCTTGGGTTTGGTACTTGGGGTGTGCCCCAAGGGGTACCCAAGTGTTTTAGAGGGAGAGGTTATGGGAGAAATGAGTTAGACCCATTGGACCCAAAAATCACCACACACACGCGCATGCCACCGTCGCCGTCCGTCCGGGCGGGCTGGGCTGGGCTGGGCCTAGGCTTGGGCGCGGGTGTGTGGTGTGAGGTTAGGTTGGGCTTGTTCGGCCCAATACTAATCTTTTTGGGTCAAAAACATTTGAATTTAGTTTTATTTTTTGGTAAAATAAAATCCATAATTGAAAATTAAACTGGTTTGGTTTTACTGTACATCCAAACAGAGCCCTTCCCGAAATAAACCAGTCTGGTATTATTGCACACCCAAATAGGCCCCTTCTCGTTTTGTTATCTGTTTGAAATATAACCCAACAGATTCAAATCTGTTTGAATTCAAAACCAACAGGTTTCATACCTGTTCAATTCAAAACCAATAGCCACCTTTACATCTATAAATAAACTAGCCTCCCATTTGGATTTTACTCCAATTTTCGTACTCTATCCTCTGACATAAATCTCTGCATTTTGCTGCATTTATTTTCTGAAAGAAAGAGTGTAAACACTTAGTGTGTTCGTAAGGCAAACAATTTGTAGTGATGCTATTGTTTGGAGTAGATTATTTCATCTTGGGAGATAGACGTCCAATTTCTGAAAGCACCGTGGAGAGGACGAATCTGTCTTAAGGACACAGTATCAAACACTGGACTTGATCAGATTATAATTCGAAGAAATTAAATCAAGTAAGTTATTTAATTTATTTTTTGTGTTATTATTATTTATTTAAATCAGATTTTTATTTTATTTTTATAACAAAATAAAATCTGTTTTTATTTATTTATTTTTATTTTTATTTCGAGTTTGATTTTGTAATCAAATAAATTCTCTCCTTTCCATTATTTCTTTATATTCTGGTTGTTGTTTAGTACACAATAAAATTTAATTAATTTAAATACAGTGAAGATTGTCCTACAATCTTGAGACAGAATTCTTTTTGGAATCTTCATTGTATTTAATTTTCTGTGATTTCATAAGACATATTCTGGTTGGAAAAACAAATAGTGTTTATGCTATTTGACAGATAGTAGTAATATACTGTCTCTTTTCTTTGACAACTAGTAGTAACATACTAGTGTCATTAACAATTGCAGAATATTAATTGTGTTACAGAAAATTATTGTGATGTTTTATTTTTCTAGTTTTAGTAACAAGGAAAATAAAATTATTTTGTATTATAAATTTATTTTCTGGTTTTAGTAACTAGAAAATTAATTTGTGTTTTAATTTTTTCTGATTTTTGTAATCAGAGATTATGGCTACTGCAACTGAAACTGCATTTGGTAGTGGTACTCCTATTGTTACACCAACACCGGTCCCTATCCAGAACCATGTTCATGTACCAATCAATCATGGAGAAAAATCAAAAAAATTTAACGGTAATGAGTTTAAGAGATGGCAGCAGAAGATGCTGTTCTATCTTACAATTCTTAATTTGGCCTAGTTTCTCCATGAAGAGGCTCCAGCACTTAAAGAGGGTGAAAGTGATCGGCAAAATTGCCGCTGTAGATGCTTGGAAACATTCAGATTTCCTATGCAGAAACTACATCCTCAATGGCCTTGACAACATGCTGTATAATGTATACAGTCCTTTGAAGTCAGCAAAAGAATTGTGGGATTCTTTGGAGAAGAAATACAAGACAGAGGATGCTGGCACGAAGAAATTTGTCGTCGGTAAATTTTTGGACTTTGTTATGGTAGACTCCCAAACAGTATTATCTCAAGTTCAAAGTTTTCAGATAATTTTGCATGATATTCATTCAGAAGGTATGTCTCTTAGCGAATCTTTCCAAGTCGCTGCTTTAGTGAAAAAGTTACCACTGGCTTGGAAAGATTTCAAAAATTATTTAAAACATAAACACAAAGAGATAACCATGGATGAACTTATTATAAGACTGAGAATTGAAGAAGATAACCGAATGTCTGAAAAGAGGAATGGGAAAAATCCCATTGAGTCCAAGGCTAATGTAGTTGAACAAGTTCATAAACCACATAACAAAAAGTGGAAGTTTACTGGAGATGGTCCTAAACAAGGCGACAACAATAGCAACAAGAAGTTCAAAGGAAAATGCTATAATTGTGGCAAGACTGGACATCGAGCTTCTGACTGCCACCGCCCTAAGAAGGATCATGGAAGTACAAGTAAGAAGACCACCAATCAGGCCAATGTAACAGAATTGGATTACATCTCTGACGGAGTGAATGACATCAACTTCTCTGCTGTGGTGTCTAAGGCTAACTTGGTTGGAAATCCCAAAGAGTGGTGGGTCGACACTGGAGCAACTCGTCACATTTGTACGGACAAGAAGATGTTCACTACCTACAATGAGGCTGCAAATGGTGAACAACTTTTCATGGGAAATTCTTCTACTTCTATTGTTGCTGGACAAGGAAAAGTTATCTTGAAGATGACATCAGGGAAAGAACTGACCCTCAACAACGTACTGCATGTACCTAACATCCGGAAGAATTTAGTTTCTGATTCTTTGTTAAGTAAAAATGGTTTTAGGCTTGTCTTTGAGTCTGATAAATTTGTATTAACAAAAAGTGGTATGTATTTTGATAAGGGATACATGAGTGATGGTCTCTTTAAATTGAATGTAATGACAGTTGTACAAAAAATTGCTATGAATAAGAATAACACATCTTTTGTTTATCTTCTTGAGTCAAATTTATGGCATGGCAGATTAGGACATGTGAATTTTGATGCTTTGCTTAGATTAATCGGTTTAGATTATATACCAAAGTTTGAAATTAATCCTAATCATAAATGTGAAATTTGTGTAGAAGCGACACTAACTAAGGCTCCATTTAAATCGGTTGAAAGAAAAACCGAACCTCTAGAATTAATTCATACTGATGTATGTGATCTAAAATTTATTCAAACTAGAGGAGACAAAAAGTATTTCATAACATTTATCGATGATTGCACTAGATATTGTTATGTTTATTTACTTAGAAGTAAAGATGAAGCCTTAGAAATGTTTAAACTCTACAAAACAGAAGTTGAAAATCAACTTGGTAAAACCATTAAAATGGTTATAAGTGATAAGGGTGGTGAATATGATGCACCATTAAATGAATTTTATGCACAACATGGCATTATTCACCAAACTACAACACCTTATTCTCCATAGCAAAATGGAATTGCAGAAAGGAAGAATAGAACCCTAAAAGAAATGATGAATGCCATGTTACAAAGTTCAGGCTTACCACAGAACTTGTGGGGGGAAGCAATATTGTCTGCTAATTATGTTCTTAATAGAATACCCCACAAGAAAACCAAAAGCATTCTTTATGAATTGTGGAAAGGTCGACCACCTTTCTACAAATACTTAAAAGTGTGGGGGTGTTTGGATAATGTTGAAGTTCCTGTTCCTAGAAAGACTAAGATTGGACCAAAAACAGTAGACTGCGTGTTTATTGGTTATGCTCAGAATAGTAGTGCATATCAGTTTCTGACTTATAAATAAAAAATACCTACTATAAATGTGAACACTATTATAGAGTCAAGGAATGCTGTGTTTTTTTAACATGTCTTTCCTTACAAGAAAGGGCAGGAATTAAGTTCACAGAAAAGAACTTATGATTGTACACAAAGTCAAGAGACTAATAACAATCAAACACAAGAGACTAGTAATAGCCTCGACCAACAGGATTTAACTAATGATGATCCACGACGAAGTAAGAGAGCGAGAACATCAAAATCCTTTGGTCCAGATTTTCTGACATACCTGTTAGAAAATGAACCTCAAAGCTTTAAGGCAGCAATGACAGGTCCCGAATCACATTTGTGGAAAGAGGCTGTTAATAATGAAATTGAATCGATTATGCAAAATCATACTTGGGAATTGGTGGATCTTCCTCCAGGTTCTAAACCTCTTGGATAAAAATGGATATTCAAGAGAAAAATGAAAGTAGATGGTTTAGTTGACAAGTATAAAGCAAGACTTGTAGTTAGAGGTTACAGACAAAAGGAAGGTCTGGACTATTTTGACACATATTCCCCTGTGACAAGAATAACATCCATTCGCATGCTTATTTCTATAGCAACGTTGTTTAATTTAGAAATACATCAAATGGATGTTAAGACAGTTTTCTTAAACGGTGATCTAAATGAAGAGATCTATATGGAGCAACCCGAAGGGTTTGTAGTATCAGGGCAAGAAAAGAAAGTTTGTCGACTTGTAAAATCCCTTTATGGATTAAAACAAGCACCTAAGTAAGGACATGAAAAATTTGATCATGCAATGCTTACTAATGGGTTTAAGATAAACGAATGTGACAAATGCGTCTATGTTAAAACACTGACCAAGGATATGCCATAGTTTGTCTTTATGTAAAGGACATGCTTATCATTGGAAGCAGTCAAAACATGATCAAATCAACTAAGCAAATGCTTAACAAAAGATTTGATATGAAGGATATGGGGGTCGCAAATGTTATATTAGGAATGAAAATTACTAAAACAGCTGACGGATATGCATATCCTTGGTCAGTGTTTTTAACATAGACGCATTTGTCACATTCGTTTATCTTAAACCCATTAGTAAGCATTGCATGATCAAATTTTTCATGCTATTGCTTAGGTGCGTGTTTTAATCCATAAAGGAATTTTACAAGTCGACAAACTTTCTTTTCTTGCCTTGATACTACAAACCCTTCGGGTTGTTCCATACAGATCTCTTTATTTAGATCACCGTTTAAGAAAGCTGCCTTAACATCCATTTGATGTATTTCTAAATTAAACAACGCTGCTATAGAAATAAGCATGCGAATGGATGTTATTCTTGTCACAGGGAAATATGTGTCAAAATAGTCCAGACCTTCCTTTTGTCTGTAACATTTTACTACAAGTCTTTTTTTATACTTGTCAATTGAACCATCTGCTTTTATTTTTCTCTTGAATATCCATTTATATCCAAGAGGTTCAGAACTTGGTGGAAGATCCACCAATTCCCAAGTATGATTTTGCATAATCGATTCAATTTCATTATTAACAGCCTTTTTCCACAACGGTGCTTCAGGACCTGTCATTGCTGCCTTAAAGCTTTGAGGTTTATTTTCTAACAAGTATGTCAGAAAATCTGGACCAAAGGATTTTGATGTTCTTGCTCTCTTACTTCGTCTTGGTTCATCATCAGTTAAATCCTGTTGGTCGAGACCATTACTAGTCTCTTGTGTTTGATTGTCATTAGTCTCTTGACTTTGTGTACAATCATAAGTTCTTTTCTGTGAACTTAATTCCTGTCCTTTTTTGTAAGGAAAGACATGTTCAAAAAACACAGCATTCCTTGACTCTATAATAGTGTTCACATTTATATCAGGTATTTCTGATTTATAAGTAAGAAACCGATATGCACTACTATTCTGAGCATAACCAATAAACACACAGTCTACTGTTTTTGGTCCAATCTTAGTCTTTTTAGGAACAGGAACTTCAACTTTTGCCAAACACCCCCACACTTTAAGTATTTGTAGGAAGGCGGTTGACCTTTCCACAATTCATAAGGAGTGCTGTTGGTTTTCTTGTGGGGTATTCTATTAAGAACAAAATTAGCAGACAATATTGCTTCCCCCCACAAGTTCTGTGGTAAGCCTGAACTTAGTAACATGTCATTCATAATTTCTTTGAGGGTTCTATTCTTCCTTTCAGCAATTCCATTTTGTTGTGGAGAATAAGAGGCTGTAGTTTGGTGAATAATGCCATGTTGTGCACAAAATTCATTTAATGGTGCATCATATTCACCACCCCTATCACTTCTAATATAAATCAATGAATTTCAAAACAAATTCAAGAAAAAACATGTCTTCATTGCATTTAATTTTCTGTAATTTTATAAAGAAAAATTTGAACCCAAGGATTTGTATGCTCATATGTCATAGTTTGTCGATCTTGAATCTTTATTTTTGAATCTTATGAAGTCTCTTTCTGGCAACAGCATGAAGAATGGCATCGTCACTTCTTAGAAGACATTCCAATGTGGCCAAAACTTGTGCCAGCTATTTGCATTCATTGTGATAGTCAATCTGTAATAGGCAGGGCACAGAATCATATGTATAACGGTAAGTCACGACACATTCGTCGTCGACATAATACCGTAAGGCAATTGTTGTCAAATGGAATAATCTCAATAGATTATATAAAATCTAAAGAGAATATTGCGGATCCGTAAACAAAAGGTTTGACAAAAGAGCTAGTGTATAGTTCATTGAAGGGGATGGGATTAAAGCCTATTACATAAGAGTCGTCATAATGGTAACCCTACTTATATGACTGGAGATCCCAAGAACTAAGTTCAAAGGGATAACTAAGTTATGTATGGCTTGCCAGAAATCACCAAGGGATTAAAAATTCCCTACCCATTCCTATGGTGAGAGTGATATCTGCAATATATGTTGTATGTAGGGGTATAAGGATAAGCTTTGCTTTTAATGATTACTTATATCTTGATTGAGGCATAAATCAAGACGAGTATAAGGAGATACTCACAATAAGAATTACCTATATGAGTGTTGAATTGGGGCCGGTTCTATGAGAATGAAAATGCTAAATTCTCTAGAAACATTCACGAAAACCAGGCGCGTTTAAGGCCAAAATGAACACAACAGTGAGAACCACGATGTGTTAGAAGATATTTGTGTGAAAGCTATTGTCTTGGCTTACACAAACGGTTGAACAATTCAAGGCATCGCGTCCATTGGTTAGCCAGTAAGTCCGATAGGTTATCACTAGGGAAGGTTCAAGACCGAAAGCTACCTATCCTGATGCAAGATATTTTCGACTTATACTCTTTCGATAGCCTGCATATTGTTGCATTTCCGTTGTCATCAAATTCCATTCATGTGGGGGATTGTTGGAAATGGTTATAAAATTCTGGATAAAGCCAGAATTGTTTCCTAAGTTTGGTCTATTTTTTAGGTGGGCCCCGTGCGTCGATTTTCACGGGTCAAAGTGGTAACATGTTCTATGCCGCGTTGTGATTCATGTGGTATATTTGGTTGCTCAAAACCATTACCGAGTGAATGGGAAATTAAAGCCAAAGTTAGCTCCATGGAAATGAAGTTTTGGTGGAAATTCTTAAGGTTGTAAAATGGCTTGTCCCACATTGTTTTGGTGGGAGGTTTTAAATGGGTTTATAAGGCTTGGGTTTGGTACTTGGGGTGTGCCCCAAGGGGTACCCAAGTGTTTTAGACGGAGAGGTTATGGGAAAAATGGGCTAGACCCATTGGACTCAAAAATCACTACACACGCGTGCGCGCCGCCGCCGTCCGTCCGGGTTGGGCTGGGCCTGGGCTTGGGCGCGGGTGCGTGGTGTGAGGTTGGGTTGGGCTTGTTCGGCCCAATACTAATCTTTTTGGGCCAAAAACATTTGAATTTAATTTTATTTTGTTAAAATAAAATCTAGAATTCAAATTAAACCAGAATAAACTGGTTTGGTTTTACTGTACATCCAAACAGGGCCCTTCCCGAAATAAACTAGTTTGGTTTTTAACATACATCCAAACAGTGCCCTTCCCGTTTTTGTGAACCCAACAGATTCAAATCTGTTTGAATTCAAAACCAACAGGTTTCATACCTGTTCAATTCAAAACCAATAGCCATCTTTACATCTATAAATAGACTAGCCTCCTATTTGGATTTTACTCCAATTTTCGTACTCCATCCTCTGCTATAAATCTCTGCATTTTGCTACATTTATTTTCTGAAAGAAAGAGTGTAAACACTTAGTGTGCTCGTAAGGCAAACAATTTGTAGTGCTGCTATTGTTTGGAGTAGATTATTTCATCTTGGGATATAGACGTCCAATTTCTGAAAGCACCGTGGAGAGGACGAATCTGTCTTAAGGACACAGTGTCAAACACTAGACTTGATCAGATTATAATTCGAAGAAATTAAATCAAGTAAGTTATTTAATTTATTTCCAGTCTTTTATTATTTATTTAAATCAGATTTTAATTTTATTTTTGTAACAAAATAAAAGCTTTATTTATTTATTTATTTTTATTTTTATTTCGAGTTTGATTTTTGTAATCAAACAAATTCTCTCACTTCCTTTATTTCTTTATATTCTGGTTGTTGTTCAGTACACAACAGAATTTAATTATTTTAAATACAGTGAAGATTGTCCAACACTAACATGGCATTCATCATTTCTTTAAAGGTTCTATTCTTCCTTTTAGCAATTCCATTTTGCTGAGGAGAATAGGGTGCTGTAGTTTGGTGAATAATGCCATGTTATGCACAAAATTCATTTAATGGTGCATCATATTCACCACCCTTATCACTTCTAACCATTTTAATGGTTTTACCAAGTTGATTTTCAACTTCTGCTTTGTAGAGTTTAAACATTTCTAAGGCTTCATCTTTATTTCTAAGTAAATAAACATAACAATATCTTGTGCAATCATCGATAAATGTTATGAAATACTTTTTGCCTTCTCTAGTTTGAACAAATTTAAGCTCACATACATCTGTATGAATTAATTCTAGAGGTTCGATTTTCCTTTCAACCAATTTAAATGGAGCCTTAGTTAGTTTCGCTTCTACACAAATTTCGCATTTATGATTAGGATCAATTGCAAACTTTGGTATATAATCCAAACCAATTAATCTACGCAAAGCATCAAAATTTAAATGTCCTACTCTACCATGTCATAAATTCGACTCAAGAATATAAGTAAAAGATGTGTTATTCTTATTCATAGCAACTTTTGGTACAATTGTCATTACATTTAATTTGAAGAGACCATCACTCATGTATCCCCTTACCAACATACATACCACTCTTTCATAATACAAATTTATCAGACTCAAATACATGCCTAAAACCATTTTTACTTAACAAAGAGCTAGAAACCAAATTCTTCCAGATGTCAGGTACATACAGTACGTTGTTGAGGGTCAATTCTTTCTCTGATGTCATCTTCAATATCACTTTTCCTTGTCCAGCCACAGTAGAAGTAGAAGAATTTCCCATGAAAAGTTGTTCACCATTTGCAGCCTCATTGTAGGTAGTGAACATCTTCTTGCCTGCACATATGTGACGAGTTGCTCCAGTGTTAACCCACCACTCCTTGGGATTTCCAACCAAATTAGCTTCAAACACCATAGCAGAGAGGTTGATGTCATTCACCCCGTCAGAGATGTAATCTAGTTCAGTTACATTGGCCTGATTGGTAGTCTTCTTGCTTGTACTTTCGTGATCCTTCTTAGGAGAGTGACAGTTAGAAGCTTGATGTCCAGTCTTGCCACAGTTATAGCATTTTCTTTTGAACTTCTTGTAGCCATTGTTGTCGCCTTGTTTAGGACCATCTCCAGTAAACTTCCTCTTTTTGTTATGTGGTTTGTGAACTTGTTCAACCACATTAGCCTTGGACTCAATGGGATTTTTTCCATTCCTCTTTTCAGCCTTTCAGTTATCTTCCTCAATTCTCAATCTTACAATCAATTCATCCATGGTCATCTCCTTGCGTTTATGTTTTAAATAATTTTTGAAATTTTTCCAAGCCGGTGGTAACTTTTCCACTAGAGCAGCGACTTGGAAAAACTCGCTAAGAGACATACCTTCTGAATAAATATCATGCAAAATTATTTGAAATTTTTGAACTTGAGAAATTACCGTTTGGGAGTCTACCATAACAAAGTCCAGAAATTTACCGATAACAAATTTCTTTGTGCCGGCATCCTTTGTCTTGTATTTCTTCTCTAAAGAATCCCACAATTCTTTTGCTGACTTCAGAGGGCTGTAAACATTATACAGCATGTTGTTAAGGCCATTAAGGATGTAGTTTCTGCATAGGAAATCTGAATGTTTCCAAGCATCTATAGCGGCAACAACTTGCCGATCACTTTCACCCTCTTTAAGTGCTGGAATCTCTTCATGGAGAAACTGGGCCAAATTTAAAGTTGTAAGATAGAACAACATCTTCTGCTACCATCTCTTAAACTCAGTACCGTTAAATTTTTTCGATTTTTCTCCATGATTTATTGGTACTTTAACATGGTTTTGGATAGGGACCGGTGTTGGTGTAACAATTGGAGTACCACTCCCAGTTACAGTTTTAGTTGTAGCAGCCATAATATTTGATTAAACAAAAAATCAGAAAAACAAACCACAAATTAATTTTCTAGTTACTAAAACCAGAAAATAAATTATAATACAAAATAATTTTATTTTCCTTGTTACTAAAATCAGAAAAATAAAATACCACAATAATTTTTTGTAACACCAAATAATATTCTGCAATTGTTAATGACACCAGTATATTACTACTAGTTGTCAAAGAAAATAGACAGTATATTACTAGTATCTGTCAAATAACTTATGAATACTATTTGTATTTTCCAACCAGAATATCATTTTGTGAAACACAAAAAATTAAATACAATAAAGATACAAAAAATGGTTCTTTCTTAAGATTGTTGGACAATCATTACTGTATTTGAAAAATAAATTTTGTTGTGTACTAAAAAAACAAACAAAATATATAAGAAATAAAGAAAAGGAGAGAATTTGTTTGATTATAAAAATCAAACCAGGAAAAGAAAAGAAAATAAATAAATAAAAAAAACAGATTTTTATTTTGTTACAAAAACAAAAACAAAAACAAAATTTGATTTAAATAAATAAATAAAACAAAAAATAAATAACCAACTTACTTGATTAATTTCTTGAATAATATACTGATCAAGTCCAGCGTTAGACATTGTGTCCTTAAGACAGATTCGTCCTCTCCATGGTGCTTTCAAAATACGGACATCTATCTCCCAGGATAAAATGATCAATCTACGAATAAATGCAGCACTACAATTTATTCGTACAATGAACACACAAAGTGTATATACTCTTTCTCACAGAAAACTAATGCAGCAATATGAAGAGAATAATAGCAGAACTATTTGGGACGAAAATAGTGAATGAAACATCAAATGAGGGTTGCCTATTTATAGATGGATTGGTGGCTGCTGGTTTTGAATTAAACAGGTGCAAACCTGTTTGAACAGGTACTGAACCTGTTGGGTTTTGAATTGGAAAGATAACCGAATTTGTTTGAACTTGAAAATTAAACAGATTTGAAATCTGTTCGGGTGGAACAAATTCGGTTTGGACAGAATTTATGAAGTGGTGCATTACAAAATTTGAATTTAATTTACAACCAGAATTTTGAAAATAAAAATTGACAGATTTTATTTCAAAATAAATCAAATAAAATCAAATGTTTTTGGCCCAAAAAGATTAGTATTGGGCCAGACAAGCCCAACCCAACCTCACACCATGCACCCGCGCCCAAGCCCAGCTCGCCCGACCGATTGGACGGACAACGGCGGCGGCACGCGCGTGTGGTGTTTTTTTGGGTCCAATGGGTCTAGCCCATTTTGCCTATAACCTCCCTCTCTACAAAACTTGGGTACCCCTTGGGGTACACCCCAAGTACCAATCCCATACCTTATAAACCCACTCAAAAATCCCATGAAATCAATGTGGGACAAGCCATTTTTCAACCTTTAAGGATTTTCCACCAAAACTCCATTTTCATGGAGCACACTTTGGCTTCAATTTCCTATTCACTCGATAATGGTTTTGAGCAACCAAATATACCATGTGAATCACAACGCAGCATAGAACGCGTTACCACTTAGACCCACCAAATTAGGCGTACGGGTCCCTTCTAAATAATAGACCAAAGTTAGGAAAAAATTTTGTTTTTCCAGAATTTTCCCAACCATTTCTAACATATTCCACACAACCTATAATACGTATATAAACAAAATGATACATATATACTATCAATCATTCCATAATTTGCATCCGTATACAAAAAATAAATAACTTTAAATGTCGAAGTCTATACAAACCGACTATTGTCCAAACTAAAATAATAATTCTATACAAAATATAGAATCATACAAAAATATATCAGTCACCCTCTACGGGCAAAACAACAGCAGACAGCAACGCAACAGATATATGGGCAGCATACACCATCAAAAAAACAAGAACAACAATGGTAGAAAACACCATAAGCGTGCATCCTTATCAAGACAATAATCTGCTGCAAAGTCAACACCCAGTACACCAAATGAGAAACATATACCGAGGCTAGAGCAAGATCAACATAGCCACTATTGCATCTAATGGAGCTTAAGCTGCTGCAGCTCAGCATGAGCCACAACCAGCAGAACAATGAGACAGCAACAACAACATTATCCAAAGCAAGATCAACACAGTAGTATTCAGTCATGACACTACAATATTCTACTTTAACAACAGTTGTCATTTAGAAATTTTCAACTTTTTTGTAAACTGAATTTTCTTGAGTCATTTTCTAATGGTGGCAGTAACACTATTATTGCATTACAATGATTTGTGGTCCAAGTTATTGACCATCACAGTTTCAAAGTTTGTGGAAAAACTTGTCTTTTTAGGGAGATACCAACTTTTGTTGACAAGAATATCTTCTTGGCACTTTGAATTGTTCAATATTAGGCAGATTTTTTTTAAAAAAAAACAAAAAATTAAAAAGAAATTAAACTAAAACTCTATGCAAAACCCTGATTTTAAAAAGATAATTTGAACTTGAATGTAATTTTTTTATAGATTCAAGAAATTTTCTTTCTAGGTGAAGAAAAATCATGTGCTTAAGTTCAATAAATTGATCTTTTGGGGCCAAAACACACCTAGAAAACTACCAAAAAGAAGAATAAACATTGTACTCCTCAGTCACTCAACCCCCAAGATGCAACACAAAAGTACAATGGTCTTACCTACGCCATGAGCCTGTGTCTCTTCCACAACTATTTGTGTGTTATCTGGCGGTTGTGTCTCATCGGATAAAGCCAATGGGGGTGGCAATGACATGTGCAGATGTTACTGAGGGTGATGCTATGTTATCAGTTGTTGTTTTCTTACGCCGCCCCGTCTTCATCCCAGGAACCATGCTGCTAGCTGCAATATAGTTGCAAACATGATATATTAAGTAAAAACATCACATGCCTCATCGATATTATGACCAATCTGGATTATTTACAGAAGATAATGTATTCACAAAATTACCATGTAACATAATAGGAAAATAATTCATAATGACTGTCAAAAAAAGGTGTTGTACATAAACCAATGTTAAGCATAAATGTCAAATGAGGAGGTTTATCAAGTTAAGATGTTCAACATTGCGAAAAATTGTACAACTATATCTCGAAAATGATGACATGAAGAATAACATAAACAAAAGGACTAAAGTCTCATTTAATTACATAACACATAAAGAACAACAATCTCTTTCATCCTTTTCCCCATTATGTCAACAAAAGGATGAAAAAACAAAACAAGGACTACCAATAATACACATCCAAATTTAAAACCCATACATCAACACTCTATGTCCATATCTGTATCAAAATCACTATCAAGCTCATCTTCTTCTTCATTGTCACCCTCCATTGTCGGTTCATCTTTATCATCATAAATGAAGTCATCATCCATAACAACCTTAGGTTGTACACGGTTATCAGACTGCAAAACTTCCATTGGAATAATTTTAGCGTCAATATCATCTCAACTCAAAACC
The DNA here is from genome assembly GCF_055761805.1 of Camellia sinensis. Taxonomy (NCBI): domain Eukaryota; kingdom Viridiplantae; phylum Streptophyta; class Magnoliopsida; order Ericales; family Theaceae; genus Camellia; species Camellia sinensis. The sequence continues at coordinate 85,553,358 of NC_138972.1, forward strand.
ACATTTTCATCCATAGGCTCAGTTGGTACAATATCAGTGCTTTCATCTTGTTGGAACACATCATCAGGTTGTGGCACATCCAACTCGGGCACATCCCAAACTCTTCGATGCTGAAACTTTTCTACTACTCTGCAATTGGCACCTAACTTCATATCATGAACGTAGAAAACTTGTTGAACTTGACTTGGTAATACAAACGGGTCATCTTTATACCATCGACTTCTTACATCAATAGTAGTCAAATGTGGTTCGACATGCAAAGTTCTTTTATTACCGGTGTTATACCATTCACATTAGAACAAAACAACACAATGCCTAAATAAATATGTCATTTCCCAAACTTTGCAAATGTAGCCGTAGAACTTTATCAAATGACCTTCATGGTCCCCTTCCACTGCCAATCCACTATTTTGACTTTTACAATGGTTGTCACGGTTGCGAGCATGGAATCAAACGCCATTACAAATGCATCTCGAATATGTGTTCACTAAGCCATTAGGACCATTTGTTAGTGACCACATCTCATTGGTTGCTTCGGGTGACTTTTTTGGTTGCAATTGGTTCATCTATATAAAAAAAAAAAGTGTCATGTTATTTTTTACATAACTTTACTTCATGTGTAAACTACACAATAAGGAATTTTAGCTTACGTGATCTTTGAACCATTTAGGAAATTCTTTGCATTGTATCTTGGCAATGTCGCATGCAATTCCATGTTGTTGTTACAACAACATCTTGTGTTCCCTAGGTAGGACAATATAGTTCATAAGTAATTTGAAGAATGATTACTAAAAAAAAGCATACTTGTCACATATAGTATGTCACAGGTTCAAGTCGTATTCTATATATTCTTCCACTTCTGAGCTGTTGTGTAGGACAAACTGTAACTTGCTTTTTGTGCTCCTTTCGGATACAATAGCCCTACAGTTCAGACTTCCGTAGTTATGAATCTGATTCCACAAGTGCAATGTGAAATAGATAATCACAAATGAGTTCAAATTTGGCAATTCTTTTGGAAAATCAATTTTGAATCAAAATGCCAAAAATGAACTGCTTTTCCAGATACAGAGTGGCCACCTAAATATTTTTAAAAAATTTAAGAAACTGAGACTCGTGCCAAAGATCACTTATCCGTCATCACCAAAGTGTCTCGGCTCAGGAACTTAGGTACAAGAGGGGAAGGTCATGAATTGAGCACCCCACTTGCCCGATCAAAGATCGGCCTCTACTAATCATGATGTGATTCTAATTGACATAATATGCTCTTGTTCTGGTTATTAGACTATTGTTACTATGTGATGCACACAAGTATAGACTAAGTTGTAAAAATTTGAACATTTGATTTCAAGTTTTGTTTTAAAAAATGTGTTGAATATATGCTGCTTGAAAAAGTGAACTCATATGGACTTCAATCAAACTATTACAGTTTAAGCAATTAGCCTCCATCTACAGGCATTCAAAAGATATATGACTTAAGCACTTAGCCTTATGGAAAATATGCTTGTCATGGCAACAATCACACATATACGATATGCTAAAGCAATAAGGGCTCACCTAGTACTCTAAGGCGAGCCAAAATAAGCAAAATAATTAGAAAACATGCATGCCCTTAATTAATGCAAGATGACGAATGCAAAACATGCAAGATGCAATTAATAGCCTGGGCTACTAAGATGATATGTGAATCAATTTGATAGCATGCAATTTAAACACGTATTTCAACGAAGTAATAAACAACAATGCTTGTTAGAATGATGAACTAAGCCTCGATTCATGCAAGAAAAATGGATGCAAACATGAGAAATGCTAAAAGAAACATGATGTTCTAAGCTATCCCATCATAAGCAAGTAAATAAAAGGGAGAAAGACGCGGGGTTGGAAGACATACACATTATTACATATTGGCCCTCGCATAAGAGGGTCCGAATAAATGTCCTAGCTAATTAACTAGCTATTACAAATTGAATGAAATATTTTGACTACACAAGCTAATTATTACAAATTGAATTTAGGCCAAGCAATTAATTAACTAAATAATTTAATTATTACAAATGGGCCCCGAGAAGCAAAGAATGACTTATGCACATACGCAGATCTTCACTTGAAAATGCTCTCCATTTGGCTCATCCTCTGATCTGTTCTGCCAAAAAGGGACACTGATGATTTGACATAAGTGGTCGGCTGACCAAAAGAACATGGTCAGCCGGCTAATTGGTGGCTGGCCGGCCACTTTTTTAAAGGTCTGCTTTGTTGTAACAGAAAAGAGACAGAGTGCAAATAGAGTGCTTTCAAGAAGTGTTTGCCCATTCTACCTCTTTTTATCATAAAATTGCTCAAAAGAGAGGTAAAATCCAGTCACAAATCATCAACAATGCAAAGTTATTTGCATGATGATCTATGGCTCGATTGGACAAAAGCTCAATGAGGGAAAATAAATGACCAACAAAACCTTATCCCTATCATTAGATTGATCAAGGGAGGTGGTTGACATTGACTCTCAAACCATTATCATCACTAATAAGTATGAAATGGCCTAAGACTCAATGGGTTCAACTAATGTGTAATTGAACCCCAAACCATATTATTATCTTATTCCATTTTAGCCCCAATCTTATTACTCCATTTTAATTACTTTTCCATTCATTAGTCGATTATGTCCAATAATGAAGATTAAGTCCACTAATAAAAAGAAGTATCAAACGAAGGGTTGTTTTGAGCATGAAAGAGATATCACGCTGTTGGTAATGAACCTCCGAAGAGATTAAACCATTAAGCATAACAATCTCTATCTCAAGCTTTAAACAACCAATTGGTTGAAACAACTCTCAAGGAAATGAAAAGTCAAGAAATGAAACATGTGTAGAGATGATTAGAAATGAACACAAGTATGGAAAACTTGAAACAAATGCTATCAACTCAAATAGATCGGTGGCTAAGGCCTAAACCACCAAACCTATGAGGACCATTACTCTACAAGCATGATATATAAAGCATAAATGAAACTAACATATAGAAACAATCCTAAATTGGGCTAAAACAGTGTTGGAATTGAAGTCAAAAGAGCTAAAAGAGTAAGCTACAATAATGAAGAATTTAAGCTGGTAAACAAGCCAAGGGAGGGGTAGCTAACCCCTCCATTTTTGGGATCTCAAAACATGATTTTTAGCCTCTAAAAATCTCTAAAATTTAGTGGTAAAAATTTGAAAAATAGTTGAGGAAGAGATGGGGAACACAAGTATAAAGGCTTAGGAGATAAGGTTCAAAGAAGGGTGATTAACCCTTTTACTTTTAATAGCCATAAACCACAAGCTTCAGCCCATAAAAAAAAGTTGAAAGATAGTTCAAAAACAAGAAGAAAAGATAGAAAAGAAGTAGTGTAAATATGGTCAAAGTTATACCTCTTGAAGCAAAGTAACTCTTTTGTTAACAAACCCACAAGTTCTCACTCTCAAGGGTTGAGATTTGAGCTTAAGAAACTCAGCAAGAAGAGCTAAATTTTAGGTTTAGGAAGTGTAGAGAGAGAGTGTGTAGGTTGCAAGATAGAGAGAGTGTGTTATACAAGTCTTGAGCCTTTGGAATTTTTTGTAACCTTATTTCCAAGAAAGGTGGTCATATATATATATATATATATAGGGAAACATGAAGCTCAGTCAGAAATATCCATATAAAGACAGCTGGTGTGGTGCATGCACATGGGAAAACAGTTGGTAGCAGCTGGCAACAAAACATCTGTCGGCCGGAAAACATGGTCAACTGGCCATAAAATGGACAGCCGACCTGCTGGCTATCTGTTGGCTTGCAGGCCTCTGGATGGTCAAGACAGGTTTGGTGCAAAGATGTGCACAATTCCAGGCTCTGAAGTTTGGAAAACGGAAGCTCTTGCTGAGAAACTTAGGCGTACAAAGCGTAATATCTCATTATCGATTGATCAACCTGAGGCACCGAAGTCTTAAGGGCAGTAAAAAATGGGGTGTCTACAGTTGCCCTCTTTGACAGAGCTCGAAGTCATGGAATGACGTGAGTGAATGCCGAAGCCCAAAGATGACCCATTTGATAAGGCCATAAGGCTTGGGCAAACAAACAAAATGTAGATGTAGTTGGTTGAACACGAGGGTTACCTACTTATCCCATTGCAAGGAATCAAACCAGCGTAGTTCAGGGACAGAATACAAAATGATACACCATTGTAATGAAATCATGCAAATGATATACAATGTAATGAAATCATGCAAATGATATACAATTTAACGAAATCATCAAACCACAAGCAGTGCAAAACACACGAATACCATAGAGGAATGGAGATGCAAATCAAACTATGTTTTATATAGAAAAGAAGTGTAGGCACGAGCCAAACGACGCCTAACACAGGCTAAGTGCCTACATCCTCAATAGTGGCCTCAATGCAGTATGGATACTTATACATAACAGAACCATGTTTTAACGTGAAATGGGAGCGAGCACATGCAAAACTATGTTTTTCGTAAAAAGAGAAAGGGTACAAGTAATTGGGTGGTATGATATAAGTGAGGAATGATCTGCTAGGGAAAGATAATGATCCTAAATGCTGAATGCAACAAGACAAAGTATAATGCAATGAATGCAATGAATAAGGGGCGCTTGCCAAACCACATCTTACCTAGAAAATGTATGGACACAAAACAAACCACGTCTAACACAGAAAAGGTGTCGACACCCTCAATATTGGCCTCAGCGCAGCATGGGTACTTACATATGACAAAACCATATTTCAACGAGGGAAAGGTATGAGCACATACCGAACTAAGCTTAACATAGAAAGGATGCAAGCGATGAAATGGTATCATGTAATGAATGTAATGGACAATGTAGTGGATGCATGTAATAAATTCTATATGCAATGCAATAGAGGTAATAGATAATAATGCGATGTAGCAGCTAGGAAGTGAAAGTACCTTATAGGGGCAATCGACGATGACTCACCTTATGCTACTAGGGGTTTTCCTCTTCTTCTTGGTTCATCTTCATGTGTTTCCAAACCATGGGTACTACTTTTCTCCCTGGCTATGTTTGCAACTTTCCCTATTCTTCAACAGGGTGATAGATTGGGTTGGTTTAGTATCCAGAATTGAGGCGCATACAAGATACCTCAACCTATGGGGTTGCCATATAGTTTTCAAGCCGAGGATACACCCCTGGGTATTTAAACTAGACTTTAGTCTCAGAAATCTTGAACCTTTGTGTTCTAGGCATCGCCATTCGAACTCTAGTTTCCACAAACACAGTTAGGTGGCTATACCAGACCTCCTGAAGCTGTTTGGGCATGATAAACACCAAAGAAATTGCACCTCTAGAGGATTTAAGGTCTCCTAGATCCAGTGAGTGCACAAGACAGTGCGGGTGAGGAGCACAAAACAGTGCGGGGTGAATGAATGAACAAGATAGTGCTAACTCAACGTGCACAAGACAGTGCGATACAAAGTGAATGCACAAAATAGTGCAATGAAAGGTGCACAAAATAGTGTGATACAAGGTGCACAAGATAGTGCAATACAGATGCACAAGATAGTGTGATACGGGGTGCATAGGATAGTGCAATGTAGGTGCACAAGACAGTGCGATATAGGTGAATGCACAAAACAGTGCGATGCAAGTTTGCACAAGACAACGCGATACAGGTGCACAAGATAGTGTGATTCAAGGTGCACAAAACAGTGCGAGTAAGGGTGCACAAGATAGTGCGATACAAGGTGCACAAAACAGTGCTATGCAGGTGAATGCACAAAATAGAGTGATGTAAGGTGCACAAAACAGTGTGATGCAAGGTGCACAAAACAGTGCGATGCAAGGTGCACAAAACAGTGCGATGCAAGATGAATGCACAAAACAGTGCGATGCAAGATGCACAAAATAGTGCGATTCAAGATGAATGCACAAAATAGTGCGATGCGAGTGAATAAAACATTGCTATGAAAGTGCACAAAATAGTGCGAATTCATGGTTTACAAAACAGTGTGATACAAGGTGCACAAAACAGTGCGATACAAGGCAAAGATGCATGGTACGCAGAGGGAAATGAGCAGTACATAGAGTAGTGCATCATGTACAGGGAAACTTACCATAATTTATTGAAATATAATTGAAAAACACTGCGAAAGGTAACTCAGCGCACAGAACAAAGTCAAGAGCAAGAGCAACCAATCACGCAGTTCAAATCAATTAGAGTATATGAGCATGGATGCACAATCCAAAACACATGTATTAATTAGAGGGTAGATAACAATCCCAAGAGAGTTTTGAAAAGGTTAGAGACAACTTTCGAAAGCTGAATCATATCAAAATCATCATGGGGGTAAACTACCCTAACCAAGAGGAAAGTGCCCAACAAATGGCTCTAAGCGGATTGACAGAAAGGTTAGGTTCATGTCCCTTGTTCAATTGATAACCTGATTAGATGTATTGAAAATTGCCCCTAGTGTCCAGTCATTGGCCACCGGTTGGGTTCATACCCCTTATTCGATGGATGGCCCAATCAGATGTATTGAAAATTGCCCCTAGTGTTCAATCACTAGGCACCTTTTTCAACATCATGCAGGTACGTGTGATGGGGATCATCAGATCCTAGAACGGTTGCTAACCAATCAGACTCATGCTTCTTTTATTTCCCGACATGTTGAGAACTTACTCCAGTCCCCCCTCCCAAGCAGTGACAGATTCCTCATATATAATTTGCAATGACCATGAATGCAATGCCCCTTTTATGGGCACTCTCAGTTTGTTTATGAATTCCAAAAATGAACTTGTTTTCAAGTTCGAAGCGAACACTCGTGTATGGAATTTTGGTCATGCCACTCCGTTGAACTTGAGCGACAGACACGCTATGGTGACTCGATGAAGAGCGCTTTTGAGTGATAGAAATGTTATGGTGACTCGATGAAGAGCGCTTTTGAGGGATAGACATGTTATGGTGACTTCATGAAGAGCGCTTTTGAGCGACAGACACGTTATGGTAACTCAATGAAGAGCGCAGATTGAAACAAACACCAGACACGACACAACAGAACTCACAATTGACCCAAAAACATAAAAAGACTCAAGGTAACTAATCATTCATAGTGCTCCTAGTATTACTTATGTTCCCTTTAAAACTCAATTTTGATTACTTTTTTTTTTTTCTTTTTTTTTTTTGTGTGCTCAAGTTAGAGATTCTACTGATAAGTTCAAGTATTGAAAATTTTTCCACTTGTTGATTCAAGCTAGTTATTTCTTACCTAACGCAAGTATGATATACACACAGTAGTCTTTGTAGCTTATGGATTGATGTAAAGCTGACGATGTGAATTGGGCAAGATGATCGGGTTGAGATGAATAAGATGGATATGGTTAAGATCGAACTTCAAGATGAGGTTGCCTACGTATCCCAAGAATGGAAATCAGGTCAACGTAGTTCATGACTAAAGTTCACTCGGGTTTTGACACTCTTTTTACGTTCTAACTTTTGCCAAAGTCACCTCTTCAGGGTTTTCAACCTTGCGAGCTATATTTGTCTGATTTATCATTTTTCATGCTCTAACTTTTGCCTAGGTCACCCTTTCGAGTTTTTGGCCTAGCGAGCCTCTCAAGGATAGCGTTACAACACTTGTGGTGAATTTGATCAATAGTCATCCTTACCCTAACATTGGAACTAGCTTCACCTTGATTTGAGCTTGGTTCTCCATTCTTTTATGCATGTCTTCTTTCTTTCTTTCGCTCTATTTTGAAAGTTGGTTCTTCTCGCAATGTGGTACTTCCTCGCATTGGCCTCCCCGGATTTAGACAAAAGTTCCCTTCCTCACAGTTGATTGGATTTCATTCCAATGGATACCTCTGGTTTGATGGTTGACTTCTTTCCCTTTTCTTTTTTCTCTTCTTTTTTTCCTTATTTTTCTTTTCTTCTTTCTTTTTCCTTTTTCTTCTTTTCTTTCTGGTTTCTCTTTCTTTTGTTGTTTTCTTTTCTTTTTCTTTTTTGATTTCTTTTATCCATTTCTTGTAATGAAAACATTATGAGCAAAAATTCTACGATTGTGAGGTCTAAAAGCCGCTTTGTACTTGCAAGAATGATCGCCTAACGGCAAAGAGAATCCCTAGGACAATGGAGAATGCCATGCACAACTTTGAATCTACCTGCCCAAGTTTTGGAGAATAAATAGCTGAAGAAGCAGCTTAAACTTTTAAGGTCATGAAGGACTTTGCGTCAATAAGTCAGAATTCAATCAAACCATTTAGGGGATCCTTCTCAACACTTGCACTTATTAACGAAATCTCATTAAAACAAAATTTTGTTGAAGCTTTTATATTTTTTAAGAAGTCACACATCCATTACTGTAGGCACAACAAAATGATAAAAAACTTTACTCCCGTTTTCTTATTATTAAAACAACAAGACGAAGACCTGAGGGTACACGAGAGCGACTCAAAGGAAGAGACTCAATTGATACAATAACGTAGGAAAAGACAAAGAAAATAAAACTCACAACTCAACTATTTGCAGGACATAACCAAAAACAAAAACAGCACCCTGGAGATAAAAGGAGTTTTCACTCTCCAAATCCATTAGTGGAATTCAAAAACAACTTCAAGTAGCCCACAAGAGGGTTCAAACCTGCCTTTAATTTAACACTGCTAACATCCACACCCAGTAGGATTGATTTCAGACTTTCAAACTGAGTCTCACAGATCGAGCCTCATAATTATCCTAGTTGTCCCCACACATCTCCTTGGCCGTACTGGCTGGGGTCAATGTTGGTTATTGGCAAACCATGGATGGGATTTATGATATGGGGTGGCGATCTATTGCAGTTAGGGAGAGGTTTATTGACATCTTTGGGTTTTGGTGGGGTGGTGACCTTATTGTCAATCAAGTCTTGAATTTCATAGCGAAGGCAAAAGCAATAGTCAGTATGATGATCGTACTACTAATGGAATATGCAATATTGGGTAGGGTCGTGTTTAGGTAGGAGAGGGTTAGGAAGAGGTCGATGATTGAGCAGTTTGAGATATCCTTTCTCTATCAGCACCTTCAATGCACAGGTTGGGCTTATATGGAGATGGGCGAAGGTTCGTTTTTTGGAGAAGAAAGCATCAGGTTTAGAAACATTAACAAATGGGTTAGTGGGTGTTGGCTGGGTATTCATGGGCTTGGGACAGGAATTAGGATGAGGGTTTCAAGTAAAGCATCCATTTTCATTGTTTGCCTCCTGATTCAAAATGCTCTCAACCTGAGCGACAAAAGTGTCATCTGCAGTCTTTGCAACAACTGCGAACACTTGCTGCTTGTTCAACCCTTTGACCTTCAAAGTCTCAATAGCCCACCGAAGATGTGCATAGGGATCGATACCTACCCCGGTTTTATTCTTGCCACTTGTTTCAGTTTGGCCAAGGGATTGGGTGGCTATATCGAAGCGAGGCCCACTTGTTGTTGATATGTCATCACCCGGACTTGAGAGAGCTTCGGGTTAGCCATTTCCAATTGCAGCTCACCCCAAGATTAGGGAAGGCTTTTGACGGGATTGAAACCCCAAATGTTAAATCTGCCACCGTTCCTTGAAGTTCTTCAATCATTCTTAACATCTCTACAGTAGTGGGTTCGACCATTTGGTGCTCTTGGCATACCCGAACCGGATTGGGTGTATCCATCATGCACAAATCGATACTTTCAAAAATGAACACCTTTGGCTTGGGTAGATAGGCTGAGGTTATGTATATGCTGGGGTTGAAGGTAGGTGGTAGTGTATGGATGAGGTTAAGGTGAGGATGAGGTACATGGCCATGGATGGAAAGTGGCTTGGTGGTAATATTGGGTTCTTGAGGTGGAGCTTTCGTCTGGTTGTCGATGAGATTCTGAACCTCATGACGACGGTGGTAGCAACGATTGGTGCCATGACCGTGCTGTTAATGGTACGAATAGTATTTGGTGGGGTTATGTCTAGTAGGGAGTGAGTCAGGAAGAGGTTAGGGACAAAGGGGTTTGAGATACCCTCTTTCCATCAGAACTTTTAGTGCGTTAGTTAGGCTCATATGGAGGGGGTGAAAGTTCTGCCTTAAGCTCGGGTTGGGTTGGTTGTTTGTGGGTTGGTATTGGCAAAAGGGTCGGCAGTTTTAGGAGTTGCAACAATATTGATTTCAGTGGGTTTGGGAATAGTACTACTGCTAGCATTGGTACTCCTAGAAAACACCCTCATTGTTGGATTGCTTGTTCTAGGAATAATCCCTTTGTTAAATGTGCTTTCAATTTGAACCCCTAACTCATGCAAATTTTTGAAAGTGAATAGTGGAGCGACTATTAACTTTTGTAACATATTTGGCTCAAGGTTCTACACCACTATCCGCACTTGGTCCCTTTCAGAAGGTCGATCTGTCATTTGTGATGCCTTTGCTCTCCACCTTGCAACAAATCCCACAAAAGGTTCTTTAGGATTCTGGTGGGTTGCTTCAAACTCTTGGGTGGTCATTTCAATTTGGGTATTGTAAGAATATTGATTGACAAACGCCTCAGCCAAATCTTCCCAATTTTGCTTCACTGTATCCTCTAACTTGGTGTACTAAATGGCTGCTATACCTAACAGGGTTCTTTCTTACGTCCAAGAAAAGCTGGATATATACCATCGGATCTCCAGACCTGTAGAAACGGTCAATATGTGGCATTTTGAAATTGTCTGGGAGCCTTACGACAGCCACAGTGTACCCATCATCAATGTCGGGAATGGAGTTAATTCCCTGTGCCTTTTTGAATTGCCTCTCAAGGTTAGCAATTTTTAACAAGGTCGGGGTTGAGATCATTAATATCAAAGGAAAAAAGGCCCTCATTAGGCTACACCAGGGGTCTAAAAACTCGAGCTTAAGCCAACCCTTCTCGAGGATCCGAACCTTACAAATCTTCAGTTGGCGGAGGTGGATCAAAGTTTGGCTGGGGAGCCGAAACTGGATGTATGGTAAATACCCTAGATGGGCGTTGCATTTTTGCATTGGTCTCATCCTCCGTGGTAATTCCCTAGTTTAGGGTCATTATCATGGCCAAAACTTCTTTTGGACTCTGTGCCATCACGGGTCTGCTGAGTTGACAATCGAGGAAATAGATGGGTGTAAGTTGAGAGCTAACTCACAAGGATTTTGACCCGGTTATACTTGATGTATCTGAATTGGATAAGTCTAGACGGGTTCGACTAGATTCAGTTTTTTAGAATGGGTCTTTTGGTAGTGGATGGATCTTTTCTAAGTTGTCCTTTGGGGATCAGATGGACTAGGCCTTTGTTGAGTAGATTTTTCTGAGATTTGGATGGACTGCGATGGGTTAAGGCGGGTACTACTCCTTCTCTAGCTCAAAAAAACCTAGCATTAAAAACAAATGCCCCATTAGATCAGGATACCGGGTATACTGGTTAAAACAAAGCACGATACAACTTTTGGCCCTGGTTCTGGTTTTGGTATGTTTCCACCATATCAAACACAAACCCCTGGATTTTGACCCAAATTCTAATTCTGATATGACCCAAATTCTAGTTTGAAAGGAATCGCCTCAATATTAAGACTCTTCAAGGATTGCATCACACATTTTCCAAAGATTTCACATTTACACAAAAGCATTCAAAACACCCCTATGAGAGGTAGGTTTCCCTGTCCTAGCTTTTGGAGTGATCTACAGCTTTACTACTCAAATAAACGGTATCACAACATCCTAAAAAAAGAAGAACATCTTGCCCTAGTTTTGAAAGGTCACTAGAGCGTACTATATGCACTGGGCTAATTGGTCCAAAAGGGTACCTCGGCAAGATTACCTAATATACCTCTCATACCTAACACTGAGAAATGAAAGGAGGATCAAGCAGTACAACAGCGATCCAAATCCAAGGGTTATGTTCCCAATATGGCAGAGCCCACGACCGGTCAGCCTTTTGGCAAGCTTTTGGGCAAGCCTTCGGCAAACTGTTAAGGAATAGTAGATGGAAAACACAGTGACTTAGAGTAATGATGCAAATGTAAATGCAAAGAACATATAAGTGTAGATAAAATTTCACATCTTGAAATTTGAGTCAAGTTCTCTAAATTCCCCAGCAGCGTCGCTAGAAACTATAGCTTGCTTTTCGTGCTTCTTTTAGATACAATAGCCCTACAGTTCGAACTCTCGTGGTTCTAAATCTAATTCCACAAGTGCAATGTGAAATAGATAAACACAAATGAGTCCAAATCCGGCAATTCTTTTGAAAAATCAATTTTGAATCAAAATGCCAAAAATGGACTGCTTTGCCAGATACAGAGTTGCCACCTAAATATTTTTGAAAATTTTTGAAAACTCGAGACTCGTGCCAAAGGCCACTTATCTGTCATCACCAAAGTGTCTCGGCTCAGGAACTTAGGTACGAGAGAGGAAGGTCATGAATTGAGCACCCCACTCGCCCATTCAACACTCGCCTGTTCAAAGATCGACCTCTACTAACCATGATGTGATTATTATTTACATTATATGCTCTTGTTCTGATTATTAGACTATTGTTACTATGTGATGCACACAAGTATAGACCAATTTGCAAAAATTAGAACATTTGATTTCAAGTTTTGTTTTAAAAAATGTTTTAACTATGTGCTACTTGAAAAAGTGAACTCATATGTACTTTGATCACACTATTACAGTTTAAGCAATTAGCCTTCATCCACAGGCATTCAAAAGATATATCACTTAAGCACTTAGCGTCATGGAAAATATGCTTGTCATGGTAACAATCACACACAAGTGATATGCTAAAGCAATAAGTGCTCACCTAGTACTCCTAGGCGAGCCAAAACAAGCAAAATAATTAGAAAACATGCATGCCCCTAATTAATGCAAGATGATGAATGCAACACATGCAAGATGCAATTAATAGGCTCGGCTACTAAGATGATATGTGAATCAATTTGATAGCATGCAATTTAAACACGTATTTCAACGAGTAATAAACAACAATGCTTGTTAGAATGATGAACCGAGCCTCGATTCATGCAAGACAAATGGATGCAAACATGAGAAATGCTAAAAGAAACATGATGTTCTAAGGTATCCCATCATAAACAAGTAAATAAAAGGAAGAAAGACGTGGGGTTGGAAGACATACACATTATTACATATTGGCCCTTGCATAAGAGGGTCCGAAGAAATGTCCTAGCTAATTAACTAGCTATTACAAACCGAATGAAATATTTTAACTACACAAGCTAATTATTACAAATTGAATTTAAGCTAAGCAATTAATTAACTATATAATTTAATTATTACAAACGGGCCCCGAGAAACGAAAAATGACCCATGCACACACGCAGATCTTCACTTGAAAATGCTCTCTGTTTGGCTCATCATCTGCTCTGTTCTGCCAAAAAATGACACTGCTGATCTGACATAGGTGGTTGGCCGGCCAAAAGAATATGGTTGGCCGGCTGATTGGAGGCCGGCCGGCTACCTTTTTAAGGGCCTGCCTTATTGCAACAAAAAAGAGACAGTGCAAACAGAGTGCTTTCAAGAAGTGTTTGCCCATTCTGTCTTTCTTTATCATGAAATTACTCAAAAGATGAGTAGAATCGAGTCATAAATCATCAACAATGCAAAGATATTTGCATGATGATCTATGGCTCGATTGGACAAAAGCTCAATGAGGGAAAATAAATGATCAACAAAACCTCATCCCTATCATAAGATTGATCAAGAGAGGTGGTTGACATTGACTCTTAAACCATTATCATCACTAATAAGTATGAAATGGCCTAAGACTCAATGGGTTCAACTAACGTCCGATTGAACCCCAAACCATATTATTATCTTATTCCATTTTAGCCCCAAATTTATTACTCCATTTTAATTATTTTTCCATTCAGTAGTCAATTAAGTCCAATAATGAAGATTAAGTCCACTAATGGAAATAAGTATCAAACGAGGGTTTGTTTTTGGCATGAGAGAGATATCATGCCGTTGGTAATGAACCTTCGAAGAGATTAAACCATGAAGCACAAGAATCTCTATCTCAAGCTTTAAACAACCAATCAGTTAAAACAACTCTCAAGGAAACGAAAAGCCAAGAAATGAAAGATGTGCAGAGATGATTAGAGATGAACACAAGTATGGAAAGCTTGAAACAAATGCTATCAACTCAAATAGGTCGGTGACTAAGGCCTAAACCACCAAACCTATGAGGACCATTACTCTACAAGCATGCTATATAAAGCATAAATGAAACTAAAACATAGAAACAATCCTAAATTAGGCTAAAATAGTGCTGGAATTGAAGTCAAAAGAGCTAAAAGAGTAAGCTACAATAATGAAGAATTTAAGCTAGTAAACAAGCCAAGGGATGGGTGGCTAACCCCTCCATTTTTGGGACCTCAAAACATGATTTTTAGCCTTTGAAAAACTCTAATATTCAGTGGTAAAAAATTGGAAAAAAGTTGAGGAACAGGTGGGAAACGCAAGTGTAAAGACTTAGGAGACAAGGTTCAAAAAAGGGTGATTAACCCCTTTACCTTTAATAGCCTTAAACCACAGGCTTCAGCCCATAAAAACAGTTGAAAGACATCTCAAAAACATAAAGAAAAGATAGAAAAGAAGTAGTGTAATGATGGTCAAAGTTATACCTCTTGAAGCAAAATAACTCTTTTGTTAACAAACCTACAAGTTCTCACTCTCAAGGGCTGAGATTTGAGCTCAAGAACCTCAGCAAGAAGAGCTAAATTTTAGGTTCAGGAAGTGTAGAGAGAGAGTATGTAGGTTGCAAGATATATATATATATATATAGAGAGAGAGAGAGAGAGAGAGAGTGTGTGTGTGTGTGTGTCTGTTATGCAAGTCTTGAGCCTTTGGAATTTTTTGTAACCTTATTTCCAAGAAAGGTGGTCATGTAGATATAGGAAAACATGAACCTCATTCGGAAATATTCATATAGAGATAGCTGGTGTGGTGCATGCACATGGGAAAACAGCTGGCAATAGCTGGCAGCAAAATATTTGGCAGCCGGAGAGCATGGTAGACCGGCCATAAAATAGATGGCCGACCAATGAATTTTGGCTATTGGCTTACAGGCCTCTGGATGGTCGAGCATGGTTTAGGTATGAAAGAAATAGGTTTTTGAAAAAACAAAACAAGTTTGGTGCAAAGACGTGCACGATTCCAAGCTCTGAAGTTTGGAAAACGGAAGCTCTTCCTGAGAAACTTAAGCGTACAAAGTGTAACATCTCATTATTGAGTGATCAACCTGAGGCATCCAAGTCTTAAGTGTGGTAAAAAATGGATTGTCTACACAAACCAATATGCCCTTTCGCGGTCAGCTACAAACACATCAGTTGCCCTTGGGAGTTGACCGAACAGACGAACATTTTGAGTGAAAACCGCCAACCCCGGGCCATTGTCACCACCGTCATACTTCTTTTCTTCTAGATTAAACACCGTTTCAACTCCGTCCAAATACATTGAACAAAACGTCATACACTCTTTGGAAATGTAAGCCTCCACAATGGAACCTTCTGGCCGAGCTTTATTGCGAACAAATCCTTTCAAAAGTCCGAGCATCCTACATGGCAATATGATTTGAATGTTAATGTTTACATTTTTCTACTATATTTAAATAGGGATGTTTGGGAACTCGTGGTATTACCTCTCAATGGGATACATCCATCGATGTTGTGCAGGCCCTCCAAGCATAGCCTCGTGAGGCAAATGAATTGCCAAGTGGACCATGACATCAAAAAACGCAGGAGGAAAAATCTTTTCAAGCTTATAAAGTATAAGTACGATTTGTTCCTCCATTTTCTCCAAATCTATCACCCTCAATGTCTTTGAGCACAACTGTTTGAAAAAATTTCCCAACTCAAAAAGTGTGGTCCCAATCTCCTTCGAAAGGTATGCATGCATCCCAATTGGAAGTAGTCGTTGTCGAAGGACATAATAGTCATGAGTTTTAAGGGCAGCTAATTTTCCACCATAAGCGGTGACACAGTTGGATATACTTGCTGCATAGCCATCAGGGTACTAAATCGATTTCAAGAAATCACAAAAATCTTGTCTCTCTACTGGGGACAATGTATACGATGTCAGAGACTTCTCGAATGAGCCATTGGAACGCCTCTTCAAGTGTAACTCCTTTCGTATTCACATGTCTTCTAGATCCAAGCGTGCTTTATTTGTTTCCTTGTTCTTGCCATCTATGCTCAATAGTGTCCTAACTAGATTGTCACATATATTCTTCTCTATGCGCATGACATCAAGGTTGTGTCAAAGCTTCAGCGTTTTCCAATAGGGTAGGTCGAACATAATGCTTCTTTTTGTCCAATTCGAAGTTAGATTTTCATTCCGTTGTCTTTTTCGGTTGTTTGGATGCTTTCCAAACGGCTTGTATGTCCCAGAATTAATTTGTTATAGTATTTGTTCTCTCGATAACTCCACAAGTTTGGACTGATTCTCAATTTGACCGTTGAGGAGCTTACTTCTTCGCCAAATATAATTCTTGGGCAAGTGGTGGCGGGCAGGCATATACCCTATCTTACTTCTCAAACACTAAGATGATGCATCCATGTTACAATTAGGACAAGCCAAGTAACCCTTTGTAGTCCAACCAGACATGGTACCATATGTAGGGAAGTCATTGATGGTACAGATGACTGCTGCATGCATTTTAAATATTTGACCGTTTGAGGCATCATATGTTTGCACACCGTGTTCCCACAAATTCTTTAACTCCTCCACTAATGGTTGCAAGTAAACATTGATGTCTCTTCCAGGGGCGGATGGACCGGGAATAAACATTGACATCATCATAAATGGCTCTTTCATGCACTTTCATGGGGGAAGATTGTAAGGCATTAAGATTATGGGCCACATGCTATACGATGTGCTCATATTTCCAAATGGATTGAAACCATCAGTGGCAAGCCCTAACCTTACATTCCGGGGTTCCACAGAAAACATAGGATGTTGCATATCAAAGTTCTTCCATCCCGGCTATCGGCTGGATGCCTTAACATTCCATCATCCACACACTTCTCTTTGTGCCATCTCATATCTGCGGCAGTTTTTTTCGACATGTACAATCTCTTCAACCTCGGTGTCAAAGGAAAGTACCTCAATATTTTGTGAGGAATCTTTTTACCACTCTCGTTGGTGAACTTGTATCTAGACTCCTTACATGTAGGGCAATTCTCTAGTTTTACGTTGTCCTTCTAAAATAAAATACAATCATTCTCGCATGCATGAATGGCCTCGTATCCCAAACCCAATTCACGTAAAAACTTTTTCGTTTCATAAAGGGTCCATGGAACAGTTTCATCACACTTTGGAAGAATGTCTTTGAAAACTTGCATAACCATATCGAAAGATTTGTTGCTCCATTTGTTGTACACCTTAATATGAATCATCTTAATAATGAAGGACAACACGAAGAACTTTTCACACTCTGGGTAAACTTTGCATCAAGCATCATCAAACAACCTAATGAACTTCAATAAATTTTCTCTCTCTGAGCTATTAGGTTCTTCGTCGATATGATCATCCATGAGGCCACTCATGTAAATCTCTTCCAACATAATAAGCAACTTACCCAAATTATCATCATTGTCAAAATTTACAGCTTTATTTTTATCACCATCATCATTTGACACACTAGGCTGATCATGACACAATGGAACATGTTCCCCGTGGTGTACCCAAGTTCTATAAGAACACGCGATTCCTCTGCGAATCAAATGCAGCCATACAATTTGTCGACTATGTTTTGTGCCATTTAAGCAATTGACACACAGACAACGAATGTCATTGTGTAGGCCTAAATCCTTCGTAGCAAAACCAATAAATGACTTAACACCTTGTTGATACTCTTTACTTTTCAACCTATATTTTATCATCATCCAACTCTTGTCCATCTTTTGAACCCTACAAATCAAGCAAAGATTAACGTAGGAATGGACACTAAATAAACAAAAATACTCAACAATGGAATTGAGTGTCTTTTATCATCATCCAATTGTTGTCCATCTTTTCAACCTATTTTTTAGTTTTCACTTATTTGCAACATATATTAAAGTTCAGAAATCACTATTATTTGCAACAAAGTTCGAAAATCTACTATGAAAGTAACATATCAAAATTTTGCCAAAAATGATTTGTCGGTCGTAGAACATCCTATATTTGTCATATTCTATGATTATACAAGCTTCTTCTGAAGTGTAGGTGAAATCGTATTAGCTTACTTAGAATGAACATCGTACTCCAATGAATATAACATGACTAAATAAATCTTCCATCATAGAGGTGCCATGAAGAATTAGTATTAGCACTTACTTTTTATCTCACAACATAATTACAAAAACATGACCAAGTGCTACAATAAGAGAGAAAGTAATTCATGAATAGAGTTTTTCATTACAATGAATACTAAGTCATGATTATCATATCGATCAAATTTTTCTTATAAAAAATTACATGCTAAATTTTTTACATAATAAAATATTCAAATTATAAAACCAAACTAATAATAACATTTTCTGAAATTCATATCTGAATTCCAAAGACATAAGTGTAGAACTTAAGACAGAAACAACTGTATTTCCTCATGTCTGAGTATGCCTACTACATCTCTTCTGAATCAGAAAGGAAATAAATGGAAATAATGCTTCCAACAATGATTAAGCAGTTAAATAGAAGATGTTAACTTCCCGGTAACTATGCATACCAAATTTGTCTCTATGTTGAAAAGGAGCAAACATAGTTATTGGACCAAATTAACTGACCCAAAAAACATTCATTTCTAGTAATAAATGACGACAAACTTTACACCCTTCCAATCGCAAAAACTCCTTTAATCTCTCAACCCTCTGTTTCTCTCTCCCATTGCATTTCGTTATGTGTTTCATCACTCCTCTCTCTACCATCTACACATCAAGATTCAAGTAAGTTCTATTCTTTTTTCTTTTTCTTTTTTTTATGCCTTAATTTGTTATTCGTAAGATTCTTGTTCATGTTAAGTGAAAATGCATTTATTTGGAAGTAAGTTTTTGATCCAATTAAATAGAAAAAGCAAATATAATTTGGTAGACCTCTAGATAGGAATGTTGTTCAAGGTTTGTTTTCTATTATTTATTTTTTTGGGGTTTTTTTTTTTAGTTGAACATTTAAGTTTTATCTAACCCACTTGCAAATGTGAATGAAGCTTTTTTTTTTTTTACTATTGCAATTGCAGCATCATAGCATCAAATTCCAATTCAAATATTCAACCATGGTCAATAAACATACAATATATTACCAACCATACATGCAAATAACTACACAGCAATGGATTAGGGCTTTCAAACTACTGAGAGAGAAAGGGAAAAAAAATAGGGAAATGTATCACACCAGTAAAATATTTACCCAATTTCAGAAATTACAAACCAATGTCAGAAATCAAACCAATTGAACCCAATTTTGAAAATGGATTAGGGCTATCTATTTTGACCATCAAACCCTTAAAACTGAAGAAAACAAACCAGTTGAACCAACCAATTTTAGAAATCAACACAAAATTAAACTAAAAAAATCATATTAAACCCTATTATGTAAGAAATGGGGAAATAGATGAAGCGAGAGAGAGAGAGAGAGAGAGAGAGAGAGAGAGAGAGAGAGAGACCTATGATTCGCGGCAGTGGGGTTGGTGATTTGCGATGGTGGTGACATGCGACACTGGTGAGTGACGGTGGCTAGTGATGGTGGTGCGCGACGGTGGTGAGCGGGGGTGAGGTTTGGTGCTGACTCTGTTCTTTGTGTGTGTGTGACACAGAACATAAAGCAATATCTGTGTAAGTGTAGAGAGAAGATGCGGGCGCCAATATTAATTCGTTCCCTCTTAAAAAAACATTTCAACCTTTAGAAACCAAAAAACATTTTGTAGCCAAAAGATAGGTTATTGGCGACTAAACTTTCATAGCCAAAAGTACCATTTCGCTACTATTTTTTTTTTGGTCGGCAAAGAGTTATTATACAATGAATAAATTTTTTTAGTCACCAAAACCTCATATTTGGCGACCAAATTAAAAAAAAAAATCGCTAACTATTTGGCAACTAAACTTTCTTTTGTTGGCAAATAATTGTATTTGGTGACCAAATTAAATTTTTAGTAGCCTAAAGTGCAAACTATTGCCGACTAATAGTTTTTTAGTCGCCTATTAGTGAATATTTAGCGACTAAATATATTTTTAGTCGCCAATAAATAAGATATCTTGACTAAAATAATATAGTAGCTAAAACTTGAATCAACGCCGACTAATTTATTTTTTAGTCGCCAAATCTGTTAGTTTTGGCGACTAATTTTATTTTGGTCGCCAAATTTAGTCGCCAAATGTGTAATTTCTTGTAGTGATTTCTTTTTAATTTTCAATTGGATAAATTGATCTCAATAAAATTTTGAGAAGTGTAGACTGTGAAATAGGAGTATCCCTGGCTATATTGAGATTTTCTATACATGATTTTGAACCTTTCGATGACTGTGATGAAGGTAAGCTACCATTTGATTCCTTGGGGGGTATAACAATTTATCACTACCATCCTACCAAGCATTCTAGCAAAATCTACTTGCAACGGCCTGTTTGATACAATTTATTCGGAGTGTTTTTTATTTTTTTTTATGCAACATTTTTTATGTAACGAATTGCATGCAATTGTGAAAAATCTAGAAATCCCCTAAATGTTGATTTGTGATTATGTATCAATTTTAAGCAGTAAACAACAATCCCAATCAAGCAACCAAGACAAATCGACACAACGATTTTAACGTGGAAAAACCACAGTTGAAGCACCTCCAATTGTGATAAAAAACCACGGGCAACAGTCACAAAACAATCCACTAAGAAGATATAAAGGAATTACACAGGTATACTCTC
Organism: Camellia sinensis; assembly: GCF_055761805.1. Lineage (NCBI taxonomy): Eukaryota > Viridiplantae > Streptophyta > Magnoliopsida > Ericales > Theaceae > Camellia > Camellia sinensis. The sequence goes on from NC_138972.1 coordinate 85,574,238, forward strand.
AATTACCTAGCGAATCCACGCCCGAATTGAACCAACCCCTATGTGCCTCTTCCAACCCTGTCTTCACCTCGGAATTGTCTTGACGATGAGCCACTCCGAAATCCACCAAAGCTTCAGGCTCGAATTCTTCAAAATCCACCGAAGAACAACTCTCTTTTGTGTAGAACAAACAAATAATCCTTTGATGTATACTCTTTAACCATGAGTTGAATACTCGATCAAAACATCAAAGAAAACTAGTAAAATATTCCCAGATATAAACCTTAGAACCCAAAAAGAAGATCTGGAGAAGTTAACCCTAGATTTGGACTGAAACACGTATTTATAGAAATCTGTCCCGCGATCTCCACTCGAGCGTCGGATTGGCCGCTCGAGCGGACCTACGCTCGAGCGCAAAAAGTTCCGCTCGAGCGGTAAAAAAAACAACATCCAGTATTTTTGTAGGCGAACTAAACTTCTGGAACTCAGCATTCTCCGCTCGAGCGGGGGCATGGACGCTCAAGCGGGGAGGCAACTTTCAATGCATTTTTGCATTTTGCTTCGGGGGTGCTGCCCGTCATAATCAGCGAAGTGGCAATCTTGAAAGTATTAACATCACAAACTTCTCTGCAAGGAACAATTCGGGTTGGATTCACATCTAAACACTCATAGCCTCACTGAAATAAAAAGTGCGAAAACAAATACAACTTAAAGGAGTTTTGTCAAACGGGGTTGCCAAGAATAAAAACCTAACAAATTGCATGTATTCTGCAGCTCATTTAGAAATTGATTTTTTTTCGTGATTTTTAAATTTTTTTTTATGAAAGGACGTGTACAAAATAGAGAAAATGATTTGATAATTTATAATGATTTTAGAAAATGATTTGATAATTTATAATGGTTTTTTGACTAAAATGTTTGATCTCCTAGCATCCCAATTAAAAAAAAAACAAATTATTGAAAAGTTGTGAAAGATAATTTTATATTAAAACTTTTAGCGTATTGCTTTTAATATCATTGTTCAAAAGAAATAAATAACAATACAGTTCATTTATAAGACTTTCAATATATATTATTCATAAAAAATTATATTTATCTTTAAAATAGTACTAAACTTATGATAATCCCACAAGCCCTTCAAATTCTAAACTTGAGAGAGTCTAACTTTATTTATAAATGTTTAAAAAATTAGATCGTTAATTTAATTCCCACAATTATATGAATACAAGCAAAACATTTATAAAAAACAAATTAAAAAAAAAGTAAAAAAAAAATACTCGTTTAGATCATTTTCAACCCTTCATTAATTTTTCATCTAATTTGATTTTAAATTTAAATAAAAAAATTTATTTGATATAAATTATTCTAATCATTTTATTAAATGTTTATCAAAATTTCTCTTATCCCAAATTTATTTTTTCATCAAATATTCTGCCATTCCAGTAGAAAGTGGAGATAACTATTCCAAATTCTGTCCACAAAATAGTAATTAATTTGTTCATGCCAAACAATCCCTATGAATAACTCATTCTCTCTCTTAACTCCGCGCCTAGTTTCACTCGTAGGAATAGGGAAGCAAAACAATGCCTCAAAGAGAGAGAGTGAAAATCATCGATCTCACTCTCTCTCAACATCTAAAGATGGGAAAATTTCATGTGACCATACTTTTTTTTCCAATTGTCATTTATTATATCCCTCATTTTTTAATCATCCGATACAAATAATTAATATCTCATTTTTTTCGTCAATCATATTAACATGGAACACTACGTGCCCGTACTCTGAATTGCCAAATAATTGTTTTTTGAGTCAACGCCATCTACAGGAAATACGACATCAACAAGTAACGTGAACTCTACGCCTCTGCCAATGATGCCTTCCCTCGATCCAAGCCTCTCTTTGCGTTGGATTCTGTTAGTATATACATACATACACACACACATATGTATATATATGCATAGATACATATTGTTTATGTATTGTGGGGGTGGTGTTGATTTTGAACATATTCCCAAAAATCAGAAGCAGTGTCAATAAAGGAAAGGAGCAGGGCTACTGCTGTTGCGCTGAATGCGGAGATTTGTTTAGCAAAGGATCATATGATGAATGAAGTTCCCATGCTGCATAAATTGGCGCTGAACAAGGTTAAATTGAATTTGAAGTTTTCAAAATTTGTGTGTTACTATTTATTTATTTTAGTAAATTACAAATTTTGCTTAAAATATAAATTGCCCCTTGAAAACTATATGTTACTGTTTCAAAATTTTAATTTGCATAATAAATTGACTTATTTTATTAATGAATAATTAAGTTTTTAATGATTTTGAAAATATATTTAATTTAAAATTCTAGTAATTTTATTATTATATAGGTGATTGAGTTAGAAATTTTAATTTTAATTATGTTAAATAATAAATTCTGACAATGATGTATTTGTAATTTCAAAATTCATAAGGACCAATCCGTATTTTAAGCAAATATCAAGGTTGTGTTTGTAATCTACCCTTTTGTTTTATATGCACCATTGTTTTAGGTTTAAGGATAAAGTGCCTAATAGCACCCCAATATATATCTTGGACTCTCATTACTTTAAATTTTTTTTATTGCAAATTTGCCTTAACATCAAATTACAAATTTATCCTTATCCCTACCTTCCCAAACCCTAACCCTAACTCACCTCATCACTACTCCGGTAGACAGCCTCCCCTTGCTATCACCAACACCATGTTACGGCCTTGGTTATTTCCAAGCTATCAATATGGCACTTAAACAATCACAAGTCTTTCTTGGTGATATAACGTCAGTCTAACTCACAAGTTTGGAAAAAAGGCAAGTAAGAAAACAAAGAGAGTTTGAGAGAATGGCTTTGTATTCATTTTGAGAGAACTTGTACAACTCTTAATTGGTATTTGGAGCAAATGAGCCTCTCTCCCATTTATAGGCTCCTTTGGAGCATTCTAGAACACATAGGAAAGAACTATGGAGAAACTTCTCATGGAAGCTTTCCTTATCCTACAAGAGGGTTCTAGAATCCTCCCTAAAAATATCTATACAAACATCTACCTCATTCTAGAAATAAATACAAGGTTCTTTTACCATTTCCATTTCTTTAGAAGCTTCTATTGCTTTTATTGCTTCTATTCCTCCAATCTTCATTTGAATGCTCTAGAACTTTTTCTTAGATCCTTCCATGTACATTATAGAATTATATATCATATTTCCATATTTTCTCAAGTCTTCCAAGAGCCTCTAGAATATTCCATTAGTCTCTCTTTTTTGAGACTTCCTCTTGGTAGGCAATTTTGCTTAGGTAATTTGGCAGGACGTGACATTCTCCCCCACCTATGCTCGCGACACCCTCATTGCGCCTTCTTCATCGAAGTTGCAAGTTTTCTCCTTGACTTGCGCCTTCTTAGATTTGCCTTGTCCACTTGCCATATTGATGACTTGACAACTGTGCATGCCCGTGGACTATACTCTGTAAAGCCAGTCATCTTCTTGGCAATGCCTACTACTTCTTTCTTGTTCGTCCCCAACTTGATATACATAACTAGTTTAGTACTTAGCTTACTCACCATTGGGACCATGCAAGGCCCACCATCCATAATGCGCATAGTGTTGTTGTGAGGTAATAGCGCTATGTTGAACTCCCGCAAGAATTCCATCCTTAGCACCACGTCATAGTCATTGAGTGCTGCTATCGAAAAATTGACTTTTTCGTGCTACCCACCAAGGTGCAACTTAACCTCTCGAGCTATGCCATCTACGGGCTTTGCCTTGGTGTTCACCATCTTGATCAATCCTTGACCCTTGTCAAGTTTAAGACCAAGCCTCTTGGCCTCCTCCGCTTTGATGAAGTTGTGCAACGCGCTTGTGTCTACCATGACTTGGGTCGCCTTCTCGTTGATCTTGGCATCCACGTACATTGAGGCCTTATCCCATTGGGTCAATGTAGTAGGCTTCGGTTCGATAGCACCAAGTAGCTATAGAGATCCTATCTGCGGAGTCTCCACATTTTCCCGTTCTTCAATCATGGCATTGAGGGCTTGCCTCTTAGGACACTCTCTTGCCCAATGTGGCCCATCACAAAGGAAACACTTGGTCTTGGGTTTGAATCTCTCCTTGTTCTCTCTAACCTTGCCCTCTTTGTCAATTAGAGGCTTTCCGTGCCTTTCCTTTCTTCGGACACCTTCATTTTCATCCTCCTCATTTTCGCTACAACTTTTGCTAGGATCACCATTGGATGTCTTGGCCTTGTCATCCCCACATTTGTACTCAATAAGCTATTTTGCCACTGCCATGGCCAAGGCAAGATCTTGCACTCCATGTCGGCGCAATTCTTGCTCCGCCCATGGTTGTAGGTTGTCCAAGAAATTAAAGAGTAGTTCTTCATCAGTCATACTCGAGACTTTAAGCATAAAAGTAGAGAATTCCTTTACATAGTCCCGAATAAATGACATGTGTTTAAGTTTTTTCAAGCTTTTTCTAGCTTTGTAGGCCACATCCTCAGAATAAAATTGTTTCTTGAGATATTTCTTAAAGTCTTCCCAAGTGTCTGTGGTGCACATACCTTGCTCAATGTTAGTAAGTCTGTGACACCACCATATTATTGTTGTATCGGTAAGGTAAAGGACTACAGTTCATACCTTATCATCTTTCTCAGTTACTACCATGACTTCAAAATATCTTGTCATATGCCATAAGCAGTTGTCCACTTCTTTGGCATCTCTCTTTCCATAAAAAGGTTTTGGCTTTGGCACCTCCACCTTAGATGTCCCCAGCATGGTCACAGCTCCCTCGGCTATGGCCTTCTTGCACATTGCCACATCTTGGTGCACCTCCTCCAAGCGGGCTTCAAAGCTTTCAAGCATCTTCAACACTTTAGCTTGACAGAAATATTGGCAACTTGGTTGACAAGCACCACAGAGTTGATGGTGGAAAGCATGCCATCATGGAGTTGTTTGATCTCCTTCTTAAGACCTTCTACCTTATGTTCTAAGCTTTGCTCCAACACATCAAGACGCTCCCCTGAGTCGCCCACGACAAGCTCTAACTTGTCCAGTCAAGTCTCCATGGTTGCCATAATGTCGCATTCATCTCGTGACTTATTTTTCCTTGCTTTGTCAGTGTTGTCCTTCCAACGAGTTTGCTTGGTTACCATTGTCTCGTAAGCACCCGTAGACATGTTGCCTCATTTTCTTCCCTTGTCACAAACATGCTCTAATACCACGTGTCATGGCCTTGGTTATTTCCAAGCTATACGTGTGGCACTTAGACAATCACAAGTCTTACTTGGTGATGCTAAATCAGCCTAACTTACAAGTTTGCAAGAAAGACAAGTAACAAGACAAAGAGAGTTTGAGAGAATGTCTTTGTATTCACTTTGAGAGAACTTGTACAACTGTTAATTGGTGTTTGGAGCAAATGAGCCTCTCTCTTATTTATAAGCTCCTTTGGAGCATTCTAGAACACGCAAAAAAGAACTATGGAGAAGCTTCTCATGGAAGCTTTCCTTACACTACAAGAGGTCAAGTAGATAAAGAAGTTCAAGCTAATGGCATCAGCTATCGGCTATTGGCCTTTGCAAGAGCTTCTCCTCAATATGTTTGATCCATTTCCAAGCCTTCCTCTTTGTCAATGATTATGGGTCGCTCCTATCCTACAGTTCGATACACTACTCTAAGGCTAGTTACCTATACAGCATCTTGAGTTTATAGTACAATCAATTGCTAATCCTCCTTAAAAATATCTATACAAACATCTACCTCATTCTAGAAATAAGTAGAATGGTCTTTTACCACCTCCATTTCTTTAGGAGGTTCTAGAAACTTCTATTGCTTCCATTCCTCCAATCTTCATTTGAATGCTCTAGAACCTTTTCTTAGATCCTTCCATGTACATTATAGAATTATATATCGTATTCCCACATTTTCTCAAGTCTTCCAAGAGCTTCCAGAATATTCCATTAACCTCCATTCTTTGAGTTTTCCTTTTGGTAGGCAATTTTGTCTAGGTAATTTGGCTAGACGTGACAACTAGCTTCGGTAGGCAACCCCCATGACCTTCCCCTCTCCCTTTATCATTCCCTTTCTCGCCTCATAGCCAGATCTTAGTTTATCTCCATGCACCACCACAACCTCCATCCTCATTCCCACTGACTCCTCTCTCTCTCTCTCTCTCTCTCTCTCTCTCTCTCTCTCACACACACACACACACACACAAACACTACAACAAACTATACTTTTGGCGACTAAATTTGGTGACTAAAACAAATTTAGTCGCCAAAAATGTACTTTTTGGCGACTAATTAATTTTATTAGTCAGCAAAGGTTGACGGTTGAGCTACCATGTTATTTTAGTAGAGATATATTATTTTTTGGCAACTAAACAAAATTTAGTCACTAAATATATAGTAATAGGTGACTAAAATAATATTAGTCACCAAAAGTCTATATTTTAGGCTACTAACTCTAGGTTTAGTCGCCGTATACAATTATTTGCTGACAAAAGGTAGTTTAGTTGCCAAATAATTGGGACATTTTTAGACCTGTTGGTAACTAAGAAATTTAGTCACCGTATACTCAATTTTTGCCGACGAAAAAAAAAATAGTAGCCAAATGATACTTTTGGCTACCAATATATCAGTCGCTATTACTCAATCTTTGGCTACAAAACATTTAGTCGTTATTCATTATTATTTGGTAACAAAAAAAAATGTTTAGTCGCTAAAGGTAGTATAGCGATCCCGGGTTTACCCTTGTTGTATAGTGATCCGGACATGTGTCCGTGGATGTTGGTAGTTGTTTATTATCTTGTTTACATCCTTTCTTACTTTGTATTTGAGTTATAGGACGTGTTGAGCGGGTTTGTTACAGGTTGGTTGAGTTTAGAAACCAAAACTAGTTGCCCAGATTTTTGGCCTGTACGCTCGAGCGGAGGTGTTGGCGCTCGAGCGTAGATTACACCCATTCAGTATTTTTCCTGTGCAGCGTTGTACGCTCGAGCGTGGTATTGGTCGCTCGAGCGGGGTTGTCTGAGTGCCGCTCGAGCGTAGGGTTGGGAGCTCGAGCGGAGGCCTGGTTCTGCAAAAGTGCTGGGCGAGTGCATTCTGCGCTCGAGCGGGAGGTTGGCCGCTCGAGCGGAAATCTGTGAGTGGCCGCTCGAGCGGGGTGTTTTACGCTCGAGCGGAGACCTGGGTTAAAGTCCCGAATTTGTGACTCTTTAAATCACTTTTTCACTTTCTCTTCTCTCTCTTACTTTTCCAAAATCACCATTGTTGAGCCTCTCACACTAGACTCTACCTTCTCTCTAGGTTTTGATCTAGTAGGAGTGATTTACTCACCTTTGGCCTTTACAAAAAAGTTGTTGATCGTCGAGGGCTTCATTTTAATCTGAAAATCTCGGGTTTTGGAGCACGTTGGGTTTTGTCGTCTTCTCCTTTGGGACTCCGAATTTGAGGTAGGGATAACCTACTCCTCTCTTTGGGTTTTGTCTTTAAATTTTGGTATTTTGAGATGTTGGGCTTGGTTTGGTAATTTTGTGAAAGTTTGGGGCTTTTGTGTAATTTTACAAAGGTTGGGGTTTTATTCATAATAAACCTAGATGCATGTTTGGCATGAAAAAATGGAATGATTGTTGAATCATTGATGAAAATGGGACCTAAGGGTTGAAATAGTAATTATGGAAAATGGCCTAATTACATTGTTTAATTAATTGGGATAATTAATTGGTGAGAAATGAGGGAATGAAATGTTGATTGAATATCCATTGTGCATTTATTTTCTATTTAGAAATAACTGCTTTGGGCTATCGGTGGAGGATAGTCGTGATCGTTGTAGACAATGCTTGATGATTAAGTAAACTGAAACTAATCAATGAAATGTGTCATGGAACTTGGCGGTTGATAGAATACATTAATTATATGTATTGTGTGATTGTATATAGAACCTTTGTGTTTGTATACGTTATGTGTAGAGGAGGAGATAGGGGATGTACTCCGCGGTTTAGGGGAAGATAGGGGATGTACCTCTAAACCGGATAGGTATTGGGAGGAGATAGGGGATGAACTCCGTAGACAGAGCTCATATGCTTGTCTAGAGAAGTGAAGATAGAGCTCATATGCTTATCTTTGTGAAGTGTGGATACAGCTTGTATGCTTATCTATGGATATTGTTGATATACATATCTGTTGTAGAATGTGGATACAGCTTGTATGCTTATCTGTGGATATTGTTGATATACATATCTGTTGTAGAATGTGGATACAGCTTGTATGCTTATCTGTGGATATTGTTGATATACATATCTGTTGAGAATGTGGATATAGCTTTTATGCTTATTTGAATGTGAGATATAGCTTTTATACATATCTGTGGAAATGATGATAGAGCTAGCATGCTTATCTGTTGAAAAGGGAAAATGAAAAGTAAATGGGACTGGTAAGTCGTTGACATAAATATGTAATTTATGTGATTGTATCAGTGTTGACCAACTATCAATTGCTAATGTTTTAGTCATTGTCCATGGTTGGTTTAGTGTATTTCTACTGGGCTGTGGCTCACCCTATATGGGAATATCATTTTCAGGTGCAGGAAGCATGCCACCTCCAAGGACATAGCTTGGGAGGCTAGAGGCGGACATAGTGTAGTTGTTTTACTTTTGATGTATTACATGTAACTTCAAGCCAAGGGCTTAATGTATAAACGAGTTAGTACTCTTTTGTTGAAACCAAGTGTTAACTTGGAAAGCTGTAAGCCCGTAGGGCATTTTGTTTTGATGTTAACATGTAATACTTATGTAATGAAACTCAATGAAATAAAGGAATGTGGTTAGTTTAATGTTATTATTTTGAGGGCGTTACAACTTGGTATTAGAGCGTACCGGGTTCGAATACTTTGGGTACGTGGGAAGTGATTAGGATCACAATGGGTTTGTCTCGCTTGATAGAGACGTAGATGTAGTACCATATGCTATGTGTTTATGTGCTTATGTGGAGTGAATTACAGTTGTCCATGCATTAGGACGTGAGTGTTTAGTTTTGGCACATTTATGAATGTGCTAACGTTCTGTGTTGCCTTTATTAGGATGTCAGGACGAGGAAGAGGTGCTAGGCGTGGTAGACCTGCGAGGCAGGAAGTACCGTTACAGGGTGAGATTCCGGCAGTGCAGGAGGGAGTTGGGCAGGCCAATGTGGCCGAGCCAGTGGGTCAGCAGGCTATGGGTGCCTTGGCCGGAGAGATAGCAGGAGCTTTGGGTATTCTTAGAGCTGGGAATCAGGCAGCTGAGACAGGGCCTTCCTTCTTGAAGAGGGAGTTCTTCCGGTGTAATCCGGACGAGTTTATCGGGAATCCTAAAGAGCCGCTTAAGGCAGATGAATGGCTCGAACAGACAACGAAGACGTTTGAGATGCTTGGCATCGAGGACGGAGCACTGAAAGTGACCTTGGCATCCTTCCAACTGAAGGGAGATGCGGGTCAATGGTGGAAGTACGAGAAAGCTCGTGTTGGTGGTACTTGGGAGGCGTTTGTGAATGCTTTTCAGGAGAGGTTTTTATCAGCAGCAGCTAGGGAAAAGCTAAGGGATCAGTTTAGCCGGCTTAATCAGCAGGGCTTGTCAGTGGCCGAGTTTGAGGCTACTTTTACCAGTCTGTCTAGGTTTGCACCTAAACTGGTGGCGTCTGAGGAACGCCGTTGCTATGAGTTTGAGCGGAAGTTGAGGCGGGGCCTCAAGTTGAGAATTGGTGGGTCTTACATTCGAGAGTATAGACACCTGGTAGATGCTGCGGCTCATATGGAGCTTATGATGCAGGAGGAGGATGAGGGTCAGAGAGGCTCCAAGAGGAGCCAGGATAGTCAGAGTGATGGTAGGAGGCAGAGGGGTTATAACCCTCAGCAGTCTCAGGGTGCAGTCTCTAGATCGACCTTTCCAGTGCCGAGTGTAGGCTCGGGGAGAGGCAGTCAGGGGGAATTCACTTGTTACAAGTGTGGCCAGCTGGGTCACAAGGTTTCTGTTTGCTCGCAGAAGGGTGGGGGTCAGAAAGCTGCTTCTTCTTCAGCTAGACCGCAGAGTCAGAGTTTGGGCAGGGGGCAGCTCTTGACTTGTTATCAGTGTGGACAACCTGGGCACATGAAGAGGTTTTGCCCACAGTTGAGTGCCACTTCGGGAGCGTCTGGTTCTAGGCAGACGCAGGGTTTTCAGCCAGCTCAGTCTGTGCAGGCCTCGAGGGCCAATCCGGGAGCTTCGTCATCCCAGTCTGTGCAGCAGTCTTTTGCTCCGAGAGGTGAGCAGGTAGACCAGGGGCCTACGGGGCGCGTGTATGCTGTTACCGCGCAGGATTTAGTACCGGCTCCATCAGTAGTGAGAGGTACTTTTCTGTTTTGCAACTCAGTTGCTAATGTGTTGATAGACACGGGTGCATCTCATTCTTTTGTATCTGCTGCATTTGCATTTGTTTTGGAATTGGAGTTAGCACAGTTAGCATCTCCTATTTGTGTGGTATCGCCTTTGGGTGGTGAGTTGATTCTGAAACAGGGTGTTAGAGGATGTGATATAGAGGTCGCCGACTATAGGCTTCCTTTTCCGTTTGTTGTCATGCCCATGAAGGGTTTTGATGTTATTTTGGGTATGGACTGGTTATTGTCATACCGGGCTGTTATTGATTGCTACCGCCAGAGGGTTACATTGTGTACCTTGAGCGGGGAGTGGTTCCATTTTTTGGGAGACCGGGTTGGTAGTGTTTTGCCACCGGGGTATGATTCGCGAGGGCGAAGTGAGCTTAGTAGTCTACTTGCCAGCTTTGAGAGTGGTGAGAGTGGTGAGACCCAGGTTGTATTACCGAGGGTGGTTTGTGAGTATTCGGATGTCTTTCCCGAAGATCTTGTTAGTTTGCCACCTCACCGAGAGATAGAGTTCTCTATTGATTTAGTGCCTGGTACGGCGCCGATTTCTATGGCTCCTTACCGTTTTGCTCCAGCAGAGTTGGTTGAGTTGAAAGTTCAGCTCCAGGAATTGCTCGATAAGGGCTTTGTTCGCCCTAGTGTTTCACCATGGGGAGCACCGGCCCTCTTTGTTAAAAAGAAAGATGGTGCCTTGAGATTGTGTATAGACTACCGGAAGTTGAATCGGGCTACGGTTAAGAATAAGTATCCTATGCCCCGTATAGATGATTTGTTTGACCAGTTGAAGGGTTCCCGTTGTTTCTCTAAGATAGAATTGAGATCGGGTTACCATCAGTTGAGGGTCAGGGAGGAAGATATTCCTAAGACGGCATTCCGTACGCGGTATGGCCATTACGAGTTTCTGGTGATGCCATTCGGGCTTACCAATGCACCGGCAGTCTTTATGGACTTGATGAACCGGATTTTCCGGGAGTTCTTAGACCGATTTGTGGTTGTCTTCGTGGACGACATCCTTATCTATTCGTCTTCTGAGGAGGAGCACGAGGCACACTTGAGAGTGGTGCTTGAGTTACTTAGAGCCCATAGGCTGTATGCCAAGTTTGGGAAGTGTGAGTTCTGGCTGAGGAAAGTCAAATTCTTAGGCCATGTGGTATCCGGGGAAGGGGTGTCTGTTGATACATCCAAGGTTGAGGCAGTGCAAGATTGGGCACAGCCTAAGAGTGTGTTTGAGATCCGCAGTTTTCTGGGATTAGCTGGGTATTACCGTCGGTTTGTGAAAGATTTCTCCAGGTTAGCGTCACCGTTGACTAGACTGACTCGGAAGGGAGTCAAGTTTGTGTGGAGTGAGACTTGTGAAAAGTCGTTTCAAGAGCTGAAAATTAGATTGACCACCGCTCCGGTGTTGATTATTCCAGAGAGAGGGTTGGGTTATGCGGTTTATTGTGATGCTTCACGAGAGGGTTTGGGTTGTGTGTTGATGCAAGAGGGAAAAGTGGTAGCTTATGGCTCACGTCAGTTGAAAATACACGAGAAGAATTACCCTACACACGACCTAGAGTTAGCAGCAGTGATCTTTGCCTTGAAAATCTGGAGGCACTACCTTTATGGTGAGAGGTTCGAGGTATTCTCGGATCATAAGAGTTTGAAGTATCTGTTTACACAGAGAGACTTGAATCTGAGGCAGAGGAGATGGATGGAGTTCATCGAGGATTATGATTTTGAGTTGCATTACCATCCGGGAAAGGCCAATGTTGTGGCCGATGCCCTTAGTAGGAAAACCATTAGTGATGTAGCTTGTATAGCCATCCGGGAATGGGAGATGTTGGGAGCACTTGGCGAGTTTGATTTGCTACTGGGCGAATCTGTCGAGGCTGCGGCCTTGTTTTCTATTGTTGCGCAGCCTACACTTGTGATTAGAGTGTTAGAGGCACAGAGAGGTGACCTTGAGGTAGAATCCCTCCGAGAGAAGATCTCCAGTGGGAAAGTTGAGAAGGGTTTGACGGTGTATCCCGACCTGAGTGTGAGATACCGAAACCGTTTGTTTGTACCGGAGTCTTGCCGAGAGGAAGTACTCCGAGAGTTTCACCATTCGCGCCTTGCGGTGCATCCGGGAGGTACTAAGATGTATCAGGATTTGGGTCGCCAGTTTTGGTGGCGGGGTATGAAAAGAGATGTGGCTGTTTTCGTATCGAAGTGCCTTACTTGCCAGCAAGTGAAGGCCGAGCATCAGAGGCCAGCGGGTTTGTTGCAACCCTTGCCTATTGCCGAGTGGAAGTGGGAGCATGTCACTATGGACTTCGTTGTAGGTCTTCCGAGGACTCAGCGGGGTAGTGATGCTATTTGGGTGGTTGTAGACCGGTTGACTAAGTCGGCGCACTTTATTCCTATGCGCGTGAGAGATTCGGTAGATCATCTTGCCGACCTGTATATTCAGGACGTAGTGAGATTGCACGGGGTCCCAGTGACGATCGTCTCAGATAGAGATCCTCGTTTTACTGCTAGATTGTGGTAGAGTTTGCAGAGTGCCTTGGGCACTAAGTTGACCTTTAGTACGGCTTATCATCCTCAGACTGACGGACAGTCCGAGCGTACTATTCAGATCCTCGAGGATATGCTTCGGGGTTGTGTCTTGGACTTCAGTGGGATGTGGGAGAGGCACTTGCCATTGGTAGAGTTTGCCTACAACAATAGTTTTCAGTCTAGCATCGGTATGGCACCGTTTGAGGCCTTGTATGGCCGACCGTGTAGGTCTCCAGTTTGTTGGGCCGAGGTGGGTGATGCACCTTTGTTGGGTCCGGAGTTGGTTAGGGAGACGACGGAGAAAGTTGAGCTTATCCGTAGGAGGCTTGTTACAGCCCAGAGTCGACAAAAGAGTTATGCCGACCGTAGGAGGAGGCCTTTGGCGTTTGAGGTAGGTGATCATGTCTTTCTGAAGATATCACCTAGGCGAGGTTTGATGAGGTTTGGGAAGAGTGGGAAGTTATCCCCTCGGTTTATTGGTCCTTTTGAGATCCTTGAGAGGATTGGTGAGGTTGCTTATCGGTTAGCCTTACCACCGCAGTTGTCCGGAGTACATGACGTATTTCATGTGAGTATGCTTCGGAAGTATGAGCCAGATCCATCACATGTGTTGGATTGGACCGATTTAGAGGTAGATGAGAATGCCTCGTATGAGGAGAGACCGGTTCGGGTCTTGGATAGGCCGGATCAGGTCCTGCGTGGCAAGACCATTCCTTTGGTGAAAGTCTTGTGGAAACATCACGGAGTGGAGGAAGCCACTTGGGAACGTGAGTTGGAAGTCCGTGAGAAATATCCGGACTTGTTTGTTGATATGTGATCTTGTATTTACTTGTTGCATTTTGTTGAACTTAAGAGCTTTTGTATATGTCTTAAGTTGTAAAACATTGAAAATGTTTTGGTTATTGGAAATATGTTTTGGGAACTTGCCTCATATGGAAGTTGAATATAACATTATATATGTTGATTATATTGTTGAAATTGGAAAGTTAATGCATAATGTTGATGCATGTTGAAGGTACATATGTTATTTACATATTGTGATATGCCTCTTGTTAAATGGAGGGGGTGACCGGTAATGGGTCGGATTGTTGAATGTTAAAGTGTAACATTGTTTAAAATGGAGAAAACTTGTTTTTGAAAACTTGTGTTTAATTTCGGGGACGAAATTCTTTAAGGGGGGGAGGTTATAGCGATCCCGGGTTTACCCTTGTTGTATAGTGATCCAGACATGTGTCCGTGGATGTTGGTAGTTGTTTATTATCTTGTTTACATCCTTTCTTACTTTGTATTTGAGTTATAGGATGTGTTGAGCGGGTTTGTTACAGGTTGGTTGAGTTTAGAAACCAAAACTAGTTGCCCAGATTTTTGGCCTGTACGCTCGAGCGGAGGTGTTGGCGCTCGAGCGTAGATTACACCCATTCAGTATTTTTCCTATGCAGCGTTGTACGCTCGAGCATGGTATTGGCCGCTCGAGCGGGGTTGTCTGAGTGCCGCTCGAGCGTAGGGTTGGGAGCTCGAGCGGAGGCCTGGTTCTGCAAAAGTGCTGGGCGAGTGCATTCTGCGCTCGAGCGGGAGGTTGGCCGCTCGAGCGGAAATCTGTGAGTGGCCGCTCGAGCGGGGTGTTTTACGCTCGAGCGGAGACCTGGGTTAAAGTCCCGAATTTGTGACTCTTTAAATCACTTTTTCACTTTCTCTTCTCTCTCTTACTTTTCCAAAATCACCATTGTTGAGCCTCTCACACTAGACTCTACCTTCTCTCTAGGTTTTGATCTAGTAGGAGTGATTTACTCACCTTTGGCCTTTACAAAAAAGTTGTTGATCGTCGAGGGCTTCATTTTAATCTGAAAATCTCGGGTTTTGGAGCACGTTGGGTTTTGTCGTCTTCTCCTTTGGGACTCCGAATTTGAGGTAGGGATAACCTACTCCTCTCTTTGGGTTTTGTCTTTAAATTTTGGTATTTTGAGATGTTGGGCTTGGTTTGGTAATTTTGTGAAAGTTTGGGGCTTTTGTGTAATTTTACAAAGGTTGGGGTTTTATTCATAATAAACCTAGATGCATGTTTGGCATGAAAAAATGGAATGATTGTTGAATCATTGATGAAAATGGGACCTAAGGGTTGAAATAGTAATTATGGAAAATGGCCTAATTACATTGTTTAATTAATTGGGATAATTAATTGGTGAGAAATGAGGGAATGAAATGTTGATTGAATATCCATTGTGCATTTATTTTCTATTTAGAAATAACTGCTTTGGGCTATCGGTGGAGGATAGTCGTGATCGTTGTAGACAATGCTTGATGATTAAGTAAACTGAAACTAATCAATGAAATGTGTCATGGAACTTGGCGGTTGATAGAATACATTAATTATATGTATTGTGTGATTGTATATAGAACCTTTGTGTTTGTATACGTTATGTGTAGAGGAGGAGATAGGGGATGTACTCCGCGGTTTAGGGGAAGATAGGGGATGTACCTCTAAACCGGATAGGTATTGGGAGGAGATAGGGGATGAACTCCGTAGACAGAGCTCATATGCTTGTCTAGAGAAGTGAAGATAGAGCTCATATGCTTATCTTTGTGAAGTGTGGATACAGCTTGTATGCTTATCTATGGATATTGTTGATATACATATCTGTTGTAGAATGTGGATACAGCTTGTATGCTTATCTGTGGATATTGTTGATATACATATCTGTTGTAGAATGTGGATACAGCTTGTATGCTTATCTGTGGATATTGTTGATATACATATCTGTTGAGAATGTGGATATAGCTTTTATGCTTATTTGAATGTGAGATATAGCTTTTATACATATCTGTGGAAATGATGATAGAGCTAGCATGCTTATCTGTTGAAAAGGGAAAATGAAAAGTAAATGGGACTGGTAAGTCGTTGACATAAATATGTAATTTATGTGATTGTATCAGTGTTGACCAACTATCAATTGCTAATGTTTTAGTCATTGTCCATGGTTGGTTTAGTGTATTTCTACTGGGCTGTGGCTCACCCTATATGGGAATATCATTTTCAGGTGCAGGAAGCATGCCACCTCCAAGGACATAGCTTGGGAGGCTAGAGGCAGACATAGTGTAGTTGTTTTACTTTTGATGTATTACATGTAACTTCAAGCCAAGGGCTTAATGTATAAACGAGTTAGTACTCTTTTGTTGAAACCAAGTGTTAACTTGGAAAGCTGTAAGCCCGTAGGGCATTTTGTTTTGATGTTAACATGTAATACTTATGTAATGAAACTCAATGAAATAAAGGAATGTGGTTAGTTTAATGTTATTATTTTGAGGGGGCGTTACAATATTTTTCTTTAAAGGGAAACAAATTAATTTTGGCACCTGATATACACTCTGGTGACACACACATTTGGCTCTCTGTTATTTCTCACACACACACACACACACGATATACACTCTGTTATGTATCAAACATTTTTGGCTCTTTATTGACACTACCAAACCTCACCTCCGCTCACCACCGACGCTGGCCTCCGGTAGTCGCCATCGTCACACATCGCCACTGTCGCCACTGCAAATCACTACCACCCCTGAATCACATGTATTTTTCTCTCTCTTTCTGTCGCTCTCAATCTCTCTCCTTCTTTGTGGATCTCGGTCTCTCTCTCTCTTTCTCTCTCTCTCTTTCCCTTCATGTCACGACCAAACCCGCCCCTATAGGTTTAACGTTGTAACCGACCAGTAATCCGTAGATTACCTACGGCCTCAAAGACAAAATTTCAAAATATTTAAATAATATCGAGGCCTGAAGCGGAAGCAAAACAAAAATAATAATGTCCATTGAGTTGTGCGTACATGATCAACTATAGTAATTAAAACATTCTTAACACACTTTTATATATACATGTACAAAGATATATTTTATATCTCACACACTACATGAAGGACTTTTAACAAAATGCAAAGATTAACCAAAGCTTGACAAAATAAAACAAAGCCTCTACACAGAGACATTCTTAGGTGGCTTAACAAAGAGGTGGACTCCGGGACAAACTCTAATGTTGATCCTCCAATTGCTCATCTACACATATATATAAAGAGTGAGCTAACGCTCAGTGAATAATACCAAAGTAAAGAGGTTATATAGTAATCGGATCACAATACAATTCATTTCGTTCTTTAATTCGTTTAATTCTCTTAGGCTCTCTCTCTAGCCCTTTAGTTCATTTGCAATGCTCAATGCATGCCTAAGAGTGATTAGGAGTGAAAGAGAATGGAAATCCAAATATGAAACAGTTTTTAAAAATTTTTTAAAATAGAGCTCTTTGCTAGAGTGCAACATTGGTCACTCGAGCGAGCCCCTTGGTCTGCAAAAATATTGGTTGCTTGCATTCTACACTCGAGCGACAACTTTTTCGCTCGAGCGATGAAGTCGATTTTTGGGTTTTCTATAATGTTGTTTGAGCTTCAAAACATAACTTTAAATGATACAACTTGCATGTTTTGTTCTATATGTCAACCATACAACTTCTAACATGACATAAATGCCAATTTTACAAGATTTGAAGCTCAAATCTCCAAGGATTCATCATACAAGCCCAAATTATTTCAAATTCATTTCCATAACTTCAAAACTCATGCACGTGAATTCTATATTTTCATGGATTGTGCATGCATGTGAAATGTAGACTGTAATTTCATCTCAAATGGTAGAAGTGACACTCAAATTCATGAGATTCAACAAAATTATGTATGCGTGTGTGATTTGATGCAAAATTCTCCATGTTTCAAAAATCATCTTTCAATTCTTTCTTTATTTTATGAAACATAAATTGAAACTATAAAACCCTTTCAAAAATATTTGCATGTATGAAATTTAAATCAAAATTAAACTAATTTTTGATTCTCAAATATAAATTATAATTTATCTCCAAATTTGTCCAAATTTAAATTTAATTCATTTTCTTCATATCAAGCCCAATTTCAAACCCACAAATTCTAAAACATGAATTGAACTTCCAAAATTCTTGAAAATTCATGATGCATGTACAATTGAAACTCAATTTCATGTTAAGACCACTAAATTTAAACCCAAAGTGATTAATCTCTAAATTAATTTCCATAAATTTGAACCTAACTCCATTGCATGGATCAAATCTTCAAACAAACCTTGTTGCATGCAATTTAAGGGACTCAATTCAAGAATAATTCTCAAAATTAAACTCAAACTTAACAAATTTAAAGAATTAACACTCATATTCTTCAACCTAACTTGATTTTACATGCAAAACCCAATTTCTATCAATTTATATAATAAACTTCAATTTCTTACCTTAAATCTTCAATTTGATGAATCCCTTCACAAATTCTTGAGCCTCCTCACTTTTCCTCACTTAGGTGCCTTAGGTTTACATCTTCAAGACTTCTCCACCACAAATATGATTTCAACTCCCTTTTCTCTCTCTCTCTCACTCTCTCTGCTACGGTTCGCTTCAGCAGAAAGACTACGTATATATAAGTAATGAAGCTCTCTCATCTTATTTAATTGACTTGATTAGATTATTTCACTAATCACATATTAACATAATTAATCAATTGTTAATCTTAATTAATTATGTCTAGTCTTTAATTTAATTAGTCTAATTGACTTCAATTAAGGTCAGATTAATTATATTTAATTTTTACCAATCTGAATCAAATTTTAATCAAACTCCCAAAGGGTTCCAAATATTAAATTAAACTTATTGACATCATCAATTTTGATTTTCCAAATCGTTTAGGTCTTCAATTTCTGATCAAACTCAAAATTTCCGTCAATAAATTACATATTCAAATTGGACACCTCATAAATAAATTTAATTCATAATAATCACAATTCTCTATCCTCATAACTTAATTAACTTAATTAATTCCAATTTGGACCTAATTAATCAAATCTAAATTTTACTAAATTGAATCGAATATTTAATTAAACTCCCAAATGGATCTGTATTTAAATTAAATTGATTCAACTTATTAATTTCACTTTCTTAAGCCATTTGGACCCTTAATTTCTAATTCCAAAATAAATCATTATTAAAATTAAATATGAATCAAACTCCAAAATTCTTACAAATCCCAAATTACCTTAAAGTAACAACCAATTAGAATCCAAATCTCCTTAATCAATTAAACATAGAATCTTATACATGATGTGGTTGGCTTAATCTAAGGCTTATGCTAATTAAACTCGATTAATTCATTACGAATCGAAATTTTGCCAAATTTCACCGCAGGCTCTAAAAATCATGCTAAATACAGATGTAAAGTCAGTTTTGGTTTCTGGCGTCTCTAAGGCTATAAATTCTTAGTTCAAAGCTCCAATTACAACATATTTTTTTCTACACTCAACAGATATAAATTCATAATCACATAATAACTCACATAATGAAACATACAAATTTATTTCAAGCACATAATCACTTGCATAATTAAGTATATTACGGGTTGGGTTATCACACTTTCTCTATTTCCCCATTTCTCACACTTGCTTTAGGGTTTTATATGATTTTTTTTGTTTAATTGTGTGTTGATTTCTTAATTCAAAATCCCAAATTTTGTGTTTATTTTGTGTTGATTTCTCACACTTGCTCTACGATTTTGTGTTGATTTTTCACACTTGCTATAGGGTTTGATTTCTAGACAAAAATCCCAAATTCAAGCTTAAAAATGAAAATCCAAAACCTTATCATGTTATAGTGGGTGGGACTGAAATTGGATCCATGGACTGCATGGCATACAAACCTCTTACCATTTCTTTGTTACTTGTCGATGCATGCTTTCTTATGTGAGTTTCTTGCCCTACAAGCAGTGTTTATTTAGATATTCTACCAATTCTGCAATTTCATTACTTGATGGTTGAACTCATTAAAATTGGTGGACTTGTAGACTTTCACCCTTTAGTTGGTCCTAAATTCTGCTGGTTATGGAAAGTTCAATTGATATTTTTTGAGTGTGTAAATTTGTGAGAGTACTGAAGCGTGGTAAATATATGAATGATTAGAGCGTAAATTCTACGTCTACTTATATTAATTACAAGTCCAAGTTAGTGTAAATATACCATTGGAACCTTTAAGGTTTGCAATCAAGCCATCATTCTTCTTGTGTAAATGTTTAATTTGGCCTGCAAATTGAAATTTGCTACCTTATTTGACCTTTTGAAAATCATGCTCTTCAGTTAAGTGCCGGTTTTAAAATTCATATTTATGGATTATGGTTCTATCTTCTTGGGATGATATATCTGAATTTCAAGTTAAATGCTACATTATGACATTTGACTACATACCCATTGGTTCCTCTCACTGTAAATGATATGGTTACTTAACGGTATATCCAAGCAAGCAACATCCTAAAGGTTATTATTTTGGTTCAAGTGTTAGTAGTTATTATCTATCCTAGAGTTGCACATTGCTCTTATGACCTTCTATATATTTGGTTACTTGAGTGTATAATGGGTTTTTGGCAAGCAAGTCCCTATTTGTGTTGTTCTGCTTTTGATCTCACTTAATTATGTCAATCACATTTTCTTTTTCTTTTTTTCAAAAGGCCTGGCCATAACAAGTGTGGGGAAGTATTTTATGAATGCCAGCATGTGACTAAGGTGATGCCGAAGTGTCAATCATGGTGCTATGTGGCTCGGTCACACTGCCGAGATGATCTCAGCTTGGCCAAGGTTATCTGCGGACTTGTCGGAGTCTGATATAAATAGATAAGGGACAAGAGTCCTAGAACAGGGGAGGATCTCAGCCTAAATAAAGATAAGGCTCAAGGAGAGTTTATCCCTATCTACTTGAGGGTTCAGGATCAGCATTGAGCTTGAGTCCATTGAAGTGATTCTTCTAATGGGATCAAGTCACTGCTGGTTATAAAAGCAAGGCACCCTCGTGGGTCTGAGGTAAGTTCTTTCTTGTGAGTTTAAGTAGAATTTGCTATCTTTGAGAGATAATTAGTACTGACTTGATCGTCGGAGTGCCCCCTGGTGGACGAACCATCATCGGATTCTCATCTTCTTGTACGGGTTGGTGGGCTTAATTTATTCTGTTGGTGCTCTACAGTTGAGTTCCTTGTTTGGTTGTGTGGTCGGAAATCAACACCCAGAATTTGGCGCCATCTGTGGGAACTTAAGGAGAATAGATGGCCAACGACAGACAGAAAGAAAAGATTGGGGATGCCATTAACAGTGAGAGTTGTGAACATAGAGATCCTAACGTCGGGAAAGAAAACTATAATGAAGAAGCACAAGATCCGAATCCTGGAGAGAAGGACATCGGCAAAAAGGGGAATGCCCCAAAGAAAGCTGGCTGAGATGAGTTCTACAACGAAAGCGGCCTCCAGGTATGGAAGGATAGAAGCCTGAGGAGGGACAGCGAGATGAAAAGAATAGCGAACAAATTGGCAGATCTATAGTCGGTTGTCAACTTCATGATGAAGAACAACGTGATGCAACCACCGTTCCCTTTGCAGGACACGCCGATACTAGCAGCCAAGACTGAAGCCCAAAAAGGGGGGCAGAAAATAATTCCAGCAGTCCCGCAGCATGGCAAGGAACATGAGCACTCATATCAGCCTTCACGGGATGTCGGGCAAGCAGAGCCAGTAAGAGGTGAGTCACAGAAGACACCACGAACCAAAGGGACCTATGCCAAGGAACCTTGGCATATCCAAGGGAAGGGCCTTTGCTTTGATACAATGAATGAAGAGAAGTCAAAGAGGACGCACAATAACGCCAGGAGCAGCGCTCCAAAAAAGCTAAAATCTGTTGATAGCCAAGCTCCCAGCCGAACGAAGAAGGATCTGAGAGACTACCTCCAGAAAAAGCGACTTAATGTTGAGGTCACATCCCCGGTCAAGCCAAGAACGCCGTTCTCAGTGGAGTTAGATAAATTTGAGGCCCCAAAGAGATTCTACATGCCGAGGTTCCAGATTTATGACGGTAAGTCTAATCCGAACTTTCATGTCATCTTATATTTAAATTTAACAGCCTTGTATAGCGAGAATGAGCAGTTGCTATGCAAGGTGTTCCCCTCGTCCTTTAGGGAGATCACATCGGATTGGTTTCATAAGTTGTCGAAAGGAGCTGTGAAAAGTTAGGAAGGCCTGGCCAAGATGTTTGTGGCCAGGTTTGTTACAAACAAGTTGCAGCCACTAAGGGTAGACTCCCTGCTGGCTCTAAACATTAGCGAGGGAAAAAGCCTCAAGGCTTATGCCAAAAGGTATTATGAGGTGTTCAACTGAATATCGGCATGTAACCAGGAGCTAGCTATCGTATCTTTCAAAAATGGCCTAGAGGATGAATGCTTGCTTCGAAAATCACTTGCAAAAACTTTACCAAAAAAGTATGGAGGAGCTCATGGTACGGATCGAGAAATATGCCAGAGCAGAAGAGGACACGCTAGAGACGAAGGTACCATAATAAGAGAAAAGAAATGGCTCGCCGAAGTGAGGCCGAGGTAATATAGGTTTTAATAGGTAGGAAACAAGATTGAGGGCTACATAGGCAGTCACCATTGTATTCAGAATCCCAGTCTACAAAGTTCGGGAAAAGATCAAGAACCAACCATATTACAGAGCGCTAGAGAAGATCCCTAGTGAGTTTATGGGAAGGATCCTTGGGAAGCATTGTGCTTACCATAATGAAAATGGACACTTGACTTAAGGATGTATGGCTCTGAAGACGCACTTAGAGGATCTGGTCAAACAAGGTCACCTAAGAGACCTAGTAGATGAGGACAGAACAAGGGAAGAGCAAGCAATGCTACCCTAGGCACCGGCAGCACCACCTCCATTACTACCACTATAGTAAGCAAATGGACCTCGGGTGATCAATGTGATTCACTCGAAGGTCAATGAGAATGATATACGTGGGGATACTCATAGAGTAAGGCACCTGTAACATGTGTATCAGGTCTAGCAAAAGAAGCCTAGAACAAATGAGTACTAGGGACCAGTGGTTACTTTTACTGAGGCAGACCTAGACATGGTACAACATCCACACAACGATGCCCTGGTGATAATGCTGAAGATTGGAGAGTGCCAGGTGAGGCGCATACTGGTTGATCAAGGCAGTTCTTATGACATCATATATGTTAGATGTTACAAGGAGCTTGGCCTTCACCCCGATGATCTAGAACAATCTAACAACCCGATGGTTGGATTCAACAGAACGCTGACATGGCCTCTAGGAGACACGAATTTGGAGGTGTAGACAGGCATGAAGAAGGTAAGCACAGAGTTTACAATAATTGATACCCCCTCCCCTTACAATGTTATTTTGGAAAGATCGTGGTTGCACGTAATGAGGGATGTTCCCTTAACGCTGCACCAGTTGTTGCGGTTCCCAATGGAGCATGAAATTGAGGAGGTCAGAGGGGATCAGGTGCAGGCAAAAAATTTCTCCATGGCAGTAATGATGTCCACCTGCAATGTGCAAGGAGCAGAGACAGTTGAAATTAAAGACGAGGACGTGGAGGTTCTAGATGATGTCGGCAAAGAACCAGCTGACAAGAGTGATGAGGCTTTGAAAAAGATTCTGGTCCAAGAAGATGATGGAAAGCGTTCTTCCTTCATGGATCAGGCTTAGTTGAGGAGGAGAAAAGGGAGTTAGAAGTTTTCTTGCGAGCAAACATAGGACTGTTTGCCTGGATGCCCTATAAGATGTTTGGCATTGACCCCGAGGTCACTTGCCACAGGCTTAATGTAGACAAGTCGGCTACGCCTGTCATCCAGCGTGCAAGGAGGCCAACATTAGTACATGTGGAAGCAGTTGAGGAGGAAGTCGACAAGTTGTTAGAAGCCAAGGCCATTCAAGAGGTAAACTACCCAACCTAGCTGTCAAATACAGTAGTTGTGAAAAAGAAGAACGGCAAATGGAGGGTCAGCATGGACTTCACCAGCCTAAACAAGGCTTGCCCCAAGGACAATTTCCCACTGCCCAAGATTGATCAGTTGGTAGATGCCACTTCAAGGCATGGGACGATGAGTTCCCTAGATGCATACAGAGGATACCGACAGATAGCGATGTATGCTCCTTATGAAAAGAAGACGGCATTCATTACCTCGAAAAAACTCTATTGTTACAGGGTAATGCCTTTCAGGTAAAAGAATGCAGGAGTAACCTACCAGCGGTTAGTGACCAAGATGTTTAAGCATTTGATTGGGAAGACAATAGAAGTCTATATTGATGACATGGTCGTGAAGACCAAAGAACCTGGAAACCATCTGGTTGATTTGAAGGCAATTTTTGATATCCTAAGAACATATTAGCTCCAACTCAATGCTTCGAAATGTGAATTTGGGGTCGGATTTGCTAAGTTCCTGGGGTACTTGGTCACCAGAAGGGGCATTGAGGCAACCCAGATCAAATCAAGGCCATCCTTGATTTAAAGAGTCCAACATCGGCCAAGTAGGTCCAAATTTTGACCGGCAAGGCAGCAGCCCTGAATAGATTTATCAGCCAAAGTTCTGATAAATGTAAACCATTTTTTCAATTGTTGAAAAAGGCCATAGATTTCTTGTGGACAAAAGAGTGCGAAGTCGCCTTGGCCGACTTGAAAAGGTACCTGACAACAGCTCTAGTTATGTCAAATCCAATACCTGGAGAGGAATTGTTCTTATACTTGGCAGTTTCAGACCACGCAGTGAGTACAGTGGTAATCCGAGAAAAGGAGGGAGAACAAAAGGCGGTATACTATGTGAGTAAAACCGTAGCAAGTGTAGAAACTAGGTACCTGCCCTTAAAGAAATTACACTAGCCCTGGTAATGACTTCCAAGAAGTTGAATCAGTACTTCCAAGCCTACAAGATTGTGGTGCTGACTGAGCATCCCTTGAAATCCCTGTTGCAGCATGGAGATCTGACTGGCAGAATAGCCAGATGGGCAGTGGTACTAGGCTAATATGACTTGGAATTCAGGCCTAGAACAATAATCAAGGGCCAAGTGTTGACTGACTTTGTGGTTAAATTCACTCCTGGGGCAATCCCAAGGCGGGCTCCGTTGAGCCGTGGCTTAGGATGTCTAGGGGAGAAAAAAGAAACTCAACTGGGGCCAAAGAACCCTGCACCAACAGCGTAGAAGAAGGAAGAGAAACCAAAACCCTACAACATCTACATCGGCGATTTCTTTTGTCTGTTTGTTTATGGAAGTTGAAACTGCCAAGGAGTGTGGGTAAGAGTGGTTCTGGAGTCGCTGGGGGGGCGAATGATAGAGCAATCAATCTGTTTGGGATTCAAGGCCTCAAACAATGAAGTAGAGTACAATACACTAATTGCTGGACTAAGGTTAGCAACAGTAATGGAAGCCGATGAGGTAGTGGTATTTTGTGACTCCCAGCTTATTGTGAATTAAGCCACGGGCTAGTATGCAGCCCGAGATGAAAGGATGATAGCCTATGTTAAAGAGGTTGTCATGCTGCTAGCACTGTTCCAGGATTGCCGGCTACAACAGGTTAGCCGAGATGATAACAGTCATCCCGACGCCTTGGCTAACCTGGCTAGTGCAATAAAGTTAAGGGAACCAAAGACAATCATGGTCGATTATTTTATAGGACCAAGTGTAGAACCCCTCTGTAGACACCCCATTTTTGACCGTCCTCAAGACTTGGACGTCACCGTTTGAACACTCGGTGATCATCCATGATTGTGTTCGTTTGGAGTTCCCGGAGGTCTCGGCTCGCGCGCCTTGCCTCAGGATCCCCGAACTCGGCTGTTTATGGTGTGTTTGGTAACGTTTACGTTTTCAGTTTATATTTATAAAAATTTTATAAACTGGTTTATGTTTATTTTTTGTTTATTTTTAGAAAAACATAAACTAAAAACGCGTTTGGTAATTGATAAAATGTTTAAAAAATTTTAAAAATATAAAAAAGAGTGAGAAATGGCAAGTGGTGGCAAGTGGCGGCAAGTGGCGGCGGAAGACGGTGGTGGAAAGTGGTGACGGTGGGTGGTGGGGGGTGGGTGGGTGACGGTGACGGTGGCGGGTGGTGGTGGTGCGCGGGTGGTGGGTGGTGGTGACAGGTGGGTAGCGGATGGCAGGTGGTGGTAGGTGGTGGGTAGGTGGCGGGTGGTGGGTGGCGGGTGGGTGGGTGACGGTGGCGGGTGGTAGCGAGTGGGTGGGGGTGGTGGTGGTGGTGGCGGGTGGGTGACGGATGGCAAGTGGTAGTGGGTGGTGGCGGTCAGATGGTGGGTGGTGATGGTGGGTGGGTGGGTGACGGTGGCGAGTGATGGGTGGTAACGAGTGGGTGGTGGCGGTGGTGGTGGCAGCGGCGGGTGGTGTGTGGTGATAGTAGGTGGGTAGCGGATGGTGGGTGGTGGTGGTGGTGGTGGGTGGATGGGTGGGTGGGTGACGGTGGCGGGTGGTAAGTGGTAGCGAGTGGGTGGCGGTGGTGGTAGGTGGTGGTGGCAGGTGGGTGGCGGGGGTGGTGGTAGTGGGTGGGTGGGTGACGGTGGCGAGTGGTAGAAAGTGAGTGGTGGTGGTGGTGGGTGGTGGTGGCAGGTGGGTGGCGAGTGGGTAGTGGTGGTGGTGGCGAGTGGGTGGCAGGTGGGCGGTGGTGGTGGGTAGGTGGTGGTGGCAAGTGGGTGGTGAGTGGTGGTGGCAAGTAAGTGGCGGGTGGTGGTGGCGGGCGGTGAATGGTAGTGGCAGGTAGTGGGTGGTAGCGGGTGGATGACATGTAGGTGGTGGTGGTGGTGGTGGCGAGGGGTGGGTGGTGATGGCAAGTGGGTGGCAGGTGGGTGGTGGGCGGTGAGTGGTGGCGGCAGGTGGTGGTGGTGGAGGGTGGGTGGTGGGTGGTGGCAGCGGATGACGGTGGTGGAAAATGGTGGCGGGTGGTGGCTAATGTTGGGTGATAAAAAAAAAAAACTGAAAACTCAAAATGGAAACACATTTTTTGTGTTTTCATTTTTTGGCCAAATTTATAAACTGAGACCATTGATTTATAAATCAAAAATTTTACCAAACAAGTTTTTATTTGAGTTTTTTAAATTTTTGTAAATATAAACAGAAAACTGAAAACGTAAGTGTTACCAAACGGCACCTTAGTGTCTGGTTTTGCACCAAACACTTTTGTTTTGCCTTAGAGGGGCAGGGAATGCCTTGTGAGACATCCCCATACACCACCGGCAGTGGCTGGAGGCCACCGGCTGGTCTTTTTCTTCCATCGGCAATTTTGTTTGCCGGTCGGCACACTGTATTGCCGGTCGGCATAATATGTTGCCGGTCGGCACTGTTTTTTGCCGGAATAGCTTTTTTGGGCAGCCGACCACTGTTCCTCCACTTTTTGGAGATATTTTGTGCCAGCTGTGATAGCTGGCACCAACTCCTTTCCCCTCCATACACGTGTATGGAGGGATTTCCCTCTAGCCAAGCTTGTTGAATAAGCTTTGCAAGAGGGATCCTTATAAGAGGGAGGCTTTCCTCTTGGTTCTAGGTTAGAAAAACAGAAGCAAAAACCAGCCTTTGAAGATATAGATACATATTATATCTATACCTCTCTCCCTCTCCCTTCTTGTGTGTGTTTCTTGGCCCAAAAGGTGTGTTTTACCTTACTTTTGCACCATTACACACACTATTACACCTTAGTCCGAGATTGAGGGACTTGGGGGAGTTGTTTCTTGAGTTTTGGACTGGTTTTGATCCAAAGAAGGAGGTTAGGCCATTTGTTCTTCAAGGGTTCTTCAAGGGTGAGCATCTTCCCTTTTATTCCCCAAACTTGCTTTGTTTTTCTACCTATTTTGTTTATTGTTTTGGCTCTTGTGTATAACATAAAAAAGACTCATATTTTCCTGCTCTAACACTTTCCTTAAGGTCACTTTGTGGTTAGATTGCAAACTCACCCTCTTAGGCCTTGTTTAGCCTATTTTGGTGCCATTTTGATAAGGTTTTGTTCACTTCAGCATTTTGATCTTTTGATCACCGAAAATCAGTGTATTTTAGTGTCAAAAAAGTTGGTTTGAAGTCTTGCATAGGGGAGGGACACCCCTCTCCCCTTATGGTTTTGTTTCTTTGCTTTTTGGGCTCAAGAGGGTAGCATGTGTGCTTGATGTTTCTTGGCTTCATTCCAGCACTTTTTTAGGCATCTTAGGTCATATTTAATCTCTGTTTTTGGTCAAACTTGTGCCTCCTTGCATGCTTGTAATACTTGCTTTGTATTGCTCTATTTTGCTTGGAATTGTATTTCATGATTAGGCCATGATTCTCGTGTGTGTTGGCTTGGTTCTATGAAGCATTTAGCATTGTTTTTCCATGCTTAACATCTGTTGGTTATCAACTTGGTCATGTTTGGCATGCTTGTTAGAGTTGCTTTGTATTTTGGCTTGGAAGCTTTGAGCATTTTGGCCTCTAGCATGCATGGCTGTGATTACCCTCTTGATTTGGCATCATCTAGGGTCATATTTTAGTCCAAGAATCATGCTTGTATGTGTGCATGCATGGCCTCTTTCATGCCTTGAAGATGTGTCCTCTTATGCCTAAGAATGAGCCTTAGTATATTTGCTTCATGGGGGATATCTTAGTTGCCATATTAGGAGCTTCTTGGGGTCCTATCTTGCATGCATAAATTCTGTTTTTTTGCTTGTTTTGATCATGCCATGAGTGGTCATGATAATGGGGGTGAGTTGTCTCCTTTTGTGTCTTAACTTTGGGACCATGAATTTGCTTGTTAACATGAGTTGATTGCCTATCATTTTAAGCACTTTTGGTCACTGTTTTGAGAAGGGTAAGGGCCTGCCCCTTCGCCACTTCAAGCCCTCTTGCATGCTTGATCCATGTTTGTTGCATGTTTGTTCCATTAAGCTTTGTGTAGCACATCAATTCCATGGTCAATTTGCTTCATGTTTGCATCATGTTTGTATCTTGTGTGCTTGGTATCATACATTTTGTCATGATAGTTGCATATTGCTTGTTGTGTTTTACATCTTGGTGGTATGACACATTTGAGGCTTGTGAGCATTGCATGCATTGTATTTACTTGGTTTGGGGTGTCAAACCAAGTGCGGGAGTCAAGGACCATTCATACTTCAAGTGACGTAATGTGCCTTGATCCCCGGTCATCGGGACCTTTGACTCCAATTTGATAAGGCCCCGGTTTTCACGTTATTTGTTGCATGCATTTTCATATCAAATAGCAAATTTGATCCATTGAGTCATCATGCACCTTGGATGGCTCAAAGGTCGAAGGTCATGCTTCTTTGAGTTCGAAATATGATAAGAAGTAGGACCATGCTTACATGTGTCCAAGAACCCCATGCCATGCATTGTCTGTTCTCTGTTTTGCTGTCAAATTGTCTGCTGCAGGAAGTTTCTGCCGACCGGCAGAATTTAGTGCCGACCGGCACTATCTGGAGTGCCGATGAATCTGGTAAAGTGCCGACGGGAATTGTGAAGTGCCGGCGGAAACTCTGTCCGGCCGGTGGTGCTCTGCAGAATGCAAGGAACTTGCTCCAGCACTTTGGTAATTTTCAGAAAGACAAGACAGTACAAACAGAGGCGACAAGAGTGTAGCACGGGTTTTCCGGGCAGGACGGATTCGAGCATGCATCATCTGCGCGCCCCGAGGCAGAGGCTGTGGCCACCCTCTTTATTCTTTTGCTTCCTCTTTTTTTAATTAATTAGGAAATTTTGTAATAATTTTATTTGTTCATTATTTTGGGACTGTAATATTAATTCGAGCCCTCTGAGCGAGGGTAAACATGTAATAAGTGTGGGTGAGTGTGTGTATGTCTTCCAATCCCCATTTCTTTCTTCCCTTTTATTTACCAGCTTATGATGGTAGATTAGGGCATCTTGAAATTAGCATACCTTATGATATGCATGCGTGCATTCATGCATCTGTTAACATGCACCGGGCTCGGTACATCATGCTAAACGCATTCGTATTTTCAAATTCCAAAATTGAATACATGAATTAGTTGGTTGCATATCGTATGCCATATCTAGGTTAACCGAGCCTAACTAAAATTGCACCTTGTATGTGTTGCATTAGGCAAAATAACATGAACTAGGACATGCATGTTTGCTAACTAGTTTACTGTTTTGGCACGGAGTACAATGTAAGTATTTTTGCTTTAGCATCCAGCATGCGTGTGAATGTTGCCATAATAGTATGCCTACCATGCGGCTAAGTGCTTACATGAGATAAACTGCTTGAATGCCTGTGGGTGGAGGTCAAATTGCTTAAATTGGGATAATGCGTTAAAACTGTGAATTTTAAGCCCACTAGATAGTGGCAAAACCATCTTTTCCAAAAGCCCACTTGAGGGTGGCAAAATCTGCATTTTAGCCTACTTGCGAGTAGCAAACCATTTTTAAACAAACATGAAATGTTTTGTTCCAATTTGGGCGATTTGGTCTATACTTGTTTGTTGCGCGCATAACATAGTAATTCCAGGCTAATAATTGGTATAAGAACACGTAAAGTTTTCAAAAACGGATATCACGGTTAGTAGAGGCCGGTCTTCGGACCGGGCGAAAGGGGGTGCTCATAGCTGACCTTCCCCGATCGTACCCAAGCTCCCGAGCCGAGACAACTCCGGTGATGACGGACATGTGGCCTTCGGCACCGAGTCAGGGTTTCCTAAATTCTCCCATAAAAAATATTTAGGTGGCGACTCTGTATCTGGCAAAGCAGTCCATGTTTGGCACTACTTTTTCAAAAATCTGTTTCTCAAAACGATTTGCCAGATTTGGACTCTTTGGTTCAGATTAAGAACCGTGACACAAATCGAGTCCGAACTGTAGCACGAGGTCCCACGCGGGCGCGTCTACAGTTTCTGGCGACTCTGCTGGGGAGTTTAGAGAGCTTGACTTGAACTCGTGATATCCTGTTTTGATCTCATTTATGTGTTTCTTTGCATTGCATGTGCATTGGTGCGCCTAGGAACACAGTGTTTGCCATCTGCCATTCCTGAACGGTTTGCCGGAGGCTTGTCTTGTCAAGGCATGTCCATAAGGCTGACCGGCTATGGGCTCTGACAGTATGGGAACACAAACCCTGGTTTTACCGGGGCACCCTTTTTGACCATTCGACCTAGTGCATATTCGGAATCCGTAGTGACCATTCCAAACTAGGACAGGTTGCTTACCCGATGTTGGGTTGTTTGAAACCGCTGTGTGCGTAGTGAAACCCTAGCTCCTGACAAAATAGGACAGGGAAACCCTACCCCAACATAGGGGTGTTTTGGCTCCCTTTACTTGCTATGTGCTGTTAGAATGTATTTCTGCAGGGAAATGAACACACCAGTTTGTAAGTCTGGGCATCAGGCCTGAGGGCATCAGTATCAGCTTTAAGAGAATCAGTTATCTGAGGGTATCAGGGTTCAGTATTGGGAATAGAGATTTTGAGAACAGTGGTCGGTATCGGGGAACCGTGTGCTCGGCTTATCGACTATGCGTTTTGAAAATCCAACTGTATATTATTTGTTTATTTTATGCTGTTGTGCTGTCCGGTTGTTGGTTTATTTATTGCTTTATTTATCTTTTTGCTAGGTAGTTTAGCATCATTGCGTCTAACCCAGTAGACATTCCCCAAGCACTCTGGATCAGAGGTCGCCGGCTCCATCGATCTGAGGATCTGATAGAAGGACAACCAGTGTACCATTCTCTACCCCCGGTTACTAAACGGAAAGCAACTAGGTAGAGGATATCGGTTCAGCAATCGGTACAAAGGGCTTCGTCTACCCCACCTGTGTACAGTAGGGATCAGGATCCCGTTTCACCCACAGAGAGGGAACGCATACCAGCAATTCAACCAGAACAGAACAATATGGCTAACTTAGAGGAGATGGTGCGCCAACTTCAGGAAAGCATGAAAATGATGCAGCAAGATGCTGCCCGACAGGCAGAATTTGCCAGGCAACAGGCTACAGTGATGAGTGAGCAAGCGGATTTAATTGGGAGGTTGCAACAGCAAACCGGGGCATCACCTTCGCAGCAAATCCCTCCTCCATTAAGGGTTCCAATACCCGAAGAAACACCAAACGTCCGGAATGTCCAAGAAGATACAGACATCCCAATGGGGCCGGCTCCACCCCCGATTCCGCCTCAACAATCCAAGGCAACCACTCCCATTAACGTATCGGATTCTCCCTTTGAGTCTGAGATAGACCCCATGACTTTAAAAATGCACAAGCTTGAAAAGCTGTTCAAGAAATCTCAAGGTGCGAAGTCCATTCCGGACATTGGAGATGGGTACATCGACACAGCCGTGACGCTGCCAGATCGATTTAAGATGCCCCAAATCGATCGTTTTGACGGGTCTGAGGATCCCATGGTACACCTGCGACTATTCTCAGATGTCTTAAGGCCAATGGGCCTCACCAGATTGCAGAAACTATCTTTGTTCGGCCGGACCTTGTCGGGTGTGGCGTCCGCATGGTATGCCAAGTTGGGGGACGACGTCAAGAGAAACTGGGACGAGATGGCTGAGGCCTTTATCCTGCAGTACTCGTATAACACACAAATCGAGATCACGACCCGGGATCTCGAGACAACAAGGCAAGAACCCAAGGAAAGCTTCTCAGAGTTTGTAACTAGATGGCGGGCTAAAGCTTCAATGATGACCTTGAGACCCACAGACAAAGACCAGATTCGGATGATTGTGCGCAATCTTCAGCCGAAGCTAATGCAAAAGATGATTGTAGTCCCCTTTCCCACCTTTGCTGATTTACATGAAATGGGGGTGCAGATCGAGGACGCCTTGAGACAAGGTTGGATTGATAATGATCGGGACCAACCCCGCAGAAATTTCAATCGTAGTACTAATACAGGCCCGAGTGGCGCTGCGACTGCCAGGACCTCCGAAGTAAGTATGGTCACCACTAACCCTTCCCCGAGAAATACAGCAGCCACACCATTCTCCGGCGCGTCCGGAAGCAATTCGCAAAAAGCCAAATACCCTCCCAGAAACACCAGAACCTTTGCTCCACTTTATATGCCCCTATCCAAAGCTCTGGGGGTTTTGATCAGGAAAGGGCATCTGAAGCCCCTAGAGCCGCGGCCCTTGCCAGAAAGACTACCCGCCACCCACAACCCAGCCAAATATTGTGCGTTCCACCAGCAGCATGGTCATGACACTGACCTATGCTTTCGTTTACGTCATGAGATTCAAGATCTCATTGATAATGGGGTGATTCTTCCCCCTGAGAAACCTAATGTTACCACAAATCCTCTCCCCGCACATAACCAAGTTCCACCACCCAAAAGAGTCAACTTCATCCACACTGGGGTCGCATCCTACGATCCCAGTATCTACATCACACCCTCCTACCTACCTAAACCTAAAGTTTTCCTCCCCGATTGCACCGATTTGTGCATGACGGACATCTCCATAACCCAACCCAAGCCAGTGGTGGTGACCATCGAGAACAGGAAAGGGGTTGTCAAACCAGGGTTCGTGGAGCCTGAGAATGATGTTGGGAACGCTTACAATCCGAATGACTACATTTCACCCGTGAGCCAGAATAGACCAAATGTCGAATTTCCAGTCGGGAGAAAGCTGTGTGTAATCCGAGGGGACAATTCAGGACAGGAAATGGATGATTTGACAGCCGTGGAAAAGGATGTTGTCAAGTCCCAATTTCATGATGACCAAGACTTAGCCATCAACTGGTATGATAATGAAGAATCAGCAGAGGCCACGGGGTGGTTAGACGATCAGCCGGATGTAATAGGGGAGTTCCAATCAGAACAAGGCCCGGCAGGGGCAGGAATGTCAACAACGGCCGGGAGTGTCGAAGAGCAGAATGCATCGCCAGAGAGTGCCGGCGTCGAGAGTTTCGCTCGAGAATGGAGCATTTTAAGTACAGGGATCAGTGAGCAATCTACTGCATTGACAAAGTCAGAACGAGAAAGATTCGAGGATTCTGAGAGGATTAGAAAAGCAAAAGGCCACGTAGGGGTCGAAACCGCCGCAAGTACGGAAATGGAGGATGCCGTGAACATAGGGATAAAAGGTACTGTGAGTATCGAAACAGTTGTGCCAGAACCAGACGGATGCTTGTCAGTCGCAGATGGTATGTGGTGGGAAGACGACGATCTATGTCTTGCCCACACGGACGAGGATTGGAAAGGTAACCAACCAGATGATACCTGGTATATCGGCGAAGT
The DNA here is from genome assembly GCF_055761805.1 of Camellia sinensis. Classification (NCBI taxonomy): domain Eukaryota; kingdom Viridiplantae; phylum Streptophyta; class Magnoliopsida; order Ericales; family Theaceae; genus Camellia; species Camellia sinensis. The sequence continues at coordinate 85,608,237 of NC_138972.1, forward strand.
CGATCACATGACTAGGAGTGGACGGTATTTCAAGCCTCCACACCTAGATCAACCAGAGGCGTCTGGGAAAGATAATGAAGCAGAGAAACAAAAGGAGAAGCAACTCGAAGATGAGGCCGTATTGAGACAATTGAAAAAGATACAAGCAGACATCTCCATCTGGGGACTGCTTATGGCTTCTCGAGTACATAGACAAGCTGTCCTTACAGCCATGGACAAGGCCAAGCTGTCCATAGACACCACGCCCGAGCAGCTGGTGGGATTAGTCTTTTCAGGAGGGAATTCCCCAGCATTGAATTTTTCTGACAAAGAGCTGCCACCCGAAGGTGCAAACCATAACAAGCCGCTCTACATCTCTGTCGAGTGCAGAGATAAATGGATACCTGTGGTACTTGTCGACACGGGATCCGCCATCAATGTCTGCCCGGCAAGGACAGCTTATGCGATTGGTTTGAAAGTCGCGGATTTTATACCAACGGCCCAGGTAATTCGGGCATATGATAACACAAGCCGGGAGGTAATGGAGACAGTTAAGATTCAAACAAAGGTTGGGCCCGGACAGCATGAGATAGATTTCTATGTCTTGGAGGTTCCTGCAACGTTCAACTTGCTTTTGGGACGGCCGTGGCTGCATCAGGTAAAGGCGGTCTCCTCTACCTTACATCAAGTGGTGAAATACCCCTATGGGAAGGGAGTAGCCATTGTCTTTGGAAATTCATCAATTCATCCACCACCAGAGGTGTCTACACCTGTTCTAGAAATTGAGCATGGTATAGAAGATGTGTTCATATCAGGTTTTACCTTGGCCGAGGCTCGGGTTGTACAGAACATCATGGCAGCTAACGAAGGGTTGTATGTCAGCGCCCAAGCAGTTTATCTCATGAACAAACTCCAGCACATCCCCGGGATGGGATTAGGCAAGAGCGGTAGGAAAGGTGCCGCAGCATCGACAGAGGTGCCACATAACCCCCATACCTTTGGTTTGGGCTACCTACCCACCAAAGAGGATTGGGTAAGGAAAGGAAAGGAAATGGACGGAAGGGCCAGGGCGAAACAGATGGGGAAGCCCTTTGACTTGATGCACCAGCCCATTCGGGGGACCCTGAACGGACGTTTCGTCCGGGAGGGGGAGGACTTTCCGTTCTGTGGCTTCCCGGAGCCGTGGCTCAATGCGGAGATGAAGCGCGTACCGGGATTTGAAATTTTCTTTGATTTACAGTTACCTGAGGATGACATCGCCGAAGGGCAGGCAGATCTATCGGCTGAGGCCGAGCAAAGTAAGGAGGTACGGTCCGAGGACGCTGAAAATGAAATGGGGGCAGCGCTGGCGTATCTGCTGTCAGATCCTCCGATCGAACAGAGGTGCTTGGGGGATAGCTCCTCGGTATGTGTGATTGGGAATGAAGCGGCTGCGGGCCTACCATCAGCTATTTTGGATGCATCCATCGCACCTTCTCTCATCTGGCAATATGAAGAAGGCTTTCTATCAAGCAGCACCGGGTCAGGTAGTGAGCCGGAATCTGATTCTACCGAATCTTGTACGTCGGAATCAGATTCCAGCTCAATTGAGTCTGAGTCCGGTATTCCCGGGGGTGATAACCCGGATACCACAGTCCTGTCTAGATCGTCTTTTTCATTTTCTTTTGAGTCTGTTGTAACGGAAGAATCCGACGGCTCGGAAGTATTTAATGAGAACGACGTAGGTGTGGTTTCGGAGTATTTTTCTGTGCCTTTGATTTATTGCTTAAATCAGGATTTTCAAAATTTTGATGAAAACGACGAGGAAGAAATTCCTCCGGTTTTGCAACGGTTAATTGATCAAGAGCAGGAAAGATTTGTTAAGCCTTTAATGGATGAAATCACTACTGTGAATGTTGGTACTGAGAAGGACCCGCGGCTGGTCCAGATCGGGTCCACGTTGTCTTCTGAGGAACGCGAGCGCTTAGTCGCTTTGTTAAAAGATTTCAAAGATGTTTTCGCGTGGTCCTACGAAGACATGCCTGGAATCGATCCTGAGATTGTACAGCACCGGATCCCTCTTGATCCCGAGGCCCGACCTGTCAAACAAAAGCTCAGGAGGATCCGCCCCGATTGGGCCATTAAGATCAAGGAAGAGGTCACCAAGCAGATTGACGCAGGCTTCTTGTTGGTGTCTGAGTATCCGACTTGGTTGGCCAACATTGTTCCGGTACCGAAGAAAGACGGCAGAATTCGGGTCTGTGTAGACTTCAGAGATTTGAACAGGGCCAGTCCGAAGGACGACTTTCCCTTGCCACACATCGATGAACTGGTAGATTTCACGGCAGGACATGCCTTGCTTTCGTTTATGGATGGTTTCTCAGGCTATAATCAGATAGTAATGGCGCCCGAGGACCGGGAGAAGACTGCATTCACTACCCCGTGGGGTACATATTGTTATCGAGTGATGCCATTTGGGCTGAAAAACGCAGGAGCTACCTATCAGCGGGCAGCAACTACGATATTTCATGATATGATCCATAAAGAGGTCGAGGTGTATGTGGACGACATGATTGTCAAGTCCAAAGAAAGAGAGGGCCACTACACCGCCTTACAAAAGTTTTTTCAAAGGATCAGAGAATTTCGGCTGCGGCTAAATCCCCAGAAGTGTACTTTTGGTGTTACAGCAGGAAAGATGCTAGGGTTTCTGATAACGCAAAGGGGCATCGAGGTCGACCCTTCCAAAATCAAGGCCATCTTAGAAATGCCACCACCAAGGACTGAAAAGGAGGTGCGAGGCTTTCTAGGTAAAGTGCAATTCATAAGGCGGTTCATCTCTAAACTAACCGTGACTTGTGAACCACTGTTTGGCCTCCTGAAGAAAGGAAAGAAATTCCAATGGGACGGCCGATGTCAAGCAGCTTTTGAGCAGATCAAAGAATATTTACAGAACCCGCCTGTGTTGTCACCGCCAGAACCGGGGAGACCGTTGATATTGTATCTTTCGGTAACTGAGACCACCATGGGCTGCATGCTCGCACAGGAGTCAGAAGACAAAGTGGAAAGGGCCATCTACTATCTGAGCAAAAAGATGCTGGATTACGAGACCCGCTACACTCTGCTCGAGAAGGCTTGCTTGGCCTTGGTATGGGCTACCCGGAAGCTGCGGCACTACCTGTTAGCTCACTCTGTAATGTTGGTTTCACGTTTGGATCCCATCAAATATCTTTTCGAGAAACCAGCACTTACAGGTAGGCTAGCTCGTTGGTTGCTATTGTTTTCCGAATTTGACTTGAAGTATGTAACACGCAAGTCAATGAAAGGAAGAGCGGTAGCGGAGTTCTTTGCCGACCATCCGGTTGAGGGGGATGAAGCGGTTGAGTACCTATTCCCAGATGAAGATATTCTGCATATCGAGGATGAAACTTGGACGATGTACTTTGACGGAGCGTCAAACCAGTATGGGTATGGGATAGGAGTGTTGCTGATAGCGCCTGACGATTCCCGCATCCCTTTGGCATTCAAGCTCCAGTTCAGAGTCTCGAACAATGAGGCAGAGTATGAGGCATGTATTGCTGGTCTGGAAGCAGCCCTAGAGCTAGGGGTAAGACGGTTGGACGTCATTGGGGACTCGAATCTTGTTGTGTCTCAAGCGAAAGGAGACTGGAAAGTCAAGGAGGAAAGGATGATAATTTACCACCAAACCTTGGATTTGTTAATTCCTCGGTTCGAGAAACTAAACTTCACCCACCTCGTAAGAGAGAACAACAGGTTTGCAGATTCGTTAGCAACTCTATCTTCCATGATAGACATCCCGTCGGGAGTCCGGATGCGTCCTGTCATCAATGATCAGAAGTTTGCGCCAGCATACGAGTCAATTTCCGCCATAGATGAAGCCCAAGACGGCAACCCCTGGTATTACGATATTTGGAACTTCTTGGAAAAGGAGACGTATCCGATAGGGGCAAGCACCAAGGATAAAAGGGCCATTAGAAGAATGGCTATTCAGTTCATCATCTGCGGAGGTAAACTGTACAAAAGAGGTCATCTGGGAATGCATAAGCTCTGTGTAGAAGCTGAAGAGTCGAAGCGCCTAATGGAGGCCATCCATGGAGGAGAATGCGGTGCACACATGAATGGAGTAATGTTGGCCAGAAAAATCCTTAGACAGGGCTATTATTGGTCGACCATGGAAGAGGATTGTATCGGCTTTGTTCGGCGATGCCACAAATGCCAGATCCATGCAAATCGTATGAACATCCCACCATCCAAATTGTACAATATGACTTCCCCGTGGCCGTTTTCCGTGTGGGGGATCGATGTAATCGGAGCTGTTACCCCGAAGGGATCGAACGGACATGAGTATATCCTCGTAGCGATAGATTATTTCACAAAGTGGGTCGAGGCCCAATCATACGCGGTGTTGAAAGCGTCGCACGTCGCAAAGTTCATCAGAAACAACATCATTTGTCGCTACGGGGTGCCAAATGAGATCATCTCGGACAATGGATCCCACTTTAAGAAAGAAGTGGTCGACTTGTTGGAAAAGTATAACGTGGCTTTTCATAAGTCATCTACGTATCGGCCGCAAACCAATGGAGCAGTTGAGGCCGCCAACAAGAACATCAAGCATATACTGCGGAAAATGGTAGAGACCTATCGAGATTGGCCAGATAAGTTGCCGTTTGCTCTGTGGGGCTACAGAACTTCGATTAGAACTTCTACCGGAGCAACTCCGTATTCGTTAGTTTATGGAATGGAGGCTGTTCTACCTATTGAAATTGAAGTTCCGTCTTTACGGGTATTGGCCGAGTGTCAGATAGCTGAGGCAGATTGGCAGCAAAGCAGGTTCGAGGAACTAATGCTCTTTGATGAAAGGAGACTGAAAGCACTGTACCACGTTCAGAGTTATCAGCGCAGGATTGCTCGGGCTTTTAACAAGAAGGTTAAGTCCAGAAATCTAAAGGAAGGGGATTTGGTACTCAAAGACAACCGAGCTCCCATCCACGACCCGAGGGGCAAGTTCAGACCCAATTGGACTGGTCCCTACATCATCAAAACCATCTGGTCAGGCGGAGCTGTGGTTCTAATGGACTTAGATGGCTTAGAATTCTCTCAACCGATCAATATGGACAAGTTGAAGAAATACTACCCTTGAGAGGCTCGCTAGGCCGAAAACCCGAAAGGGCGACCTAGGCAAAAGTTAGAGCACAAAAAAATTAGAAAATATAAAAACTGAGCTCGCAAGGCTGAAAACCCGCAAATGGCGACCTTGGCAAAAGTTAGAGCGCAAAAGGAGAGTGAAAATACTCGAGCGAACCTAAGCCGGAACTACGTAAGGCTTGATTCCCATGTTTGGGATACGTAGGCAACTTCATCCTGAAGTTCAGCCATGACACTTCCCCGATCAACTTTGTCCATTTGATCATCTCAGCCATCTTAGTCCATCAGCATTCGTTGGAATCTCCGGTGCAGTGCCACTCAGACTAGGGGCAACTTTCCGTTGCTATGCAGTGCTGCGGCGTTCTTCAGACTAGGGGCAACTTTCCAGTTGCAGGAATCTGGGGTTTGTACATCTCAGTGACAGATCTCAGGCGTGTCCAGTTCTGATCCATGTCGAAAATATCTTTGAAAAGTTTTAATATAAGCTGACTTCGTTCAAATAATCTTTTTACAACTTCGACTATTTTCGGACCAAAGTGGAAAATTCTTAGTACCAGAACTTTCAATTTCATTGATTTCAAAACAGAGTCTTCCTGCTCTTACAAACAATTAAAATTGCCTTTTATTACATTCATGAAAGAAAACTTGAAAATACTAATAAAGCAATAAATCTAGGGCATGGTCAAGTCAGGTGTTCCTGCGCCCCCTCCCAGAGCTGGTCGAAGCCTCTGATGCCAAGCTGGGCCCGATCTGTGCTTCTTCATTAAGCCAATCTATGCACTCGTCAGATAAAGTGCAACTGAAAGTAGGAGCGGGGGCCAGGAGTTCTCTCATCCTCCACGCAGTGGCCTGCCAAGCAAGCTGCGCGCCTCGGGTTGGAAATGCAGCAGGATACTCTATCCCCTCTGGCGGGCAGGTCTGATCATGGCCAAATTGGCGTCGAATCCGAAATGGGAAGTAGAATACACAATGAGTGAGACCAACCAGTTGAATCCCAGTCTGTCGAGGCATGTTGTAACTCATTGCCGGAAGGTTCAACCAAGGACACCGCCAAGCAATACGGTCTGCGGACAAGTGGCACATCCAAGCGAACCACCATTCCTCATCCAAGGCATTGACTAGATGATGCCGGAAGAAGTAGCCGCGAGCTGAATATGCGGGACAGGAGTCCACAACCTGCAGTTTATCCATCAGCCATACCTGGGGAGGGATCGAAAAATGAGAGATTAAAGAATAGAGAGATGTACGAGGAGAGAAGAGTGAGAATGGGGTTTTGTGAGAAAAGACTGAGCTCGAGGGCCGAGTGATGTGAGCAAAACAGAAATGCGAGATTGGGTGGAAAACATTACCTGTAGTAGTAGTGGACTCCCCGCCAATCTAGACGTCTCATGACGGTAAAAGGCGTCTAAGCCCATTAGTGTCTCGGCCAGAACCATGGCAATACAGCTCTTGCTCTCTCTCAAGCCTTGGGCAACCTCAATCAGCCGGACACTAGCCCCTCCAGAGCCCGAAATGAACAGGAAATGAGACAGCATGCACAAGCAGAGCGCATGTCGCCGGAAGCCTTGCCAGTAATGGTTGCTGCGATCACCAGCATCAGAAAATCGATTGGCCAAACTCGGAATATCTAACATCCCGTCGCCCATCAGAGACCGAGCATCGCGCATGCTGAGTCCGCACATGCGCCCTAAGGATTGGGCATGACCAAAATTTAGTTGGGGCAGGAGCTCCTCGTCGCGCTCGGACTCCATTAGAGCTCGGAAATCTTCAAAGGTAGGACACATCTCTTGCCCGGCAAAGCTAAAGACATGTGTCACCGGATTCCAAAATCTTGCCGCGGCGTGAAGAAACGGGAGATGCAACGGGGTACGACCCAGAGTGAATAGTGCATTTATGCCGAAACCCCGGAAATTCACCTTTTCCGAGCCATCCAAGCTAGCAATCCAAGCTGTGAGATTTTGAGCAAGAAACTCTTCCATTGGAGCAAATCAGTGTGAAAATGAGGAAAACTACGAAGCTGAGATCTTTTGTAGGAGATAAGGTTGAGTGGGGAGACAGGTGTCAACATTCTGGTGGTTCCCCTCGTTTAGTGCCGACCGGCATCAAAATATGCCGACCGGCCATTCCAGTTTGCCGACAAAACAAATATGCGGCCGGTACCCACTCCTTCCAGCCGGTGGCCCCTACACTATGCCGGTGGACTTCCTTCTGGTTTTCTGAGCCGTTTATGCTAAGAATTGGGGAACTTAACCACCTCCAACCCCTCCCCGGCGATCGACTCTTGCGGAGCCACGCCTGTCTGCTTGTCGAGTTTTGAACATTTGCTTATCGAGTTGTATTTCGCTCTCTTTGAGCTCTTGACTTGTTTATCGAGTTGTATTCACACTTGTTTGGCTGTGTCATGTCCTTGTTTTGCTTATCGAGTTGTAAGTCGGTTCACTACCTGATTATTACGATGGCAAATTTCCAAAATGGGTTCAATTTCGTTCACATTGTGGTGTGAAACCCTGCGATACGATGCACAGAAGATCCACAATTGCAACATCTTTTGAACAAAATGATTCGTTTCATTTCCATCACATGTTTTGTAAAGTGCGTGAATTTTGAGAAAGAAAATAAACCTGCCTGAGGCAGTGCAATGTGCTTAAACTACTAGTAAAAAGGTAAATAAAACGTAGAATGGCAGGGTAGCCAAGTATCAGAATTGATACCGATGAAACTCCCCTTGTGGTTAACGCACCTTCCGTGTCTTTGTTCGGGTCAGCCGCGTTGTCGGACGCCCTCACATTACGGGAAATCGCACCTTTGAAACGTGAACCTTTGAGTTGACCTCAGGCCACAACTTCTGCAAGCAACGCTCGATACGCGCAAAGAATGTCCCGCCCCGTATCCTTTTCATGCTTTGTGAGCCCCGCAAATTGTTTCGATTATGCTGTGTAATAGTACGTTCCTTTACCTGCGTAGACCGCATGTTTTGATTGCGTAGATCGCATGTTTAATCCCATTACCTGCGTAGACCGCATGTTTTGATTGCGTAGATCGCATGTTTAATCCCATTACCTGCGTAGACCGCATGTTTTGATTGCGTAGATCGCATGTTTAATCCCATTACCTACGTAGACCGCATGTTTTGATTGCGTAGATCGCATGTTTAATCCCATTACCTGCGTAGACCGCATGTTTTGATTGCGAAGATCGCATGTTTAATCCCATTACCTGCGTAGACCGCATGTTTTGATTGCGTAAATCGCATGTTTAATTCCATTACCTGCGTAGACCGCATGTTTTGATTGCGTAGATCGCATGTTTAATTCCATTACCTGCGTAGACCGCATGTTTTGATTGCGTAGATCGCATGTTTAATTCCATTACCTGCGTAGACCGCATGTTTTGATTGCGTAGATCGCATGTTTAATTCCATTACTTGCGTAGACCGCATGTTTAACTCCGTCACCAGCATCGACCGCATGTGTTAATTACGTAGACCGCTTGTTTAGTTTCATCGCCTGCGTAGACCGCGTGCTTGTGATCAATTTCGTCGACTGCGTAGACCGCTTGCTCCGCTTGCCTAGTTGTATTTCAATATGCATTGTCATGCTCTCTATTTACTTCGCGCTGTCACGCATTTCGAGTACACCACTATTCTTGCATTGTCATGCATGTCGCTAACCATATTGTACCTGTTAAGTTTGTTTTCTTTGCAGGCACGATATTGTATGTACGGTTCATTTAAAGCTGGTGCAACTAGACGAGCCGCACAGGTATTTTATCTCCGAGTGAGACGTATTGAGAATTCCATAATTCTCTTACATCCTTTCTGCATTATAGTGTAATTTGGTATGCTAGCTTAAAACTGTCGCATGTATGCTTCGTTACAACTTTCTTAGCATGATCATAAGTTATGCTCGGCTCTCTGCATTGTCTTGCATTTCGCCCCTACCTTCGGGCGCATATCTTATTTGTCTTGTATGTTTGTCTGAGTCTTCGGCCTTGTCAAAAATGGGTTGTCTCTGGGCTTTGACATTCATTCCCGTCATTGTTATGACTTTCGAGTTCTATCAAAGAGGGGCAACTATAGACACCCCATTTTTGACCGTCCTCAAGACTTGGACGTCACCGTTTGAACACTCGGTGATCATCCATGATTGTGTTCGTTTGGAGTTCCCGGAGGTCTCGGCTCGCGCGCCTTGCCTCAGGATCCCCGAACTCGGCTGTTTAGTGTCTGGTTTTGCACCAAACACTTTTGTTTTGCCTTAGAGGGGCAGGGAATGCCTTGTGAGACATCCCCATACACCACCGGCAGTGGCTGGAGGCCACCGGCTGGTCTTTTTCTTCCATCGGCAATTTTGTTTGCCGGTCGGCACACTGTATTGCCGGTCGGCATAATATGTTGCCGGTCGGCACTGTTTTTTGCCGGAATAGCTTTTTTGGGCAGCCGACCACTGTTCCTCCACTTTTTGGAGATATTTTGTGCCAGCTGTGATAGCTGGCACCAACTCCTTTCCCCTCCATACACGTGTATGGAGGGATTTCCCTCTAGCCAAGCTTGTTGAATAAGCTTTGCAAGAGGGATCCTTATAAGAGGGAGGCTTTCCTCTTGGTTCTAGGTTAGAAAAACAGAAGCAAAAACCAGCCTTTGAAGATATAGATACATATTATATCTATACCTCTCTCCCTCTCCCTTCTTGTGTGTGTTTCTTGGCCCAAAAGGTGTGTTTTACCTTACTTTTGCACCATTACACACACTATTACACCTTAGTCCGAGATTGAGGGACTTGGGGGAGTTGTTTCTTGAGTTTTGGACTGGTTTTGATCCAAAGAAGGAGGTTAGGCCATTTGTTCTTCAAGGGTTCTTCAAGGGTGAGCATCTTCCCTTTTATTCCCCAAACTTGCTTTGTTTTTCTACCTATTTTGTTTATTGTTTTGGCTCTTGTGTATAACATAAAAAAGACTCATATTTTCCTGCTCTAACACTTTCCTTAAGGTCACTTTGTGGTTAGATTGCAAACTCACCCTCTTAGGCCTTGTTTAGCCTATTTTGGTGCCATTTTGATAAGGTTTTGTTCACTTCAGCATTTTGATCTTTTGATCACCAAAAATCAGTGTATTTTAGTGTCAAAAAAGTTGGTTTGAAGTCTTGCATAGGGGAGGGACACCCCTCTCCCCTTATGGTTTTGTTTCTTTGCTTTTTGGGCTCAAGAGGGTAGCATGTGTGCTTGATGTTTCTTGGCTTCATTCCAGCACTTTTTTAGGCATCTTAGGTCATATTTAATCTCTGTTTTTGGTCAAACTTGTGCCTCCTTGCATGCTTGTAATACTTGCTTTGTATTGCTCTATTTTGCTTGGAATTGTATTTCATGATTAGGCCATGATTCTCGTGTGTGTTGGCTTGGTTCTATGAAGCATTTAGCATTGTTTTTCCATGCTTAACATCTGTTGGTTATCAACTTGGTCATGTTTGGCATGCTTGTTAGAGTTGCTTTGTATTTTGGCTTGGAAGCTTTGAGCATTTTGGCCTCTAGCATGCATGGCTGTGATTACCCTCTTGATTTGGCATCATCTAGGGTCATATTTTAGTCCAAGAATCATGCTTGTATGTGTGCATGCATGGCCTCTTTCATGCCTTGAAGATGTGTCCTCTTATGCCTAAGAATGAGCCTTAGTATATTTGCTTCATGGGGGATATCTTAGTTGCCATATTAGGAGCTTCTTGGGGTCCTATCTTGCATGCATAAATTCTGTTTTTTTGCTTGTTTTGATCATGCCATGAGTGGTCATGATAATGGGGGTGAGTTGTCTCCTTTTGTGTCTTAACTTTGGGACCATGAATTTGCTTGTTAACATGAGTTGATTGCCTATCATTTTAAGCACTTTTGGTCACTGTTTTGAGAAGGGTAAGGGCCTGCCCCTTCGCCACTTCAAGCCCTCTTGCATGCTTGATCCATGTTTGTTGCATGTTTGTTCCATTAAGCTTTGTGTAGCACATCAATTCCATGGTCAATTTGCTTCATGTTTGCATCATGTTTGTATCTTGTGTGCTTGGTATCATACATTTTGTCATGATAGTTGCATATTGCTTGTTGTGTTTTACATCTTGGTGGTATGACACATTTGAGGCTTGTGAGCATTGCATGCATTGTATTTACTTGGTTTGGGGTGTCAAACCAAGTGCGGGAGTCAAGGACCATTCATACTTCAAGTGACGTAATGTGCCTTGATCCCCGGTCATCGGGACCTTTGACTCCAATTTGATAAGGCCCCGGTTTTCACGTTATTTGTTGCATGCATTTTCATATCAAATAGCAAATTTGATCCATTGAGTCATCATGCACCTTGGATGGCTCAAAGGTCGAAGGTCATGCTTCTTTGAGTTCGAAATATGATAAGAAGTAGGACCATGCTTACATGTGTCCAAGAACCCCATGCCATGCACTGTCTGTTCTCTGTTTTGCTGTCAAATTGTCTGCTGCAGGAAGTTTCTGCCGACCGGCAGAATTTAGTGCCGACCGGCACTATCTGGAGTGCCGATGAATCTGGTAAAGTGCCGACGGGAATTGTGAAGTGCCGGCGGAAACTCTGTCCGGCCGGTGGTGCTCTGCAGAATGCAAGGAACTTGCTCCAGCACTTTGGTAATTTTCAGAAAGACAAGACAGTACAAACAGAGGCGACAAGAGTGTAGCACGGGTTTTCCGGGCAGGACGGATTCGAGCATGCATCATCTGCGCGCCCCGAGGCAGAGGCTGTGGCCACCCTCTTTATTCTTTTGCTTCCTCTTTTTTTAATTAATTAGGAAATTTTGTAATAATTTTATTTGTTCATTATTTTGGGACTGTAATATTAATTCGAGCCCTCTGAGCGAGGGTAAACATGTAATAAGTGTGGGTGAGTGTGTGTATGTCTTCCAATCCCCATTTCTTTCTTCCCTTTTATTTACCAGCTTATGATGGTAGATTAGGGCATCTTGAAATTAGCATACCTTATGATATGCATGCATGCATTCATGCATCTGTTAACATGCACCGGGCTCGGTACATCATGCTAAACGCATTCGTATTTTCAAATTCCAAAATTGAATACATGAATTAGTTGGTTGCATATCGTATGCCATATCTAGGTTAACCAAGCCTAACTAAAATTGCACCTTGTATGTGTTGCATTAGGCAAAATAACATGAACTAGGACATGCATGTTTGCTAACTAGTTTACTGTTTTGGCACGGAGTACAATGTAAGTATTTTTGCTTTAGCATCCAGCATGCGTGTGAATGTTGCCATAATAGTATGCCTACCATGCGGCTAAGTGCTTACATGAGATAAACTGCTTGAATGCCTGTGGGTGGAGGTCAAATTGCTTAAATTGGGATAATGCGTTAAAACTGTGAATTTTAAGCCCACTAGATAGTGGCAAAACCATCTTTTCCAAAAGCCCACTTGAGGGTGGCAAAATCTGCATTTTAGCCTACTTGCGAGTAGCAAACCATTTTTAAACAAACATGAAATGTTTTGTTCCAATTTGGGCGATTTGGTCTATACTTGTTTGTTGCGCACATAACATAGTAATTCCAGGCTAATAATTGGTATAAGAACACGTAAAGTTTTCAAAAACGGATATCACGGTTAGTAGAGGCCGGTCTTCGGACCGGGCGAAAGGGGGTGCTCATAGCTGACCTTCCCCGATCGTACCCAAGCTCCCGAGCCGAGACAACTCCGGTGATGACGGACATGTGGCCTTCGGCACCGAGTCAGGGTTTCCTAAATTCTCCCATAAAAAATATTTAGGTGGCGACTCTGTATCTGGCAAAGCAGTCCATGTTTGGCACTACTTTTTCAAAAATCTGTTTCTCAAAACGATTTACCAGATTTGGACTCTTTGGTTCAGATTAAGAACCGTGACACAAATCGAGTCCGAACTGTAGCACGAGGTCCCACGCGGGCGCGTCTACACCCTCATCACAGAATACGAAGCAATGTGCGTAGAAATGGGTCCAAGCTAGATGGATGCCATAGTTGTGTTCCTTAGAGATGGTAAGTTGCCAACAGGAAAAAAAGAAAGCACACAAAATAAGATTGAAGTCGGCAAGGTTCTGCTTATCAGTAGAAGGCCATCTCTACAGAAGGTCCTTTACTGGGCCCCTCTTGAGATGTGTACATCAATCCCAGGTTGAGGACTTTCTATACGAGATCTATGAAGGTATATGTGGAAGCCACACCTGGGGCAGATCACTTGCTCATAGGGCCATAACTCAGAGATATTGGTGGCCCTACATGCAGAAGGATACTGAAGCTTATGTACAGAAGTGTGAAAGGTGTCAAAGGTTTGCACCTTTGATACACCAACTAGCAGCAGATCTGAACCCAGTGTTCAATCCTTGGCCATTTGCCCAGTAGGGCATGGACCTAGTAGGACCACTGCCCCAAGCAACTGGACAGAGAAAGTTCTTGCTCGTAGCCACAGACTACTTTACAAAGTGTGTAGAAGCTAAACCCTTTGCAAAGATTTGAGACATTGATGTGAAGAACTTCATCTGGAAGAACAAAATCACCAGGTTTGGGATCCCAAGGGCCATCATAGTAGATAATGGCACCCAGTTTGACAGTAAATTGATTAAGAGCTTTTGTGCAAAGTACATGATTAATAACTATCACTCTACTCCTAGCTTTTCCTAGAGTAATGGTCAGGCAGAAGCATCCAACAGGACCATCTTGGATGGAATCAAGAGGAGGTTGGAAGCAGCCAAGGGAAAGTGGGTGGAAGAATTACGTAATGTGTTGTGGGCATGTCGGACTATGTCAAGAAGATCAACCGGGGAGTCTGCTTTTGCCATGGCATATGGCACTGAAGCAGTCATCCCACTGAAGGTCGGCATCCCTGGAATCAGAACACAAGGAGTGGAGAATGGAACCAATGAGGCATTCTTAGCCCGAGATCTGGATCTATTGGAATAAAGAAATGAGAGAGTAGCAATTCGGCTGGGGGCATACCAGCAACAGCTTGCTAGGGCTTACAACAAGAAGGATCTGAGGGAGAGCAAACTTGGCCCAAACTGGGAGGGGACATATAGAATCATCTCGATTGCCGGTACTAGGGCATATCGGCTTGAAGACACTGATGGCAAAGAGGTGCCAATACACTGGAACACTTGCAATATGAAGTTTTTCTATCATTAGTTTTTGTTTTTTGAGATTTATGTCATGATTTTATTAGCTGAAGTTTTAATAAAGTGCTAGCTTGATTTTGTTTTTATTAATTTGAAATTTGTGTGATATGACTGAATAGTCTTATGATGATGTTTCCGATTGAAACATAACGAATAAGTTAGACTTATCATATGGTAAAGTTGAATTATACTTTCCATACGATAGAGTTGAACTAAGTTGGCGATGTTTCTGAATGAAACATGACGAATAACTTAGACTTATCATATGGTATAGCTGAATTATACTTGCAATACAATAGAGTTGAACTAAGTTGACGATGTTTTCGAAAGAAACATGATAAGTAACTTGGACTTGCCTCGGCTAAGATTTGTTTGAATCTGACTTCGGCAAAAAAACATAGATGCGTGCTTAATGTGAACATAAGTGCTACTTAGGTTTACATTAGGGGCAGGAAACAGGAATGAGAATTAGGGTTGACACTTGTTGAAATGTTTTACAACAATTTACAAGTTGGAGTCAGCCGAGGTAACCAGATAAGGGGATACCTGAGGTATTTGTTACCTGAAATAACCAAACAGTTTGTCAAAACTTGGAAAGGTTAAAAGAATGAAGTATTGATTAAAGAAAGCAAGTACAAGTAAATAAACAACACTTGTAAAAAATATTTTTATATTTTTAAGTGTTAACCGAGGAAAATAGTAAAGGTTTTTATCCGAGGAGATATATGTCGGATGTGTTCCAACCCGAAGTGATTACGCAGTTACGGTATACTTGGAAGAATTGCAATAATATTCTAAGTTTGTAAACAAACATTCAACACTTAGAAAGAAATACAAAACTTGCATTCAGAAAGCGGAACTTGTTCAAAGACAAAAAGGCACTTCGACCTGGCAAATAGAACAACTTGTTCGGATACAAAAACAGGCATATCGGCCAAATTGAAACTTAGAATTGTTCAAACTACAAAAAGTTACAACTAAAAAAAGGAAAAAAGTACAAGCAAAGAAAAATTCTAAGAAGACTATACTGCTTTGACGGTTGACGGTGTTTCAGCATCGGCAGACAGTTGGGAGGGCTTCTTGACAGTTTTTTCAACCTCGATCTTGGCGTCAATTTCACGAAGGGTCTCATTAAGACTTTTCTCGGCTGTCTGGATCTCGGCCTCAGATATTGTCGTCTTGGGAGAGGCACTCTTGGAGACCTCGTCCTCCTTATCTTGAGTCAAGTTCAAGACTTGATCATTCAGAGTTGGGGACTTGGCCCCAACAGTAACCTCTTCCTCTTCATCAGCATCTCTAGCATCGACCTCATCCTCCTCAACCTTGTCATCTGATCCTCTGGGAGTTGGAGGGAAAGGCACGCTGAGTTGGTTGATATCTTAGAGGTCAGAGTCCATTAGGACGGATAACTTGTTAAGCGTCGTCGTCCAGCCAAGGTAATAGCCTATGTTACAGGCTTAATTAACTTAGGCTTTGTAAGCATCACAAACAACAACTTGCCCTTCTGAGAATGCCTTCTCATCCGCCGCCTTGATCTCGGCTTCTTTGGTCACCAAGGCCTCCTAGAGCTTTGCCTTGACCTCAACGGTTTTGGCCTCGGCCTCCTTAGCTTCGACTTTAAGCACCTCAACCACAGCCTCTGCTACCTCAACCCTCTTTTTGACTTTGTCTTGGGTAGCTTTGGTAGCCTTAGCCTGATCTAGCAGAGCTTTGATCCTGGCCTCGGCGTTGTTAAGGAAAGAGAGGAAACCAGTAGTTTCCTGAGTCTTGTGAACCAATTTCTTCTTAAAAGCCTCGACTTTCATCGCAATGGAGTGGGCAAGTTGGATGGCCTAGAAAGAAATAAACAAACAAGTTAGTAAAAATTTCTAAGTGTCAAAACTTGAAGTGAAAAACCAAAAAAGTATGTGTTAAAGACTTACCAGAACAGAGTGTTGCATCATCAAAGTAAAGTTTTCGTATTCACTAATCTTGGCCATACGATTCATATCAGTTAGAAGGAGCATGGTAGTGGAGAGAGCGGCACCGACCTCAATACTGTCGATAGCACTTTTGCCAGCTCTCATCGATCGATCCCCAACCATAATGACAGACGTCGAAGGCTCATTAGGTTTGAAAAACCTAGGCTTGCTGCACCTTCAGACTTCAGTTTCTTTGATCGAGTAATGTTGGAGGGTTCAGCCTCGGCGAGTCTTTTCTCGGGAACATGCAGCCTCTTCTCAGCCTCGGCCAATTTGGAAATCAACAATGTGTCATCTGAGTCTGTTGGGATTTGTGTTACTATGGCCTTTGCCTTTACCCTCTTAACTCGTTTGGCTTTTGGATTGGGTAGAGACTGAGAGGGAAAAGATTGTACTGTAACCACTCCTAGCAAATCGGCTAGGAGGTCTTCTACAACAGCTTTACTGCGACCCATGCCTTCGACGGTTGCAACAACGGTGACACTTGTGCCAAAGTGGATTGCAGGAAGGGCAATGGGAGGGTTTGCTAGATCGTAGGCCGACGCCTAAGATTCTCGACGTTTGCGGCTGTGAGTTCTGCCAACAGAAGCGTTTAGGGAAGCTCGGCGTCGGCGACTGTAGACTGCCCGAACTCGCTCCACGCGCCCCCCTTTTAGAAAGGGCGTGAATTTGGGTTCATGCTACTACAGTTCGGACTCCTGTCACAGTTCTGAATCTAATCTCACAAAGTGCAATGTAAGACTGATAAATCACCAAAGAGTCCAAATCCGGCAAATCGTTTTGGAAAATCGATTTTAATCAAGAAGTGTCAAACATGGACTGCTTTGCCAGATTACAAAGTCGCCACCTAAATATTTGTTTTGGAAAATTTAAGAAACCCTGACTCGTGGCTAAGGCCACGTGTTCGTCATCACTAAAGTTGCCTCGGCTTGGGAACTTGGATACAAGAGGGGAAGGTCCTTAAATGAGCACCCCCGCTCGCCTGATCAAAGGATCGGCCTCTACTAAACATGATATGATGTTTTTGAAAACACATGTGTTCTTGTTTGATTATTAGCTAGCTTACTATGTGATGCACACAACACACAAGTATAGACCAAATCGCTTAAGTTGGAACAAAACATCTCCTGTTTGTTTTTCGAAAATGGTTTGAAGTTACTACTCGCAAGTAGGCTAAAATGTGGATTTGTCACCCTCAAGTGGGCTTAAAAAAATATGATTTTGCCACTCCAAGTGGGCTTAAAATGCACATTTTGATGAATTGTTCCAATTCAAGTAATGAAGCCTTCATCCACAGGCATTCAGGCAGTTAAACACTTAAGCAGATAGCCTCATGGCAAGCATGCTGTCATGGCAATCACTTACACGCATGCAAGGATACTAAAGCATAAATACTCACAGTGTACTCCGAGCCAAAACAAAAGCTAGCTAGTAATCAATGCATGATCCTAGCTATGTCAACAATGCCCAATGCAACACATGCAAAATGCAACTAAGTAGGCTCGACTATCTAAGATGGCATATGAATGCAACACTTGATAACATTCTTTGAAACACGTATTCAAGTAAGTATTAAAATTCAATGCAGTTTGAATGATATGTCGAGCCCGGTGCATACAATACGAATGAATGATACACGCATGCATAGCATAAGGTATGCTAATTGAGATATGCCCTAAACTAACCATCGAAAGCTGATAAGTAAAAAGGAGAAAGAAATGGGGATTGGAAGACATGCACACACACACACGCGCCCTTATTACAACATTTGCCCTCTCAACAGAGGCTCCGAATAAATAAGAGCTAAGCTAAACTACTTATTAAAAACCAACTAATTAACTATGCTAAGCTAATTAATTACAATCCGAATTGAAACTAGTTATACTAAGCTAATTCGAATATTACAAAGATGAATTAAATTAGCTAAGCACATTAACTAATTAATTACAAAAAATCAGCAAATTAACTAACTAAGTAAAGCAGTTAAAATGGCCTCGAGGGGAGGGAGACATGCATGCTCGGTTTGCTTTGCCCGGAAATGCACTGCCTTGCCATTAGTTGTCTGTTTGCACTCACGGTGACCTCAGAGCATCAAACACACTTTCAGGTTACATCTGCCCCAAAATAGGAACATTTGGGAAAATTTTGCCACAAGTGGCCGGCCGGCCACTTCAACTGGTCGACAGCCTAGCAGGCTACCTCAATTGGCCGGCAGGTCGGGCTGTGCAAAATATCGCCTAATCCGCTAAAACTGCACCGATCTGCATCTATCTATACTGCTCTAACCGCTAACCGCGGTTTAAACTTTAAAATTTATAATCCGTCAACCGAACCACTCCGCCCGCTATAGTTAATACATATATATTTTTTAACCTCTAATGAAATATCAATGTAAAAATGAGTGTAAGAGAGATTTAAGATATGCAATTTATTACAAATTAGTGACTAAATATATGAAACATATTATGTAAAATTACTTTGTGATATATTTTTAAAAAATATTATACAAATTAGTGTTATATATTATACAAATGTATGATAATTAGTTAGAATATTCTTCAATCCGCCAATTCGCTAAAAACCGCCCAAACTGCAATTTTTCAATCCGCTAATCCGCCAATCCGCCATTCGGTTTGTAAATTTACTCTTAAACCACCAGAACCGCACCACGCACATCCCTACCGGCAGGCTAGTGTAAGTGGGTGGCTGGCCACTTTTCTTTCCAGAATCTCAACTTTGCTGCAACAGAGATCAACAAAGGCATAGGAATGCATTTGCAAGGAAATGTGTATGCAACTACTCTCCTTATCATTTCTCAAGCTCAAAGGAGCATAGTACTCGGCTCTCAAGTCACCAATCACACATCTCAATGCATGATAGCCAAAGAACCAAGCTCGCACAATGTTAGTGAATGCACAAACAGCATATAAGAGCCTCCACCTCTAGCATGCATGATCAAGAGGGTTGGCAACCAAGAAATGCAACACGTTTCATCACTTTGAGAATGAAATGTACCACATTCCTCGTGTTTGAATTAACATCCGATCCAAACACGATGCAAAGCATACAACATGCCTACCTATCAATGCTAAAGTGGCATGCGCAAGATTCTATCATGTAAACAATGCGTGCATGGCATGTTTAAAAGCTAAGGCATCAAAGCTAATGAAGTGCATTATACCAGAAGCATGCACTATCAATCTCAAATGGTCAAATCGCATATGGACAGACCTAAGACACTTCAAAATAGTGGCCAATACACATTAAGACTTAGGCACGGAAAGCAAAGAACGCATGCTCATTGGTTTGTTTGCAAGCAAGGCACAAAGCTTAGTTTTCAAACGCATTGAAAGAGCGACACATATGAGAGCATGACAGAGGTACAAGCATTGAAATCATATGCCAAATGATGACATATCATGCGAACAACACAGATATAGCATGCTAGAAGACTTAAGCATTAAAGCTAGCGAAGCACGCAACACTAGGGCTATACAATACAATGCTCAAAGGACTAAACCAGTCCTAAATAGACATCATGCATGCCAAGATAGTGGCCAAAATGATCTGAAATGATAGCATGAAAGGCAAGATAATGATGCTCATGCATTGACTCATTAACAAGGCATAAGGGCACAACTCTTAAACACAATTAAAGAGTGATAAACATGAGAGTTTGACAAGGCTATATGCTCTGAAATTATGTGTTTAATGATGCCATATCACATAAACATCACAAATAAGGCAGGTTAGAAGGCCTAAGGCACAAGGCTAGTGAAGGGCACTACACAAGAAGCATGCAATACATGGCACAAATGACCAAACCAGCCATGGACAGAGCTCAATTAGGCCAAAACAAAGACTTTAATGCTGAAATGGTAGCCCAAAAGCCTAGACAAGCATGCATACGTATTAGCTCATAAACAAGGCATAAGGCACAACTCACAAAAGCTATGAAAGAGTGGAATATGTGAGAGTGTGACTATGCTATACACACTGAAATCATGTGAGAAATGAGGCTAAGGCATGCAATCACCACAAGTAAAGCATGCAAGAGGCTTTGAAACTCAAAGCTAATCAAGGCCACTTAAACTACAACCATGCACAACAAGTCTCACATGGCCAAGACCACTCAAAATAGAGCTAAGGCATGCTAAAATAGTAGCAAATACATGCTGAGCTAGAGCTAACACAAGCTAGGATTAGAGGCATAAAGCATGATGCGTGTTAGGCCTGCAAGTAGGATTGCACTACAAGTACAAAAATCAAGCCATAGGTGACTCCACCAACCAACACCAGAGTTAAGGTATGTTAAATAATGACCAAAAACATACTGGAGTAGAGCCAATACATGCTAGAATAATGGACCAAAGCATTAAGCCTACAAGGCTAATTTGCAAGAATTACACTACAAGGGTAAGAAGAAATCAACCAATGGCCAAACCAACCAAAAAAAGAGCTATGGCAGGTCCAATAAGTCATAAAAACATGCTTGAGCTAGGTCAAAAAAAAGTAAAAGAGCATGCTCAAGTATGAGGCCAACAAGGCATACAAGCAAGACAAAAGGAGAGGGGGACCACCCCTCCTATTTTGGGCCACAAAATCAAGTTTCCACCACTGAAATTCCTCTGAGTTTTAGTGGTAGAAAGGCCATGTAAAGGCTAAAACAAAAGCTTCAAAGGATGGCTCAAAAGCGTAACAAATAAGGCATACAAGGGGGTGAAACACCCCCAACTCCCACAAAGCCTTAAACAACCATCTTTAACACTTAAAAATAGAGTTTTTTTGTAGTTGATAACTATGCCAAAATAAGCATGCAAAGGTGGCTTAAACTAGTATATAACAAACAAGCTAAAGAGGAGAAGAAGCTTACCCTTGTAGCACAGCAAGAAGGCAGCAACTTCAGCAATAATTTTAGACCAAAACCAATGCTAAGACCTCAAAATAAGCTCCAAGGTACCTCAGCTCCAAAGTTATGGTGTTCGACTAGGTGTTTGTGTGCAAAAATGTGAAGAAATAACACTTCTAAGCACAATAGCACAATATATATATATATATATAGAGAGAGAGAGAGAGAGAGACTTCTAGAGAGGGGATATTTTTAGCTCTGAAAAATCTGAACCCCTCTCAAGGGAGAGGAGGCTCCCCTTATATAGGCCAAACAAGCCAAAAGGCTTGCTCAATCCCTCCATACACGTGTCTTGAGGATGAGTTCAGTGAGCCACAGCTGGCTTAAAAGATCTACAAATATCTAAAAAGGAGAAAAAGTTGCGGCCAGCTAGTTAAGTGGCCGGCCGGTCACTTCCCCTAGCTGGCCGGCCACTTAAAGTGGCCTACAAGGGAGAAAAGTGGCCAGCAAGTGCCACAAGTGGCCGGCAAGGCCCTCCTCTCCCCAAGGCAAGAGGCAACAAGGGTTGGCCCAAAAAGCAAGGCCAAAACACAAAGGGTTAAGAGGCTCAAAGACAAGGCACCCAGTCGAGACGTTCGGGCGCTCAAAACAAGCACAAACATGTGCAATCATCACGTGCACAAACGATGACATCTGAGTCTTAAGGTCGGTCAAAAATGGGGTGTCTACAGCGACGGCACTGAGAAGATGGAATCAATTGGTGGGTAGATGTAGACGGTTGCTCTACTGGATCTGAAGAAGAGGACTGGTCTGGCCTTGGTGATGAAGTGGCTGGTGGAGTTGTGGCAGATAAAGGAGTCTTGCTTCGGTGGGAAACGTTGGGCAAAGCAAACTTGTACATAGGGATGTAATTCAGTAGGAGGGGGGCTTTGCGTTTTAGAGTGGGGAGGCCCAAAAGCTTCTTTAGATCTCGGTTAGGGACATAGGACTGCGAAAATCCCTTTGTTAGCTGAAAAAGGACTGCAAGAGAAAGCAACAAACATTAGTATAGATAGATGAATTGACAAGTCTTAATAAAGATAAGTTATTGGATGACTCAGTTCTTACCATCATCCTCTCTAAACATTGATCGGCACAGAGGAAAGAGATGAAGATCGTCATCAAGTGAAAACTAACAGTTGCCTGAGACGATCAAATAGACAACTCCAGCACCCTTATTGGAGTCTAGGAGGTCGGCTATAAGTGGATCTGGGCTTGAGATAGTACGTGTAACCTATGTCAGACTTATGGCCACACATTGTGTAACAGAATTGGATGTCAACTAGTATGATCCTAGCTTTTTCTCGGTGGGCCAATTCGATTATGCCATTAATAACCCTATATGAGTTAATGGCTAGCTCCATAGGGTTAAGCTTATAGTAATTAAGGATTTTCCTAAAAAGGATGTTTAAGGAAAGCCGAAGTCCACACTTAATAAAAGCAACAACAAGGAAAGGCATGAAGTTCGTGTCTGGCATGATAGAGTCCTCCTTGCCAGCCAACCTGATCTGGACGTCGACTGGGATAGAGAACTCTTGCCTGAAGTATTCTAGTTTGCCCGAAGTCCACACTTAATAAAAGCAACAACAAGGAAAGGCATGAAGTTCGTGTCTGGCATGATAGAGTCCTCCTTGCCAGCCAACCTGATCTGGACGTCGACTGGGATAGAGAACTCTTGCCTGAAGTATTCTAGTTTGGCCGGGGTGTCTATTCTCTACCTAAACATACCCATGATCTCGGCTTAAAATGTTTTGTGATGGATTTCAGAGAAAAGATGTTGGTAGGGGTTTTAGAACCTCAGCTAGACCCTAAGCAGGCACTAGAGAAAGGATTTTTGAAGATCTAAAGGGATTTTGTTTTAATTTTCCTAAAAAACAGGGTTCTAAATCAAAGCCCAAACCTAAGTCTATGTAGAAACAAGAATCAAAGGCAATAGTCTGGAAACAAAGCAAGAAAAAAAAAAAAAAAAAGCATGATTCAGAATCAAGAATTAGAGATTCAAGAATATGGAAAATTACAAATCCGTAGAACATTAAGTGATTGTGTACAAGGCAGTATGAAAGAACCATAAGCAATACGAATATCCTAGAACTCAGGAACAAATTATGATGCATAAAACAGATTTAAGAACAAGAAATGATGACCAAAACATGAAGATAGAAACAGAGTACAACTATGAAAACGAATTCAATGGCAATAGATACAATATTGATATATATTCAGGACAGTGGAAAACTAAACTAGAAGAGAATGAAATTAAGAGCTTACAAAATGGGGACGAGAACGCAGACGCAGTGATAACCTTGGTCCGTACTATGCTAATTAATCTTAATTGTGATTGTGATTATGTGTTTGATATGATTTTAAGTGCCATTTATATGAAGATAGGTGGTTTTGAATTTCTATCTGTTCACCGTAGGAAAATCTGTCTGACTTTCTACTTTGGAATTTAAATTGGTTACGCCATTGTGATTAGTGTAATTTTTAGAGCCTACGGTGAAATTCAATTGAAAATTGATTCAGATCAAATTAAATAGAATAAACTGATGGTATAGTGCTCAATTAATTAGTGTTAATAAATGTGATTAAGGGAGTTTGTATAAAAAGGCCATTATACATTCAATTCCTCTCTTTTTATTCAATTTGGCTGAGATTAACTCTCTAGAGGGAGAGAGGGCCAAACCTAGTGAGAGAGAGGAGCCAACATTGAAGATTTGCTCAAGAAGCTTGAAGATCTTAGACTATAACTCAAGAATTAACCATGATTTGGGAGATTTAATGTCACGACCCCATTCCGCCCCTAGTAGAATGGTGTCATGATTGCCAGTAATCCAAGATTACCATAGGCCAACTTAGAAGGATTCACACACAATCAGAGTATACATATGGGGCTTACATGTGCGGAAGCAATAAATTTCAATCTAATTAGTCCATAAGAGTTGTGCATAGATTAAACGAAATGACATACATCTTAACATGGTCTATAACTTGAATACAGATAAAAATAAAGTACATATTACATCTTGATCAAAAGGCTTCTCAAGCCGACATATACAAAAGAGGTGAAATACAAAACCAAGAAGCATAATCTTCAAGATGCTAGCAAAAGTATGAATCCAAACATCATGCAAAACACATCTAGGCGTCACCGCCTTCTTGCTCGTCACCTACATATATATAAGAAGATGGTGAGCTTGGATACTCAGTGAATGATATTAGAAATAAAGGTTTACATGACTGATAATCAAGATCTTTATCAAACAATACATAGTATATCTGGTACAAAATCAAAGGATGAACCAAGTTCATCTGTCAAATCTTTCAAAATTTCAAGGGATGCTTACTAGCATCAATATAATACAAGGGATGACATTCTGGACAAACCCACGCGGTAAACCGTCAATGGCAAGACAAAGGAGATATCTCAAACAAGGGTACTAGTTGCACTATAGTCCCCTAGCACTAAGGACTTTCAAAACAAGGATACTAGTTGCATTATAGTCCCCTAGCACAAAGGACTTTCAAAACAAGGGTACTAGTTGCATTATAGTCTCCTAACACTAAGGACTTTCCAAGAATGTCATCAAAACAACTACTCGTTACAAATTAGGAATAATCATTCATGCTAGATCAAATACTTTTCCAAAACGAAGCAAAGCTTTATCAAAACTTTATAACATAACTTTATTAAAAATACCACTCACATAACTCTTCAGGTGTGGGGGTTACAAGCAAGGATCCAAGGCCTAGAAGTACATAATAAATCCCATTGAATGCATTTCAAGAAGACAAGAAGAGATGCTCAAAGATGGATATGAAATGCATCCTTAGAACAAGCTTTACATGACAAGAAAGGATCCCAGCATTTCTTTCCAAAACCAAGTCAAGACAAAGTAAAACATGCTGGGAGTTAAATCACTGTTTTTCATCTAGGGAAAACATGCTGAGTACCAACCAGGTCTTGGAATGGATGTACAGAAATGATCTAGGCAAAACTGACCTAGCTGGGTGAACTCAGGAGGTCTTGGCCGAGGTCCCACACCTCTTGGCCGAGGTGTGGTTACCTAGGCTTCGGCGTGCAGCTGCCTGCCGAGGTGTTACAAGGTGTCAGCAAGGGTGTACCATGGTCAGCCTAGGTGTGCATGCAAGATAGACTGAGGTGCAGGTGATCATGCAAGGTAGGCCAGGGTGAGATACAATGCTTGGCCTAGGCGTGAGATCTAGGCAACAGTGGTCTCTGTGACCACACCTAGGGAAAGGTGAAGTCTGGAAATCTGGGTTTCCCCTTGAAGGACATGAAGGACAAGAACATGAAGAACATGAATGCTAAAATCATAACTTCTTTATTCAAAACCTGAGATTTCATGAGATGAGTTCGAAAACATGAACCTGGGTACCCATACTTGAAGATCTTATGAAAACAAACACAAAAACTTGGATCTTGATACAAGCTTTCGGATCAAAACATGGTTTTTCTTCAAGAACACATGAACATCACTTTCTCTTTCTAAAACAAACTTTAAATCAATGCATGGCTCATGAATCATGCTAGATCATGCAATGTGATCGGATCAACATAAAGAATAACAAGAGTAGATCATGAATCTAACCTTAAAACACGGATCTAGCGGTTCAAGGTGTGAAGATCAAGCTTGGAATCTAGCTCTCTCCCTCTAAGAACTTCTTTCTCTTTCCTAGAGCTTCTCTCTCTTCAAAGGCAAAGATATGACAAATGATATGTTTTCTCTCTTTGTTGGCTGACTTAACCCTCTGCTGGGACATGTGGCACTACCGGATTGGGTTTCCTCAAAAAGGTGACTGAATGACAAGACAAGAGCATGACAAAGGGTGTACAACAAGCAAGGTGACATGGGCACTCCGGCAAGTAATGATCTCGGATTAGGACATAGGCTTCAGCAAGTAAGGTCTCAATGATCTCGGCTAGGAAGGATAACACTTGACCTAGCTGTGCCACACCTCGGCCTAGATGTGCCACACCTCGGTCTAGGTCATACTAGTCCAGGAACAAGATCACTAGGTGTAAGGATCAAGGATCTAGGACGCCTAGATGATAACATCTCGGCCTAGATGATACACATCTCGGCCTAGGTGATGCACACCTCGGCCTAGATGATGACATCTTGGCCAAAATGCCTAGGTGACGGGGGAGGTCAACCAAGGTGGTTCCAAGATGGTCCTAGGTGTAAGTGGTTCAAAGGTGTGACCTAGGCAAAGGTGTGACCTAGGCTTAAGATAACTCAAGCTTGGCATGACCTAGGCTTAACATGACCTAGGCCTGGCATGACCTAGGCTTAACATGACCTAGGCTTGGCATGACCTAGGCTTGTGACAGCAAGGAAGGAACAAAGCATGCATACAATACTTAGGCAAATCACATAAGCACAAAACAAGACAAGGACTTCTACCTAGGCAAAACAAGTCTAAGTCTACAAATGCAAGCTTAACAAGACGAAATTATGCAAATACACATGAACATGACTAAGACATGAATGTGGGTTATTACAGTCTACCCTTCTTAAAGAAGTTTGGTCCCCAAACTTAAGTTACCTTGCCCCAAAACAATTTCGGATTTCAGATTCTCATCTCTTCTTACCAACCTTCCTAATCTGTCCAACCTGTCCTCGGATTGAACTCGACCAACTAGAGATCTATCCCTTCTCATGATGCTAGAAGTATGCAAAATGTGACTCTTAAAACAAAATGAGCAAATAGACATGTATGCAAGTAACAAATGATCATGCCGAGATGATGCACATCTTGTCAAGTAGCAAGCACTATGATGCAATCCTAACATCATTCTAAGGGAAATCCTAAGCTCTTTAGGACTCAAAGTGTGTGAATAACGTACTATAAGGAACCGGTGCTCTAATACCAATCTGTCACGACCCCATTCCGTCCCTAGTAGAATGGGGCTGTGATGGCTAGTAATTCGAGATTACCAAAGGCCAACTTACAAGGATTCACACACAATCAGAGTATACATATGGGGCTTACATGTGCGGAAGCAATAAATTTCAATCTAATTAGTTCATAAGAGTTGTGCATAGATTAAATGAAATAACATACATCTTAACATGGCCTATAACTTGAATACAGATAAAAATAAAGTACATATTACATCTTGATCAAAAGGCTTATCAAGCTGACATATACAAAAGACGTGAAATACAAAGCCAAGAAGCATAATCTTCAAGATGCTAGCAAAAGTATGAATCTAAACATCATGCAAAACACATCTAGGCGTCACCGCTTTCTTGCTCGTCACCTATATATATATAAGGAGAGGGTGAGCTTGGATACTCAGTGAATGATATTAGAAATAAAGGTTTGCATGATTGATAATCAAGATCTTTATCAAACAATACATGGTATATCTGGTACAAAATCAAAGGATGAACCAAGTTCATCTGTCAAATCTTTCAAAACTTCAAGAGATGCTTACTAGCATCAATATAATACAAGGGATGACATTCTGGACAAACCCACGCGGTAAACCGTCGGTGGCAAGACAAAGGAGATATCTCAAACAAGGGTACTAGTTGCACTATAGTCCCCTAGCACTAAGGACTTTCAAAACAAGGGTACTAGTTGCATTATAGTCCCCTAGCACTAAGGACTTTCAAAACAAGGGTACTAGTTGCATTATAGTCCCCTAGCACTAAGGACTTTCCAAGAATGTCATCAAAACAAGTACTTGTTACAAATTAGGAATAATCATTCATGCTAGATCAAATACTTTTCCAAAATGAAGCAAAGCTTTATCAAAACTTTATAACATAACTTTATTAAAAATACCACTCACATAGCTCTTCGGGTGTGGGGGTTACAAGTAAGGATCCAAGGCCTACAAGTACATAATAAATCCCATTGAATGGATTTCAAGAAGACAAGAAGTGATGCTCAAAGATGGATATAAAATGCATCCTTAGAACAAGCTTTACATGACAGGAAAGGATCCCGGCATTTCTTTCCACAACCAAGTCAAGACAAAGTAAAACATGCTAGGAGTTAAATCACTGTTTTTCATCTAGGGAAAACATGCTGGGTACCAACCAGGTCTTGGAATGGATGTACAGAAATGATCTAGGCAAAAATGACCTAGCTGGGTGAACTCAAGAGGTCTTGGCCGAGGTCTCACACCTCTTGGCCGAGGTGTGGTTACCTAGGCTTCGGCGTGCAGCCGCCTGCCGAGGTGTTACAAGGTGTCGACAAGGGTGTACCATGGTCGGCCTAGGTGTGCAATGGTTAGCCTAGGTGTTCATGCAAGATAGACTAAGGTGCAAGTGATCATGCAAGGTAGGCCAGGGTGAGATACGATGCCTGGCCTAGGTGTGAGATCTAGGCAAGAGTGGTCTCGGTGACCACACCTAGGGAAAGATGATGTCTGGAAATCTGGGTTTTCCCTTGAAGGACATGAAGAACATGAAGGACAAGAACATGAAGAACATGAATGCTAAAATCATAATTTCTTTATTCAAAACCTGAGATTTCATGAGATGAGTTCGAAAACATGGACCTGGGTACCCATACTTGAAGATCTTATGAAAACAAACACAAAAACTTGGATCTTGATACAAGCTTTCGGATCAAAACATGGTTTTTCTTCAAGAACACATGAACATCACTTTCTCTTTCTAAAACAAACTTTAAATCAATGCATGGCTCATGAATCATGCTAGATCATGCAATGTGATCAGATCAACATAAAGAATAACAAGAGTAGATCAAGAATATAACCTCAAAACACGGATCTAACGGTTCAAGGTGTGAAGATCAAGCTTGGAATCTAGCTCTCTCCCTCTAAGAACTTCTTTCTCTTTCCTAGAGCTTCTCTCTCTTCAAAGGCAAAGATATGACAAATGATATGTTTTCTCTCTCTGTTGGCTGACTTGACCCTCTGCTGGGACACGTGGCACTACCAGATTGGGTTTCCTCAAAAAGGTGACTGAATGACAAGACAAGAGCATGACAAAGGGTGTACAACAAGCAAGGTGACATGGGCACTCCGGCAGGTAATGATCTCGGATTAGGACATAGGCTTCAGCAAGTAAGGTCTCAATGATCTCGGCTAGGAAGGATAACACTTGACCTAGCTGTGCCACACCTCAGCCTAGATGTGCCACACCTCGGTCTAGGTCATACTAGTCCAGGAACAAGATCGCTAGGTGCAAGGATCAAGGATCTAGGACGCCTAGATGATAACATCTCGGCCTAGATGATACATATCTCGGCCTAGGTGATGCACACCTCGGCCTAGATGATGACATCTCGGCCAATATGCCTAGGTGACGGGGGAGGTCAACCAAGGTGGTTCCAAGATGGTCCTAGGTGTAAGAGGTTCAAAGGTGTGACCTAGGCTTAAGATGACTTAGGCTTGGCATGACCTAGGCTTAACATGACCTAGGCTTGGCATGACCTAAGCTTAACATGACCTAGGCTTGGCATGACCTAGGCTTGGAATGACCTTGGCTTAACATGACCTAGGCTTATGACAGCAAGGAAGGAACAAAGCATGCATACAACACTTAGGCAAATCACATAAGCACAAAACAAGACAGGGACTTCTACCTAGGCAAAACAAGTCTAAGTCTACAAATGCAAGCTTAACAAGACGAAATCATGCAAATGCACATGAGCATGACTAAGACATGAATGTGGGTTATTACATTCAAGCTTCTAGGTGAGTAATTGGTTATGATTTCATAAGTTTGAGGTTGTAATTTTGTGAATTCAAGTTAAATGATCTTCTAGAGCTTGAATTGAAGTTGATATGTTCATGCATGCATAAAGTTGCCATGAATTTGCATAAACTAGCATGTCATACGTTGATTATGAAAAATTGAGCATTGAAGCATACATGCAAGCATAGTTTTGTTGAGTTTCATGGTTGGGAGCACCATTGGTGCCATTTGAAATGGAATTGGAGTAAAAAATTAGCATGCATGTATAATCCAAGGAGTTTATGGAGTTTGAGCATATGTATATTGAAATTGAATTTTGAAGCTATGTGTTTTCTTGCGATGAATTGAGGGTTGGATTATGATTTTGAGCAATTGGCCTCATATTGCTTGTATACTTATGATATACTATGTGTTTCCATGTTTTTGGGCCAAAATCATGTGTTTAAAGCCTTTGAATGTCGAATTTGAGCCTCAAGAATAGTTCTGGAAAACCCAGAATTCATGATGTCTGCTCGAGCGGGGAAAGCACTACTCGAGCGTAAAATACGAGCTCCCAGTATTTTTGCAGACATTGATGTCTGCTCGAGCGGGGACATTCACGCTCGAGCGGGAAGTCTTGTAGTGTGACCTTCAGCTCGAGCGTCCGTATTCACGCTCGAGCGTAAAAATGAGGCAACCAGTACTTTCGTAAACCATGAGGGTCCGCTCGAGCGGCAGAACCCACGCTTGAGCAAGGACCCCTATTTCAGAAATTTTGTAAAAGTGTTCTGTGTTTTATTTTCTGTTCTCTTTCACTTCTAGGTACTCTTAGGCATGCATTGAGCATTATGAATGAATTAAAAGGATAAGAAGGAAGCCTAAGAGGGATGTATGAATTAAGAATGGATTAAATCGTTTATGACCCATCTGTGTTAGTAATGTGTAGGGTCGAGCTCAAGGGTGAATCCACCGGCAAAACACTGTGAGTAATATCTTAATAAAGATATCTGAAGTATGTTATTTGTCCAATTGTTTATTTCTATATAAGTCTTATAAGTTTGTTACATTGAATTGGGGGACAAATATTTGTATGACATGAATGAATGGGCCAGAGGCCATATGACACGAATGAATGGGCCAGAGGCCGCATGACACGAATGAATGGGCCAGGGGCCGTATGACATGAATGAATGGGCCAGAGGCCGTATGACACGAATGAATGGGCAAGAGGCTGTATGACATAAATGAATGATAGTCTGATATATGAATGATTGGGCCAAAGGCTGTCTGATGTGAATGTTAGTCTGACACGAATGATAGTTTGACATATGAATGATTGGGCCAAAGGCCGTCTGACATGAATGATAGTTTGGTATAAACGATTGGGCAGAAGGCCGTCAGATCTGAACGATTGGTCCAAAGGTCGTCGGATACGAACGATTGGGCCAAAAGGTTGTTAGACATGAATGAATGGGCCAAAGACATGAATGAATGAGTTAATTGGGCCCGAGGCCGTTTGATACGTCTAGAACTTTAGTCGATTGATACATTAAATAGAGACATGATTTGGGCCCAAGGCCGTCTGATGTAACTGTTTCAAAGATTGTTCATGTATCTTCCTTATTTGATATTATTCACTGGGCTTGCGCTCACGCTCATTCATGTCTATGTAGGTGAGCCAAGGGACGTCCAAACCCAGCCTCGGTGAAATATGTAAAAAACAGTCAAGGTTTTAAAGTGTCAGCCTATCGTCTTACGCACGAGACTTGTCTTCGTCTCTTTTGTTCTTTTGCTATAGTTTTGTTATGTTGGCGAAAACATTGGATTACTTTTGTATATAAACTTTGGGTTTGACTGACTTAGACTTGAATGATCCTATATGTACAGTTTATATGTTAACTTCCCTTTTGATGTGAGTCATTAACGAATACTTATGCGAAACGTTATGATGTGCATATAAGCACAGCTCTATGGACAAAATTTTAAATTTTCTTCCGTTTGGCCCCTTTACTCTGATGAGTTATATCTTAAAAGGTTTGAGGCCGTAAGTAATCCCTTGATTACTGTCCGGTTATGTCCTTAACCCATAGGGGCGGGTTCGGGTCATGACACGCTGGAATGAGATTTGCCGTAGTTGGATGATGATGACTGTGACCAAACAATGAAAAATTCGCCGCAACGGAGCACGATTGCAGAGCTTTGAAGGTATGAAAATGATGGATTTTGTAGAGAGAGAAAGTCTGAATAGAAAGAGAACTGAAGAATGAAAAGTGAAGAAACGAAGAGAGAAAATAGGGAGTTTTGTTAAAAATTTGAAAAGGCGGCAAACCATAATGAAATGCCTAAGACGACGTGCCTGTCAGGCGGCATGGATAGAAATGACGTGACCTGATAGCGCGTGTTAAGAATGAGCCAGTAAGAATGGGACGCGTGGAGGAAACGGTTGAAAAGACCGTGCGTAATAGCTCACACGCAGTTAGAACTCTTGGAACTTGAAATAATGAGGCCATGACCTCAGCCAGAGGAGCAGTCTCAGTTGAGACATATCAAGAGCTTGGTTCTTGGTTCTTGGTTCTTGGTTCTTGGTTCTTGGTTCTTGGTTCTTAGTTCTTGGTCCTTGGTTCTTGGTCCTTGGTCCTTGGTAAAGTGGACAGTTAAGTCCTAGTTATGTGAAGCCGACAAGTCATGATCTCGGTCAAAGAGAAAAGTGAACTTTAGCCGACATGCTATATTGACAAACGATGTAGGTTCCATCACCTCAGGTTGTCGAGATAATAGAACCTGGGAGCAGTTTTGAGGAAGTATTTTATGAATGATAGCATGTGGCTAAGGTGATGCCGAAATGTCAGTCGAGGTGCCACATGGCTTGGTCACACTGCCGAGATAATCTCAGCTAGGCCGAGGTTATCTATAGAGATGCCAGAGTCTGAGATAAGCAGATAAGAGACAAGAGTCCTAGAATAGGAAAAGATCTTAGTCTAGATAAGGATAAGACTCAAGGAGAGTTTATCCCTATCTAGCTGAGGGTCCAAGATGAGCATTGAGCCTGAGTCCATTGAAGTGAGGCTTCTAATGAGATCAGGTCACTGCTGGCTATAAAAGCAAGGCACCCTCGTGGGTCTGAGGTAAGTTCTTTCTTGTGAGTTTCAACACAATTTGCTATCTTTGAGAGATATTGCTTACAGACTTGATTGTCGGATTGCCCTCGGGTGGACGAACCACCGCCGGATTCTCATCTTCTTTTGCAGGTTGTTGGGCTTAATCTATTCTATCGGTGCTCTCCAGTTGAGTTCCCCGTATGGTTGTGTGGTTAGAAATCAACACCTACACTGGGGTTCCTTGTAAGGTAGAACTATGGTATCCTATAATCCTGCTTTTGCTGTTACACTATTGGCATAAATTTGTGCTTTTCTTATATTGTAGTTTCTTTTTAGATTGTTGAAAAAGTCCCTAGTCGATTAATTTTTTATTTATTTATTTGTGTGTATTTACCAATTGGGCAAGTGGTGCTCTTGATCCTGAAAATAGCAAGTGCTAATACTAATTTACATTGGCACCTCTATGATATAAGATTTATTTAGTGCTCATATATTCATTTTAGTATGATGTTGATTCTAAGTTCACTAAAAGGACGTGGTTTTACGGCTCACAACCCTCTTGCAGGGTTCAGATGGTCATCCTATTATTCGGTAAGAAGAATTTTATTAATATGATACTAAAATTTCTACAAAAATAGGATCATATTGACATTATTGTGTAGGATGAACCTAGAATTATTTTCTCAAGTTCCTATTCAAACATGTTAGAACGTTGATTATGGGTTTTTTTTTTCGTTTTGTTTTTGTTTCTAGACTTTGAATTGGTTTTGATTCTAAATATTATTACACTTAACAGCAGAGGACTTGGTGTTTTGATACTCTGAAGGACTTCATTCTGATTTCCATAAGGTAAGCATATGTTTTCTATGAAATATTCATTTTTCCTGAATTGATTAGGATTAGTCTCTGAAGATGAAGTAAGTCACTGAATTAGGAGCCCCATCCAATTCATATGATTTTTATGCTTGTTGTTAAATTCAATAATTCTACTTATTCACATTACTCACTTATAATCATACTAGTTCATGTTATGTGACAGGGAACATAGGAACATATGTGGGTGTATAACAAAAGAATGAATTATGAAAGAAAAAAAAAAGAAGAAGAAGAAGAAAGAAGCCAACTATTTCTACTTCTGTGATCTAAGTAACCCAAAAAAATTCTAAAATTTTGATTATTAATTTAATAGTCAATTTTTGTCCTACTATTCTTTCAAGCACTATTTGGGATTCATTTCATATACAATCAGCTTACTTAACATAATTTTTTTTTTTCAAGCACTGTTAAGTTCTTGGTGTTTGGTGCAATATGTTGGTAGAAAGTGGCAATTTCACATTATTCAATATTTGATAGAACATGATAGTTCTTGGTTTCTCTAGGACATTTTAGATACCATGCATCATTCTTTTTGGTTTTTCAATAATCAAGTCAGTACCATTTTTGTCTTTATGTTTATTTGACTGAGAACACGCCATTGTTAAGCCAAATATGCATGTCAAAAGTGCCTCAGAATGGGAAAATTGGATTATTGATATTTCAAATATATAATACAGTCTTTCAAGATTTGATTAAATGACAGTCGACTGCTTTTTTGATATGCCTGCAATCAAACTAACAAATATTTCTTTTAAATCCTCACTATACATTTAATTTTCTGTGGAATGATCAAATACCTTTTTCTCATACTATTTGATATTGTATTAGGCTCAATCCTATTTTCTTAAGATGCTTGGAACAGAGAAATTTCTAATTTCTATTTGTTTCAAGGTCTATTTAAATTATTGATGTCCAGGCTTTAATGCATCATCCAAGTAACCTGCTAGCATAACCTCACTTAGCTTTGAGTCAAGTTCATAAAGTTTTGACTTCATATCCTCAATATTTGTCACTAACTACGGCTCCTCCACAATAATATAAACTACAAATAGATGAGGGCAACAAACAGTCAGAAACTATTGTGCACAACATGGTAAAAAAAAAAAAGGTCTTAATTAGCAAATGTAGGTTGGGAGTTGGAGTGAAAAACGCCTTAAACTTAGTCGAAAAAAGCCATTCGGAGGGTAAAAATGCAAAACAGCCCCCGAACCACTCTATAGATGTTATGGGTAGCTTCCTCGTGACAAATAGGACTTGTGGGGATAGATGGGATGTAATTAGCACACATAGGTTGGGAGTTGGAGTGAAAAATGCCTTAAACTTGGTCGAAAAAAGCCGTTTGAAGGGAGAAAATGCAAAACAGCCCTCGAACCACTCTGTAGATGTCACAAGTGCTTCTTAGCTTATTTGTTAAGTGAGGCACACCCATACACACAATGAACTACAACAATTTTCAAATTTCCTCTCAAATAAAAGTGACAATGCCATGCATGTCCCTATTTCAACATAAGGCAGCAACCTTTGCCAAACATGTTCTCTTTGTCCTTTTTTGGGGGGAGGAAAGGGGGGACATTATTTTATCAGCAACTCTAAATAAGCACCTTCAAATAACGGCAAAATATCCATTCTTTGAATAAGAGCATATTTGGATGTCATGTGAATAAGTATTTGCCTTACCGGCTATGGATTTGTGCCATAGAGGAAAAGAGTAAGTTTCAGCAACTGACAAGTATGGATATTTGACATGCTTTTGAAAGGAATGTTATGATGTTAGTCCAACCACATGAAAGTTATGGAGTGCTTATTAAAATGCTATTTATTTATTTTTTAAAATGTTAGTCTATTATGTGCAGGATTATTTCGTAGGAAGTGCTTCTTTTATGCTAAAACTTCTACAATTCTGCAAAAGTCTGTTGTTTAAATAACCATAAGTGGAAGATGATGTCACGAGGAAGACAATTCATTCACCATTCAACTTATGGGTTTTGAAAAACCATGAGCCATAATAAAGTAAAATAAAAATTAACTTTCAGTTCATAATACACAAGTGTGTTCAAAAACAGATTACACTGATAATTACATGATCTTTTTATGTACTTTTGTTAGGAAAAATGCCTATTAGTGTTGGAGTTTCTCTAACCCATGGATTGGGTGTCTTCAAAAACAAAAATACTGATAATTACATGATATATATATATATATATATATATATATATATATATATTCACGTACAATGAAATTGGAGAGAGGGAGAAAAAAATCAGATAAAGAAAGAAGTAAAGAGATAATTGTAAACTTTTATTAAATTCACTAGGTTAAACAAAGGAGAAATGCCCAGCAACTCTCTCCTTGGCAACAAAAATCCAATAAGTAACAAACAGATAAACCAACTCCCTAAAAAAAAAGTAATAACAATAGAGGCTAATCAATGGGGAAAATTGCATGTCATGAAAAAGTTGAAGAAAAGACAAATACACCAAAACTGTGAAAGTATCTTCAAATGCTATATGGAACTAATAGGTGTAATTTTTGTTTTGTAGATGGATTTTGGCATGGACATGTAGATCTTCCATTTTTGTGTACAGAGGATAATTTACACTTTTGAATAATCCTTGCTTTTTTGTCGTCCTCTATTTTTTGTGTGAATTTGGATGAATCGTACATATAACTTTTGGCGAGGTACAAAATACTTTTGACATAAAACAAATATTTATTGTCGTGGTATATAGATTACCTTTTGTCGTGGTACAGATTATCATGGTAATTTGTAAATGCCAAATGGCCATTTCGCATAGTAGTAAATATATTTTTGAGTACAGAGGACATGATTTTTGTATGCTTATTTGTTCTGTATGAAATTATTATTTTCAGTTGGAATATACTTGGTTTGTATAGAATTTGACATTAAAAGTTATTCTTTTCTTTTTCTTTTTCTTTTTTTTATGGTTGTAAGTGAAATACGTGCTGTGAAATGGGTGATAATATATATGTATTGTTTTGTTTTTATATCTGTTACAGGTTGCGTGGGATACACACAGGTTGTGGACAAATTAATTTTTAAAAAAAAACATAAAATGATATTTTTGGCGACTAAACAATTAGTAGCAAAAAATGGAGTTAAATATTTTTAGCGACTAAATAGTTAGTAGTTAAAAAAAGAATTAAATGGAAACAAATCTTTTGGCGACTAAATATTTAGTAGCCATTTAAAAAAGATTTTAGGCAACTAATGATTTAGTAGCCAAAAATATATATATATATATATATATATGATAGGCGACTAAAACTTTACTAGCTAAACAAAAAAATTAGACTTTAGGCGACTAAATATTTAGTAGCTAAAAAAAGTAAGATGAACAAAAAATAGAAAATTCGCGACTAAAACTTTGGTCACCCTACATAATTCAACTTTTAGCGACAAAAATCATAGTAGCTGAAAATGTGATGTTAAATTTAATTGTAAGCTTTTGGCAACTAATTTACTTTTGGCGACTAAACAATTAGTCGCTAATTTAGGACTTTCAGCGACTAAATATTTTTTAGTTGTCAATACCTTCCCCGACAATGCTACTCTAACAAAGTCAGCCACCAAAAGTTTAGTCGGAAAAATGTTTCAGCGACTAAAATCTGACCTTTGGCGACTAAAAATTTAGTCGCCAAAAGTGCAATATGTTGTAGTGAAAAGATTGCGATTACAAAGGGATAACAACGATGGAGATCTCTCTCACGAGATTGCGACCACGACTGCAGAGGGTTAACAGCAGTGGCAACCCACCATTCCTGCGTAACCATCATGATTGCCAATTACCCCCATTTGTTTGATGGTTTACATCTAAACCTCCATCGTTTGTTCGATACTATTTTTCCGAACCAGGTGTGATAATTTCAAATGAAGAGGAATCAAACATGAGCGAAGCGGAAGAGGGCTCTAAAGTAGTTATGTGGGTTGCGGCAACAACAAATGGGTGAGGTCAGTGGAAGGCGAGTTGCTAATGGAAAAAGTGAAGGAAGAGAAAGCTAGGGAGATGGATTGTTAGAGGGGAATTACCGATTGGGAATGGGGCTTAGAGGAAGGGGGATTGGGGAGGTAGATCAGAGAAGGAGGAATGAGGTTGCTGGTAAAGAGAGAGGTTGCCGTAGGGGTGAGGCTATCGATGGAAAAGTGTAGGGGTGGGGGTTCAAATGGTATATCTGGGATTACAGTAGAGGTCCAAAATAAATGAAAATGTGAGTAATTTTGCTGGTGTGGGTTCAAAGATATGAAGGGTCCTAAGAAGAAAAGTAGGGACATTCAGTATCCCTTTTATGGTTAGGATAAGGATAATTCTATTTCCACACACCATTTACATTTTGTGCACATCATTTCTTAATTCACACACTTATTAATTTAGTTATATTATGTTTTTCTCATTCCACACATCAAATGTTCTAAATATATCCCTAACTCATAATTTAAACACACACCACACAAAACACATTTACACACATCACAACAGTAACTCTAGCATATCCAACAATCTACTAACACATTTTCACCAATTCTTTAGAGCCAATCAACGATGAAATGATGAAAAGATTGATGGAAGTTGATGAAAACTTTTTTTTTTTTGGGTTCGTGATCAACGATGATAGTAAGTTTTCATCACGATCAAAAAAATCTAAAAACAAATCATATGAAAAGTTTTCATCATTGACTTTTTTTTGGCAATCCCATTACAAAAGAATAACAATTCTTTAAAAAAAAAAAATGGAGTGCAACGATGGTGAGAGTGAAAAACAATAGAAGAACAATGTAGGCTTTAGCATTAATTTTTTTTTTTTTTTTCAAAAGATGTGCATTAAGAATTTTGTTCCCAAAGATATGTATAGAGAAAATTTAGTTTTAAGATTTGTTATGTATTGATGTCTATAGTGGTCATTTTGTTTAATGGTAAAATTATAATAAAATTTTAATTCATTAAGTGTGTGCACAAACAGTAAATGATGTATGGAAATAGAATTACCCTTAGGGTAATCCATAATTTTTTTTATTACAATTTTATCCCTCAATTAAACAACAATGATTGAGACCCCTTTTTTTGGGACCCCACAACCCCTTTTAGATCTCAACCATTGATGGTGTGGGCCCCACACATACATCAATGATTGAGATCCAAAGAGGGTTGTGGGAGTTTCCAAAAAAAATGGGTCCAAAGCATTTATCTCAATTAAATTACTCTTTTTGACAAAATGCTAACCCGAATTTTTAGGTCTCGTTTAGCAACATCACTTTTTAGTTTAAAAGTCAAAAAGTCATTAAAAAAATCAAAAAACTAACAACCTATACCAAAAAGTCAAAGATTTTCTTTTCTCTTTACTTCTTGTACATCTTTTCGTAAAAAATTAAAAAACCATCTCAAACATATAGTTTTTTTTACATCATATTTTAACTAAAAAATCGAAAAATTACTAAAAAAACCTGTTCCAAATGAGGCCTCCACATACCACCACCAACCACCGCACCACCTATTGCCCACCTCCGGCTCTGGTGATCTCTACAGATTGTCATTACCATCTAACCTCTGATCATAAACATTTACTGTGACCAACCCACCAGCATTGGGTGCGCAAAAGAGGGAATCTTTTATCAACCTTAATACTCTTTTATTTGTATCTTAACCTCAATTGAGAAAATAAATTAGGCAACGTAAATTCAATACAACTGAAATCACTTGCTAAAACACCTTCAACAACACCAGTTTTTATATCGTCCACTTCCATTTAAAACCTGAACATTACAAATAAAAATACATAAATTATAATTCTAAACAGTCTTAAAGTATATTTGACTCCTTAACGTAATTTTACATTCTTTTTCACTAATAGTAGCAGCCACTAAATATATGGCACCCTTCTGAATAACAGTAGCAACCTGAACATTTCCCAACAGCGTATCTTTGTAGTCTATCCAAACATTAATTGAGAAGAACCGGTCCACAACTTTTATCCCATGACGAACGTACTCTTTGTCCTTGCCCCCAACGAGTTTGAATCTCATTTTCTTTGGCATCCGAAACCAATTAGACTGGTCAGGATCAACAATCCAGGTCTCAAGATTATTCTCGCCAACTCCAATAAATATCTTGTCAGGTGTGAGGATGGAATCTGGCGAACTATTATCACTTATGACGAAAAACAATATGTGGTGGACCACAGCTTCGTCTTTAGCATCTTGTCCCAATTGAACATTCTCAATTAATTTTATACCCTTATCCACGATCTTGTCTGATTGACGGTCATATCTCTTATTACCCAACTCAATACCATTAAGCAATCTCGCCACACCTTTATTATCAAATTTAAAGTTCCTTAATTGTTCATCATACAGTTGTAACTTCCTTACTCCCCTCTTAGTCTTCTTAATATATCGGAGAATATTCTGAACATACCGTCTGCGAATGTACGCCGCCTTAAAAGGTGCACGACCACGGTAACTCCGCTTATATCCACTGGCCGCGGGTATCCTTAACTAGCGATACGCAAGGAGAGTTCGATACTGGCTGCTCATTACTCCTTCCATTTTTTATAAAACACTCCAAATCTTTTATCCTACAAATTCTGTAGATTCTCTTACCTCTGCTAACCCTTCTGTTCAGACACCTTAGCTTTGATATTTTTTCCCTCTGCTCCTCGTACCTATGAACAAACTTTGTCGGAGCTGACCGTCACCTCTCTTCCCACAGTCCTATTTGCCACGTCAAAAAATGATCCACATACATTTGAGTGAACTGCCCGTAATTCTCGAGATACTCTTCTAAGGAGTACAACATTGTATACCAAAACAATCAACAACAAAAAAAAGACTGAAAATAAGGGACGAAACAAGGTACCAGAAAACAACTTCACCATAATTGCTATCCCACTGCAAAAGTATATTCCTCTATGCCATAAAATGTTTTCTAGTACCAAATAAATAGACAAAGTGGCCTGTGTGTAAGGACGAAGATTCCCTATTCAAAATAATTCAAACACATTTAGTTTTCCGCCTTTGCTTTATGTCTATCATTCTGCAAGAATATTTACTTTACAACCACCAGAAAAGTGACACGCGTATAACACTATCTAGCAAAGGAATCAAAAGTACTCACACTACTCACACCTGGGCCCGGGTGTGACTTCTTTTTAACCTCATCCATACATGTGTCCATAAGTACAACAATGGACGGCCCAGATCAACGGGAAGAGGGGCGCTGGTAATATTAATACAGCACCCCCCCTCCGGCCACACCACTCACACCATTTACACCAGGTTTTTTAACTAATAAGGAGGCTTTGTACGTCTGGTGTGAGTTCATTGTTTACCACTACAAAATGCCTTGCCAAGCATCTTTCTATTTCTATGCCAAGAATGTTTTTCTCACCTACCCACAATGCCCATACCCAAAAGAACAACTCTTGGAACTTCTCCAAACCTTCCTCCAACTAGCCTGTCAGTCATACTACATACTTGTCACAAGGGAGCTCCACGAAGATGGAAACACTCACCTTCATGCCATGGTTCAATGCACAGAGAAGATCCAAACCTCCAACTAGAGATTTTTCGATCTCACAAGAACCAACGGCATGATAGAAAAACTCCACTCTCCAACAGCGAGTCGACAGTATATACAGAAAGGGGGCGAGTTTGTCGAATGGGGAGAATTTTCATCGAAGAGGAAAAGTCCTTCGAATAATAGAGATGAACTCTGGAGGGGAATACTTGCAGAAACAGAAATGGAGGAACAATTCTTTGCATTCTGCAAAGAAAGATGTCCCACCAATTACGTCACAAAATACCCCCAATTAAAAATATTTTCGAGGGATCATTACAAAAGAGAGAAGCCCTATATACTAGGGTTAATTTTTGCCTAGGTGCATTTTGTCAAAGATGATTGAATATGCTTTAATGGTTTTAGAGGCCTCAGATTATTACCCATATGCGAAACCTGTACAGATGGCATAGGTCATGTAAGTTGCAAGGGACTGGAATTTTAAATTTGGAAAACCTGCATGTCAATATATCTGTTTCTTTATACAATTAATGCTTTCTGGTGAATGGTTAAGTCAAATGATGATTGAATTGGAGTATGGGATACCGCTAATTAATAAAAAATGATGGTTTTTCAACGGTTGTTTATGTCAATGGTATAAGTTTACTTTGGGTGTTTCTATCTTCTTTTTATTTATTTTTGGCACATGGATTGTTTTAATTTGTTTGATTGAGCTTGTTCTTGGGTTGGCCTAATGGGTGTAATTTGGGCCTGGGTTGTACTCTTCTTAAGTCTTGAATTCAACTCTCACTATGTGTTATCAATTTCTTAGGGCCACGGCCACGGTCTCTGCCTGAGGTTTGCATGATCTATATGAAAGAAGGCGCTTTACATAGATTCCAGGATTAGTCGAGATGAGCGTAAACCAGACCGGACACCCGGTCATAAAAGGAAAAAAATTAATAATAAAAATAGAGCATATTCTTTCCCAACTGTATATTTTATTTCATTTTGTGTTTTTAAGCATAGCTATGAAAAAAAATTGTTCAGAAGAAGATTGAAATGCAAATGTTAGGAGGATCTGTGGCAAAATGAGATAATATACAATTTGGAAAGAGAGAAATTAGCCAAGATACCACATGCGCAATGAAGAGTAATAAGTATGTGTACCCAGCAGGGAAGAGTAATGTGTTAACGTTGAGGATAATATTAGGAAGTACAAAAATTCTCATAGGTTTGAGATTGTAACAGTAGTATCACTACTAAAAAAAGTACTTTTTGCGACCGCTACAAGCCGTCGCAAATAATAAAAAAACAGTCGCAAAAGACTTTTTGCGACGGCCCATGCG
This sequence comes from Camellia sinensis, assembly GCF_055761805.1. Classification (NCBI taxonomy): domain Eukaryota; kingdom Viridiplantae; phylum Streptophyta; class Magnoliopsida; order Ericales; family Theaceae; genus Camellia; species Camellia sinensis. The sequence goes on from NC_138972.1 coordinate 85,650,876, forward strand.
ACGGCAAATGAGGGTTGCGAATGTGGGGGTGGCAAATACTTTTTGCGACCGCAAAACAGCAGTCGCAAATTATTTGCAACCGCCTAACCTACTTATAGCGACTGTTATTTTGCCGTCGCAAAAGAGTTTAAAAAATGCCTACAAGGTATTAGCGACCATCTTCTGTCGCAAAAAAAAACAAAAAAAAAATACCTACAATCATATATGTATATATTCAAATATTATATACAAAAACGTAAAGACATTTGCAAAAATCTCAACATTCATGCATTATTTTCCATTTCTTCCCTTAATAAAATTCTCTTTCTTCAACAAAAAAAAAAAAAACAATGTACAACAATAACAAGGAGTTCCTGAAAGAATCCTACAAAGGTTTTTCATCTCTTGCAATTACAAAGAACATTTGAAGTTATCATAGTTCTAATTCTAAGAATCCTTCATAGTCTTGTTACAGAGCCGGAAGAAGAGCAGCAACTCTTGAGATTACAGACATCTTCTGATTTCATCATCTGCTTTAAGAGAGAGAGAGAGAGAGAGAGAGAGAGAGAAAAAAAAAAAAATTGCACCAAACAAGCCCACATGTTAGCTACATTTTTTACCAAAATCATTTAAAGGAACATTTTTTTGTTTATGAACTCAGACTAGAAGCATGGTTTTAGTGTGAAAAATTGGAAAGCTAATTCTCTGTTCAATAAATATTGAGAATAAGAGCTCCAAGTGTTTGAACAAAATTGTAACAAAAACAGAGAGGAAAGTAATGAAGCATGTAAATTTATTAGAAATGGTTCAGGCAATTTCACCATGATTCCTGGAACTGAAGGAGACACTCTCCTCTTAAGCATAGTGAGTGTATGTGGCAATGGTCTCTGGAGAAGCTTTCTCCTTATGCTCAGCTCCTGGGGTTACCATGCTGGGCTTAAGTAAGATACCTTCAGACATCACATTGTTCTCAGCCAATTAGTAGAAGACTTCTGCCCAAACACGCTCCGCCACCTCTAGTGTCCTCTCAATAGGGTGCTCCCCATCAAGAAGAATCTCAGGTTCCACAACAGGCATAAGACCATTATCCTACACAAGAAACCAAAAAGTTTAAAAATTTTATCCTGGAAAATTAGTTTATCATCGGAAAAAAAAATATACTAAATGATTAAGAGTGATAAACAAACCTGTATCGAACAAAAATTTCCCTATGCTTTACTAGCTTCACTTCTAATCTGTTTATTATACTAAATTGCAGAATGACAAGACAATATTCTTATAGAAAACTTCTATGAATTTATCAAAGCCGAAATATTGAAGACTAGAACAATTCAGAATTCTACCACACACAATCAAGCAGAAATGGTGAATTAATTTGTGACAAGAACTTAAATGAACATATGTGAGAAACAGTCAACAAACTTAGACTTTGCAAAATTCTCTCATTGTCTTAAAAACTCCAATACAAATCATAACTTATGGATAAGGAGGTTCTGATGTAAACACTCAATCAGGATAGAATGTGAAGTTGACATGAATGTTTATGCTTGCTTTAGATGAATAATTCCTGTCATCATCCTGAATCCATTGCCGAGCAGGCACTTGTCAAATATATTACAAGACAAATTTTACTTAGCCCATTTGCACTCTATAGTTGCCAATAATTAAAAAATGAAGTTATCATTTAATAACTTCCCGTTATGCATAATACACTTGTGCAGCAAAGCTATATCAACAATTTCCTTCCTCTGTTCAATTTAGACAAAATATCCTCTATTTCTTACTCTGAGAGAGAGAGAGAGAGGTCATACCTGAGAAATGCCAGCATAACGAGCAAGTCCCCATGCTGCTTCTTTCACAGCCAAAGCAGAAGGACCACAAGGAATGCTGACAACTGTGTGCCTATAAATTTCATACAGAAATGTAAATAAAGTATTAAATCATGACATTTTGTAACGCCCTCGAAATTAACCCATTATATATCATTAACATGCATTATTTTAAGAAAAGAATTTATTAATTCATTCATCAGAGTATTACTAAATAAAGCATTACATGTAACATCGAATAAAATGCCCTACAGGCTTACATCTTTCCAAGCCAACACTTGGATACAAAAATATGAGTTCTAACTCAATACAAGAAAAGCCCTAGGCTTGAATGTTTACATGTACTAATAATTAAAGACAATTAACTAAAAGTAGTCTTCTTCAATCCAGAAGCCAAACCCTCCCAAGCTAAGTCCTTGGAGGTAGTTTATCACCTGAACCTGAAAATGATGTTCCCATAAAGGGTGAGCCACAGCCCAGTAGAAATATACTAAACCACATATAAGCAATGAATAAAGCAATAGCATTCAACAGATGGTTAACCAAAATAAACAATTACTTCATTTTACAGTCTCATGACACTATTGCCAAAGATACGTTTTACTTTCCAATTTTATCAACATGGCTCAGAACCTGGCCAAACTTATAACAGTGAATCACATATATCAAATTCACATCCTTCCACTATCAACAAACAAATGAGACTCAAGCTCAAATCAAACACTTCATACTTCCAAATTGATACACATTTTAGTGCTGTATCAATAAAACACTTTTATATAAATAAGCACACATAAAAGTGATGCTAATGGAGTCCATCCCCTATCTCCTCCCAAACAAAATCCGATTTAGAGGTCCATCCCCTATCTTCCCCTAAACCGTGGAGTACATCCCCTATCTCCTCCCACACACAAAACAATGTATGCAAATGCAATGCTCAATCAATACACATATTTTCTGTATCAATGCCATAGTCAAAATTAATGGCTTAACCAATGTGATTAGTTTCAGTTATTCCTAATCCACATGCAATGTCTACAACAATCACGACTATCCTCCACCGATAGCCCAAAACAGTTATTTCTAAACTGAAAATAACTATGTCAACAATTCAATAGACAAATAATTCCAATTACCCAATTATGCTATTTAACCAATGAATTCCCCAATTCCATGAATTTAACCATCTTTTCCCAATTCCATGAATTTCTTATACAAATTAATTCAATAATTCAATGATACAACTAGGGTTTTTCCCAAAATTTACCAAAGTATCCCCAACACATCAAATTACCAAAGCTTAGAACAAAACCTATAAAATGGAGTAGGAAAATCCCTACCTTAAAGAAAATAACCCGAATGGAGAAGATAGAGATGAATGCCCAAATTCCAATGTGCTCCAAATCACCAAAATGTTCAGATTAGAATGAAGCCCAAGCCGCCCTCTATCTTTCTTACAAAGAACTTAAGATGGATTCACCCTAGAAGTAGATGAACACCTAAAGAGAAGATGAGTTTTGAGGGAGAGAAGTCGGACCTAGGGTTTAGAACCAAAAAGAATAAGAAAAGACTGATCAAAACCCGCTGCTGCGTATATAAACTGGACAGGCTCGCTCGAGCGAAGACTTGGTCGCTCGAGCGACCAGACACAGAGAAACTACGCTCGAGCCAAGGAAGCCTTGCTCGAGCCAACAACTCAAAAGCTCGCTCGAGCGAAAGAAAGCTCGATCGAGCGAAGAACTCAAACCCTCAGGTCTGCACCAAGACACACGCTCGAGCGAAGGAACTATTGCTCGAGCGAAGGACGAACTAACTCGCTCGAGCGAATAAAAGCTCGCTCGAGCCAAGAATGCACAGCTACAGGTCCAAATCAGACGCAACCTCTCGCTCGAGCGAACAACTCCTCGCTCGAGCGAAGAACCAAAAACCTGGACAGCAACACTTGGTTTCTAAATCCAACCAACCTGAAACAAACCTGCCCAACACATCCTATAATTCCAAATGAGAAAATAAGGGACAACAACAACAATTTACAATGACAGAATCTACGGAACCTAAGTCCGGATACAATAAACAAGTGGGAAAAGACCGGGGTCGCTATAACCTCCCCCCCTTCAAAGAATTTCGTCCTCGAAATTAAGTATAAGTTTTTGAAAACAGATTTTTTTTTTTAACAATTCATTAGTAAACATCTTGACCCAAGACTGGTCATTTCATCTCTTTATCAAGAGGCATCTCATATTAAATATATAACACAACATATATCTCAACCTGTATCATTATTATGCATTATTCCTTTCAATGTTAACAATCCCCATATCATATTCAATTGCATGATATATATAACACACTCAGCAATGTAATCAACATATGCAATGCTATACTAAACTTCTATAATGAAGCAAGTTTCAAGATACACCCATTTACCAAAACATACTCAACGTTTTACAACTTAAGACATATGTAAAGCTCTTAAGTTCAACAATATTACAAAATCTAAATACAAGATTACAAATGAATAAACATGTCCGGGTATTTTTCGCGGACTTCCAATTCACGCTCCCAAGTGGCTTCCTCCACTCCATGATGTTTCCACAAAACTTTTACCAAAGGGATGGTCTTGCCTCGCAAAACTTGATCCCGCCTATCCAATACCCGAACCGGTCTCTCCTCATACGAGACATCCTCATCAACCACTAAATCGGTCCAATCCAACACATGTGATGGATCCGGCTCATACTTCCGAAGCATACTCACATGAAACACGTCATGTACTCCGGACAACTGCGGCGGTAAGGCTAAACGATAAGCAGTCTCGCCAATCCTCTCAAGGATCTCGAACGGACCAATGAACCGAGGGGACAACTTCCCACTCTTCCCAAACCTCATCAAACCCCGTCTAGGTGATATCTTCAGAAAGACATGATCACCCACCGCAAACACCAAAGGTCTCCTCCTACGGTCGGCATACGATTTCTGACGACTCTGTGCTGTAACAAGCCTCTTACGGATAAGCTCAACATTCTCCGTCGTTTCTCTCACCAACTCTGGGCCCAACAGAGGTGCATCACCCACCTCAGCCCAACACACAGGAGATCTACACGGTCGGCCATACAAGGCCTCAAATGGTGCCATACCGATACTAGATTGGAAACTGTTGTTGTAGGCAAACTCCACCAACGGCAAGTGCCTCTCCCACGACCCACTAAAGTCTAGAACACAACCCCGAAGCATATCCTCAAGTATCTGAATAGTACGCTCGGACTGTCCATCAGTCTGAGGATGATAAGCCGTGCTAAAGGTCAACTTAGTGCCTAAGGCACTCTGCAAACTCTGCCACAACCTGGCAGTAAAATGAGGATCTCTATCTGAGACGATCGTCACTGGGACCCCGTGTAACCTCACTATGTCCCGAATGTACAAGTCGGCAAGATGATCTACCGAATCTCTCACGCGCATAGGAATGAAGTGCGCCGACTTAGTCAACCGGTCTACAACCACCCAAATAGCATCACTACCCCGCTGAGTCCTTGGAAGACCTACAACGAAGTCCATAGTGACATGCTCCCACTTCCACTCGGCAATAGGCAAGGGTTGCAACAAACCCGCTGGCCTCTGATGCTCGGCCTTCACTTGCTGGCAAGTAAGGCATTTAGATACGAAAACTGCCACATCTCTCTTCATACCCCGCCACCAAAACTGGCGACCCAAATCCCGATACATCTTAGTACCTCCCGGATGCACCGCAAGGCGAGAATGATGAAAATCTCGGAGTACCTCTTCTCAACATGACTCTGGCACAAATAGACGGTCTCGGTATCTCACACTCAGGTCGGGATACACCGTCAAACCCTTCTCAACCTTCCCACTGGAAATCTTCTCACGGAGAGATTCTACCTCAAAGTCACCTCTCTGAGCCTCTAACATTCGAGTCACAAGTGAAGGCTGTGCAATAACAGAAAACAAGGCCGCAGCCTCAACGGATTCGCCCAGAAGTAAATCAAACTCCCCAAGTGCACCCAACATCTCCCATTCTCGGATGGCTATACTTGCTATGTCACCAACAGGTTTCCTGCTAAGGGCATCGGCCACCACATTGGCCTTTCCCGGATGATAATGCAACTCAAAGTCATAATCCTCTATAAATTCCATCCACCTCCTTTGCCTCAAGTTCAAGTCTTTCTGTGTAAACAAATACTTCAAACTCTTATGATCCGAGAACACCTCGAACCTCTCACCATAAAGATAATGCCTCCAAATCTTCAAGGCAAATATCACAGCTGCTAACTCTAGATCATGTGTAAGGTAATTCTGCTCGTGAATTTTCAACTGACGTGAGCCATAGGCAACTACTTTCCCCTCTTGCATTAACACACAACCCAGACCCTCTCGTGAGGCGTCACAATAGACTGTATAACCCAACCCTCTCTCTGGAATAATCAATACTGGAGCGGTAGTCAGTCTAACTTTTAACTCCTGAAACGACTTTTCACAAGTCTCACTCCATACAAATTTGACTCCCTTCCGAGTCAGTCTAGTCAACGGTGATGCTAACCTGGAGAAATCTTTCACAAACCGACGGTAATACCCAGCTAATCCCAGAAAACTGCGGATCTCAAATACACTCTTAGGCTGTGCCCAATCCTGCACTGCCTCTACCTTGGATGTATCAACAGACACTCCTTCACCGGATACCACCTGGCCTAAGAATTTGACTTCTCTCAGCCAGAACTCACACTTCCCAAACTTGGCATACAGCCTATGGGCTCTAAGTAACTCAAGCACCACCCTCAAGTGTGCCGCGTGCTCCTCCTCAGAAGGCAAATAGATAAGGATGTCGTCCACAAAAACGACTACAAACCGATCCAAGAATTCCCGGAAGATCCGGTTCATCAAGTCCATAAAGACTGCCGGTGCATTGGTGAGTCCAAATGGCATCACCAGAAACTCATAATGGCCATACCGCGTACGGAATGCCGTCTTCGGAATATCCTCCTCTCTGACCCTCAACTGGTGGTAACCTGATCTCAAGTCTATCTTAGAGAAACAACGGGAACCCTTCAACTGGTCAAATAGATCATCTATACGAGGCATAGGGTACTTATTCTTAACCGTAGCCCGATTCAATTTCCGGTAATCTATACAAAGTCTCAAAGCGCCTCCTTTCTTTTTAACAAAGAGGGCTGGTGCTCCCCACGGCGAAACACTAGGACGGATAAAGCCCTTATCTAGCAACTCCTGAAGTTGGATCTTCAACTCAACTAACTCAGCTGGGGCAAAACGATAAGGTGCCATCGAAATCGGCGCCGTGCCGGGCACTAGGTCAATGGAGAACTCAATCTCCCTATGCGGTGGCAAACCAATAAGATCCTCGGGAAAGACGTCCGAGTACTCACAAACCACCCTTGGCAACACAATCTGTGTTTCCTCATCCTCACTAATCGAAAGGTTAGCAAGTAGACCACTAAGCTCACTCCGTCCTCGTGGAACATACCCCGGTGGCAACACATCACCAACCCGGTCCCCCAGAAAATGAAAATACTCTCCGCTCACAGTACAACAAGTGACCCTCTGGCGGTAGCAATCAATAACTGCCCGGTATGACGATAACCAGTCCATACCCAAAATAACATCGAAACCCCTCATAGGCATAACTACAAAGGAAAATGGGATTCTATGATAATCAACCTCTATATCACAACCCCTAACGCCTTGTTTCAAAATCAATTCACCCCCAAGAGGTGACACTACACAAATAGGAGGTGCTAGCTGTGCTAACTCCAACTCCAAAACATATGCAAATGTAGCAGACACAAAGGAATGAGATGCACCCGTATCAATCAAAACATTAGCAACCGAGTTGCAAAACAAGAAGGTACCTCTCACAACTGATGGTGCTGGCACAAGATCCTGCGCGGTAACAGCATACACGCGCCCAGACGACCTCTGATCAACTTGCTCAACCCTAGGAGCATAAGATTGCTGCACCGACTGAGACGATGAAGCCCCTCCCTGATTGGCCTTCGAGGCCTGACCCGATTGAGCTAGCTGCTGACCCTGAATCGGCCTCAAACCAGATGCACCAGGTGTGCCACCCAACTGTGGGCAATACCTCTTCATATGCCCTGGCTGACCACACTGATAACACGAGAGTGACTGACCTCTACCCTGACTCTGGCTCTGAGATCGAGCCGAAGAAGATGCTGCTCTCTGAACTCCTCCCCTCTGAGGACAAACTGGAGACTTGTGGCCCAGCTGGCCACACTTGAAACAGGTAATATCCCCCTGACTGCCTTTCCCCGAACTAGCACTCGGTACAGGAAAAGTCGATCTAGAAAAGCTACCCTGAGACTGTTGGGGATTAAAACCCTTCTGTCTCCTACCATCATTCTGACCATCCTGACTCCTCTTGGAGCCCTTCTGCCCTTCCTCCTCCTCCTACATCATGATTTCCATGTGGGCTGTAGCATCAACCATACGCCCATAATCCCGAATCATAGTTCCCCCAACTCTCAGCTTGAGGCCACGCCTCAACTTCTTCTCAAACTCAATACAACGGCGTTCCTCAGACGCCACCAACTCAGGTGCAAACCTGGACAAACTAGTAAATGCAGCCTCAAACTCGGCCACTGAAGAACTCGACTGCTTAAGCTGACAAAACTGGTCTCGCAGCTTCTCCCTGACAGCTGGAGATAAGAACTTCTCCTGGAAAGCATTCACAAAAGCCTCCCACGTACCTCCTATACGACCCTTAGTGAACTTCCACCACTGACCTGCATCCCCCTTCAACTGGAAAGATGCCAAGGTCACTCTCAACCCCTCGTCTTCGATGCCAAGCATCTCAAACGTCTTCGTTGTCTGTTCGAGCCATTCATCTGCCTTAAGCGGCTCTTTTGGATCACCCACAAATTCATCCGGATTAGACCGGAAGAACTCCCTCTTCAGAAAGGAAGGTCCTGCATCAGCAGCAACAACCTGAGCTTGATTCTTAGCTCTGAGAATGCCTACTGACTCCCTGAATGCTCCTGCTATCTCTCGAGCTAAAGCGCCCATAGCCTGCTGGCCTACTGGCTCGGCCACATTGGCCTGGCCAATTCCCTCCTGAACTGCCGGAATCTCCTCTGGCACAGGCACCTCCTGCCTACCCAGCCTACCACGCCTACCGCGTCCTCGTCCTCGTCCTGACATCCTAATAAAGGAAACAAAGACATTAGCACATTAATAAATGTGCCGAAGCTAAACACTCGCGTCCTAATGCAATGGACAACAATAATTCATTCCACCTAAGCACATAATCACATAAGCACCTACGAATTTCATTTCCGGATAATGATAATCCCAATGCGTTACTATAGTTCCGGTTGGAAGCAGCAGTGATCAAGTGCCTTTCCAACAAGACTACAAGAAACTCAAGGGTCCAATCAACATCCCAGAAACTACATTCCATACCCACATAATCACATAAACATGTTATCACATAAGCATATAACATTACACTAAGTCTCTATCAAACGAGACGAACCCAATGTGATACTAATCACTTCCCACGTACCCAAAGTATTCAAACCCGGTACGCTCTGATACCAAGTTGTAACGCCCTCGAAATTAACCCATTATATATCATTAACATGCATTATTTTAAGAAAACAATTTATTAATTCATTCATCAGAGTATTACTAAATAAAGCATTACATGTAACATCGAATAAAATGCCCTACAGGCTTACATCTTTCCAAGCCAACACTTGGATACAAAAATATGAGTTCTAACTCAATACAAGAAAAGCCCTAGGCTTGAATGTTTACATGTACTAATAATTAAAGACAATTAACTAAAAGTAGTCTTCTTCAATCCAGAAGCCAAACCCTCCCAAGCTAAGTCCTTGGAGGTAGTTTATCACCTGAACCTGAAAATGATGTTCCCATAAAGGGTGAGCCACAGCCCAGTAGAAATATACTAAACCACATATAAGCAATGAATAAAGCAATAGCATTCAACAGATGGTTAACCAAAATAAACAATTACTTCATTTTACAGTCTCATGACACTATTGCCAAAGATACGTTTTACTTTCCAATTTTATCAACATGGCTCAGAACCTGGCCAAACTTATAACAGTGAATCACATATATCAAATTCACATCATTCCACTATCAACAAACAAATAAGACTCAAGCTCAAATCAAACACTTCATACTTCCAAATTGATACACATTTTAGTGCTGTATCAATAAAACACTTCTATATAAATAAGCACACATAAAAGTGATGCTAATGAAGTCCATCCCCTATCTCCTCCCAAACAAAATTCGGTTTAGAGGTCCATCCCCTATCTTCCCCTAAACCGTGGAGTACATCCCCTATCTCCTCCCACACACAAAACAATGTATGCAAATGCAATGCTCAATCAATACACATATTTTCTGTATCAATGTCATAGTCAAAATTAATGGCTTAACCAATGTGATTAGTTTCAGTTATTCCTAATCCACATGCAATGTCTACAACAATCACGACTATCCTCCACCGATAGCCCAAAACAGTTATTTCTAAACTGAAAATAACTATGTCAACAATTCAATAGACAAATAATTCCAATTACCCAATTATGCTATTTAACCAATGAATTCCCCAATTCCATGAATTTAACCATCTTTTCCCAATTCCATGAATTTCTTATACAAATTAATTCAATAATTCAATGATACAACTAGGGTTTTTCCCAAAATTTACCAAAGTATCCCCAACACATCAAATTACCAAAGCTTAGAACAAAACCTATAAAATGGAGTAGGAAAATCCCTACCTTAAAGAAAATAACCCGAATGGAGAAGATAGAGATGAATGCCCAAATTCCAATGTGCTCCAAATCACCAAAATGTTCAGATTAGAATGAAGCCCAAGCCGCCCTCTATCTTTCTTACAAAGAACTTAAGATGGATTCACCCTAGAAGTAGATGAACACCTAAAGAGAAGATGAGTTTTGAGGGAGAGAAGTCGGACCTAGGGTTTAGAACCAAAAAGAATAAGAAAAGACTGATCAAAACCCGCTGCTGCGTATATAAACTGGACAGGCTCGCTCGAGCGAAGACTTGGTCGCTCGAGCGACCAGACACAGAGAAACTACGCTCGAGCCAAGGAAGCCTTGCTCGAGCCAACAACTCAAAAGCTCGCTCGAGCGAAAGAAAGCTCGATCGAGCGAAGAACTCAAACCCTCAGGTCTGCACCAAGACACACGCTCGAGCGAAGGAACTATTGCTCGAGCGAAGGACGAACTAACTCGCTCGAGCGAATAAAAGCTCGCTCGAGCCAAGAATGCACAGCTACAGGTCCAAATCAGACGCAACCTCTCGCTCGAGCGAACAACTCCTCGCTCGAGCGAAGAACCAAAAACCTGGACAGCAACACTTGGTTTCTAAATCCAACCAACCTGAAACAAACCTGCCCAACACATCCTATAATTCCAAATGAGAAAATAAGGGACAACAACAACAATTTACAATGACAGAATCTACGGAACCTAAGTCCGGATACAATAAACAAGTGAGAAAAGACCGGGGTCGCTATACATTTACTCTTCCATGTCAATTGAAACTAGTACTACTATTCTTTTGGAGCCTTACCACTTTGCAAAGCGAACACCTTGCTTATAGTATTCGGCAGATCTAGAAGCCAATCCATCTAATCCCTAGCACCAAGATTCATTATTGGACCCTGGTAGGGGAACTAAACCCTGAAAACATGTGTAAAAAGTGGGAGAGTTAAATTAACAAGACAAGGATATAAAGAAAGGTTTAGTGTAATTAACTTGAACGAGAAAGCATACCTTATTGACTTTGATTCCAGGTACAATGTTTTGCTCACGCAAGCAATTCACAAACTTCTTCCCGTCTGTTGTTGACTGGTAAAGTGTCTTCTCAAACAGAATCGCACCAGAAATATACTCACCCAGGCCAGGAGTAGTCAACAAAAGCTGTCTATAAGCCTGCCTGTTCACTTTAGTGTTGTCCAGGCCAATAGATGATAATCTCTTCCCACAGGTGGCGTTTGATTCATACTCTCCAATATATAGAAAGTGTGATAAATTAATGATACAAAGCATCAAGAGAAAGTGGAAATTCCATGATTTATACTAACTTTACAATGGTTCAACTTATAACATCTTTTTGAAAATAACTAAACAATTTGTAAAAGGAGAAAACAGTTTCTTGAGAAAATTTCAATAAGCACTCCCTCAAGTTAATGAATGCCAAGCTCGTACTAACTTGAGGCTTAACCTCTTGAATCTAAGCTTCAAGAAACATTAATGAGTTTAAGTAACTCTACCCTTTCATGAGAAGACAAGATTTGCTAGTTCCTCATTCCCAATACCAATTCAACAAGCCCTAATTCTTTTTTAAAAGCTATCAAAGCTGGAGCATGAAGCAGTAGAAAATATTTTGTGCAGTGAAGAGTTGAAGTAAACACATTTGAGAATTATAAGGATAAGATTAAGCAACATAAGAGAAAGCAAGAGTACCTCAGCTGCATATGTGCCTCAACAGTTCAAATCAGCACCGGATATGTCCTTCACTCCAAACAAGCTACCAATTCCATCATTACCAAACAGTTGTTCTGGATCATTAAGAGCTACACCAAATATTTCTTCATAGTTCTAAATATTCAAGTCAACTTCATCCATATTGAAGTCCTCATACAATTTATCATCTTCTTCTAAATCAGGTGCTTTTGTTCCAGGACAGCACGTCTGCATATTAATTAGAAGAGGTCAGATTTTTACTCAAGCAACAGAGTAAACAGGTAACCTTAAACATATTCATAATACTATAAAGTTGATCAGTTTTGTACTTTGGCAATCTTAATTGATCTAACAAATTATCACTGCATGCATTTTATTTTAATCTTCTTTACAAGCATGGCTAGGATTGAAAACGTGTCATATAACATTCCAAGAAGAAAGGCCCAAAGCTCAAAGCCAATGAGTAAGGCCGAGAGGGCAAATAATGATGGTACTGTTTGGCTGCCTAGAATGATTAAGATTGTGAGGACCAAGAAAATATATGAAGAATGGAAGAGCAAAATCAACTAGCCTTCCTGAAGTTGATCTTTAAGCTATACACGCCTCAAAGCATAGAGGACACCAGAGATATCTTAACTATACCTTCTTGGCCCCGCCAAAAACTAATAGCATTATCTACAAGCAAGAACTCTGAAACGGAGACTGAAGCGCCAATTTAAAAAGCCAAACCACACCAAACTAAGCTTTTTGTCCAAATCGAGTAGATTGGGTTTATGAATCATTTTATAATTTTATATATCATTGATGAGTTATATGAATTTTTTATATAATTTTAGAGCTCAAAGTCTCTACCATAGACAGTAATAGATAGTATTATATATCATAAAATTTTAGTAGAATGTGCAAAGTTTAGAAATAGAAATGCATTCAAATCAATTGAGCCTAATTCCCCCCGATACCCCCCCTCTCTCTTGTTCTTTGATGAACACTAAAGTGACAAAAAATGTTAGAGTTCTCATATTGTCAACATTTTCTCTAGATACAAAACCTAAGAAAAATTAATTCAATCTATTTCGATGCAAAGAATTTCTCAAACATCCTAGGTTTTGTGGATAAAACACACAGATTGCTAAGATATATTCAATCTCATCATTGTTTCTATTCAATGACATCACAAACATATATACGAAACACTAAAATTACCTCTCATCAATTGTACGAATCTGAAGCAATAGAAGGTAAAAAATAGAGCATGAGCATCAACAAACTTAGGTGATCAATTCTAGCAATCCCGATTAAATTCAACACACATAACCGAACAGAGCAATTCAAATAACAGAATTGATGAAAGAGGAAAAAGAAATAACCGCTTCAAAATCATGACAGGCAACATCATGCAATAGAAGAATTGGTGAACACGTCGATTCAAACCCTAGAAGTAGATTCAGATCATAAAATAAGAAGAAACAAAGAAAGAGGAGATTCAAGAGAGAAAGGAGGAGAACGAAGAGATTACCAGATAAAGAAGTTAGGGGAGTTCATACCGTTGCCGGTCTCTTCTTCAGACGACCATGGCGATTTATAGAACAAGAAACAGAGCGAAATCGAGAGAGGAATATCGAGAACGAAATCAAGAGAGCGAAATCGACACAGATTTGGGAAATAAGAGTGAAAGGGTCTAGGGCAAGTTTTATAAGATTTGGTTTTTTTTTTTTTTTCAAGTTAAAGAGCACGATTTGGGGGTTATGTTAAATGAGATGTTGATATAAAAGGTGTTTTTTTGCAACGGTCAATCAATCAGTTGCAAAAGAATGGACGCAAAAAGTTATATTTTTAGTAGTGTATGTTGTTTAACTGAAGTTGTGGCTGTAATATGGAATGGCGAAGCAAGATTCATTTAATTGTCATCAAATAGTTTGGAAAAGGCTTTGTTCAGTTGAATTGAGCATCCTTATTTGCTTTCCAACAATTAGGATAGTTATTATTCTTTTGGAAAAATTACACTGACACTTCTTGATATTTATATTTATTATAATTTTTTCCTCACATTTGAGAAATTACACTGACCTCCTTTTCAATGTGGTCAATGTAATTATTTAATGGTGTTAACTTTTAAGTTAAAATGACATATTTACTCTTAACCTTTACATATACTTTAAAAGGTAAATTACATTGACACCCCCTGACGTTTCAATTTAATACGGATTACCCACTGACATTTAAAAAAAAAGTAATTTAATAAAAATAAATATGAAAAAATATATTTAATTTGTAAAAAATTATTTCTAACCCCAAGAAAGATAAAAATTATATAAAAATGATAATTATTTTTTATTTTTTATTTCTTAACCAAATTAATTTTTTATTTTTTTAAAAAAAATTCTAAAAATCAAACCATACATAGTCTAAGAATATTTTGATAAGTCATTTCTTACGTTGGTAACTTATTTAATTATTTGTTAATTTTACGACATTTTTACCATATGAGACCTGTTTGGTAACCATTTTGTTTTCAGTTTTTAATTTATATTTACAAAATTTTAAAAACTGTTATAAAAACTTGTTTGATAATTTTTTTGATTCATAAATGGTTGTCTCAGTTTGTAAATTTGAGAAAAAAACGCAAAGTCAAAAAATGAGTTTACGTTTGTTTTTAAACAGAAATTTAAAAATTTGACTAACAATTTTTTTTTTTAATTAATATTTTTTCCAATTAATTTTTTTTCAACTAATACTAACCGAGGGGGCAATTGGTAATGTTATTTTAAACCTTGGGGAGGGGATTGTAATTTCTAAAATGTAAAAGGTGTCAATGTAATTTACTCAGTGAGAGCAAAATTGATATTTAAAAAAATTAAATTGCTGACATCAGCAAAATCTGTCAGTTGACTTAATAGTCAACTAACTGAGGGAGCAATTTGTAATGAAACTTTAAACCTCAGGGAGGAGATATAATTTTCAAAAGGTAAGAGAAAAAACTGTAACAAATATAAACCTCATGGGGTATCACTGTAATTTACCCTTTTTCTTTTTATTATTGTTTGTCCTATCCGCTAGATTGGCCACATGGTTGTCCCGAGAATACTCAAGTGACATTCCACATGAATTATTAGGATTTTTGCCACAAATGCAAGGGAATTCTAAGGATTAGAATTAATATATACCTAACTTCAATGTGTGAGGGGTTGATTGGTTAATTGGAAACCTAGAGCAGCAGCTGGAATCACTAGTCCCTTCTACTTCACATCGCATTTCTTAGTCCTCACTTTTTTTGTTCTCTTTTTATTTTCACCTTAGTCTTCTCTTGTGGATGCTGTTATCCAAAGTATTGGTGGGTGAGGATTGTTGGTCAATCCTTGTTACGGCCAGCTTTGCTGCATTCTGGTGAGATTTAACCTACCCTAGGGCAAAGTTTAGAGAAAGACAAGCTCCTGGAGCAATCCAGCATAGTGCAAGAGACACGTTAAAGTGGGAGAGGTACCTGATCTGAGGGATGTGCCACCGAGAGTGACCATGACAAATCATTAGACAACTGTGCACTGATGAGTGATGATCATTTTAAAAAGGGCAAAATTCATTTTACCCATGTGGTTTGAGCTCGTCACCCCCTTATGGTTCAAATATAACCAGCAGTTTCTGATTTTGGAGTGTGGGTAGCTCACATTAGTTTTAGCCTCGATCACCACCCAAATGAAATGAGATTTGGCCATTACACATCAATTTAGTTTGCTTCTACTCTAAATTTGGGTTTTTAAGTCATCTGTCATGATAACCGCAAGTTTGTGCTAGACTTGTAATGAAATATAATATAACCACAGGTCAAAGGGCTTTCCAGGGAAGAACTAGCCAGTTGTAATGATCTAGTTCTTGCACTACCAGAGAGGATTAAATCAATTCCAGATGGGACCACATCCATGGTCAAACAAACTGGAGGCAGGACAGCTTCAGCATCTCGTAAAAATATCAAATTTGACTAGGGTGATTTTCGTTTGCTAATGCTTTTTATTGAGTTTTCGTTGCCAGTTGTCATATACAAGAGCCTTATTTATTGTTGTCAGCGTACTTGCTTTGTTTTGTACGAACCACAGATGGCACTCTGGTATTGAATTTCTTTCAACAGATTGAAGAATCAAACCTTTTTAGGGAAGAATATGAAATGCGGAGAATGAAACAAGCGACACCTCTTCAATTACTCTTTCAAGCCTAATGTTACTTTTCTCCCATAATTATGCATTTTCATCTAATTTGAATTGATTAAACACAGGATCAAGGCTTAGATATTATATCAGGGATACACCGAAGAATTCGGCCCATGATGTGGAGGTTGTCACTTGTACATTTCTTTTATTGTGATGCTGCTAAAAGAAAGTGAAGTTTACTCACTTGTTGCTTTCCTTATAGGAATTGGATAGGCAAGTTCCATTGATTGATGAAACGGATACAAAGGTTGGAAACTTGACATCAAACTGCCTTCCAATAAGATCAGAGTATCAAACTATGTTGGTGGAAGTTTTATAATCTAGTGCGGTCTATGGTGTCTTCACAGGTGGATAGGGCTACAGCTTTAGAATGAACGAAACAGTTAATAAGGTAATTGATCATAATGTTACATTAAATTTTGTTTGCCTACTTACACATCTTGTCATTTATTTCTTCTATCTTGTCGAATTGTGTCAATAATTTGAATTATTCAGTTTGTTGCAGATAAGGACAAGTCAAAATTTCTGTGTCGACATCATTATGTTGTGTTTCTGGGAATTGCATTCTATTTATACAAGTGGGCTCCCTATCTTGTGCAATATCTAGCTTAAGATCACATTGGAAGATGCATTTATTGTACCACACTCTTATTTTTATGAGTGAGAAAGTTTTTTTTTTTTTTTTTTCTTACCATGGCCTTTATGGATGGTTGTCTTTTTGACATTTTTAGTAATGAGGAATAAAAATAGTAGCAGCATAACTTACTCAACTCAACTAAGCCCTGTCCTAACTAGTACTAGGAGTAGTGATATTGGTGGTGTTTGCAAAAATTAACATACAGAACTTATTACCTTCCAAACAAGAAAAAATACAGAAAGAAAAACATGGACTCTGTCTACCCTTTTTAGCCATGTAAAACACATCCAATTTGAATGGGATTTTCTGGTTCACTAGTCTGACCAGCTAATCTGGAACTTCAATGTTGAATGCAATGCTGCATGTGCTTGGAAACAGGACACTGATACAAATGACATAGATAAGTTGATACAACAAACCTTTTTTATTATAATTTTACTTTGGTGAAAAGGAAAATTTATAAAATCCAGAGGCAATCAAGAGTGCAAAAGAGGTAAGGTTGTTTTCATGAATTAGCATCTTTTTGCAGAATCTTGCCTCATGGAGGATATTGGATATCTGAACAGATTCAACAACCACCTGCAATCCAAAATTCTGGAACTATAATGGTGAGTGTGGTGTGGATGGTCAGTCTGCATTCAATGTGATTGGCAGGTTGTTGCAACCTTTGTTTAAGGCATCTTACAACCCATCTGATCTTAAAAAAAAGTAGAAATCCACATTGTTTTGATTTTAATGATTGACCCCCCAAGTTATTTTCTTCAAAGTTGTGTCAAGAGCCGTATGTGTTTAAATAATAGATACACATGTGCTCAAAATGTTTGAAGTGTGGCCGGTTCTAAAATCAGTCACAGTGCTCTTGGTCCTACTGTCAAACCAGCTTATGTGACAATTACTTCTCTTTCCTTACCAACTTCATGTTATTTTATTTTTCCAAATAAATATATGTTTATTGATTCCAAAAGAAATTAGTCTAACAGAATCCTGCTTTGTTTGATACAGTATCCTGAAGTAAATCATCACAAAAGCTTCGCATAGTGCTGGTGGTCTCTGTGTTGTCTGGTATTGTATTGTCAAATATGTTGGGGTGTTTGCCTTGTATATCTTTGGATGTCTTTGCTTTATTGTTTCCTGTATTTGTCTTTTGTCGTCTAAATTGTAGAGTTTACTACCTGAGGTTGATTGTATTCATATAATTTTAGTCCATTATAGCCATTACTTTTATCAAAGCTATGCATATAAATCAAAGGGCAAAAACGTGCTTCTTGTATTAGGATATATTGTATTTTATAACCTCTTCAGCCAGTAAAATGACTTATTGCTTGTGTACCTTTTACATAATAAATGATCAAGCATGACTTTTATAATCTCTTCTTTAAACAAATTCGACATGGGCACCATGAGGTGCATACAAGTACTCGAACTAGCTTGTATCGGCTTGCTAAGTTTTGAGAGCCTCAACCTTTTGTCTTGCATACATGAGCTGATTTTAAGGATTTTCATTCCCCGTGTTTTTTTTTTTTTTTTGGCAAGTCATTTCCCATGGTTGTTGGTGATGAGCTTAAACACAGGCAAATTTATGTACTATTGCATCCTCTGTGGCAATTTAAGCATAACAAGCCCCAGCTTTACAGAAAATGAGCCCATTTATTTGCCTCATGAATGTAGAACAGCACTAGAAAACTTAGAATAGTGCTGCGCACCATTTTATTTATGGTGAGGTGAAGTACATTAAAAATTTTGTTAGTTTTGTAAATTTCAAAAAATTCAAATGCCTCTGATGCACCCAAAAAAAATTCATAGTTTTAAGGATATTCATGAAAAGTTCAAGAACGTGCAGAATAGATTCAAGATTTGTTCATTTGATAAAAGTATTGGGACAAATTTGTGGGATTTTCAAAGAAATCAGAAAATTTTGTTAGTGTCAAAAAGTGTCCACCTTTTGACCCAAATTTTCCACTGAATGTCCAAACCCACTACATCTGCCATTTTCCTTACTAGAGTTGGCTCCCTCTTCCAAGATAAATTCACAGCCCCTAGACTGCCTCCAAGCACTAAAGCACAGCCCTGAGGAACCTCAAATTTTCTTCCTCAGCCCCACAACAGCAAGTAGTAGAAGTTGCTTAGTAATTTGAGTGGTGAACAAATTGCCTAGAAGTGCTTGACTCATTCACTTTATAGTCTGCACTCAAACCTCCCTCTTATTATACCTTCCAACGGAAATCTATCTTTATCTTCTCAATTCTTTTGCAGAAACTATAACTACTAAGTACTTTCAAGTTCTCTCATGTGGATGAATTGCCTGTTGGTTTTTGATCTTTGGAGGGGGAGGGGGATAAAGAGAGAACATCTGGTCTTCATATTGTGGTCTTTAAAGCTTCTGTGTATTTTAACATGTTGTGCTTATTAGGCTACAGTACAAACTGGATGACAAGACATCTTGACTGAAGCTAAATCGAAACCAAGAGAATCAAGAAGAGATGAAGCTCTTAGGTTTGTTTTGGGTGTTCGTTTTGGGGTTGTTCTGATTTCAAACTCTCATTCCATTACACCAATGTTACAACTGACCTATTTGGCTCAGGTATGGTTGACCTGACCTACTTGATTCAAGCTTAGCCTCCACCTGATGTAGGCTTGAATTGTAATCTAAATGGTAGAGACATGGTCCTACACAACAATTTTGAAAAAATATAAGAACATATTTTAAAAAAATATTAAAATACATCTTATAAATATTTCAAGACATATTTAGAGTGCACCGATTGTATTTCAAATAATGAACAACATTGTTATTATGAAGAGATTTATCACATAGATCATGTTTGGAGGGTTCAAGATGTGTTGCTGAAGTGTCTATCAAGTGTCCACTATTAGGAAATTAAAATTTTAAGTAAGACTCATTGAATAAGTATCGGACATGCTTTTAAGAGTGTTTGCAGAGTGTTGTAATCGACACGGCATGCTTTTTTCATAGTGTCCTTGCTTATTATAAACTGGCTATAGAAAAACATCTTCCTAACATAATTTAGCTGCAAGTTCATCAAAGTTTGTTTATTTATTTATTATTTTGCATTTAAAAATCCCTTCCATTTGAAATTTTATGTTCATACATAAATTTGTCACGCTTTATGAGATAATGTATATCATCAATTTTGTAAATCAGAAACAGAAATATAAATACATTCATTACATAGCTTCTTCTTCATACTACAAAAACTATTATTATAACAATAGATATTTGACTTATTACTAACTACCATTAACATGGTGGTGCAGCAGATGATGTGACTTTGTGCGTCTTATTTCCGGTATATGCTTTAGGCAGCTTGACTTTTACCTGTTGAAGCTCAACTTGATTAAGAACCATGGTTTCTGTGAAAGCTTACTCGATTACTGTAGAAATCTTCCGGTGAAGTTGAACTCATTAAGCCCGTGTAAACTAATGATAGCATTCAATGGATTAGGGCTGAACATGTCTCTTTGAGACTGATTTTGAATATAGGAGTTCGTATCGTTGATGTTCAGTGTGTTGACTTGTGGAAGATCCTCATTGTCTTTGTTGCTGGTCACTGTCTTGGTAGACAGAAGTAGATTCTCATACCTAATCCCCTCGTTGGATTTTCCATTTTGTGCACTGAAAATGGTATCAAAGAAAGAATCTGCGAGGAGAGAACTTCCTTTGTCTGAACCAATTTCGTAAAGTGAACCACCATTGTTGCCATCATCGCTGGTTTGAAAAATTCCACTTGAAATGCTTTCAATGTTAGGAAGAGGTTGGCGGGCTAGTATGGAAGCTAATACCTGGCAACCTCTGTGTCCATAATCTGCGATGATGTTTGTGTTTGGGTATGCATGTGCAGAAGGGAGCTCCTCAACCTTGGGTAAGTACCCGGTCAGTTCCTTTTCGGGACTGTCTCGAGCTTCCCAGGTGTTCTTTGACATGTTGCCTTTTAGTCGAACTCGACAAAGTACCCAATCGTCCAACTGTGACCACAAGAGACATTGTTTTTATAAATCAAGTTGATATCATCTATCTATACATGTTTGAGTATGCTTGTGCTGTAGTGTTTGTTTAGAATCTTGATACTAGTACAGTGGTAGAGATTTAACATGTTCTATAGGGCAGAGGCTGAAGATCATTGTTATTCAACTTGGTCAAATCATGGACAGGTTACACTATTTAAGATCTTTTGTGCCTCTAGGAATGAGGGAGGTACATCATGGTGCCGCTGAAAAAATACAACAGTCTTTTGTCAATTTCACAATAGAGTAGGTCCGTCCTCTGTTTACAAGAGTAGTATGTTGAATTAATAAATAAAATAAAAACTACACCCTGTTTAATCCCCATTTGGTGGGGGTCTAGGAGGAACAAATTGGGTGTAGACCTAACTTTGGCATAATTTCTGAAAGTGGCTCTCAAGTTCAAACCCACAACATCAAGGTTTGTAGGCTGAGTTATAACCACTAGACCAATATGTTGAATTTGGAGAACTATATTTTTATCAGAAAAAAAGAAAGCGAAACTTGAAAATCAATACCCTGCAAAATCAAATACACTTGAATATGCCATGGTTGGATTTTCAGTCTTTGTGGCTGATCATGGGTTTTTGTATTGTTTCTGCTACCTCCAAGGGGAGGTGTGAAGAAGAACCCGAAAGTTCAGCCCCAATTTTCAAAATATAAAAAAGTGAAAAGGCCTTATCAAATCTGTGCATGAACAGACTACTTTAAATCTAGTGTAATGATGAGTAGTGCAAAAAATATTTATTAATATTTGAAAGAGAGATTTAGAATTCATGTTGAACACTATTATAGAAAATAAGCAAGAAAGAACTGTGTCATTGAGTCTAGGACTGTTAAAATAATAGAACGAATCTGGTGTGAACTTTGAAACATGAAATCTATGTATAGTGTTGATACGGTTGTTAGATGGGGTTGAGAAGCTTGTTACGTGAGAGTGGGAACCTGGCCATCTTTATATACACAATTATCCATGAGAGTCTTTACCCATGACTCATAAGTGATAGCTTATCACCGTCCACCACCCTTATCCTACGCTGCGCCTGTAGTGTTACTAAGGTGCACAATTCGTTCATGCCTTTATTTGATCGAGCAACAACCAATCTGGTTTTTCACAAACCAAAATCAATTGTCATATTGACCTACAAGAACAACTAAAATTGTTTATCAACGATACGGACTTACTCTCATGGATCCTTTTAGCTTCGAGGATCGGGACGTCTCGGGCAATCTGTACTCGTTCATAATCCAATCTGTCTTAACTCCCTTTGGAGGCCGACCAGTATAAAAGACCAGAGCCTTCTTCACCCCTATCTTTTTGGATCCAGAAGAAGTAAGAATAGGCTTGTCAGTTCCAGTAGCCTTCCAATAACCCGAGGCTGCTGTTCGATTAGGCCTCTCTCCATTTGGGTACTTCCGATCTCTTGGACTAAAGAAGTACCATTCATCTTCTCCGAACAAAGCCTTCTCTGTAAGTTTAAAAATAAAATTTGAGAAAAATAAAATAAATATCAGTTTAGTTTTGAAATCTAAGAGAGGAAAGAAGAAATTAATAAATGAAAAGGTTGTGTGGCGGAGAACATACTGGGTAGCTCCCACGGATTATAGTTATACAACTCTATTTCAGCAATCACCGATGCTGGAAGTAGACGTGAATTCACTTTGTTTAGCAAGTAGTGAATGATGAGTTCTTCGTCAGAAGGGTGAAATCTAAAACCGGGAGGGAATTGAAAACAGGAAACAGGTTCGGTCTCCATGAAGGGAGAAAGGCTCCTTGGTCTGAATGGAGAATGGTGGGGAGGCTTACTATCTATAAGCGACGATGATTTCAACCACAACAGTTGTAATTTTGTGAGCAGTGTCGAGGCTGCATTATAAAAATGTGAGTTCATGCAGATGTGGACGCTATTTATGATAATTAACAGGATGGAATTAAATAATTTACACAAGCGTAAAGAAATAGATTACAAAAGCAACTAGTTTGGCTCTACTTGTTGGAATTGACATTCGTCTACGTGCATTTAACTTCTTCGACATGATTCTAAGAATATTTTATTCATTGATAATAATGTGTTTTACCTTGGTAGCATAGTTTTGAATTGTGACATATACTAGTTGTTTGATGTGTTAACATTAAAACGCATACCTTGGTTACAGTAATTATGTTTGATGTGAAAACTCTGTAAATTTAAAAACTTTAAAAAACAGTGAAAATTTAGGATTAGAGTTTTATCCTTCTTGAACAATTGGCTCTGATAATGGTTAAAACTCAAGTCACGGTCAAGATGACATTTGATTATTCAGTACCGGGACAATGTCAGCATGATTCGAATCTTTAGATTGATAGTAGAGTTAATAAAACCACAAATAAATTAAGCGACGTAGGTCAATCTCATGTAAAATGGACATTTTCGTTATCAAGTAATAAATTAAATTAATCCCATAAAGAAAATTGGAGAGGATACGCAAAGATGCTCTTCTCAACTCTATTACTTGCCATTGCATAGTTTTACCCGAGCCAAGGTCCATGGAGGTACAGATGTGTCAGCAAGTGAAGAAGCATCTAATAAAGCCAACTTGACAACCAACGATTTTGAAAGAGAAATTGAGAGAGTTGAGAGAGTAATATTGAAAGAGGCTTCTGTATTATTAACACTCTGATTACAAACCAAATGGAGGCTCCGTTATATAGGAGAGTTGAATACAAACATCATTATGGTCTACATTACTAAAATAAGAAAAAGGCACACCGAAAGGAAGTGGGCGGCCGAAAGAGGAGACAAGCCGAAAGCATATTACATATTATATTAATTACATACTATATTATATTATATATGAAAGCTGGCTTCATATTAGAGTATAATATTATATACATATAAATATTATATACATATGTTATACCTATGTTAATATATTAACAGCCCCCCGCAAACTCAAGGAGGAGCAACCAACTGGAGTTTGGAGACAAGTTCAACGAAGCGGCCAGGAGAATGAGCTTTGGTGAAGATATCAGCAGGTTGATCAGCAGAGGAGATGGGAAGGAGATGGACAGTACCACGAGTAACGTGTTGACGAATAAAGTGACAGTCAATCTCAATGTGCTTGGTGCGATCATGAAAAACATCATTGTGAGCTATTTGAAGAGCACTGTGATTGTCACAAAAGAGAGTAGTAGCACCAGAGGGGGAAACACCCAAGTCAGCAAGAAGCCAACGAAGCCAGAGCAGTTCCTGAGTAGTATCAGCAAGAGCACGATATTCGGCCTCGGTACTGGAGCGAGCAGTAAGAGATTGTTTCTTGCTGCGCCAAGAAATAAGAGAATCACCCAAGAAAAAGCAGAACCCGGTAGTAGAGCGTCGGTCAGTAGGGTCCCCAGCCCAATCAGCATCGGAAAAAGCACGAAGCTGGAGAGAGGACCGGGCGGAATAATGAAGTCCATGAAACAAGGTACCTTTGAGATAGCGAAGAATACGGACTAAGGCAGCATAGTGAGGGGTACGAGGAGCTGACATAAACTGGCTGACAATATGAACGGCATAGGCAATATCAGGACGAGTAACAGTGAGATAGACAAGGCTGCCAACCAGCTGACGATATAAGGTAGCATCAGAGAGAAGAGTGCCATCAAGAGGGGTAAGACGACTCTGAGGCTCCAGAGGAGTGGAGGCAGTCTTGCAATCCGTAAGACCAGCACGGGTGAGAAGATCAGAGGTATACTTAGCCTGAGAGAGAAAAGACCCCGTGGAATCATGGAAGATTTCAAGACCCAAGAAATAGCTGAGAGGACCAAGATCTTTCATCTCGAAATGATGGCTAAGAAACTGTTTAAGGCATACAATACCATCAAGATCGTCACCGGTGATAATCATATCATCCACATAAAGGAGAAGCAAGGTGGTCCCTTGAGCAGTGTTGCGGATAAAAAGAGCAGTATCATAAGAACTGGAGGTGAAACCACAGTCATGAATAGTGGAGCTGAACTTGGCAAACCAAGCGCGCGGAGCTTGTTTGAGACCATACAGAGCACGCTGAAGTTTGCAGACTTTATGAGGGGGATAAGTAGACCCAGGGGGAGGTTGCATGTAGACCTCCTCAAGAAGAACCCCATTAAGGAAGGCATTTTTCACGTCCATTTGATAAAGATCCCAGTGTCGGGAGGTAGCAACCGCAATTAGGCTGCGAATAGAGGTGAGACGAGCAACAGGAGCAAACGTCTCTTCATAGTCAATACCATACTCTTGGTTGAAGCCTTTTGCAACAAGGCGGGCTTTGTAGCGCTCAATAGATCCATCAGAACAAGTTTTGATTTTGTAGACCCATTTGCAACCAATGGCAGTCTTGCCAGGAGGAAGATCAACAATGTCCCAAGTGTGAGTTTTGTCTAAAGCCTGCAATTCATCAGTCATAGCTTGCTGCCAAAGAGGATTAGAGCGAGCCTCACGATAGGAGGTCGGTTCATAAGTGGAAAAAGCAGTAGAACCAACAATAAAGTCACGAAGACGAGTAGAAGGTTGGGTTACCCGGTGTGGTCGAGTAGAGGCAGGAGGAGCCAGGGGGAGAGACTCACCAGGAGAGGAGGATCCCGAGGAAGCAAGAGCAGGACCATCAGAGTGAGCAGGGGCATGGGACAGACCAGAAGGCAAGACAGTCTCGAGAGAGGCCGGTAGGGGTGGTGGAGAGGTTGGCGAGGGCGAGGGCGAGGGAGGAAGGTCATCAGAGAACAGATCCATGGAAGGGTCAGTAAAAAACAGAGAGGGTGAGGGAACGGACAAACGGAAGAGAGAGAGAGAGGAAAACATTTTGTGTTCCCAAAAGACTACATGACGAGAGATACGGAGGCGCTGGGAGAGAGGATCCCAACAACGATACCCCTTGTGTTCAATACCATACCCTAAGAAGCAACAAAGGCGAGAACGTGGTTCAAGTTTGGTACGTTCATGAGGTTGGAGAAGAACAAAACAGGCAGATCCAAAGACCCTAAGGGTGGTGTAAGGGGGACAGGTGCCATGCAGACGCTCATAAGGAGTGTGATTATGAATGACAGGTGTAGGGATACAATTGATAGTGTAAGCAGCAGTGAGAGCTGCCTCACCCCAAAAATGTTCCGGACAAGAGGAAGACAGAAGGAGAGCGCGAGTAGTGTCAAGGATGTGTCGATGTTTCCGTTCAGCACGTCCATTTTGTTGAGACGTACCGGGACAGGAACGATGAGGTTGAGTACCATGATTCTGAAGAAAGGAAAGAAAGTCAAAATCTTTATATTCCATGGCATTGTCGGAGCGAAAAATCTTAATATTTTTAGAAAATTGAGTTTTAACCATTGTAGCAAAATTGTAATAAAGTTGTTTGAGCTCAGAGCGATTTTTCATAAGAAATAACCAGGTAAAACGGGAAAAATCATCTATAAAAACAACAAAATAGCGTGCACCTCCCATAGTAGGAGTAGGAGAAGGTCCCCAAATATCAGAATGAATGAGATCAAATGGTGCAAGAGAAACAGAGTCACTTTTATTAAACGACAAAGCAGGTTGTTTGGCAAGTTGACAGGACACACAATCTAAAACATCAGAACTTACATGACCTAAATGACCACTGGAAATTAGAGATTTTAAACGACCAACAGAAAGATGACCTAAACGATAATGCCAAAGCTGAAAAGGAGATAAAGGAGGAGCAGTGGTAGCAGTGGTAGTAGTGGTAGTAGTGGCAGGAGCTGTGGTAGTACTGGTAGTGGTAGGAGCTGTGATCTGAGAGGAAGCTGGAACATGAAGATGGATGAGTTCGTAGAGACGTCCATGCTTACGGCCTATCCCAAGAGTTTGCCTCGTCCGAGGGTCCTGCACCAAACAACCAGTACGGGAAAAGGTAACAGTTAGACCATGCTCACATAATTGACTGATGGAGATAAGATTTAAAGTAAGAGCAGGCATAAGATAGACATGGGATAAAGATAAGTGAGAGGTTGAAACAGAACCAACATGACTGACAGACAGAAGAGACCCATCAGCAGTATGGATAGAAGGAACATGAGGAGGAGAAGATAGAGAAGTAAAAATAGTAGGGTCAAAGGTCATGTGATTACAACAAGCGGAATCAAAGTACCAAGAAGTGTTACCTGCGGTGACAGATAAAGCAGTAGATGGAGGTGTACCGGAATGCTGCCAAAAATGTTGAAACATGGCTGCGACATCGGTTTGAGAGAAGACTGGAGTGGAAGGGTCTATAGGGACAGAGGAAGGTAAATCCTCGGAGGCAGCAGCAGCAGTGCGTTGAGCAGGTATTGGTTTAGACGGAGTCCCAGAACGGTGAGAGTGGCTGCGAGAAAAATTCCCGATGGAAGGACCATTGCGAGAGGCACGGGCGGGATTGCGAAAGCAATCTTGCTGGAGATGACCAGGGCCAGTCTTGTTGCAAAACCGACAAAGACGAACTGGACAATGAACCAGAAGATGAGTCGATGGAATATTGCGGTTGTGACAGTAATTGCAGGCATTGGACCTCTGTGGTGAAGGTGAGGAAGGAGAACTTCGAATCTGGGGAGTGGCAAGAACAGAGTCCACAGGGTGTGGATGGAGAGTACCAAATCTAGTTTCCTCGGACAACAGTTCTGAAATTGCTTGCTCAAGAGTAGGTAAAGGAGTTCGATGAAGGAGAGATGCGCGTACTGGCTCAAAGCGAGGAGTGAGAGCCATGAGAAACTGAACCAAGCGCTGTTGGTCACGGTAAGTAGTAAACAAGGTAGCATCCTTAGTACAGTCCTATGTAGGTTCAGAAAGAGCGAGTTGATCCCAAGCATAATACATTTGGGAGAGAAAATCATTAATGGTTTGAGTGGTTTCTTGGCGCATACCGTGAAGATGACTCAGAAGCTGATATTGGTGAGCAAGGCCAGTAGTCTGATAGCGTTCGTGTAAAAAATCCCAGATGGCTTTGGCAGGAGAGGAAGCAGAGTCAAGTTGGAACCGACCAAACTGAAGGCTGATAGATGTAATAGAAGTATTGCGAAACCAAGTGATGATCTGATAGTTTTTACTATCCCAATCTTCCAGTCGGTCAATATATTTGGCAGTGGAGTCTGTGGCAGCGGAATCTGTGTTCTCGGGAACGGGTTTGCATACATCCCCAGTAATGATGCGCCAAAGTTTCTTTCCTTTCAGGAAGCCAGACATAGCTTGTGCCCATAGGACATAATTAGTCCCGTCAAGAATAGCGGAAATAGGGTGGGTAGTGGAGTCTAGGCGATCCATGAGAGAAAAATAGCACAAATGAGGTAGAATCTGAAAAAACTGAGGTTACCAGTGAATTCAGAAGGTCGAAATTAGTCAGAAAAGGAGTGAACTGACCAAAAATATGACCAGAAAGGCCGAAAATGGAAAAGTCAACGAAGCTGGTCAAACAGGGCTGATGCGCGGCGCACGTTAGCAGAGAGTGGCGCGGCGCACGTTAGCAGGTGAGAGGCACAAGGCGCACGGAAGCAGCTAGGGCTGACGTTGGCTGACGTCAGAAACACGCGGCGCACGTTAGCAGATGAGGCCGGGGTGCACGATAGCACTGGACAGTGTAGAAGCGCGTAGAGCGCGTCTGAACCGAGTGAGCGCGTGGCCGAATTTTCTGGCGGCGCGTGGAGGCGCGTGCGGCGGCAGATGATGATGAATCTGGTGGCGTTGGCTTCGTCGTGAAGAGACGAAGGTGATGGTACTGTCCAATCTGTGTATTAGGTAAGGACGAGGTACGCAGTAGTGATGCAGAGACTTAGGACACACACCTGTGCTCTGATACCATGAAAGAGAAATTGAGAGAGTTGAGAGAGTAATATTGAAAGAGGCTTCTGTATTATTAACACTCTGATTACAAACTAAATGGAGGCTCCGTTATATAGGAGAGTTGAATACAAACATCATTATGGTCTACATTACTAAAATAAGAAAAAGGCACACCGAAAGGAAGTGGGCGGCCGAAAGAGGAGACAAGCCGAAAGCATATTACATATTATATTAATTACATACTATATTATATTATATATGAAAGCTGGCTTCATATTAGAGTATAATATTATATACATATAAATATTATATACATATGTTATACCTATGTTAATATATTAACAGATTTGTTCCTCAAATACTTTTTATTTCGAACATGTGGTTTACATATGCCTTTCTCTTCAACTTCTTTTTTTTGCAGTAGCTTGTTTAGATGTCCCTTATTTTGCATGAAGATTATTTGCTATTGAATCTCAAGAATGAATGGACATGATATATATGATCTGTTACTGTTTCATTAATGAGATCTATCGGTCGTTATTTTATTGCTTGTAGGTTTAGGGATGAAAGAGGACCGAGTTGTGGTCAATCTTGACTTGGTAATTGGGTACTAATATACATGCTATTCCTCCATGTTTTCCATAGGATTTGAAGAGATGTATAGACTATAAATTAGTTTATCTGTGAAATCTTGAAGTATCCTTGTTTTCGACATATCTTGAGGTAAATTGTCACACTCACCCACTCAATTTCTATAAGAAACAATATGAATAAATATCACTGAACAGATTAATAATTTGTTTGGTGCAGCTTATAGGACTGCTTATAACTTCTTTTTATTTGAAAGTCGTGCCAAATTGTTTAGTGTTTCTTCTGCTTATAGTTTATAAGGCCAGAATATATTAAATAAGCTGAAAAAAGGAAGCAAGGGGATGGATGCTTTTAGCTTCTATTTTGAGCTTGCAAGAAACTGCACCAAGCAGGTCGTAAATCTTGCTAAAACTCGGGCTATGTTTGGATCTTACATTTTTTGTAGGGGGAAAAAAGGAAGTGGAAATGAAGTTCAATGTTTTCATTTTCCGGAAAATACAAATGAATTCTCTCTTTTCTCTTTGTTTTCCTTTTTCTTTCACAAATTCAAGATCCAAACACAACCTTAAGAATTAAAGAAACACTTTAAACACATAATCCAAGAACCACCCCAATATGTTCAATAATAATTCAAAAAACTACCCCACCTTGTCCCCAAATCAAGGACACTGTGTATACATGGGTCTCAAATAATGCAGCCTAGTTTTAGTTTTAGTTTCAGCCAATACTTTTCATATGTTTAGTGAGATAACCATCTAACCAATGCTCATTCAAAGTTAAGTTAGTCTGTCCAACGAAATTGGAGTCAATATTATAAAATGTTATCCATAGAAAAATGGCAGCTGGATGATAACATCCTCTTCGAACAGTACAAGCCAATAATACCCAAGGCCTGGAATTGTCTCGAAATGGACTGCAGATTGAAACTCTGGTTTATCTTTTTCTGTAAAAACCTCATGCATATATCAAATTAAACTTTGTTGCCATCGAATTAATCGTGTCTTTATACATAAACAAAGAGATTACGAATCCTAGGGGTGATTTGTTTGCTAATGTATTGGTCTTGGGAAGAGCTTATCTTATTTTAATGAATGTGAATGAGACTCGGTTTGGATATATATGTTACGAATCATGAAAAAAATATCATGAAAATGATCATGAAAGATTCTCCACCTTTGTATTACGCCTAGAATAAAACACCACACATTAATCAAGGGATAAAAAATCTTCATGATGCGTTTCATGATGTTTTTTTCATGACTCTTAGTATGAGGAAAAGGATAGAAAAGCAAACCACTTGAAATGTACAATTTATGCATTTGACACCTATCACAGCCTGACACGTTGAATCACCTTTGACTGATAACATTTTTTATGTCAAGATTTGTTACAGACTACGATTTTTCTGTGGTTTTTTGGTGTCTCTGGACTTACGCTTTCTGTGGTGTTGGATATTTGGAATTGTAGAAAAAGCTAAACAAGGGTGAAATGGTGGGCATTGCTGTAATATATATATATATATATATGATGATGATGATGATTTGTCCTCCTGGTATATGTTTTCAATAACAGTTTTGATACAAACACAGAATTAAACACAGAACGCATATTCACAAATGAGATTTTCAAAACTATTATGTACCTAGAATTTGTACACCGAAAATTATCTTGAAAGCAAGCTGTATTTAGATTCAAACCAATGTGGTCCATTTGATGTAGTTTTTATGGAATTTTTTTTTTTTTAGATAATTTTTCTGATTTTATAGAATCTGTTGATGGAATTGACTTTTGAAAATCTTGTCTATTTATTTACATTTTGTGTTTGATTTTGTGATCGATTTCTATAATTTAGGGCTTAATTCTTTAAAGAGAATTTGCTAGCACTTGTTTTTGATGTTGGTGGTGGTGTTCTTGTTGGCTTCTATTAAAACGGGTCGATGTTGTGTTTACACCCAGCAGAAGTAGTGGCTGTGATTTTGCCACGTGGAAGCATGCCATGCCAACTTCTGAAACAGTTTGGAGAATCAATGAACCAGCAGAGGTTAGTCATTGGGCTGATTCAAATTAATTAGTCTTGAGCCCTGAATTTTGTGTTGGAGATGCTTCAAGTTAATCCGACCAAGCCAAAAGCTAGGTATATATTTTCGGTCTTGAATATGGATAAGAATTGGAGTGAGTCAGGTGGAAAAATCGAGGCAAATAACCAGTGCAAATTTTATGTGAATTGACAAAAATGCCCTACATATTTTTCTTAGAGATCTCAATTAAGGGATATACTCTTTTTTGTTATTTCGTTAGAATTTGGCCCGGGTTGTAGAGGAATTAAGACCATCTACTTTTTTTTTTTATACACTATTTACTGATTCCTTGAATTTGATTTTTATAGAATGTTTTGATTAGTTTATAGAATCGGCTTTTTTTTTTTTTTTTTTTTTTTGACATGGACAATCTTATGAATCAATAAGATATAAGGAGACTGAGAATGATGCATAGAAGGGATAAAGATCTGAATTTGAGTAGAGCTACCCTAGCAATTAAGGTCAAGGATCTTCTACTCAGAATTTGACTCTTTATACTTAATGTACTTTCAATTATAAAATGTGAAAATTTAAAAATATAAAATTTTCAATATATAATCTTCAATTGGGAATGCATTGGGATTGGAAAACAACGATTTTGGTGAACAGAGGATTCAATATTGCTAACATTAACGCTGTGTTTGGTTGGGGGTTTTAGGGAGAGATTTGGAAAGGGAAAGGGAAAAGGTGTGTGAAACTAAGTGAAATGTAGGTATGTTTTATCCACATTTTACCTACTTTTCTCATTTTTTTTTTCTAAATTCTTTCTCAAATCCCTTAACCAAACACAACATAAGTGACATAAGTTTCAACGTGAGACGAGGATGGAGCTGGACCTTCTGATTTTGATGACTTTATACCCCTTAAATTTCTATATACATGGAACTTGTGAGAGCACAATTCCTAATGGATGTGCTTAGAATCACCCATAAGTATGTCCTTATAGTACTAAAAAAGTCTAACATCATTACTCCTTTTTAGTTTTCATAGTCTTGAGTGGAACAAGATAAATGAAATTTAAATTTTTTTGTTCAACATTTTTTTTTTTATACATTAATTTAGTAAAAATCCATAATTAGCCTGCGATAACAAAATTAGAATTAACAATACAAAAAACCAAATTATTAATAAGAAAATTTTACCGTTTTTACTGCACCTCTGTAGTATATGAATTCTGTATACACATGAGGAAGATCATGTTCATCACATCTAATTTTTGTTGAGTGAGTCAAAGAAATTACTAATTAGACATTTCTTTTATTTCTCTATCGATTTTGTCCTAAATTGGTTTCAATCCTTGTCCATTGCCCCTTCGCTCTTATGTTTAGTTTATTTGATATTCTTGTACTATATTAAAAAATAAAAAATTCATATGGTTGACTGCAATGTCATTCGACAAGACCAAAGAAAAAAAACACCACCACACAAAAAATGTGAGGTATTTTTAGAAAAGAACAAAGAAAAAAATGGAACAACAAGGACAAAACTCATTCAAAAGCTATTTAAAATATAGGTAAATAATTAACATTTTTTGAGATTTAGAAAATTTGTAATAAGTTGGACAATTTTGATATAATTACACTAGTGGCTTACTTTTTCATGAGATTAAAGAAACCAAAATTAATATAAATGAGTGTAATCATGCATGAATAAACAATCATACATATATACATATATATATATATATATATATATATTTCATTCATATATCTAAAGAATTATTGATAAAAAGGGAGTTTAGTATTATGTGAATTAAATTAAAGAAACTCAATGTAATTTTATAAAAAATATAAGAATTATTGTATTTTTTTCTAACTTTCAATGGGTATTTGTGTAATTTTCTTTTGAAATATGTTCAATGCCATAAACTTCTTCAGCATTGCTGATTGCTTGTATGGCTTGGGCTTGGGTTTGGTTGGGCTTGGATTTGCAATGAAGGGGGGTAACATGGTGAGAATATTACAATCTTCTTCTGTTTTTTTTTTTTTTTAATAGAATAATAATTATAAATATTAGAAAATAACATCAAACAAATCACTAGTCCAACAATAGTTAAAAATTCAACAATTACTTAACTCAATAATAACTAGAAAGTCAACAATTACCATGTCTAAATCCAATCACCAATAATTACATACAATTCTCACAGTGGAAGAGAATTAAATGGCACTAAAAATTTAAATTTCTTTTCATAAGAGTTAAATTCATAACCTTGTATTAAAAAGTAGTAGTATACAATTACTAGACCAAAAACTCTAATTTAGTTGTATAATATCTATAGTTAAGGGGTGTTTAATAATATGATTCAACACTTAAAACTAAATATATTAAGTGATAATCAATCAAGTCCGTTTGATAATCATAATTAATATCACTTAAAAAAATTTAAGTGCCTCTTAAAATGTAGACTAAAACTTTTGAAAAATTTAAATTATATAAAACTTATTTAATTCTGACCTAATTTATAAATACTAAACATAAATATCGATATATACTATTATAAACTCACAATTACCACCACTATTGCTACCACCGCCACCATCATCCTACCGCTACCACAATCATGCCACCGCCGCTACCACCACCACCTACATCACTATTGTCATTATTACTATATATAAGCATCACCATCATTTTATTGCTACTACTATTGCTATGCCACCACCACCATTAACTCTACCGCCATCACAACAGCCACCATGTTGTCGCCACTACTATTACCATTACCACTACCACAGCCATCACCATCATACAATCACCACGACTAGTATCACCATCACAATATAAAAATTAAAATATACAATTTGAAAATAATAAATGACAAATTTGATCTTAAACAAATTAAATAATTTAATTTTAATTCAACACTTAAATTTTTATCAAATAATTTCTCAGTTTAAAAAATTCAATAATTAATTTTCAATACCCAATTTTTAATTTTTAACTTTATCAAATACCACCTTAACTGTAAGAGTTATGCTAGGGATTTCAAATAAATTACTAATGTTGCGTTTGGTAGAGTTTTAGAATTATGATTTGAGAATATAATTGTATTTTGAGTTTATAAGCTTTGGAATTATGATTTAAGTGTAAAAAATGTATTTGGTTATGAGTTTTAAAAAGAATTTGAATTGAGTGATGTGACATATGATATTGAAAAGTAAGTGTTTTGAAAAGTATTTTAAAAAGTGAGTGTGGAATTAATTTTCTAACGTTGTAACCAAACAACACACTCAAATTAAGGGGTAGAATTAAACTTCAAAAGCTCTACCAAACAGAGCCTAAATTTTCTATCAAACTTCTCACGTGGGTGTGAGACCCACACACATATAAAAAACTTGATAAAAAATTTAATAATTTATTTAAGATTTATAATATTTTCCTAATTATGATATCTATACATTTGTCAACTTCATGGTAGATATATCTAACTCTTTAGTTCTCAATCTGTTCATGAGGTACTTATAATTCAAAACGAGATTAATGAAGCAATAATTAACTTTTTAATTATATATCAATCTATATGAAGTCGAGTGGGGCACTAGCTTAGATATGCACTAGTCAGGTCGCCAGCAAATCTGTTGCCAAAAAGGGCAGCACATGTGGGGACTTTGGGATCCCAAGAAATAAAAAAGGCAGTGTGTGAGTAATTAAATGCTTAAAAGGTGAGAGTGTCATCTCTCAATGATACCTTCTCTTATCTAACATGTGACCCTTCCCCATTTCATCTTTCATTTCCTTGCGTATTTTTTGGGAGTTGTTATATTGTGTATTTAAAATAAAATAAAAAAACCCAATGTAGTTTACTGTAATATATGGAATATAATCACATTATTTCCTAATAAATATCACAATATATTTTAACTTTTCTCATCATAGTAACAACAATATTATAAATTAATATATATATATATATATATATCTAAAAGTAAGAGAAATTTAGTCAAAATTCTTTTATTGGACCATTATTTGGTAAAAAAGACATCAAATTTATTTTATTTCATAAACTCTCTAAAAAGGAAGCATATAATTGAGTAAGAAGAGAATAAAATTTCTTTTTTTTCTTGGGCAATATTGCCCATGCATATATATATATATATATATCACAGAACTCTTTTGACGAGAAACGTTTTTATTTTATTTTATACAAATTTAAAAATGTTGTGTATGTGTATTTTTGATTGGTTCATCT
Organism: Camellia sinensis; assembly: GCF_055761805.1. Taxonomy (NCBI): domain Eukaryota; kingdom Viridiplantae; phylum Streptophyta; class Magnoliopsida; order Ericales; family Theaceae; genus Camellia; species Camellia sinensis. The sequence goes on from NC_138972.1 coordinate 85,686,684, forward strand.
AATATGTAATCTATTTTTTGTAAAGAATAACATATTACTGCTAAACAGAGTAACATATTACTGTTTATGTCAATTTTGACTGTATTTTTTTATTTTTTATTTTTTAAGAATTTTAAAGTCAATATGGATCTTATTTGATAGATCTTAATGAGAGGATTCTTGTATGGGGAGGACATATTCGTCGCTTTCCGTACTCTACATGTCCAAACTTTGCTTCTTTCCGAGTAACCTGAGAACACAAAGACGTTGAGCTACCCAGCAGTGTGCTACAGGAAAAACTCTCTGACGGTCAAGTTAGGACGCTTAGAGAGAAGAAAGAGAGAGAGACAAATGGGTAAGTAGCTTTGATAACCAAATGTTCTAGACCTGTCGTATGGAGACACCGCACAGTTTAAATAGCTTCTACGCGTACCACTCTTCTCGTCCTTTTCTGGACGCGTGGCTATACTACCCTCTTTATTCCTTACACGTATATGCGTCAATACTGCCAAATAACATTTGGCCAAACCGCCAAACGATATTAACGCACAACTTTAGTGGATTCTTCTCCTTGCATTCCGATTGGGCCACGTAGCAAATCTTACTTACTAAGTAACTTCCTCTATGGCGCTACAATCCGCCCTATGGAGCCTTATTACTCTCGACCGGCCAAAATCTGAGGCATCTAGCCGACTTCTTCAGCCGTACCTATTTGTCCCCGTTGACCTTGCTTGGCCTTAGACCATCTCTTCACCTAGCTCGGCTAATGATCTACGTCGAACAACTAGCCCGATCCAATTTTCGAACCTTGAGCTAACTCAGTCGCGTGATCTAGAACCTCGGCCAAACTACCCTCGACTATGCCAACTCGGTCATGTAATCCAATGGCAAGGCCCAAGTCACAACTAGCTCGGCCTATTTGCTTGGTGCAAACTCCCCTTTCAATTGCCCCTTAATTTCATCCGCATTCGTGTGACTAAAATTACATTACTAGACCGGGCTAGACTCTTTGCTCAGTGGTTCACTTTGCTTAGTCGTTGGCCTTAATTCCCTTCTGTTGTAACATGATTGGGATTACTCAACTTCAGCTCAGTTTAGGAACTTTAAAGTTGGCGAGCAAAGTCAGCTCGACAACTTGCTTCTTCGTGAGCAAAATCTACTTGGCAAGGAACTTCAAAATTGGCAAGCAAGGTCAACTCGTCAACTTACTTCTTGGCGAGTAACATCATCTTGGCAACTTTCTTGGCGAGCAAAATCAGCTTGGCAAGGACCTTCAAAGTTGGCGAGGAAAGTCAGCTCGGCAACTTGCTTCTTGGCAAGCAAAATTATCTCGACAAGAAACTTCAAAGTTGGCGAGCAAAGTTAACTTAGTAACTTGCTTCTTGGCGAACAAAATCAGCTCGGCAAGGAACTCCAAAGTTAGCGAGTAAGGTTAGCTCGGCAACTTGCTTCTTGGCAAGCAAAATCAACTCAGCAAGGAACTTCAACGTTGGCGAGCAAAGTTAGCTCGACAACTTACTTCTTGGCGAGCAAAATCAACTCAGCAAGTGTGATAACCCAACTCGTACTATGCTTAATTATGTATGTGATTATGTCTTTGACATGAATTTGCAAGTTTACGTATGGAAAATATGTGAATTTGGAAAAATATCTATTGAAAGAAGAAATATCTGTTGCAATTGAAACTTAGAACTGAAATTGAGAACCATAGAGGCGCGATAAACAAAAATTGACTTTGTATCTATCACTAGCATAATTTTTAGAGCCTTTAGTGAGATTTTGAAAAATAATAATTCGTAATGATTAAAATAATGTTTGTGAGTTGGGTTTTATATGTATATTTTGCCTTTTGTTCTTCATCATTACTTGAGAGCCCCAGAGTGTGAGTTAGAGAGAGAAGAAGAAGAGAAAACTAGGGATTTGAAGGAAATCAAGGAGCAAACCATAGATTTGAATTAAGGTATGGAAAATTACTCACAAACTTTGATTCTAACTCATCTTTGTAAAGGAATCCAAAAAAAAAAATTAAGGGTTTGAGCTAAGGTTTTGAGTTGTATGGTGGGTTGAGCTAGAGGCATGAGATTAAACCACCAATCTCTTCATCTTTGTTGATTTAAGTTCACTCTTGTGATTGACTGTAATAACCTTCACCACTGCTTACCGTTAAACATTGATTACCGTGAAACTGAACTGATTGTGACTGATAATTGAACTGATTAAAGTACTGAACTGACTGACTGAAAACTGGAACTGGATTGAATGAGTACATCTGTTTGAATTGCATTTTATTTGTTGATTGATTATTTGATCTGTTTGTGTTTTGTGTTTAAACTGCTAATTGAAGGCCTTATCGGCGGCCGAATCGGGAATTGATTGGTGTTTTATGATCCTCATAATTAATGTGATTTTATAGTGTATCTATCTGAAAGCTGATTAGGTATGATTAAATTAGATTAAAACGAGTTAATTGCAAAGTTTGCCGTAATTACCAAATTGACACCCTTAGTGGCCCACTCAATATAACATGTGAGCCTTGTATACACTTGAAACAAACATTTCCTCAGCCCTTTCTTGAGCCTTGCCGACCTAGAGAGTAGAGAGGGAGAGAAATTGGTTTTTCACCTTGAATTGCTCGGAAACTTGAAGAATTGCTTGGTAATTGAAGTGCAAATTGTCTAATTGGGCACCTAAACCTTGGACACAAGACTAAGGTAGGACATTCATCTTCTTGTTGTTGTCATAGACTTGATTCTTGCATGATTCATGCTTCATTTGTAGAGTTAAGCCATGTTTTAGTTCATACATGTAGGATTAGAACATAATTCATGTATGCATGTTTGAATTGTAGATGTTTGAGTTGTTTTCATGGAAAAAGGTTACATGCATGTTCATAATTATGTTTAAGTCCAAGATTTCATCACGTTTTGAAATGGATTGGCTCCTTATAGCATCAAGTTGGAGCTTCAAAATGATTTGAATTCATGCATGTTTGCATGTTCATCTTGTTCTTGAAAAATGGTTTGAAAATTAAACACCCTTGGGCTTTGATTTCTCAAATTGAGCTTTGAACCATGTTATTCTATGTGTTTACAAATATTTTCCAGAAAATGGGCCCAAGAGGATTGGTTTTGATGCATCTGAATGTGAGTTTGAGCTTGGAGGTGCAATCTGGGATTTCCAGATTTTGCACTCCCGCTCGAGCGGGGTAATTGACGCTCGAGCGTGAAATCCGAGCATCCAGCATCTCTCTGCACTGTTTTACAGTCCGCTCGAGCGGAGGATTGGGCGCTCGAGCGGAGTCATGTCTCAAGCTCGAGCGGGCGTCGAGCGGAGATTTCACCCATCCAGTACTTTTACAGTACGCTCGAGCGGGAAAGTTTACGCTCGAGCGTGTACCTTCGTTGCATGTCCGCTCGAGCGGGGAAACATGCGCTCGAGCGGGACTCTGTTTTTCTGAAAATCTTGAAACAGTCTTCTGATCACATCTTTGCATCCTCATTTCATTTTAGGCATTCTTAAGCCTAGTTTTAGACACCTTGTTGAGGATAGATGTAGAACACACCGAGGCATTAGGGGTTAAATTATGTTATCTCCCAACTGTGTAGCTTAGTGTGTGTTCAATCTGTTAACTGTGTAGGGTTGGCGACTGGGGAGACACGCTCTAGCATACTTAGCCCAAACTCTGTGAGTAACAACTGTGTAAAGATATGTTCAAAATGATTATTTTCTGAACAATTGAACTGTACTGCTTTCTGAACTGTTACTGTTAATTGAATGAATGTATGTCCTCTATTCTGAACTGTATTGTGGCATCCTTAGCAACTACTGTTACTGACTGTTACTGTTACAGAGATCTCTGTCGGTTCTCTCGTGAAACCACTACTGTTTACTGATTGATGGCCATCATTACTGTTCGGTCTTTAAGACCTACTGTTTACTGCTATGCTAACGGATGTACCACATATGATTGAATAACTGTTCTGACTGAAAGACTGAAGTATTGTTTAATGAACTGATTTCATTACTGTAAGGACATTTCATTCATAACCCCTTTACGCATTATGTTATTCACTGGGCTTTAGCTCACTGTTTATATATATATGTAGGTGCTCAGCCGCCAGATCGGAGCTAGGAGCGTGGGTTAGACTCCAGTTTTGTCAAGCCAGCCTTTGTGCCTCACTGAGAGGTTCCAAGTTGCCATGCTATGGCTTTGGGGTGTCTTGTTTTTCCCCCGTCTGTCTCCATACTGTTTGGATTACTGTATAGACTGTTAACTGCTAACCGTACTGTCATCAAGGGATTAGGTCCTTATACTGTGTAACTGTAAATTTTGTATAGACTGTACTGTTTGTATATGTGAATGCATGAAAAATCTTTTTGGCATACAGACTGACACAGCTCAACGGACATTATTCATTTACTGTATTGGCTTCCGCCAGGCCCTGTACTCTGTTTTACTGTACTACTGTTCTGCAGGCCTTCGGTAATCTCGGATTACTGGCCGGTTACGGTGCTAAACCCATAGGGCCGGGTTTGGATCGTGACAGAGTGGTATCAGAGCGATACTTAACCACGAGTTGTACCGCACACACGTGTCCAAATGAGCTATAGGGTGTCCTAGAAAAGTGATTAGGGCATTTCATGAACTTGAAAAAGTGTGTGGCTATGTTATGACTGCATACATGTTAGTGTGATAACTGTCTAAATATGCAACTGTTTATGTTACAATTGCTATAACTGTTATAACTGCTTATAGTGAAATGGACAATGCAAATGAACCTGAATCCTCATCTACCGAAGCAAGAATGGAAAGAATGGAAAGAATGATGGAACTGATAACTGCTAGACTTGAACAACAACAAAACCAACAACCCCCACCTCCTCCTCCTCCAGTACAGCCGGAACCTAATGCGAATGTGAATGATGGGGATATTATTGCTCTCACCCATAAATTCAACAAGATGAAACCGCCATCCTTTCAGGGAGGACTGGAACCGCTAAAGGCTGAAGCTTGGGTGCTTGAAACAGAAAAACTATTTGAGGTGTTCCCGTGCTCAGAAGCGAATAAAGTATTGTTAGCTACCTTCACCCTTCAAGAAGAAGCTAGAAGGTGGTGGATGTTGATCCGCGATACAAATACTGTTATGACTTGGGCTCAGTTCAAGGAGTCCTTCTTTGAAAAGTATTTCCCTCAGTGTGTCAGGGATAGAAAAGTGACTGAATTTGAACAGCTAAAGCAGGGCACAATGTCCGTTACGGAATATGAGACGAAATTCACCGAGCTTGCTAGATATGCACCGTATATGGTGGATACTGAATATAAGAAGGCCAAGAAGTTTGAAGGTGGCCTTAATGTTGCAATTCTCGACAGAATCAATGTTTTGAAGCTACCGAACTATGTAAATGTTCTTGACCGAGCCTTGATGGCTGAATCAAACATTGAAGCACTGAAAACTGAAACACCAACGTCGGAATGGCGTAGTAAGAGGCAGGGTTTCAAATTCAAGAAAGGCAAGCACAACCCGGCCAACAAGAAACCGAATACGGGATCAACAACTAGCCCCAGCCAAGGGAATGGTTTCATACCACCCTGTTCTGAGTGTGGCAAGAAGCACAAAGGGGTCTGCTACAAAATATCTGGAGCCTGTTACAGGTGTGGCAAGGTGGGTCACATGGTTAAAGACTGCCCCTCTGCTCCACAAGCCAGTAGTAAAGCTGCACTAAGCGTGGCAGCATCAACTGTAGCACCAAAGCCTAACCCCAAAGCTACCGGGAAAGAGCCCATAAGGCAGGGCCGAGTGTTCGCCCTAGTACCGGGAGACGTGCAAAATACAGAGACCGTTGTGTCAGGTATCCTCTCTATTTGTACACAAAATGCATATGTATTGATTGATTCGGGGTCTACACATTCTTATGTATCGCATGCTTTCTCACGGAAATTGAATAGACCCTTAGAACCCATGAACTATCTGCTAGCCGTATCATCACCCGTAGGAGGATCCATGACCTGTGCTTATATGTACCCCGCATGTGAAATCATTGTTAGGGATATGCATCTGTTTATTGATTTACTACCATTGAACATTGATCATTTTGATGTAATATTGGGGATGGATTGGTTACAAAAATATCATGCCACTATTGATTGTGTGACCAAGCAAGTTGTTTTCCGCCCACCTGGTTCGCCTGAATTCGTGTTTAAGGGGAGTGGAGTAGTACCTCCTCCGTATTTGATTTCGTCAGTGAAAGCCGTTAAATTAATTAGAAAGGGGTGTAAGGGATATCTGTGTTCTGTACTGACTGTATCTACTGATGATAATGCTAATGTGAACTGTATTCCTATAGTCAAAGAATTCCCAGATGTCTTTCTAGACAATTTGCCAGGAGATTTGATTGACAGGGAGATTGAGTTTACTGTTGATGTGGTTCCCAGAATACAGCCGGTTTCTAAAGCTCCGTACCGAATGGCTCCAACTGAATTGAAAGAACTGAAAGTACAACTGCAAGAACTGTTAGACAAAAAGTTCATCAGACCCAGTACCTCACCATGGGGTGCGCCTGTTTTGTTTGTAAAGAAGAAAGATGGCTCATTGAGATTGTGTATAGATTACCGTGAACTGAACAAGGTAACTGTGAAAAATAAATACCCATTACCGCGCATTGATGACTTATTTGATCAGTTACAGGGTGCACAAGTGTTTTCCAAGATTGATCTTAGATCGGGGTATCATCAACTGAAAGTTAAACCGGAAGACATTGATAAAACTGCTTTTAGAACAAGGTATGGCCATTATGAATTTTTAGTTATGCCATTCGGAGTCACGAATGCCCCTGCTGCATTTATGGACCTTATGAACAGAATTTTTAAACCATACCTTGACAATTTTATTGTATTTATTGATGACATATTGATTTATTCCAAGAATATAGAAGAACATGAACATCATCTGAGACTTGCCCTACAAACCCTAAGAGAACAGAAACTGTATGCTAAACTGTCTAAGTGTGAATTTTGGCTTGACCATGTTATGTTTTTGGGGCATGTTGTTAGCAAAAATAGAATTTCTGTTGATCCGTAGAAAATTGAAGCTGTAGTGAACTGGCCTAGACCGACAAATGTGACTGAAGTCCGAAGCTTTTTGGGATTGGCTGGATATTACAGACGATTTGTCAAAGATTTCTCCAAAATTGCCCTACCATTGACTCAGTTAACTCAGAAGGGGACATCATTTGACTGGACTGACCAAAGAGAATCTGCTTTTCAGGAGTTGAAAACTCGATTAGTGACTGCACCGGTTCTTACCTTACCTTCAGGTACGGATGGTTATACTGTATTTAGCGATGCTTCTCATAAGGGTTTGGGCTGTGTTTTAATGCAGAATGGGAGAGTCATTGCTTATGCTTCCCGACAGTTGAGACCACATGAGAAGAACTACCCGACCCATGATCTGGAACTTGCTGCAGTAGTATTTGCACTGAAAATCTGGCGTCACTATTTGTACGGGGTGACATGTGAAGTATACACCGACCACAAGAGTTTAAGATATTTCTTCACACAGAAAGAACTAAATATGAGACAGCGCAGATGGCTAGAACTGATCAAAGACTATGATCTACAGATTCTGTACCATCCGGGAAAGGCTAATACTGTCGCCGATGCATTGAGCCGAAAGTCAATTTCCAACTTAGCTTGTTTGCTCACCGGACAGAAAGAGCTGCTTGGTGACCTTGACAAATTTGAAATTGAAGTTGTTTTGAGAGAACAATGTGGAACCTTAGCTGCTATTTCTGCTCAACCGGCACTGATTGAAGAGATTAAAGAGAAACAGCAACTGGATGATTTCTTGAAAAAGATCATCGAAGAAAGAGAATCTAAACCGAGACCGGGATTCAAATTTGAGAACAATGTACTAAAATTTCATGAAAGACTGTGTGTACCAAATGATACTGAACTGAAAAGAAGAGTTCTGCAAGAAGGCCACAATTCAAAATTGTCTATCCACCCGGGGAATACGAAAATGTACCAAGATCTGAAACAGAATTTCTGGTGGCCGGGAATGAAGAAAGAAATTACCGACTTTGTGTCCAAATGTCTTCATTGCCAACAGGTCAAAGCTGAACATCAACGACCTGTCGGATTATTGCAACCCCTACCCATACCAGAGTGGAAATGGGAGCATATCACGATGGATTTTATCATTGGGTTACCTCGCTCCAGAAAAGGTATGGATTCAATTTGGGTTATTGTTGATAGACTAACCAAATCTGCTCACTTCTTACCTGTCAAGACAATCTATAATGCGGACAAATTGGCTGTTATCTATATTGATGACATTGTGAGACTGCACGGAGTGCCTGTGTCTATTGTTTCTGACAGGGATTCGAAGTTTACCTCGAGGTTTTGGCAAAGCCTACAGACTGCATTGGGTACTGATTTGAGGCTGAGTAGTGCCTATCATCCTCAGACAGATGGCCAATCAGAAAGGACTATCCAAACTCTGGAGGATTTACTGAGAATGTGTGTCCTTGATTTTCAGGGAGACTGGGAAAGTCATCTGCCATTAGTTGAATTCGCCTACAACAACAGCTACCATTCTAGTATTGGTATGGCGCCTTTCGAGGCATTGTATGGCAGGAAATGTAGATCTCCGATTTGCTGGGCAGAAGTTGGAGATGGGCCTTTGCTTGGGCCCGAGATTGTTTATGAAACAACTGAGAAAGTGAAACTGATACAACAGAGATTGAAAACTGCACAGAGCAGACAAAAGAGTTATGCTGATGTCAGAAGACGGGACAGAGAGTATGAAGTGGGTGATCACGTTTTTGTGAAAGTGACACCAATGAAGGGCCAGACTCGTTTTGGAGTCAAAGGCAAGTTAGCGCCAAGATACGTCGGACCATATGAGATTATTGAGAAAATTAATCCGGTGGCGTATCAAGTCGCGCTCCCTCCTGAAATGGAGCATATGCATAATGTTTTCCACATTTCGATGTTAAGAGATTATCTCCGGGATCCCTTCCATGTGATTGAGCCTACTCGAGTAGTGTTGAGTGATGACTACACTTACGAGGAACGGCCTATACAGATTGTAAATAGACGAATCAAGAAGTTGAGAAACAAAGAGATCCCGTTGGTGAAAGTCGACTGGCAGAACCATGGTGGCATGTATGCCACTTGGGAAAGGGAAGACGACATGGCTAAAAGATATCCTGAACTATTTCCACTGAACCCTGTTTTCTTCCAGAATGAAGGTAACTCGAGTTTAGAGGACTAAACTCTTTATAAGAAAAGGAGACTGTAATAACCCTCACCACTGCTTACCGTTAAATATTGATTACCGTGAAACTGAACTGATTGTGACTGATAATTGAACTGATTAAAGTACTGAACTGACTGACTGAAAACTGGAACTGGATTGAATGAGTACATCTGTTTGAATTGCATTTTATCTGTTGATTGATTATTTGATCTGTTTGTGTTTTGTCTTTAAACTGCTAATTGAAGGCCTTATCGGCGGCCGAATCGGGAATTGATTGGTGTTTTATGATCCTCATAATTAATGTGATTTTATAGTGTATCTATCTGAAAGCTGATTAGGTATGATTAAATTAGATTAAAACGAGTTAATTGCAAAGTTTGCCGTAATTACCAAATTGACACCCTTAGTGGCCCACTCAATATAGCATGTGAGCCTTGTATACACTTGAAACAAACATTTCCTCAGCCCTTTCTTGAGCCTTGCCGACCTAGAGAGTAGAGAGGGAGAGAAATTGGTTTTTCACCTTGAATTGCTCGGAAACTTGAAGAATTGCTTGGTAATTGAAGTGCAAATTGTCTAATTGGGCACCTAAACCTTGGACACAAGACTAAGGTAGGACATTCATCTTCTTGTTGTTGTCATAGACTTGATTCTTGCATGATTCATGCTTTATTTGTAGAGTTAAGCCATGTTTTAGTTCATACATGTAGGATTAGAACATAATTCATGTATGCATGTTTGAATTGTAGATGTTTGAGTTGTTTTAATGGCAAAAGGTTACATGCATGTTCATAATTATGTTTAAGTCCAAGATTTCATCACGTTTTGAAATGGATTGGCTCCTTATAGCATCAAGTTGGAGCTTCAAAATGATTTGAATTCATGCATGTTTGCATGTTCATCTTGTTCTTGAAAAATGGTTTGAAAATTAAACACCCTTGGGCTTTGATTTCTCAAATTGAGCTTTGAACCATGTTATTCTATGTGTTTACAAATATTTTCCAGAAAATGGGCCCAAGAGGATTGGTTTTGATGCATCTGAATGTGAGTTTGAGCTTGGAGGTGCAATCTGGGATTTCCAGATTTTGCACTCCCGCTCGAGCGGGGTAATTGACGCTCGAGTGTGAAATCCGAGCATCCAGCATCTCTCTGCACTGTTTTACAGTCCGCTCGAGCGGAGGATTGGGCGCTCGAGCGGAGTCATGTCTCAAGCTCGAGCGGGCGTCGTGCGGAGATTTCACCCATCCAGTACTTTTACAGTACGCTCGAGCGGGAAAGTTTACGCTCGAGCGTGTACCTTCGTTGCATGTCCGCTCGAGCGGGGAAACATGCGCTCGAGCGGGACTCTGTTTTTCTGAAAATCTTGAAACAGTCTTCTGATCACATCTTTGCATCCTCATTTCATTTTAGGCATTCTTAAGCCTAGTTTTAGACACCTTGTTGAGGATAGATGTAGAACACACCGAGGCATTAGGGGTTAAATTATGTTATCTCCCAACTGTGTAACTTAGTGTGTGTTCAATCTGTTAACTGTGTAGGGTTGGCGACTGGGGAGACACGCTCTAGCATACTGTAGCCCAAACTCTGTGAGTAACAACTGTGTAAAGATATGTTCAAAATGATTATTTTCTGAACAATTGAACTGTACTGCTTTCTGAACTGTTACTGTTAATTGAATGAATGTATGTCCTCTATTCTGAACTGTATTGTGGCATCCTTAGCAACTACTGTTACTGACTGTTACTGTTACAGAGATCTCTGTCGGTTCTCTCGTGAAACCACTACTGTTTACTGATTGATGGCCATCATTACTGGTCGGTCTTTAAGACCTACTGTTTACTGCTATGCTAACGGATGTACCACATATGATTGAATAACTGTTCTGACTGAAAGACTGAAGTATTGTTTAATGAACTGATTTCATTACTGTAAGGACATTTCATTCATAACCCCTTTACGCATTATGTTATTCACTGGGCTTTAGCTCACTGTTTATATATATATGTAGGTGTTCAGCCGCCAGATCGGAGCTAGGAGCGTGGGTTAGACTCCAGTTTTGTCAAGCCAGCCTTTGTGCCTCACTGAGAGGTTCCGAGTTGCCATGCTATGGCTTTGGGGTGTCTTGTTTTTCCCCCGTCTATCTCCATACTGTTTGGATTACTGTATAAACTGTTAACTGCTAACCGTACTGTCATCAAGGGATTAGGTCCTTGTACTGTGTGACTGTAAATTTTGTATAGACTGTACTGTTTGTATATGTGAATGCATGAAAAATCTTTTTGGCATACAGACTGACACAGCTCAACGGACATTATTCATTTACTGTATTGGCTTCCGCCAGGCCCTGTACTCTGTTTTACTGTACTACTGTTCTGCAGGCCTTCGGTAATCTCGGATTACTGGCCTGTTACGGTGCTAAACCCATAGGGCCGGGTTTGGGTCGTGACATTAACTCATGAAACAAACCTTAGATGATCCATGGAAACAAGTTTTGATGTAAAATTATTCATGATTTATATATTTTGAATTTGTTTATGTAATGTATGAATATGGGAAGGAAATAAGTCCATGAAATTATTGTTGATGCAAGATTGATATGTTTAATATGGAATTACACTTGTATCATGCGTAGATATCATGTTTTTGAGTTGTTTTTGCATGAATTTGAGCTCTGGAATGAATTTGGAAAATTTGGTATTTTGGTCATTTTCAGGCTACTTGTGTGAGCCCAGATCGCTTGTGCAACCTCGGGCATCACATGAGCGCCAAAAACTTTAGCCTAAAACTACTCCTCTCTATGCACTCGAGCGACGGCCATCCCAGCGCATGCAGAGCCAGACTACTCAAGCGGCTGGACCGGCCGCACGTGCGGCCAAACAGGAAGAAAATTGTGTTGTTTTGCCTTGCTACCCCCAGCCTCCGGAATGCGTTCCCAACCTTATTTAGCCTTTTTTGGGAGTGTAATGATGAATAAAAATTCATTAAAAAAGGTTGTGAATAATGAAACAAAAAGAGGACAATTAAAGTAAATTACTCATCGAATATGTGTGTAACATGTTTGGTATAGGTCGTGTATCGGACGAAACGCCACAAGATCGATCCCACTGTGAGTAATAATACCATATTGATATGTTCGTTATTGTGTACCTCAGACCATGAACGGTGATTAATGTAGACATTATGATTTGTTTGAAATGAGAAACCTCACTAATGCTATATGACATGTGCTACATTAGGCCCAAGGCCGTTTTGCTATATATGATTGGGCTCAAGGCCGTTTTGATATATGATTGGGGCCGAGACCGTTTTGTTATATATTGGGCCCAATGCCGTTTTACTATATATGATTGGGCCCGAGGCCGTTTTGATATATATTAGGCCCGAGGTCGTTTTGCTATATATGATTTGGCCCGAGGTCGTTTTGTTATATGTTGGGCCTAAGGCCGTTTGGAAGCATGATTGGGCCTGAGGCCGTCTTGTTTATACGATTTTGGGTATTGTGAGAATCTGATGATTGTCCAATTACACTATTTTACTGTATTACTACTCATTGAGCTTCGCTCACCAAATTTTTATGTATGCACTTGTAGGTAATCCGTAGCATGGAGCACAATCCTAGAGTCAGCTTTAGGAGACATCCTTTTTGAGACCCAATCGAGTCATGTCTCCATGATGGAGTTTTGTTTTGACTCACTTCACACTTTGACTTTACTTTGTTTTGTTAATGCGGTTTTGGGTTTGTAAGCATTGTGCACAATTTCTTTTGATACTTATATTCTTTTGCATAGGTATGTAAATGACGTGATTGTGTTACATTTTGTTCATATTAGTATGGCTCAATGGACTCATTCTTTTGTAGTGTACTTCCGCTTTCAGCCCCATCACTATAATTACTCTGTATGTTTGTTTGAGGCTGAAGGTAATCAAGTGATTACCGGCCGATTATGACCCAAACTTTTAGGGGCTGGTTCAAGTCATGACAGTAAAGAACTCCAAAGTCGGCAAGCAAGGTCAGCTCGGCAAAGAACTCTAAAATTGATGAGCAAGGTCAGCTCGGCAACTTGCTTCTTGGTGAGCAAAATCAGCTCGGCAAGGAACTCCAAAGTTGGTAAGCAAGGTCAACTCGGCAACTTGTTTCTTAGCGAAAGGAACTTCAACATTGGCAAAAAAAGTTAGCTCGACAACTTGTTTCTTAGTAAACAAAATCAGCTCAGCAAGGAACTCCAAAATCGGCGAACAAGGTCAGCTCGGCAAGGAACTCTAAAGTTGGTGAGTAAGGTTAGCTCGGCAACTTGCTTCTTTGCGAGCAAATTCAGCTCAGCAAGTAACTCCAAAGTCGGCGAGCAAGGTCAGCTCGACAACTTGCTTCTTGGAGAGCAAAATCAGCTCGGCAAGGAACTCCAAAGTCAGTGAGCCAGGTCAGCTCGGCAAGGAACTCCAAAGTTGGTAAGCAAGGTCAACTCGGCAATTTGCTTCTTAACGAGCAAAATCAACTCGGCAAGAAACTTTAAAGTTGAAGAGCAAAGTCAGCTCGACTACTTGCTTCTTGGCAAGCAAAATTAGCTTGGCATGGAATTTCAACATTGGCAAACAAAGTCAGCTTGACAACTTACTTCTTGGTAAGCAGAATCAACTCGGCAGGGAACTCGAAAGTCGGCGAGCTGGGTCAGCTCTGCAAGGAACTCCAAAGTTGGTGAGCAATGTCAGCTCGGCAATTTGCTTCTTGGCGAGCAAAATCAATTCGGCAAGGAACTTCAAAGTTAGCAATCAAAGTCAACTCGACAACTTGTTTCTTGGCAAGAAAAATTAACTCGACAAGGAATTTCAACGTTGGTGAGCAAAGTCAGCTCGACAAGGAATTCTAAAGTTGATTAAAACCATCAACAAATCTCTTGCCGAGCAAAATTTTCCCGGCAAGAAATTTCAAAGTTAATCAAAACCATCAACAAACCTCTTACCGAGCAAAATCTTCCCGGTAAGGAATTCCAAAGTTAAACAAAACCATCAACAAACCTCTCACCAAGAAAAATTCACTCGATAAGAAATTTTGATCTTTCCGTCAAAATGATCGTCAGTTGTCCCTTAGACCGCGCTAAATCTGCTTAGTGGGACAAAAATACAACACTTCTCAAAAAACGATCTATTTGTTTCATTACGTCAATAGTAAAAAGGGTTAGAAAAGTAAAACTAAGAATAAAACTTCATATTAGCAGTATTCGGCATTTTGGAAATAGATCGGCTATTTATATTTTGCGAGTTTTATTCCTCTTTTCCTTGGCCTTCTTACTAACTTCTTCCAAAACCGAACTCCCTAGATCTCTTCCATGGTTGTGTGCACGATTATCCTTTTGTTCGACTGCTTGAATCTTTCTCACTACTCTCTTGTACTCTACTACCGGACTTGTCTTCATGATAGCTGCTGCTGCATCGTCTTTAACTCGAATGTGCTCATTAATGTGTTGTATGAGCAGTTCCACGGCCAGCGGCTGCTTCATTGTGAATGAGTCTCTCAGTCTATATCCGACTGGAAGACCGCGTTTATATTGGGTGATTACTAAGTTCATCAGGCAATCAAGAATCTCATTGAATGTCTCCCAATACTTGGCATTGTATGCCTTTAAGGAGTCGCCTATTTCCATCTTGATTCCCAAAAGGTGGTTGACTTCTTTGGGTGTTTTGGTATGGGTCTTGAATTGTGTCACGATGCCTCCGCCAATTGCTGCCACCTCTCGATACTTTCCTCTAGCAGCCTCTCGAATCATTTCAGGCCCAACTCGCCCAAACTCGATGGAAAAAGAAGGCACATGAGCGCATCGTTTTGCCTATGCCCAGCTATAACCTACCAGAAGTGGCTTACGTGCATGTACAGATCGATCTTTCCATCACAGAGCGTGAACTTTGGCTGATGAAACCTGGGAGGGGAGTGGTGTGTTCTCAATCTTCACAAAAAAAGAGGTGGCACTCAGCCTTACCAACTCTCTGTCTGGTGGCATGTATGCCGCCAAGCGTGATGGTGGCTGACGACCTCTTCACTGGCTCGCCCTCTAGGGGCCAGCCGCTGTAGTGCTGGTACCCTCTGTGTTTCCCGCCGTCGAATGTGCTTTTCCAACACATCCCTTGAGTTTTTCGAACAGTTGGAGCGTAAATACCTCAACATCGTCGTTGGACGTAAGGAGTAGTAACTGTTGTCCTGCGTACGAGATGTCGCCGCCAACGCGACGTAGTCTCCAGTTCTGAAGCTTCTCGTGACGGAGAGTGAAGGGGTGCGGTGTCTATTCTGACTGCTGGAATAATGAGAACAGGCGTGCTCACTGTGGTTCTCCACTCCAGCGATGCCCTTTCCCTTCATCTGGCGTTTCATGGCCTCTAACTCCATCGTCATCTTCTTGATGATGGTATCTTGGTCTCTCAGCTTGTCTTCCAAGTGTTAAGTGTGCGAGTCTCGCTATCAGCAACACTTTTCTGGGCTGACAGAGCGCCCAATACTCTTTGCACGCTTGTCTCGCGCATCTTTGGGAAGTCCTCGCACGAAGGTCTCCACACCAGCAATCGTCAGAATGGCAGGCAGGCCATCTCTGCATCGAACGAACTCTGGTATGATGCCGTCGATGGTGGATAGCGGAATGTCGTCATTGTTTGCCATAAAAGATTACTGGAAAAGCTTGGAGGACAAGGTTTTGTTTGTCGGATTCCTTCAAACGGCACCAATTGTACGAGGAGGAAATATTCATTGCTTTCCGTACTCTTCGTGTCCAAGCTTCACTTCTTTCCGAGTGACCTGAGAACACAAAGACGGTGAGCTACCTGGCAGTGTGTTCTAGAAAAAATCCTCTGACGATCAAGTTAGCACGCTTAGAGAGAAGAAAGAGAGAGAGAGAGAGAGAGAGAGAGACAAACGGGTAAGTAACTCTGATAACCAGATATTCCAGACCTGTTGTATGGAGGCGCCGCACAGTTTAAATAGCTTTTGTGCTTACCACTCTGTGCACACCACTCTTCTCGTCCTTTTTTGGACACGTGGCTATACTGTCCTCTCTATTCCTTATACGTGTACGCGTCAATACTGCCAAACAATATTTGGCCAAACTGCCCAACGATATTGACGCGTAATTTTAGTGGATTCCTCTCCTTGCATTCCGATTGGGCCACGTAGCAAATCCTACCAAGTTACTTCCTACATGGTGCTACAGTCTGCCCTTGGAACCGCGTTACTCTCGACTAGCCAAAATTTGAGGCGTCTAGCCGACTTCTTCAGCCGTACCCATTCGTCTCCGCTGACCTTGCTCGACCTTGGACCATCGCTTCACCTAGCTGGCTAATGATCTACGCATAACAACTAGCTCGGTCCAACTTCCGGACCTCGGGCTAACTCACCCGCATGATCTAGAACCTCGGCCAAACTGCCCTCGACTATGCCAACTCAGTCGCATAATCCAACGGTAAGGCCCAAGTCACAACTAGTTTGGCCCGTTTGCTTGGTGCAAACTCCCCTATCAATTCCAAAAATAATAATTTTATTAAAAATCGACATTTAAATCAAAATTTATATTATTTTAAAATTTAAAATATTATATATATTTTGGTAATAGTGGTATGTGTTGGATTTTTCAAAATATTTTTTTTTGTTCTTCTCCTTCATGCATTAAAGTTTTATTACGAGGGAGTTTTGACCAAATCCCCATAAAAACAATAGTTCATTACTTTAATTTTAAGATAAATTACAAATACATCGTTAAGGTTTGTTTAAAATATAGATTATCCCTTATTATTTGAAAAATTACAAATACTTCATTATCAGAATTTTTTATAAACATAATAAACTGAAAAATAAAATTCCTAACTATTTTCTTATATAATAATAAAATTACCTAAATCATTGATTGAAATAAATTTCTGACATCATTAAAAAAATATTAATTAAATTGATAATTTATTAATAAAATAGGCTATTTGTAATGAAATTAAAAACTTCAAGGGGTATGATGTTCAAAACTATGAGGAGGTAATTCGTATTTTAAATAAATTTTAAGGGTTGTATTTATATATATTTTTTCTTAATTTTACGAGTGCACATCATAAATTCACACACACGTAATTTTTATTGCAAAATAGCATAACTAAGGGCAAGTTTGGAAGCTAGCTTTTTTAGCCAAAAAATCACTACTAAAAAGTTAACTATTTTTTTCTACTTTTCTATATATTTTTTTGTTTAAAAAAAAAATTAAAAAACCAACTAAAATAAATAGTTCCCAAAACAATTATAATAACACAAAGTAACATGACATTGCTTACCGTGTGTCCTTAGAAATGCATTCCATATATATATATATATATATATCTCTTTTCTTTCTTTATTTTAATTTTTTTTAATGTATCAATTTTGTGAGCAATTGGGTTGAAATCTTTTCTTCTTCTTCTTCTTCTTCTTCTTTATATACATTTGAAAAAGGTGTTTTTTCAACCATCTCATCACTAACAATTATATATTTTAATTTTAATTAAATTACAAGTTAATGAAAAAAATCAAACCATATAATTCTGAATGAATACGACGAAAACAAACACATCGTTTAGAACAACGAATCTTGTGCTTGAGCAATCAAGATTAGTATATAAATATCTTCAAGACATTTTTCAACTTCAAATTAATGCTTATCATCTATTATTTTCTCATTCAGAGCTAAAATTTTGAAATCAACTTACATATAATTGGACCCTCATGGATTTGGACTTCTAAGCGGTAGTGTGGGTCTATGTGCATTTCATTTTATGTATTAAAAAAATATTTAATTTTAAATTTGGAAAAAAAAATTATAATTCACAAAATTTTGATATAATTGTACTAATGTGAGGGGGTGGATTTGGGATTCTCATTTATCTAAGCAAATCTTGGAGCCGTCCTTTGATGGTCACCTGAAACAGAAGAACTATTCTGATTGAGGTGCAGGAATTAACACTTCGACGATCTAAGTTAATTTTCTTCTTTTAAATATATTACTTATTCATCTCTTTAACTAAATTATTTAAAATATACATTATTCCTGAGTCATCTCCCCCTTTTTATAGAATTTCTTCTTCAGATTTGTATCTTCTACTATGCATTCTATTAGGGCCCATTCCTCTATTGCACTTTATGGAGAAGAATAGGCAACTAGGCAAGACGCGGACTTGTCTGAACTCCTCGGCTCAACTACTACGTATTGAGGCCCGTTATTCGACGATTGTTCTATCCAATCTTACTCAGCTTTAATTGGGCCCAATAAATCTGCCCAATGGCCGACCTCTAATTGGGCCCAATTGTGTTGGGCTACTATAATTTTGGCTCCCACAACTACTATCTCTTTTAATAAGACCAATGCAAACATAATTAATACAGATAACATATAAAGGCAATGGCTTCCCTTCAATCTTAGATCGGACTTGAGGGTACTGTTGGGCCCGTGGGGCCCACCACGTGTCCCTTTTCGATAATCCGAACCGTTCAATGTGTAAAACTCGTCGAGTATTATATGTTTATAAAATATCATGTTGATCCGATATCGATAACTATCTCATCCGATCAGTTTTTTGTCAACCGTTTATTTTTTCACTATCTATTTTTTTTATATACAAAACTGATTCGATCACGTAGCTATCAAAATCCGATCAAAGTGATTTTTTACAAGCACATAGTACTCGACGATTTCTACATATTGAATGGTTCAAATTATCACAACGGGGCCTGTGATGGGCTCCCACAGGCCCAACAGTACCCTCCAGTCCGATCTAGGATTGAAGGGAAGCCAGACCCATATATAAATACAAGAATAATAAATGATAATATATATATATTAGTATAAAAAAATATGATAATATTATATTTTTATTGATATAATTAATAAATTTCTAAGTATTATGTGAATTAAAATTATAAGAAAGCACAATGTAATTATACCTAGGGTTTAGTGTATTTTTTCTGAATATCTAGGGATGTCGGTGTAATTTATTCAAATAATAATAATAAGGGCAAATTACATTAACAATCTCTATAGTTTGGGACTTGTGCCACTTTGGTCCATGACTTTTTAACTGTGACACATTTGACCATGAATTTTGAATCTTGTTCTAAATAAGGACAATTGAAAACCGTTGCTCAATTTTAAGGGTAAATTCGTCAATTTGATATAATATAAACTAATTTGACAAAAATAAATGTCAAAAAAAAATATTTTTGAATTTTTAAAGATTATATCTACCCACCAAAGATAAAATTATGTAAAATTAATAAACCTTTTACGCATTTATTTATTTATTTATCTTACCAAGTTAATTTTTATTATGTCTTTGGATGATGATCATGTAATGAGTGGTTGTTAGGCTTCTAATGTGTAATCGATATATTTAATATATAGAGTGTTTTTAGATTTGAATTTTTTAATTTGATAGATTGGTTTAATAATTATATCAAAGTTATCGCCATATTTGACTTTTAAAAAAATAGAAACTAATTTAATGAAAATAAAAATAACCACCTATTACATGATCATCATCAAAACACATAATAAAAATGAGTTTGATAAAATAAATAAATAAATGTGTAAAAAATTTATCAATTTTACATAATTTTATCTTTTGGTGAGTAGAAATAATTTTTTAAAATTTAAAAATATTTTTTTGACATTTATTTTTGTCAAATTAGTTTATATTTTATCAAATTGATGACTTTGCCCTTGAAATTGAATAATGATATCTTCAATTACTCTTATTTGGAATAAGATTCAAAATTTATAATCAAATATGTTGTAATTAAAAAGTAAGGAACCAAGGTGACACAAATCCTAAATCATAGGAACCATTAGTATAATTATCCTAATAGTTATATACATACCTATTTGTACACTGGGCCTACATTGTGAGCCAAGCCCAATTCAGATCTAAACATTTCAAGGTGCTTTTAGCCCAATTTAAGCTCATCTACTTGGAAAAGCACCTCAAAATGTTTGGGGTTATTTTAGTTATAAAAAGATGAAATATGTTAAAAAATTAATAAGATAAAATGTCACATTTAAATTATAATTATTTTATTTTTTCTTTCACAAAAGTTAAAAAAGTCAAAAAGTCCATCCTAAACAAGACTTGTTAGCCCTAAACTAAAATAACCAAAAGTCAAAAGCTAACCTACATCCCAAACAAAGACTTAATGAACTATATAGAGAATTCTATGTTGTTGAGGAATGTTAGGATGTTGTGTCTCTATAGGAGATTCAACTTATCTTAAGTCAAAATTTGAATTTGAAAAAACTTGAATGGTTTGTGAGGCACATTATGGATCCTTTTTGATAATTTATATTGTTTATTTCGTATATGTTTTTGTTGCTAAAATTTATTTTTTTGACTTTTCGAAACGATTTTTAACAACTATTCTTGCAACAATAGAAATTGATCCCTAAATTTTTTTTACAACAAAAGTTTCACTTTTTGAGGCAAAAAAATTTAATGCCTAAAACTCTTATATATTATAATACCTTCAAATTCTCCCAAATTCATATTTAAACTTGAGATAAGTCCAACCTATATTGTTATTATACAAATAAGTCGCCCTTCTCTTCTAAAAAATAAAGGATTTTTTTGAGTTTATAATTTCTCTCAAATTTATATTTAAATTTTAAATACGTCCAACTTATATTATGATAATACGAGTAAGTTACTCTTCACTCCCAAGGAATTAGGGGTTTGTTTTTGGGTATAATATAAAACGTTTGGGACTCTGTGTGTGTGTGTGTGTGTGTGTGTGTTGGGGGGGGGGGGGGGGGGGTGGTTGTGTTGTCTCAGGAATCGATGAAAGATATTAACAAAGCATCCATGTCGTTTTAAAAGGAAGCTCCAAACTGCTAGAGCCAAAAAGTGATTTTGATTAAAATACGCAACCCATTCATTTTTTCAATAATAAAGAGTAGGCCCTATTAGATTAGAAACACTTATATTATTTTAATTAATTGGTCACTCTATGCCAAAAAAAAAAACAGCCATCGCAAGTAGCCTAATAATCCATGCATGGATCACCAATCAAATAATTAATACACATCTTGTGCTGGGCAGCTCATATTAGTTCCACATGAAAAATAAAAAATTTAAATAATATATTTGAATACATTTGAAGTAGTGATTGTAGATATAAGAGTGTTCCACATAAAAAATAAATAAATAAATTCTATAACGAAAATTCTTTTCAATTTATTATATATGGTAGTTTTAATCGATAAGGTCACATAAAAAGAGATGGTAAATGAGACTAATTATATTTTTCATCTAATCGATTATAGTAAGTCAGATCAACTCTATCTTAGCTTGGGTTTATTGCGTTTATTGGTATAGAAGTATTGTATTAACATAATGAGTTATTGCATGCGCTTGAGAAGTGATGATTAATTACCCTAGGTGAGATGTAGTATTTTTGGTATAAAAAAATAAAAGTTTTGATTTGAGTTGGATACATAAAATTTTAATAAATAGTGGAAACTCAAATTAACGTTGCATGAGGAGGCATGCTTACACATTTAGAAATTTTATCTAGAATTTTATTTAAAAATATTAAATTGTGGCTTATATTTATTTTATACATGAACTCTACATTACACTTTAATCTCTATTATACAAATGCTTTCTTAGCAAAAATTTGAAATAGATTTTGGATTCACAGTGTGTGTGTCAATTTCTGACCACACTGCCAAGCAGGTACCCAGCTGGAGAGCACTGGCAGAATAGATGGCACTTGACTGACCTGCAACAGAAAGAGAAGATCCCGACGGTGGTTCGTAGGGGCACTCCGACGATCAAGTCAGTACTCAATATCTCTCAAAGATAACCAATAGGGCTT
This sequence comes from Camellia sinensis, assembly GCF_055761805.1. Classification (NCBI taxonomy): domain Eukaryota; kingdom Viridiplantae; phylum Streptophyta; class Magnoliopsida; order Ericales; family Theaceae; genus Camellia; species Camellia sinensis. The sequence continues at coordinate 85,708,779 of NC_138972.1, forward strand.
AACTCACTAGACAGAATATCAAAAGCATACCTTAGACCCATGGGGGTGCCTCCCTTTTATAGCCAACACAATCCTAGTCCCAATAGGAGCCTAGCTTTAATGGACTTAGGATTACTGCTAATCTTGGACTCCCAGTAGAATTAGGATAAACTCTCTAAGAGTCTCATCTTTACCCAAATTGAAGTCTTCTCTCATTCTAGGAATCTTGTCCCTTATCCGCTTATCTCGGATTCCGGTATCTTCGGAGATAACCTCGGCCTTGCCGAGATCACCTTGGCGTCATGACCAGGACACGTGGCACCTCGGCTGGCACTTCGGTGACACCTCGGCTACGTGTCGTTATTCAAAATTTTATGTCCCCACAACTGCCCCCTAGGTTCTATTACCTCGGCATCCTGAGGTGATGGAACCTATATCATTTTTTCGAATTTAGCACATCGGCTAAGCTTACTTCATTATTTGTTGCCGAAGTCAGAACTCGTCGACTCAATATGACCAAGACCTATAGTCTGATTTCATCAATGTTTTGGAACTAACAACCAAGCTTTGTTCGAGTTTCTCAGCCGAAACCATCCTCCTAGCCGAGGTATTTGCTTCATTGAATCAAGAACTCCAAGAGTGTCATCACGCGTGAAAGTTGTTACGCACAGCAACCCAACCGTTTCAGTCATGCGTCTTTCCCTCACTGGCTTTGTTTTCTTTTTGAAGTAATGTAAACTCTTCACATTGCCGATGTGTTTTTAATACAACAACTCTTTTGCTTTTGAATACTTGCATGCTTGCTTTGTATGCCTCCATACTTCAATCCTAGTGCAATCTCCTCGGGGTGATACACCTCGGTTATACAAACTGATATTTTACCTCGGTAAGTACCCAAGTACTTTAATTTGATACAACCTTAGCCCTAACTTGTAAATTTATCACAAATTTTAAAAAGTACAAGACATAACCTTTGTCTTACTTCAACTTGTAAACTTTTCTCAAGTTTCAATCATTGTTTAAATAATGATCTCGGTTTAACTTCAACTTGTAAATTGTCCACAAATTTCAACAAGTGTTAAACAATGACCTCGGTTTAACTTCAATTTGTAAATTGCTACAAATTTCAACTAGTATTAAACAATGATTTCGGTTTAACTTAACTTGTAAATTGTCCACAAATCCCAACAAGTGTTAAACAATGATTTCGGTTTAAAACAATGATTTCGGTTTAACTTAACTTGTAAATTGTCTACAAATTTCAACAAGTGTTAAATAATGATTTCGGTTTAACTTAACTTGTAAATTGTCCACAAATTTCAATAAGTGTTAAACATCTTTGTCTTCTCTCTGTCCCCTAATGTGAACTTAAGTTCCACTTAGGTTCTCATTATTTATGCATTCCAGAAACAACATTATGTATCTTTATCAGTCACAAGTGTTGAAGAATCTTGCTAAAATTTTATTTATGACGTCGGCAAAAAATAAGTCAAATCTCAATGATAGAAAAATTTCAGGTTACAAGTGTTCCAGGGTCTTGGCAACTCTTTGCCCTCATTATCTTCAAGCCGATATACCCTATTGCCCAGCACCGAGATGATTCTGTAGGGTCCTTCCCAATTTGGGCCAAGTTTGCCCTCTAGGGGATCCTTCTTGTTGCTGACGACTTTTCTTAAAATGAGGTCACCAATCTGAAATTCCCTTGGGTTAACTTTCTTGTTATAAGCTCTGGCAAGCTGTTGCTGGTATGCTGCGAGCTGAATTGCAGCTTTCTCCCTTCGTTCTTCTAGAAGATCTAGATCTCGGGCTAAGAGTACATCATTAGTCCCGTTCTCTACCTCCTGGGTTCTGATCCCAGGGATGTCGACCTCCAGTGAAATGAATGCTTCTGTGTCATAAGCCATGGCAAAAGGGGATTCCCCTGTTGATCTTCTCGGCGTAGTCCGATATGCCCAGAGTACATTGGGTAGGTCGTCTACCCGCTTTCCTTTTGCTGCCTGCAGCCTCTTCTTTATCCCATCTAAAATTATTTTGTTGGATGCTTCTGCTTGTCCATTGCTTTGTGGAAAGCTTGGGGTTGAAAAATAGTTCTTGATCTTGAACTTTGCACAGAAGTTCTTGATTAGTTTATTGTCAAATTGAGTTCCATTGTCTGCAACAATTGTTCTTGGAATACAAACCTAGTGATAATGTTTTTCCAAATAAAGTTCTTCACGTCTACATCTCGGATCTTGGCAAGAGGTTCAGCTTCTATCCATTTAGTGAAGTAGTCTGTTGCTACTAGCAAGTACTTCCTTTGTCCAGTTGCTTGGGGTAATTGCCCAACGAGATCCATGCCCTATTGGGCAAATGGCCAAGGACTGAATATAGGGTTTAGGTCAGCAGCTGGCTGGTGTATCAAAGGTGCAAACCTTTGGCATTGTTCACACTTCTTCACGTAGGCTTCTGCATCTTTTTGCATGTAAGGCCACCAATACCCCTGGGTAATGGCCCTGTGAGCTAGTAATCTGCCCCCAGCGTGGCTTCCACAAATTACTTCATGGATTTCATATAAAAATTCTTCAACCTGCAAAGGGTGTATGCACCTTAAAAGGGGTCTAGTGAAGGATCTTCTGTAGAGGTGTCCCTCTGCTGTTAGACTGAATCTTGCCGACTTCAATCTAATTTTGTGTGCCTCCTTGTGGTCGTCTGGAAACTTTCTCTCTTTCAGGAATGCAACAATTGCGTCCATCCAACTTGGTCCCATGTCCACGCAAATTGCTTCATGCTCTGTGGATAGTGGCTCGACGCTCGGGCCCGACAAGTAGTCAATCATTATTGTCCTTGCTTTTCCAGGTTGTACTGCACTAGCTAGGTTGGCCAATGCATCGGCGTGGCTGTTATCATCTCGGCTTACCTGAAGTAGTCGGCAGTTCTGAAACAAGGCTGACAGCCTGATGACCTCCTTTGCATAGGCCGACATTCGTTCATCTCGGGCTGCAAACTCGCCTGTTGTCTGGTTAACTATTAGTTGTGAATCATAAAAAACTATTACCTCATCTGCTTGCACTGTTGTTGCCAGCTTTAGTCCTGCAATGAGTGCTTCATACTCTGCTTCATTGTTTGAGGCCTTGAACCCAAACGAATTGATTGTTCTAGTACCTGCCCATCTGGGGATATAAGCACTACTCCTGCCCCCACTCCCTGTCAGTTTGAACTCCTATCAACAAACAGTCGAAAGGAGTCGCCGATGTAAATGCTGCAGGGTCTGAGTTTTTCATTTTTTCTTTGTTATTTCGCCTTTGACTGAGCTTCTCATTGCTTGGTTGGACATCGTTCATTTTGGCTCAACGGAGCCCGATGTTCGATGGATTCTGGCGTGAACTCGGCCACGAAGTTGGCCAGAACCTGGCCTTTAATTGCTGTCCTTGGCCTGTACTCCAGGTCATACTGGCCTAAGGTGACTACCCACCTGGCTATTCTTCCTGTCAGGTCTCCTTGTTGTAGTAAGGACTTCAAGGGGTGCTCTGTTAGCACCACAATTTTATGGGCCTGGAAGTAATGGTTCAACTTCTTTGAAACCATTACTAGAGCTAGTGCCAATTTTTCTAATGGTAGATACCTTGTTTCTCATCGGCTAGGGTTTTGCTTACATAGTAAACAGCCCTTTGCTCCCATTTTTCTTCTCGGATTAGTATTGCACTTATCACATGTTCTGAAACAGCTAAGTATAAGAACAGCTCCTTTCTAGGTTCTGGATTTGAAAGAACTGGAGCTGTGGTCAAGTACTTCTTCAGGTCAGTCAAAGCGGCTTCGCATTCTTCGGTCCACAGGAAGTCTGTGGCTCTCTTCACCAAGTTGAAGAAAGGTCTGCACTTATCTAAGCTTCTACTGATGAATCTATTCAGGGCTGCGACCCTTCTAGTTAGCATTTGTACCTATTTTGCCAACGTCGGGCTCTTCAACTCTAGGATGGCCTTGATCTGATCTGGGCGATGCCCCTTCTGGTCACCAGGTATCCTAGAAACTTACCAGATCTAACTCCAAATGCACACTTTGATGCATTGAGTCGGAGCCGATATGTTTTAAAGATTTCAAAAACTACTTTTAGATCGGCGAGATGACCCTCAGGCTCCTTGGTCTTAACAACCATGTCGTCGATGTAGACTTCTACTGTTCGGCAAATCAGGTGTTTAAACATTTTGGTTACCAACCTTTGATAAGTTGCTCCTGCATTTTTCAACCCGAAAGGCATTACTTTGTAATAGTACAGGCCTTTTGGGGTAATGAACACGGTCTTCTCTTCGTCTGGGGGGTACATGGCTATCTAGTGGTACCTCCTGTAGGCATCTAGGAAGCTCATTCTTCCATGCCCTGAAATGGCATCTACTAGCTGGTCAATCTTAGGTAGAGGAAAGCTGTCTTTGGGACAGGTTTTGTTGAGGTTGGTAAAGTCTACGCAGACTCTCCATTTACCGTTTTTCTTCTTTACCACCACTGTATTGGATAGCCATGTCGGGTAATGAACTTCTCTAATAGCCCTGGCCTCCAGAAGTCTGTCTACTTCTTTCTCTACTGCTTCGACGTGTGTCAACGTCGGTCTTCTCGCTCGTTGAATTACAGGTTTGGCTGATCTATCAACGTTCAGGTTATGGCAAGTGACCTCGGGGTCAATGCTTGGCATTTCGTAAGGTGTCCAAGCGAACACCTCAATATTTGTTCTCAAAAAAGCTTCCAACTCTTTTTCCTCTTCTTTGGCTAAGCCCGAGCCGAGAAGAAAGAAGCGTTCTTTATCCCCATCCTTGACGAGGATTTTCTTCAGTGCCTCTTCGCTTTTCTCGGCTGGCTCCTTGCCGACATCTTCTAGGACTTCCACGTCCTTATCTTCAATTTCTGTCTTTTTTGGCTCTCGTATGCTGCAGGTAGATTTCATTGCTGTCATGGAGCAATTCTTCGCTTGCAGCTGATCGCCTCTGACTTCCTCTATCCCATGCTCTGTTAGGAATCGCAATAGTTGATGCAATGTTGAGGGAACTGCCCCCATTGCATGCAACCATGGCCTTCCCAAGATGATGTTGTAAGGGAAGGGTGTGTCGATGATGGTGAATTCTGTCTTGATCTTCCTGGTGCCAACCTACACCTCCAAGCTTACTATTCCCAGTGGCCATGTTGGCGTTCCATTAAACCCAACCATTGGGCCATTGGATTGTTCCATATCATCTGGGTGAAGGCCGAGCTCCTTGTAACATCGGACGTACATAATGTCACAAGAGCTACCTTGGTCAATTAGGATGCGTTTCACTTGGCACTCCCCCAACCTGGAGGGATACTACGAAGGCATCATTGTGCGGATGTTGGACCATCTCTAGGTCGGCTTCAGCAAAGGTTATCATTGGTCCCTGGCACTCTTCTGCCCGATGTCTTTTCTCCTCGACTTGGTAGACATGTTGTAGGTGTTTTACCTTCTGGGTCTCTCCTCGGATTTCGTTTTCGTTGACCTTCGAGTGGATTATGTTGATTACCCGAGGTCTTCCTGCCTACGGCTGCTGTGCTGGAGGAGGTGGGGCTGCTGGTGCTTGAGGTAACCTTGCCCGTTCTTCCCTTGTCCTGGTCTCATCGACAAGGACTCTCAGATGTCTTTGTCTCACCAGGTCTTCCAAATGTGCTTTCAGGGCTTTACAACCTTGAGTTGTATGCCCATCTCATTGCGGTAGGCACAATGCCCACATTACCAAGCAGGTATTCAGTTGGAGAGCACTGGCAGAATAGATGGCACTTGACTGACCTGCAATAGAAAGAGAAGATCCCGGCAGTGGTTCATCCACTCGGGGGCACTCCAACGATCAAGTCAGTACTCAATATCTCTCAAAGATAACCAATAGTGCTTAACTAGCTAGACAGAATATCAAAAGTATACCTTAGACCTATGGGGGTGCCTTCCTTTTATAGCCAACACAATCCTAATCCCAATAGGAGCCTAGCTCTAATGGACTTAAGATTGCTGCTAATCTTGGACTCCTAGTAGAATTAGGATAAATTTTCTAAGAGTCTCATCTTTACCCAAACTGAAGTCTTCTCTCATTCTAGGACTCTTATCCCTTATCCGCTTATCTCGGATTCCGGTATCTTCGGAGATAACCTCGGCCTTGCCGAGATCACCTCGGTGTCATGATGGCATCTCGGCTGGCACTTTGGTGACACCTCGGCCACCTGTCGTTATTCAAAATTTTATGTCCCCACACACAAGATTTTGGTTTCAAAGAAAGTTCAAGTTTGTTTTTCTCCCTTGTTAAGAGTCTTTTCTCTTACAAAGGCTTAGATCCTTCATAAAGATCTTGTGATCTCTTATAGAGGTTTTGATTTTTTTTTTTTTATTTATCAATTTTACAATAAAAATTTCTTCATGATTTTTATATATATATATATATATATATATATAAAAGAGTGAGTTTACCATTTTGCCCTTGCTAGCTAGCATAAGTACATTGCAAATGCCTATAGTTTCTTTTTCATTATTATTATTAATGTATGATATTATGATAAAATTCAACCAATTATAATCATAATAAAAATTAATTATGATGTATAATTAATTTTTTTTTTAATTCTCAAAGTGAGAAAAATTCAAAATAAATAAACGAAATATAAAAACAAGAAATGAAAACAGAACTTGTGTCGGACCATCACGTAATGTCATAATGTAGAAGAGAGAGGGTGTTATCATCTTTGTGCAAAGGAACATAATAAATGAAATTAAAAAGGTTAGTTTGGTAACGTAGTTATTTTTTTAAAGATGAAAGTGTTATTAGAGAGTTTTATCTAGTACACATCCCTTATGTAATTAAAGAAAAAAATTACATAATTTTATATTTTTAAGTTATAATTTAAAAAAATTATAACTAAAAATCTCATGAGTTATAATTAAAAATAATAATCATAACTAAAATAAAATAAAATAAAATAAAAACATAATTAAAAGTGCACATGATATATCCCTTTTAAAAATGTGTATATTAAAATTTTATTTTTTTTGTTAGTTGAAAAAATAAGTGGGTCGTTTAGCTTTTTTTTTAAAAAAAAAAAAAAAAAAAAAGTTGTCAAACAGTGCACCAGTCGTATTGTTTTGTGGTAAAGATCCAAAATGTTTGTTAATTGCAAGGGCACAAGCGTAATACTCTTCAGTTTGTAAATTTAAACGTACGGTGGTGATAAGGACAATTGTTGACATATTTAACTTTTTATGTATATTTTGTGCTAAAAAATTTTAAAATACTTTTCAACTAAATAAATTTGTCTTTCAAGATCTTGAAGTGAATATGATATTTTCGAGAGAAAAATTCAATAGATAGGCTTATTGCAAGACAATAAATAAATTTATTTTGAAACTAATTTAAGACATGTTAAATCCAAGAAACGCCATAGCAAGACAATTATGTATTTGGTCTAGTGGGTGCATTTTGGGATTAGGAGTGTGCTCTTTTTAAGTTTCAAGTTCAACTCTTATGTGGTTATTGGGATTAGTCAAGGTGCGCATAAACTGATCCGAACACCTGGTCATCAAATAAATAAATACAATAGAATTAGAATTAGAATTTTTTTCACCATAGGACTGAATGAAATGGTTTTTTGGTCTTGTATTTTATGCTATATATGTGGAAAATGTATAAATTCATAGCCAAAATGTTTTTTTTTGCAAAAATTGCACAAATAATGCACAGATAAAGCACATATTAGCACAAATAATGCACCATCACTTTTGACCTTAAAAAAGGGTCACACTTAACCCAAAAAAAAATCCCTACGGATCATAAATTCAATTGAGTGTTGTAGAGCATTCTGAGTTTAATTGAGTGTTGTAGAGCATTCTGAGTTTAAGGTTCCTAAACAGCATTCTGAGTTTAAGGTTACGTTTAGGAAGAATTTTTTTAACCTAATTTTTTAATTTTTTTTATTATTTTAACTTGACTAAAAAAGTTTTGTTTGAGATGAACTTTTGACTTCTTCTTCTTCTTTTTTTTTTTTATACTTTTGTAAGAAAAAAAATAAAATAATTATAATTTGAATATAACATTTTGTTTATTAAATTTTTAACTTATTTTATCTTTTAATGGACTAAATTAGTACGATCATGTTACTAAACAAAAGCTAAGCAATTTATCATATTTAGACAAAGTAGTCCACTAATCAGAGTTAAACCCAATGCCAAAAGGTATGTTATTGGGTGACAAAATACATTATAAATACAAGGAAAACATATGCTTTTATACTATATGTGGGGACATATTTTTTGAGTGACAACACGTGACTAAGGTGACACTGAAGTGTCAACCGAGGTGCCACGTGTCTTGGCCATAATGCCGAGGTGATCTTGGTTAGGCTGGGGTTATCCGCGGAGATACCAGAATCCGAAATGAGCGAATAAAGGACATGAGTCCTAAAACTGGAGAGGACCTTAGTATAGATAAAAATAAAGCTCTTAGGAAGTTTATCTCTATCCAGCTAAGAGTCCAAGATAAGTATTGAGCTAAAGTCCAATGAAGTTAGGCTTCTACAGGGATCAGGTCAGTGTTGGCTATAAAAGTAAGGCACCCTCGTGGGTCTAAGGTATACTTTTTGTATTCTAGCTAGTAAATTAAGCACTATTTGCTATCTTTGAGAGATGAATGCATACTGACTTGATCGTCGGTGTGCCCCCGGGTAGACGAACCACCGCCGGAGTCTTATCTTTCTGTGACAGGTTGTTCGGACGTGATTTATTCTGCCTATGCTCTCCTACTGAGTTCCTGTTTGGCAGTGTGGTCGAAAATCAGCACCCACAATTTAGTGCCGTCTGTAGAAAGCATAAGAAGAATAAATGGCCAACGACAAGCAGACAAAAAAGATTAAGGCCGACATCCCTAGTGGGAGTGGTAAAAATGTCAATCCTAACGTTGAGGAGGACAACTGTAATGAAGAACCTCGGGATAAGAATCTCGAGGAAAAAGACATCGGCCAAGAGGGAGACGCACCGAAGAAAGCATGTCAAGGCGAGTATTACAACGAAATCGACCTCCAGGTATGGAAAGATAGGTGCCTTAGGAGGGACGGCGAGATGAAGGGAATGGCAAACAAGTTGGTAGACCTACAATCGGTTGTCAACTTCATGATGTAGAACAACATCATGCAGCCACCGTTTCCATTGGAGGACATGCCAATTCTAGTGGCGAAAAACGATGCCCAGAAGGGGGGACAGAAAGCAATTCCTGCAGTCCCTCAGCATGACAGGGCAAAGGAGTGTTCGCATCGGCCTTCACGGGAGGTCGGGTGAGGAGAATCATTGAGAGGAGAGTCTCAGAAGACACCTCGTGCCAAGGAAACTTATGTTAAGGAACATCGGCATGTTCAAGGGAAGGAGCTTTGTTTTGATACGATAAATGAAGGGAGGTCCAAAAGGACTCATAACGACATTGGGAGCAGCACACCAAAAATGCTAAAATCCGTTGACAGCCGAGCTCTTGGACAAACTAAGGAGGATTTGAGGGACTACCTCCAGAGGAAGCGACAAGATGCCAAGGTTACATCTTGAATCAAGCCGAGAACTCCATTTTCAGTACAATTGGATAAGTTTGAGGCCCCGAAAAGGTTCCACATGCCGAGATTCCAGATATACGACAGTAAGTCCGATCCTAACTTTCACGTTGTCTTATATTTGAACTCAATGGCACTGTATACTGGGAATGAACCGTTACTCTGCAAGGTGTTCCCCTCATCCTTAGGGAAAATCGCATCAGATTGGTTTCACAAGTTGTCGAAAAGAACTATGAAAATTTGGGAAGGCCTGACCGAGATGTTTGTGGCCAGGTTCGTTACAAACAAACTGCAGCCGTTAAGAGTAAACTTCCTGATGGCTTTGAGAATTGGCAAGGATGAAAGCCTTAGGGCTTATTCCAAAAGGTATTATGAGGTTTTTAACCGAATACCAGGGTGCAACCAAGAGTTGGCGGTCGTATCTTTTAAGAACGGCCTGAATAACGATTGTCTGCTTCAAAAGTCACTAGCAAAGACGCTGCCAAAAAGTATGGAGGAACTCATGGCGAAGATCGAGATATATGTAAGAGTTGAAGAAGACACAGCAGGGACAAAGACGTTGAAACAAGAGAAGAGAAACGGCTCGCCGAAGCGAGGTCAAGGTAATACTGGATATAACAAACAAGAGACAGGACTAAGGGCCGAACATGCAGTCATCACTATATTCCAGATTTCGGTTTATAAAGTTCTGGAAAGAATTAGGAACCAACAGTATTATAGAGCGCCAGAAAAGATTCTTGGCGAATTCATGGGAAGAAGTCTAGGAAAGCATTGTGCTTACCATAATGAAGATAGATACCTGACACAGGGTTGTAGAGCCCTAAAAGCACATTTGGAAGATCTAGTAAGACAAGGTCACTTAAGGGACCTAGTAGATGAGGCCAGAACAAGAGAAGAGCAAGCAAGGCCACCCCAGGCACCGGCAACACCACCTCTACCAGCACCACAATCGCAAGCAGACGGACCTCCAGTGATCAATGTGATTCACTTGAAGGTCAATAAGAACGAGGTACGTGGGGAGACTCAGAGGGTAAAGCACTTATAACATGTGTATCAGGTCTAGCAAAAGAGGCCCAACGTAGACAAGTACCAAGGACCAATAGTGTCCTTTACTGAAGTCGACCTAGACATAGTGCAGCATCCACATAACGATGCTTTAGTGATATCCCTCAAGATTAGGGAATGCCAGGTAAGGGGCATTCTGATTGACCAAGGCAGTTCTTGTGACATCATGTATGTCAGATGTTACAAGGAGCTCGGCCTTGACCGAGATGATCTGGAGCAGTCCAACAGTCCAATGGTCGGGTTCAATGGAACACCAACATGGCCCCTGGGAGCAATAAGTTTGGATGTGCAGGCAGGCACCAAGAAGGTAAGTACAGAATTCACAGTAATTGACGCCCCTTCTCCTTACAATGTTATCTTAGGGAGGTCATGGTTGCACGCAATGAGGGCTATTCCCTCAACACTACACTAGTTGTTACGGTTCCTAACAGAGCATGGAATTGAGGGGGTCAGAGGGGATCAGGTGCAAGTAAAGAATTGCTCCATGGCAGCAATGAAATTCACCTACAACGTGCGAGAGACAGAGGCAGTCGAAATTGAGGATGAGGACATAAAGGTCCTGGATGACGTCGGCAAAGAGCCAGCCGACAAAAGTGAGGAAGCCTTAAAGAGGATCCTGGTCCAACAATGAAATGAAGAGCACTTCTTCATTCTCGGCTTAGGTTTGGCCGAGGAGGAAGAGAAGGCGTTAGTGTCATTCTTGTGAGCAAACACAGAGATGTTTGCCTGGACGGTATACAAGATGCCTGGCGTTGATCCCGAGGTCACTTGCCACAGACTAAATGTAGACCGGTCAGCCAAACCTGTCATTCAGCGAGCAAGGAGGCCGACGTTGGTCCATGTGAAGGCAGTCGAAGAAGAAGTGGACTTGGAGGCCAGAGCCATTCATGAGGTAAACTACCCTACTTGGCTGTCCAACACTGTAGTTGTGAAAAAGAAGAATGGGAAGTGGAAGGTCTGTGTAGACTTCACTAGCCTGAATAAAGCTTATCCCAAAGACAGTTTCCCGCCCCCCAAGATCGATCAGTTAGTGGATGCCACTTCAGGGCATGGAAGGATGAGCTCCAGGACGCTTATAGGGGGTACCATCAAATAACAATATACCCCTGATGAAGAGAATACTACATTTATCACCCCAAAAGGGCTGTATTGCTACAGAGTGATGTCTTTTGGGTTGAAAAATGTAAGAGCAACATACCAGAGGTTAGTGACCAAGATGTTTAGACATCTGATTGGCAAAATAGTGGAAGTATACATTGATGACATGGTCGTTAAGACCAAAGAACTCGAAGATCATCTAGCTGACTTGAAGGCAGTTTTCAACATCTTTAGAACATATCGACTCCGACTCAATGCTTCGAAATGTGCATTTGGAGTTGGGTCTGGAAAGTTCTTGGAATACTTGGTTACCAGAAGGGGCATTGAGGCAAGCCTAGATCAAATTAAAGCCATCCTGGATTTGAAAAGCCCAACGTCAGTAAAAGTGCAGATGTTGACTGGAAGGGCATAGCCTTGAACAAATTTATAAGCAGAAGTTTAGATAAGTATAAACCATTTTTCAGTCTATTGAAAAATGCCACAAATTTCTTGTGGACAGAGGAATGTGAAGTCGCCTTGGCTGACTTGAAAAGGTACTTGACCACAACTCCAATTCTCTCAAATCTAGTACCCGGAGAGAAACTGTTCTTATACTTGGCGGTTTTGGAGCATACAGTGAGTGCAGTGGTAATCAGAGAAGAGAAGTGAGAACAAAGGGCAGTATACTATGTGAGTAAAACCCTAGCAGACGCAAAAACCAGGTATTTACCCCTAGAGAAATTGACATTGGCCTTAATGATGGCCTCCAAAAAGTTGAACCATTATTTCCAAGACCACAAGATTGTGGTATTAACTGAGTACTCCTTAAAGTCCATACTACAACAAGGAGATCTGACAGGCAGGGTAGCCAGATGGGCAGTAGTACTGGGTCAATACGACCTGGAATTTAGGCCTAGAACAGCAATTAAGGGCCAAGTTTTGGCCGACTTTATGGCCGAGTTCACACCTAAAGCCATCCCACGTCGAGCTCCGATGAGCCGCGGCTTAGGGTGTCCAGAAGAACAAAAAAAGACCCAGCTGGGAATGAAAAACCTAATAACAGAGCAAAAGAAAGAAGAAAAACTCAAGCCCTGTGACATTTACATCGGCGACTCCTTCTGGCTGTTTGTTGATGGGAGTTCAAACCGTCAAGGAACGGGGGCAGAAGTAGTGCTTGTATCGCCAGATGGGCAAAGATTAGAACAATCTATTCGATTAGGGTTTAAGGCTTCAAACAATGAAGCAAAATATAAAGCACTGATCGTAGGATTGAAGTTGGCAGCAGCAATGGAAGCTGACGAGGTGGTAGTCTTCTGTGACTCCCAGCTTATTATGAACTAGGCAACATGCAAATATGTAGCCCAAGATGAAAGAATGATAGCCTATGTCAAAGAGGTTGTTAGACTATTAGCCTTGTTTCAGGACTGCCGACTACAGCAAGTTAGCCGAGATGACAACAACGATGTCGATGCCTTGGCGACAACAGCGATGTCGATGCCTTGACTAACCTGGCTAGTATAATGAAATCAGGAGAAGCAAGGACAATAATGGTTGATTATTTGTCAGGCCCAAGTGTGGAACCACTAATCACAGAGTATGAAGCAATGCGTGTGGAGATGGGTCCAAGTTGGATGGATGCAATAATTGCCAGATGGTCGCAAAGTGGCGCACAAGACCAGACTGAAGTCGGCAAGGTTTAGCCTAATAGCAGAAGGACATCTCTACAGAAGGTCCTTTACTGGCCCCCTTTTGAAGTGTGTACACCCCTCCCAGATTAAAGACTTCTTGTATGAAATACATGAAAGGGTATGTGGTAGCCATGCTAGAGGCAGATCACTTGCTCATAGGGCCATTACTAAAGGGTATTGGTGGCCTACATGTAGAAGGATGTTGAAGCATATGTCAAGAAGTGTGAGAAGTATCAAAGGTTTGCACTTTGATACATCAACCAGCAGCAAATTTGAACCTAGTATCCAGCCCTTGGCCATTTGCCCAGTGGGGCATGAATCTTGTTAGACAACTACCCCAAGCAACTGGGCAAAGAAAGTTTCTGCTAGTAGCAACTGATTATTTCACAAAGTGGGTAGAAGTTGAACCCCTTGCGAAGATTCGGGATATTAATGTAAAGAACTTCATATGGAAGAACATCATCACCAGGTTTAGGATCCTGAGAGGGTAATTTTTGGGAAGAATTGGGCCGAGCTGCGTGATTGGGCTTTGAGGCCCAAAGTGCAAAGGACTAAGTAAAAAGGCCGTAATTGGTACTCCGGCCCAGGAGAGCAAGGTTACTCCGGCCTAGGAGAAACAAAGTTATTCCAGCCCAGGGAGGTAAATTTACTTCGGTTCAGGAATCATAAAGTTACTTCGGTCAGGGAGCAACTTGAAGTTTGACCGGCCTTGAAGTTATGTCGGCCTTAGAGGTGTACCGGTCTGGGAGTTATACCGGTCGAGAGTCGTTGGTTCGGTCCAAACACACTGGGATGAACAGATGAGAAACCGATATAAGGAAGAGTAAAGGGAGGGGCTGAACTAAGGATAGTTCGGCTCACTTTGTGGCTCAGCATTGCCAGTTTTGCTTCGGTCAAATGGTAGTTCGGCCATGGAGAAAACCATCCCACTTGGTTTAAGCAGTGGGGGGGGGGGGGTGTAAAAGGATAAGCATTATCCTTGGTAGTATGAATCCTAGGAGGACTCTGCATGGAGAAATAAAAGTCCTACTAGGATTATGCCACTCGAAACCTATAAAAGCTCACAAGCACCACCTTGGAGGAGGTAATTGAACACAATTCTTTCTGAGAACATAAAACTTTGTCTATTTGTCAAGCTTACTGACTTAGGCATCGGAGAGGTTTCCGGCACACACCCGCCGGCTAGCTCACGTTTGTGTTTTCAGGTGATAAAGCGACGTCGTACGGAGGAGCGTGGACTTGGTCAACAGGATTATAAGAGGAGAATTATTTCCTCCCCGTACAAATCCCAAGGGCAATAATAGCAGACAATAGTACGCAGTTTGACAGTAAGCTAATCAAGAGCTTCTGTGCAAAGTACAAAATCAAGAACTATTACTCTACTCTAAGTTTTCCTCAGAGCAATGGTCAGACAGAAACATCAAATAAGATTATCTTGGATGGGATCAAAAAGAGGCTGGAGGCAGCAATAGGGAAATAGGTGAAAAAATTGCCCAATGTACTTTGGGCATATCAGACTACACCAAGAAGATCAACTGGGGAATCCTCATTTGCCATGGCTTATGGCACAAAATCAGTAATCCCACTGGAAGTCGGCATCCCAGGGATCAGAACCCAAGGAGCAGAGAATGGGACTAACAAGGCATTCCTGGCTCGACATCTAGACCTATTTAAGGAGAAAAGGGAAAGAGGAGCAATTCAGGTGGGGGCATACCAGCAACAACTTGCTAGGACTTATAACAAGAAGGTCAACCTAAGAGAGTTCAAAGTTGGAGACCTGGTGCTAAGGAAAGTGGTTGGACACAAGAAGAATCCTAAGGAGGGCAAGTTGGGTCCAAATTGGGAGGGGCCTTATAGAATCATCACGGTCGCCGGTAATGGGGCATAGCGGGTTGAGGACAGTGAAGGCAAAGAGCTGCCAAGACCTTGGAATGCTTGCAACTTGAAGTTTTTCTATCATTAGACTTTTTTTTTTTCGAAGTTTATGTCATAATTTTATTAACTAAGGTAGTAATAAAATTTTAGCCTGATTTTTTAAGAATTTGAAATTTGTGTGATTGAACTGACTAGTACTATGGCGATGTTTCTGATTGAAACATGATGAATAACTTAGACTTATTATATTGGAGAGTTAATTGTACTTGCATATAATAGAGTTGAACTAAGTTGACGATGTTTCTGATTGAAACATGATGAATAACTTAGACTTATTATATGGCAAAGTTAAACTTTACTTGCATATAATAAAGTTGAACTAAGTTTGCGATGTTTTTGATTGAAACATGATGAGTAACTTAGACTTATTATATGGCAGAATTAAATTGTACTTGTATATAATAGAGTTGAACTAAGTTGGTGATATTTCTGATTAAAACATGATGAATAACTTAGAGTTATTATATGGAAAAGTTGAATTATACTTGTATATAATAGAGTTGAACTAAGTTGAATTGAAACTAGACTTGCCATATCGGCAGAATTAAACTTAGAATGGGACTAAGTGCATTTCAGATAGATTAACAGAGAAACCAAGGTTGAGAACCTCGGCTAGTCTTTGTTTGAATCTGACTTCGGCGAAAGACTATACGTGCTTAATATGAACATAAGTGAAACTTAGGTTCACATTAGGGGGTAGAGAGCTAGAGAATGATGAATAAACTTGAAAATTTGAAGTGCTTGGGACTTGTTAAAATTTTATAGACAAAATTTACAAGTCAGAATGGGCTTAACACTTGTTGAAATTTCAAAAAAAATTTACAAGTTGAAGTTCGCCGAGGTTATATTGGAAAAAATATTAAAGATACATAATTGCCGAGATGGCCAACCAGGTTGCCAGGCTTGGAAATGGTAGAAGGAAGAAGTCTTGATAGAGGATAGTATGCGAAAGTAAAAAGAAATACTGAATAAACACTTGCAAAAATATTTTTTTATATTTTTGAGTGTTTGTCGAGGTGTGCCATTGGTTGGCCAAGGCAAGCAGTCAAGATTTGTATCTGAGGTATTATACCCCAGAGTTATTATACAGTTAAAGG
Organism: Camellia sinensis; assembly: GCF_055761805.1. Taxonomy (NCBI): domain Eukaryota; kingdom Viridiplantae; phylum Streptophyta; class Magnoliopsida; order Ericales; family Theaceae; genus Camellia; species Camellia sinensis. The sequence continues at coordinate 85,725,166 of NC_138972.1, forward strand.
TATACTTTGAAGTAATACAAAAATATTCTAAGTATAGAAACATGAAAGGCATGAAAGAAAGCAGTAAAGGCTACAAACATTTAACACTTAGAAGAAAGGAGGAGACTTGCATTCAAGAAAGATTACTTGTTCAATTACAAAAGGATCATATCAGCCAAATATGAAGTTACATTGTTCAGACAAAACAAAATACAACTGAAAGAAGAAAGAGTATAAAGAAAAGATGAAATATCCTAAGTACTAGGATTGGTCTGTGATATCTCAACCTCGGCTAGCGGTGTTGCATTCTTTTCGGTTGCTATCTTGGCATCTATTTCTAGCAAAGTTTGATCCAGACTCCTTTCGACGCACTGGACCTCAGCCTCAGAGGTGGTTGGTTTAGGAGAGACACCCTTGGAAACCAAGTCACCCTCCTAATCTTGAGTCAAGTCTATTTGCTCATTGAGGGTGGGACACTTGGTATCAATGGCAGCCTCCTCCTCTATTTCGTCAACTTCACCACCCTCGACATCATCTTCATCGACTTCATCGCTAGAGTCCTTGGGCTCTGGAAGAAAAGGCACTTAAAGTTGACTGATGTCTCGGAGGTTAGAATCCATAGGAACAGCTAACTTATTGAGCGCCGCTTTCTAATCAAGGTAATAACCTCGGTTACAAGCCAGGTTGATTGGCCCTTTGTATTGATCTCGGATGGTGGTTTGCCTTTCTTCAAAAGCTTTCTCATCGGCCTCCTTGACCTCAACTTCCTTTGAGTCAAGTGCCTCTTGAAGCATGGCCTCTAAATCGGCTGCCTTTGCCTTGGCCTTGGCAGCCTCTAGATTGCCTCTGGCGGCCTCGACTTCAGTATCAGCCTTTTTTGCTTTTTCCTCGGCCAAATCTCGAGCAGCTTTGGAAGCCTTGGCTTGATCCAGCAAAGCTCGATTGTTGGCCTCAGCTTGATTGAGTGAGGCGAGGAGCTTGGAAGCTTTTTTTTATCTTCTTTACCAACTCCTTCCTTATCATCTCGGTCTTGACAGCGTAAGAGTGAGCATGCTGGATGGCCTGCATAGAAGTAAAATAGATTAGTGAAATTTTGACTAAGTATAGAAATATTACAAAAGAGTAAGAAAGAGGCTTACCAAGACCGAGTGCTGCATCATAAGGGCGAAGTTTTCATATTCATGCAACTCGGCCATACGGTTCATGTCTTCTGGTAAAAGAACAACCGTTGACAGGGCTACGCCGACTTCAAGATTCATTGCGCTGTCACCGGCTGTCAGGGGTCTGTCATCCACCATGACCTCGAGGGCCCAAGTCATATTGCAAGGGAAGCTTTGGCTACCCTCAACTTGGTCAGACATTGGCCTTTTGGGCGGTTGGGAATCAGGTACATCAACCTCAACTGGCCTTTTCTCAGCGTCCGTTTGACTCTTCTCTACCTCGGCCAATTTTGAAATTGGCACAATATCCTCAGAGTCAATTTGAGTTACTTTGCCTTGGCCTTGGCCTTCTTCAACCTTTTGGCTTTGGCTTTGTTTGGGATGGAAAAGACGAGAATTATACCGTCATGACCTTGGGGATATCAACAAGGAGATCCTCAACAATGGCTAGTTTTTGGCCCATCTCTTCAGCAGTGGCGGCTACAGTGACTTTGGTGCCAAAGCGGATTGCTGGAAGTACAGTAGGTGGGTTTGCTGGATCGTAAGCCGACGCCTCAGTGTTTTGGCGTTTATGGCTACGAGTTCTGCTTGCGAGAGCAAAGAGTGGAGCTGGACGTCGGCGATGGCATTGGGCTAGAGGAATCAGTTGGGGAGTAGATATTGATGGCTGCTCCGCTGGATCAGAAGTTGAGGCTTGATCAGGCCTTGGCGATGAAGCAACAGGGAGAGATGTTATAGAAGGTGAAGATTTTCTCTTTCAAGGGACATCAGGCAGGGCCGACTTGTAAGTTGAAAAATAGTTTAGTAGAAAAAGTGCCTTGCACTTTTGCACAGAGAGATCTAGTAGCCTCTTTAGATCTCAATTGGGAATGAATGATTGCCGAAATCCCTTTGCCAGCTGGGGAAGAGCTGCAAAAAAGAATAAGAAGACAAAAGTATTTAGATGAAGATATATCAAGTTGACAAGTCCTAACAGAAATATGATTAGAAGAATGACTCAGTCCTTACCATCACCCTCTTTAAACATTGTTCGGCTCAGTGGATAGAGATGGAGGTCGTTATTAGATGAGAACTCCTAGTTGCCCGAGACGATGAATTTGGGAGGTCGGCTATTAGTTTGAAGGCGGTGGATCTGGGCTAGAGGTAGTATATATAGCCTTTTTTAGATTTAAGGCCACATATGGTGTAGCAGAATTAGATGTCGGCTAAGGTAATCCTAGCTTTTTCTCAGTGTGCTAGTTCAATTATGCCATTGATGACCCTATAGGAGTTTATGGCGAGTTGCATAGGGTTAAGTTTGTAGTAGTGAAGGAATTCTTGAAAGAGAGTGTCAAGGGAAAACCGATGTCCACATTCGATGAATGCAACAACAGGAAAAGGCATGGAGTCTCCATTAGGCATGATGGAGTCCTCTTCCCCAGCCAACCAAAGGTGAACATCGGCTAGGATGGAGAACTCTCGACAGAAATACTCTATTTTTTCTGGGGTGTCTACGCTCCACCTAAACATTCTCATGATGTCGGCTTGGGGTGGATTGGTGCACAGTTTAGGAGAGAAAATTTGATATGGGTTTGAGATGACCTCGGCTAAACCCTAATCTAGCAGCTTCTAGGGTTTTCTCGGATCTAAGGGGGGTTTTGGTTCAGTTTTTTCTAAGAATACGATTTCTATCAAATCCCAAACCAAAATTTATGCGGAAACAAGAAATCAAAGACTAGAATCTAGACGTCAGCAAGAAAAACATAAAAGAACATGGTTGAGAATAGACATTTGGCTAAGAAGGAACCTATTCAGATCAATAGAAGACTGAAGTTAAAGAGAAAAAAGTTAAGAACTTACTGAATGAGGCCGAAAACGTAGACACTGGTTTGAGGTTTGCCGAAATTAGATGAAAATGACGACTGCAACCAGGCAATGAAGAGTTCACCAGAAGAGATGAAGCACGACTGTAGAGCTTTGAAGAAACATTAATGGCAGTTCGAGAATGAAAGTTTGGAGAGAGAGAATTTGTGAAACGATGGAGATTGAATTTTTTGCAAAAGTGAAACGACAGAGAAAGAGAAACTGTTTTTGTTAAAAATTCGAAAGGGCGACAAACCATAATGATCTGCCTTGGACTACGTGTCTGTCAGACGGCACACGTAGAAGCGATGCGACCTGATAATGCGTGTTAGGTACGAATCAATGAGAGAAATACATGTGGCGAAAACGGTTAAGAAAACCGTGTGTGACAGCTCATGCGCAGATAGAACTCTTGGAGTTCTTGATTTAATGAAGCAAAAACCTCGGCTAGAAGAGCGATCTCGGTTAAGGAACTCGAAGAACTTGGTTCTTGATTCTTGGTCATTGATAAGGTTGACTATAGAGTCTTGGTCATGTGAAATCGACGTGTAATGATCTCGATCATGAAGGATGGAGTAAGTCTTAGCCGACGTACTATGTGGACAAACGATGTAAGTTCCATCACCTCAGGATGCTGAGATAATGAGACTTAGAGGGCAGTTGTGGGGACATATTTTTTGAGTGACAACACGTGGTGAAGGTGACGCCGAAGTGTCAGCCAAGGTGCCACATGTCTTGGTCATGACGCCGAGGTGATCTCGGCTAGGCCGAGATTATCCGTGGAGATACCGGAATCCGAGATGAGCGGATAAGGGACAGGAGTCCTAAAACTGGGAAGGACCTTAGTATAGATTAAGATAAAGCTCTTAGGGAGTTTATCTCTATCCAGCTAAGAGTCCAAGATGAGCATTGAGCCAAAGTCCATTGAAGTTAGACTTCTATAGGGATTAGGTTAGTGCTGGCTATAAAAGTAAGACCCCCTTGTGGGTCTAATGTATGTTTTTTGTATTCTGGCTAGTGAGTTAATCACTATTTGCTATCTTTGAGAGATAACTGAGTATTGACTTGATCGTCGGAGTGCCCCTAGGTGAACGAACCACCGCCGGAGTCTTATCTTTCTGTGACAGGTTGTTTGGATGTGATCTATTCTGTCTGTGTTCTCCTGCTGAGTTCCTATTTGGCAGTGTGGTCAGAAATCAGCACCCACACTATATATATATTATTTGTGTGGATGTTGAAATAATACCTCACAATCAAATTAGATTTTTTTCTTTGAGATTTTGGAAATTAAGTAGAAGAGGATGTGCACTAGATGAATCTAACCACACGCAATGACAAACACCAAGACCGGTTGCTGGTCCACCCAAGATACTCTAGCAATCAAGTTAGTCAACAAATCTCACAAAGATAATAAACTTAAACACAAAAACTCAGAAGTAAAAACGTACCTTAAACTCACAAGGTATCTTCCTTATATAATAAATAGTTTCATCATCTTCTATAAGTCTTACTTTATAGAATTCCTATATACCTTTCAAGGATATGATTTATCAAGGATTCTTCCAATTTATATTAAGATTAACTCTCTCAAGAGTCCTCACTAATTCAAATAGAGAGCATGTCACCAACTAAGACTCTTGTCCTTTTCCGATTATCTCGAATTTTGGTTCGATCTACTCATACCTTGGCAAATCAAAACTACCCACGTAGCATCTCGATTAACCACCTAAGCCACGTGAGCAACTCAAAATTATGTGCCAATAATTTTTGATATATTCATTAATTTGATTTATAACCAATATCATTATAATTCATAACTAGACATGATTAAGTTTGTAACAAAAAAAAATACCATAGATTATAACAAAATTTTTATATACACTACAACAAATTAAGGTTTAAGAGGGGGAGGGGAGGGGAGGGGAGGGGGGGAGGGAAATCTAAGGATAAAATCACTTTTTAGCAATGAAATTAGACATAAATAGCAAATTACTGTCTTATTGGTTTTCGTCTCAAAACTTAAACATTTTGACATGAAATTATTTTGTTTTTTTAAAGTGTATTTACTAGTGATATTTTCAAAAAAAAAAAAATTCACTAAAAGTTTTTCTTTTGAATGATTTTTTCGTGATGACTCAACGCGTCTCCAACGCCTCACATTTTCTTTCATCAAATTTGCGTAGACTTTTGTTGTTTCAATGTTTACATCAAATTAGTATCAAATCCAAGATATCTTAAACTTTTTATCAAATTGAGAATAGTTGTATTTTTCATCAATTTACTATATATAGCCATTGGAGATGCAGAGCACACATGATCACCAGACGACCGGCCGAATGTCTGATCTGTTGTCCTCCGATTGACTACCTCATTGCAAAAATCTATTTCAAAATTTGAAAAAATTACACTAGCCAATTGACTGACCGAACATCCCTCCGATCGAACAATGGCTTGATGAAATCTCATATTGCTTCGTTGGAACACGCGATATTATATGAAAGTTTTACTCAATTTTTTACTTAAATTTGATGAAGAAAAAAAAAAGTTAAACGTTGGAGATACTCTCACATGACCACAAGAATTAATTTTTAAATATTTTTTAAAATAAATTTTTTATTTTTAAAAATAAAAAAATTAATTTCAAAAACCTTTATATGTTGTAATTTATGGATCATAACCAAATATTATTAACCTCATAACCCATTCCGATTTGATATATAAATGACCTGAAATTACTTCAAATCATAATATGGAATAACAAAATACCATATTACCACTAAAAATATAATAAAGAGTATATAATAATAAATAAAAGTAGGTGTAACGGTGTAGCGTAGAATAATGGCACAGAAGAAAAAGATTCTCTAGACTAGTACCCACCACCACCCTCACCCCCCACTCTCGTGTCATCTGTTTAGATCGAATTTCTCGAGAAGCGTGTGGTTTTTTTTTTTTTTTTTCTTTCCTTTCCTTTCTTTTCTGTAAGTGAGAGAGATAGAGAGACAGAGAGAGAGAGAGAGAAAAGAGCAGACATAACATATCAAAGGGGGTACCATTCAGCTCTTGTCTTTGTGTTTGTATTCATCAGCTTTCATCACACAGTACCCCCTGCAAATGTGTTAGATCATGACACTGTGGTTTGTCCCCCTCACCACACCATAATAATCGAAAAGTTATATAGCGGGTGTTTAAGAGGTTGTTATTTTAGTAGATTATTTTAATTTTTAATTATTTTAGTAGATTAAAATTTTTATATTTAAAAAATAATTTAATTTTTTATAATTAAATGTGATGTTTATAAAAGAAAAAATAAAATAATTTTAAATTTAATATGATATTTTGTCGTATTAATTATTTTAAGTCATTTGTGAATTTTAATTCAATAAATCATAAAAAACCCTTTGCCAAACGCCCCCATAATTTAACAATGGAAGTGTTTAGCAGGAAAAATTGTAACTTGGTTTAGGTTAAAATTTATAAAAAAATATAAAATAGACTAAAATAGTTAATGAGATAAAATATCACATTAAAATCATAATCATTTCACTTTTTTCTCATAAACATCACATCAAACTATGAAAATTGATCCAATCATTTTTTCAAATATAAAAATTTTAGCCTACTCCGTTTGGGAAGCAGGTTGACTTTTTGGCTTTTTAGTTTTTTTTGGCTGTTTTAGCCTGGGCTAAAAAGTTTGGTTTGGGAAAGGCTTTTTGATTTTTTGACTTTTTTGGTTTTTTTTGTGAAAGAATAATGTAATGATTATGGGTTTAATGTGATATTTTATTTTTTGTGGCTAAAATAGTTTATTTTGTCTTTTGTGGCTAAAATAGCCAAAAAATCCCTGTTTAGCTCTTGCCAAACGGTGCCATAAATAACTAAAAACTAAAATAATCTACTAAAATAACAACTTTCCAAACATCCACAATGTTAGGCTCATAATGTTATAATTTTGAAAAAATTGTACTAATTTCTTTTAAAGTTTTAAATATATATATATACTAATAAATTTTATAATTTTAATATTGTTAGACTTATTTATTTTGATGATTTATTTAATTATGTTTTAATTTATTTGGAAGAGAAAAATAGAATCACAATTTATTTTGATGATTTATTTAATTATGTTTTAATTTATGCGAAAAAGAAAAATAGAATCAAAATTTATTTTGTCCCATTATTTCTCACCTAAACCTTTATTCTAAATGTTGTTACAATATATTTAATATTTGATTAAATCAAAAGGTTCGAACAACCAAAAAACAGAGGTTCAAACAGACCAACACAGCAGCAGACCAAAAGGTTCAAATAACCTAGAACAATAGAAGGCCAAAAGGTTCAAGTGAAAGATATTCAAATTAGTAATGATGGAGTGGAAAATATTCAAATGAATACAATGGCTATAAACGGCTATAAATTCAAATGAATACAACGGCTATAAACGGTTATAAATTCAAATAAATACAACGACTATAAATGGTTATAAGTTTCATTATATATACCAAAACCTCTAATGTAAACAAGTTACACAAAAAAATCAAAAAATATTCTTTGATCTATAATCACTCATATCTATTCTCTGAAAAGTGTTCTTCAATTTTTGTTTACATCATCTTTCAAAAATTATACATTGAGACGTATAGCTTTAAGCCCATTTTTCTTGTGTGAGGTTTACAGAAAAATCAGAGTATCATTTTTATATATATCTTTGAGAGATAATTCTTATAACTTTCTGTGAAAGCAAAAACACCTTCTTTTTAACCTTGTAAGAGTGTAGTACACTCAGTGTTCTTGATTTAGAAAGTCTGTATAAAATCCGTAGAGAATTGCTCCATCTGTGAAAAAGTTGTTAGCACCCTATGACGCTAGAGAATAGTGGAAAATTTCAAATGAAGCTTGAGGAGTGGACGTAGGCCGAGTTGAAATCGAACCGCTATAAATTTGTTTGCCTCTCTCTCCCTTATCTCATTATTTTATTTAAATTGCCACAGCTATATTTCATATTTTTATTGTGCTAAAATCATTAATTAGCATCGTTGTTAGAACACTTGTTTTAATTATTTTTATTTCATCAACGATATTAATCTATTGTGCTAGCCATAATTTTTATTAGGGTATTATTATTTTTAATTGTAAAAACCTAATTCACCTCCCTCTTACGTTGTCTTTTGAGTAACAATTATTATACTGAACTCCTTCTTAATAAAATTGAAGAGATCAAAATTAATAAAAATAATATGAAGATACAAAAATATACTAGAAAAAATATACATTTTAATATAACAGAGATAATAACAATATTTTTTTTATTCATACAATGAATAAATTTATGATAAAAAGGAGAATAAGTGTTATATAAATTAAAATTTTGCAGGAATTATGTATAATTATATCAAATTTTTATGAAACTTGTTATGTTTCTCTAAATGGTAAGAGAGATCAATATAATTTAATCTATATTTTTTCACTTATAATTTTCTCAAATCCGAATCACCAATCAAGAGCCACATGATTGTTCATAATCCCTTCCTAAATATGAAGGTCCACACAATTATCTGACTCTGACACTTAGCCTAGAAATAATAAAAAAGGCGCCCGTTCCAGAAGTTTGAAATTAAGGGTTGGTTTGGGCTGTCCTAAAAAAGTGTACTTTTTGACTTATTGGTGGGTTTGGATTGGGTTTGGGTTAGATTTGATGTGATGTGTTAGAGAGGTGATGTGATTTAAATAAGATGATGTGACTTAAATAAGATAGTGACTTTTTGACTTTTTGACTTATTTAGTACATGCCAAACTAGCCCTAAATTTTCTAAATCCAAAGATTCAAGTGTTGATTTTCTTTGTCTAAAAGGGTAAATTCTTATGAAATGACCAAAATAGCCATATAATATATACACTTTTATCTCTTGTAGGGTTGAAAACGAACCAAGACAAGTTTAGTTGAGCCGAAACTCGACTCGTTTACTTATAGAGTTCGTTTATTGAGTTTGAACTCGTCTTGATAAGGAACTGAGCTCGAAATCGATTCGGTGCGCTAATATTAATGAAACTCGAGATCGGCCCAGCTTGACTTGATACATTTTTTTTAAACATTATTGGCATTATTTAAATAAAAAAAAATTTATATTATTTAATATATAAATTATGTATTTATACTATTATTTATATTTATTTATATATTAAATAATATATAAATAATATATTTATTATATAATTTAGATAAAGATAAATGAACAGAATTTATGCGAACTCGGCTCGTTTATTAAACGAGCCTAATATACAAATTCGAGTTCGGTTTATTTACTAAACGAGAGAAATCAGGGTTTATTTACTAAACGAGAGAAATCGAGCTGAACCCTTAACGAATCAAGTCAAATTCGTTCATGAACAACTCAATTTATTTGCAGCGCTAATGTCTCCGTTCAACAAATCTCTCTTTCCCCTTCTTCTCTGACCTCACCACCACCGACCCCAATCGCTGTCGACCTCCGTCACTTCCACGACTCCTTCTCTGGTGGCTTCCTCATCCCCTCTCTCGCTCTCCTCCCTCACCAAAACCCTAGCCTCCACCTCCTCCGTAACAACCGTCGTTGGATTCAGTTCTGAGATCTCAGATCTAGACCCAGCCAAACAGTCTGGGACGTGAACGAGGAGACTAAGCTTAGATAGAGATGAAGTCTTTGACGTAACAGTGTCGTAGTGCCAGAGACGGAGGATCTGGCGGTGTCTCAACTCAAGACGCAACCGGCAGCCAAGAGTTATGAGTTCTTAGCGCCCTCTCTCTCAGCCCTCTTCATCTCTCTGTTTCTCTTTCTCTTCATGAGATCAAGAAGTACCACAAGATTACGGAGCTCTTGATCTGAAAGCTTCAAGACCGATTTAAGGTTCAAGACCAGTCCAAGGTTCAATACCGATCTAAGGTTCTAGATCAGCCCCGCGCGACACTCTAGGAGGCGTAGGAGGCTTGTTTGGCAGGTTTTCTTAAACACAGAACAGAATTTTGAGGGGTTTTTGTGTGTGTGTGTGTGTGTGTGTTGTTGTTGTTGTTGTTGTTGTTGTTGAACACAGAGGTATGTTCTTTGAAATCTTCAGATAGAGAGATAAAAAGGATCTGGATGTGTTCTCTGAAACTAACAGATATATATATATATATATATATAGAGAGAGAGAGAGAGAGAGAGAGGATTTCAAGGCTTAGATCTGAAATCAAGACTTAGATCTGAGCTCAGATCTGTGTTCAAGGCTCAAATTTGGAAAGTCTTCTTCATGATGATGATGATGACTTTCCATAATTTTGAACAGATAGCTATGGATGTATGAATTAATGTATGTATGTAATTTGCACAGATAAGATATAGCCAGATAGGTACCTATGAATGTATATATGCAATTTGCACAGATAAGAAATGGACAGATAGAAAAATTGCTTGGTCAATTTTAACAAATAGGAAAAACTAGGATAAGAATTTCAGCATATAGAGTGGATGTTTGGGAAATTATTATTTTAGTAGGTTTTTTTTTTCAGTTTTTGATTATTTTTGGAGGTTACAATTTTTGTGTTTGGAAAGATAGTTGGATTTTTTGTAGTTGGATGTAATGTTTGTGAGAAAAAAAAATGAAATGATTATGAGTTTGATGTGACATTTTGTCTGGATTTATTTTTTAAAATTTTTTAACTTATTTTGTTTTTTAGCAAAAACCTAGCCACCCCCAAAAAAAAAAAATCACTTCCCAAACACCACCAGAGTTTCACACAAATAAAAATTCAACAAATAAAATTTCAATAGATAAAATAAAAAATTTCAATAGATAGAATTAAAATTTCAACATATAGGAACAAATAGATATAAATTTGAATAGATAATAGCAAAAATTGAGCAGATAAGGGAAAAATTTTGAACATATAGGGAAAAAAATTAAACAAATAAGAAAATTTTGAACAGATAAGAAAAAAAATTTGAACAGATAGATATATATTTGAATAAATAGTCAACAAAAAGTCAATCAGATAAAGAAAAGTCAATAGATAAAATTGGAAACAAAATATCTTATTTTACAAAGTATGAACCTCTTACCAATAAAAAATATTCACTGGACATATTGTCTTATACTCTCCTTAGATTGGATTTGCTATCAATTTTCTCTAAAAAAAAATTCACAGAATGATACACAAGTATAAATGTAAAAGAAAAGTTTCATATCTATGATAATTTTACAAATACTAATAATTAAATGCATAATTTTTTTTTCGTAAATATGTATTCTTGTAAAAAAAAAAATACTAAATTGTAATTTCTCTTGAAAATAAAGGAATGAAATTCACAAAGGTAGAGCTCACGTACAATGCTTACCTTTTGTTTCATATTTGTATCTTTTTTTTATAAAAATATTTTGTATACTTGAATTTAGCAGAAGTTATTTGGTAATTTTAGAATAATATTTAAAAATGGATGACATTTGTTCAATTAACTATCAAAAGTGAACATAAAAGTGATAAATCTTAATATTTTAGCTAATAAAAAATAAAAAATTATTTGTGAGACGTACTTTCAAAACTTAATTACAAAATCATGAAAAATATTATAATTTTATTTTTTAATGCTTATAAAATTTACCACAAATTAAATCATATTTTTTCAAATACGCATTGATGTGAAATTATTCCAATAAAAAACAAGTTGAAAAATTATATTAATTTTGCCCCGATACCACCATATAATTTTCCCTCCAATGGAATCGCCAAGTCTGGACTTCACGGACTGCACCGTAGATATCTCATTCTCTCTCATCATTTTCACTCTCTCTCTCTCTCTCTCTCTCTCTCTACAATGGTCCAAATACAAATTATAGTGTAATCATTTTTACCTGATGAATGGCTGTAAAGGCATTACACTTTTCTTTTTTAACACCTTTTTCAAAGATCAAGTTTGATTGAGTAGTATCATCATATCTCTTTAAGAAGAGTTAAAATGAACTTTAATTAAATCCAAAAAGCATGTAATATAACATACATAAATTGAATTTAAATTAGAACGATGTTGCCTCTATTGAATTTTGACTCATCCAAATAATTTAAATTTATAGATATCAATTGTTCGATCGTCTAATCGGTCAATTGTAATTGACAAAAGTAATAATTGTGATTGACCAATCGTTTGACAGATATCTAACTGGTCATTCAATTTATAAAATTCAGGTGAAACACGCAAGTTCAAATTCGGTGTATCAATCATTTTTTTATAAAATAATGTGTTTAATTTGAACATCATATTTGAAATAAAGAATTCTCTAAAATGACTTTTAATTATAAAAATATCACCTTTAAATAATCCCAATAAAAATTATAACTTTTTGCTAATAACTACTTAAAGTTGCCATTAATTTCTATGGACATGTACAAAATACATCAAAACGTGAAAATTTTGTTGAAGAATATGTAAGTACTTTGAAAAGTGTGAAATTGAGAAATATTTTGAAATTCAAATTTTTTTAACATTTTATTTTTTTAATAATAATTATTGTGTTGACGTTAACCTTTTTCATTGAAAAAAAATGATGCATAAATAATTTTTTTAAACAAAAATAACATTAAGAATAATATGATAGTGAAAATTTTAAAATTATAAGTCATGTTTTGGTTTGAAATGAAATATGACAAAACATCCTATGATAATTCTATATAAAAATAAATAAATTTTGATATGACAATCATAATAAATAAATAATAAAAAGTTAAAAAATAACAAATTATACAAAAAGTTAAAGATTTTATTTTCTTTCTATTTTTTAAATTTTTTCTGTAAAAGGTTAAAAAGTTATCACAAACATATTAGTTTTTTTCACCACATAGGGTTGTTTTGGAGAGATGCGTAAAAGTTGACTTTTTAACTTTTTTAGCTTTTTTTATTGTTTCACATGAGAGGTAATGTGACTTAAAATAGGTTAAAAGTTGACTTTTAATTTTTTATGCATGTTGCTAAAATAGCCCATATTTTAGCTAAAAAGTCAAAAAATTTACTAAAATAATTTATTTCCAAATGAGGTATATCTCTTACTAACCTAATCATATAATTCTCAACAATATAAATATTTCAGTAATACTACAAATCTAGATTTAACTATCCAAAAATTATTTAAAATTGTCATCTTGTACTTCATATTTATTTTACACTTGAACCCACACTATATAAATTTAATCTGAACCATACAATATTACTCAGGGTAAATTCCAGGCACTTAAACTATGGTTCATAGCATTTTTCTAAATTTTTTTCATTAATTAATAGTAGTAATAGCTTTGCTTCCTATCATATTATTACCTCTTTTGACAAGTAATTTTTCACCCAACTTATTAATTGCTGATTTGAGTTAAATCAACCTTTTATTTTATATACATTTTTTCATAATAATTATAAAAAAAAAAAGGAAAGAAAAGAAAAGAAAAGAAAGGAGCTTTAAGCTGCTACCAATATAAAATATTTATTCCATGAGTATAACACTGAAGCAGCTTATCTCTCTTCTTAAATTACACTTTTTTTTTTAACTATAATGAAAGAATAACTAGATATACATACATACATATATATATATATATAGAGAGAGAGAGAGAGAGAGAGAGAGAGAGAGAGAGAGAGTGAGAGAGAGAGAAAGTGGTCCATCTGAGTCTATGGCTGACGGACCTTTAGGAGAAGCCGTGCAAGATAAGGAATATGAGAGACAGAGAGAGAGAGATGAAACACAGCAACTAGCTTTCATGGTATGTGGAATTGTCTTCTAAAAGATTCGAACGAGGTTGGGACGAAAGATCCGAGCAAGAAGTCTTTTAAGTTTTAGAGAGTTGAAACCAAGTTTATTTTGTGGGCTTCTCTCTTCATTTTCCGGGGAAGTGTTGTAGGGTATTCTGTTCAACAAATATTTTGTTTTTTCTTTGTTTTTGTCAATACTATCACAGTTTTTTGAGCTAATACTAGTTTGGGACACAACCCAACCAGTGACTCCAAATTCAGTTACACAATGATGTCTGATGATGGCAGTCTCTCTTCAATTCCATCAACAATCACAGGGTTTGTCACCCAAGAACCAATTCCAAACCCTAACCCTAATTCAAATCCGGCTAAACGAAAGAGAAATCTCCCAGGAACACCAGGCAAGCACTTCAACAACTTCAAATTTCAAAACCCTTTTCTAGTTTTTGTTTTGTTTTGGTTTTTTGGAATTGTTTTCTTGATGGGTTTTTCAATTTCCCAACAGATCCAGAAGCAGAAGTGATAGCTCTCTCGCCAAAGTCTCTCATGGCAACGAACCGATTCGTATGCGAAATATGCAACAAGGGTTTTCAAAGAGATCAAAACTTGCAGCTTCACCGAAGAGGTCACAATCTTCCATGGAAGCTCAAGCGAAGAACAAGTCAAGAAATCAGAAAGAAAGTGTATCTTTGCCCCGAAAAGAGCTGCATACATCACGATCCGTCGAGAGCCCTCGGCGACCTCACCGGCATCAAGAAACACTATTCTAGAAAACATGGCGAAAAGAAGTGGAAGTGCGAGAAATGCTCAAAAAAGTACGCGGTTCAGTCCGATTGGAAGGCTCATAGCAAGATTTGCGGCACTAGAGAGTATAAATGTGACTGCGGAACAATCTTCTCCAGGTATTCATATATACGTACTTCAATTGTATGAGACTATTTTCTTTAGTTCCATGTATGATTAGTTTGTCAAAGAAATAAATGCTCACCTGGTAGAATATTCCAATTTAATGCGATAGAGAAAAATTAAATAGGTCGGATTCAGATCTGCTTCATTTCATTATCAAAAAACTTTTATTGTAAGTTGATTTTGATTTTTGACAATATGAAAAACAGGAAGGATAGCTTCATCACACATAGGGCCTTTTGTGATGCATTAGCTGAAGAAAGTGCAAGATTCACTTCACTTCCAATAACACAAAATATGAATTTCAGAACAGACCAATCAATCAATGGGGCAATTACTAATCTTCATCAAGCTGCCGGAAACCCCCATTTTCAGGCGGTGTTCCGGCAAGACCTTGTCGGGTTAGATTCCGGCCAGCTCAACATGGATGCTCAACAAAAACCTAGGCTACCACTTTGGTTAGACCATGGAAATTCTCATCTTCGTCACCAACCCATTGGAATCACTGGCAATTCTTCCAATGCTTACTTGCCATCGAATTCCGTGGGCTTGCCGGAAAATATGTTTGGATTGTCAGCAGCTCAGACCCAGTGGCTCAATCCCAACCTCTCATCGTCGGTTTTGCCGCGGGTTTTAAAGGAAGAAGAAGAGAGCAAAGGTGGTTTGTCTGAAACGATGACCACTTTCTACTACAATAATCAGAATCAGAATGAGAATCAAGCTCAAGCTTCCATGTCTGCAACTGCACTATTGCAGAAAGCAGCTCAAATGGGCTCAACCAGAAGCAACAACAACAACAGCAGCAGCTCGGCTTTGTTCGGAACCGGGTTTGGGCTCGTGACCTCACAATCTCTCTCAAGTGTTCCCGATTTCAATTCATTTAGCCAGAGCAGGCATGACCCAGATGAGAACTTAAGTGAATTGATGAATTCGATGCCCGGTTCGACCCCGGGGACTGGTAATGGGGATGCGTTGTTCTTGTTAGGTGAGCATCATGTTATGAACTCATCAAGCTCAGTAATGGGTAGCACAGGAAATTTGGATTTGGACCATTTAATGCCAAACAATGGGAAGCAAAGCAAAAGCAAACCCAGTTGTAATGAAGTTGATAGAAGCATGACTAGAGATTTTCTTGGTGTAGGAGGTGGTGGTGGTGTTCATGGAGGCCTAGGAAGGCCATTATTGCAACAAGAGCTAGCCAAGTTTGGACCAATGGGTTCAGCCATGGACTTGACCCACCACCAGTATAGTGGAAGTCACTGAGATTCAAATATGGTAAGTCCTCCCTTTTATTGTAACATAGATTTCAAGATTAATAAAACTGTGATACTTCATACACTCAATGTGTAATTTATGAAGTTGCTTATAGTTATCTTTTTATTTTTTTAAATTTGTGTTAGAGTATTTGATATTGTTTTTTTATTATAGTTTATAAAATAGAATAATTTTAATAAGCTGAAATGGCTAATCATTGAAAAGATGATGAGAGAACTTTCAGCTTTCATTTTATAATTATCGACTTCCAATTTGTAAAAATTGCGTAAAAAACATGCTCCGTGGGTGTAAATATGAAAAAAATTGCTTATTGAGAAAATGGAAAGAGATGCTTTTAATTTTATTTTTTTTGGATTATTAATTTTTAATTTAAAAAAAATACATCAAGGTGACTCAAAGTGTATAAAAGAATGCGACTTTGAGGAGCAAGTTAGAGATTAGTATTTGAATAATATTAGAAATTATGAAAAAATTATTATGATATGTTTGATGAAATTTTTTTTTCATTTTATTAATGTGTAGTATTTTATTATATTTGTAATCAAATAATAGAAAATCTTTAATAATTATCTTTAAAATATTTTTTTCATGATCTCTAATATTACTTTAATATTTTTGAAGCATTTACATATTGTGCTTTAAATAAGTATTATAAGATGAATGGTGTAGAGTATTATTTTAAAATTGTCAAATAATTCCGATTTTTCTCTTTACACAAATCAAATAATTCTCTTATATGGATGATATTCAAATGAGTGAATTATATTCGATTTTATAATATTTCTAATACAATAACCTCACGGGGGGAAGGAGAGAGAAAGAGAGATCTTGTGACTTGTCAGAGAAGGGGGCCATAGCATGTTGGAAGAGAGAAAAAAAACAAAAAAACGAATTTGGCAATCACAAGGCGGGCGTTCTTGTACTCACTCTCTGCATGTGGAAAATTTAACCTTTAAAGGATTTGATTTAAAAGAACTCAGTGTTGTCTTTTCCCACTGCAAAAGCTTTTATCAAAGAATTAGGATCCTCTTCTTTATTTGCTGTGTTATTGGACTTATTTTTGGTCTAATTTTAATAATTTAAATTGTTTATATTTTAAAATTTGTTAAATATATTATATTTATAAAAAGTTAAATTGATTGGATATTAGAAAGTATGTGTTCGGAAAATTATTTATTAAATTTTTTTAAAAAAAATAGTTTTTAGTTAGTTTTCCGAACACATACTTTTTGATATCCGATCAACTTGATTTTTTACAGGTATAATATACTCAACAAATCTTAAAATGTAAACGGTTCAGATTATCAAAATTAAGTCTAAAAGTAGACTCAATAACCCACAAATAAGAAGTCAAGTAAGAACCTCAATGAGAGAATCCTGATTCTTTATCAAAAAGGACTTGCATCCTCTCTTATTTCCCTACAATAATTAATTTTGTTATAAATTTTATACAAGAAGATCTAATTTAATGATTTATGTTTTAAATTAAATTAAATATTTTTTCTTATTCTTTTATTTTTTTGTACTTTTCTCGTAAATAATTAAAAAATATTTTTAAATATTTTAATTTTTTTTTACCTAAAGTCATTTCCCTTTACAATATTTATAGTGAATCAAACAAAGTATAAGAGCCAATTATAACTTTGAGAATTGTCACAAGTCATAAAAAAGTAATTCCGTTGTGAATTCTCTTATCCTGAAATAAGTGGTTTGCTTTTCACCAAACTGAGAAGGAGATTGGTCAAGCTATCCGTAATGTGTTCCAGACATTTTTGTTAAAATATTGCAAGGAAAAAAAAAATGCTATTATTGGGAGGTCGAACTCAATGACTTTAATTTCTTGCGCAGTTGTGCATACTTTTCAGGAGGGGTTTGTTTGGGATACAAGGGGTCATGTGATGGACTCATATTTAGCTTTCAGTTCGAATTGACTGACTCCGCAGTGAAAGCTACCAATCCTTGATTTTCTTATTCCAAATTCTACAATATCTATCATGTCTATTATTGGTCATCAAACATGGCATTAGAGAGATTAGGTCCAAGTTGTTTTCCACCTTATTTTCCTTCTTCAAACTTAAGCTTTTTTCTTTTCTATATTTTTTATTATTAAATTCAGCAGTCAGAAGATTTTAGAAGTTGTCCATTTTTTCAAAATTCTCTTAACTATTAGGAAATATTATTTTTATTTTTAATTATAAAAAACGTATCACTTTCACCTTTTTCAAATTATCTCAAAAAAACGTATTTGTACGATTTCTGAATTTATAAATGAGAGAAATAAAGTAATATTCGCTAACAGTTAAGGGATATTGGTCTAATTAACTATTTATTTTATTATTTGTTATTATGAAAGTATTTGGTGAGAATGGGTAGAAAAACTTTTCTTTTTTTTTTTTTTGAAAAAAAAAATCCACTGAAGACTATAAATAAATAAGTAAAAAAAAATATATTTTTTTTAATTTTGTGTGTGTGTGTGTGTCTCTCTAGTGACTATTTTTTGAAATTTTATCAATTTTTTTTAGATCCCCCTCTCCCCCTCCCCCCCCCAAAAAAAAAAAAAAAAAAAAAAAAAAAAAAAAACTAAAGACAAATTTGAAAAATAAAAATTATGACATTTTAAACTAGGCCTTGGTGCACTCAAAAGGCAGTGTGGATGTCGACCACATAACCAAACAGGAAACTTAGTTAGAGAGCACGCAGGGGCACTCTGACGATCAAGCCAGTCAAATAATCTCTCAAAAATACCAAATAAGTAATAAACTCACAGAATAAAGCGTCTTAAATAAAAGCATACCTTAAACACACGGGGGTGCCTCAATTTTATAATGGTTAGTGTCCAACTTCCCCTAGAAGTTTCACTTCATGGACTCTATCATTTACAAGGATAACATCTATTACAACTCATACTATTCAAATTAGATGAACTTCCTCAAGAGTCCCATCTCTATCCAAATAAGTAGCTTAATGTCATCTAGGACTCTTGTTCTCTATCCGAATATCACAGATTTAGATATAATCACATCATATCTTGACGACTTGGTCCATACACGTGGCACCTCGGCTAACAACTTCTGCCACATGGACAACCCAAAAAATGTCCCCATAACTACCTCGTAAGTTCTATTACCTCGGCAACCTGAGGTGACGGAACTTATATCTTCTGATTTTCTAACATGTCAGCTAAACAATATGTTAGAGATACTCATCCGACTGAGATCATGACTCATCGGTTTCATGAAACAAGGAATCAAATGTCCACTCATCAAAAATCAAGAATTCATCCAAAATCAACATCTCAACCGAGATTGCATTACTAGCTGAGATCATGACGTGCTAGTTCAAGAACATCAAGATTTGAAAAATGCCGTCTCAAAACAAACTCAACCGTCATACCAACATCATGACGTGGCACCTCTTTATTGGTTTTCAATACGTCTCGTAATTGACACACGCTTCCTCATCAGCCATCACCTAACATCAACCATCACACGTCTCCCAAGAAACTTGAATCATTTCAATTTGTCACATCTTTCCATTCCAACAAAACCTTTTCATTTTTCCATTTTGTCTTTCTCTGTGTCCCCAGACTCTCTTTCTCTTGGCCTGTACAAATCATCATCGTTGTTCTTGAAACATTAATTGTTATAAATAGTCCATGTGTGCCCAAGGTTCAAACTCTACCACCTGAACCAGACTAGTAGCCAAGCACTTCATTAGTTGCTCCACGCATCAACCCATCATCTCAATGGTAGTGTAAACACTGACATAGTGACAATCTTGCAACTAGAACCAGGAACAAGAAACACAGAGGTCCTAAGCTCCCAGCCTTAGATCTTGATAATCCTCCAATCGCCTTATCTGCAAGTAACCATCACCGTAACCAATGACAACATGTTTCACCGAACTCTTGTCATGGTCTTGCTGACATTCCTGATGTCATAACTGTGCGATCCACTCCATCTCCTTATAGTCAATCCAACATGCTCATGCCTTCAATAACTCAACATCTTAGAAGAGAAGCACATGAAGCAAAATGACCAAATTACTACTACCAAAGCCGAGGCATGGAAAACCAAGGCCATTGCTAAAGCCATTGAAAAGAAAGTTGTCGAAGTTAAGAAGAAACTAGTAAAGGCACTAACCAGCAAGGCACTAACTAGCCAAGAGTAATCGCCAAGACCTATCAAGAAGGCCAAGCTTCTATCCGAGATCAATGTACGAAGCAAGTCAACATCTCAGATAAAACCATCATCTCGGATCATGTCATCTCAGGTATAGGTGTTATCGGATACCTTCATTGTAACACTCGCCTTTGTAATTAACTGTTACTTTTGTGGCTTACCTTAATTATGTGTTTCCATGTGATTTATCTGTCTTATATGTTTCCATGTATGGGTTAATTGTGACTCACGTGCTCTCTGTTGACAGATATGTTAGAATGTGAAAAGACCTGTCTGAATCGTTAAACCATAAGCTTAATTCACCTTTATGTGCTTATATTGGGCTGAACTAGAGTAGGCTATAATGAGGATTAATCTCATTTAAGTAAAATGGTTTACATTAATTAAAAACGGTTAAGCCAAATTAAACTAGATATTTTATATAGGTTTGAACTCAAGTAAGAAAAGAGAGATATAACCTGAGAGAGAGAGAGAGAGAGAGAGAGAGAGAGAGAGAATTCTAGAGCTTAGAGAACAAGGAGGGAAGGAGGGGATTAGAATCAATCTACCATAATTCCATAATCAAATGTAAGAATTCTTGTCCCAACCCTTGAGATTAATCTATCTTACACAAGAGGTTATAGAATTTGAGGTGAAATGGGAATTGGGTAATGTAGTTTGTGTCAAGAACCCTAAATAAAGATGTTCATGTTCATACATAGCATACATAGCATCATTCATGTTCCACTGGTAGATGATGGAAGAAATTCATGGATTTGAGTTGGAAAAGTTACAATTCTATGGTTCTTGATTTTAGCTTTACACTCAAAGTCTTGATCTTTTCTTTTTCATTGCCAATAGGTTTGTTTTGAAGTTATGCTTTTGGTTTGAACTTAGAAGTTGCTCATTCCTCATAGTTTAGTAGGTTTCAGGCCTTGATTTGTACAAATTTGAGTTTGGTTTTTTGAAATGTTGAAGTTCAAAGATAGAGCAGCTTTTCGGTTCTGCAACACCTAGAACTGCAGGTGTGAAAAACAGGGGAGAGGAGCTGCTCATTCTGCATAAATTGCACGTTTCGGTGCACGTGCGGTGGGGAGTGCCGCACGTGCGGCCAAGGCGCCCCACACCTGTGGCTGTCTGGCAGGCCCAATCTCATTTTTATGCTTCATTTTCCCCTTGTTTGGGCCTCCTTTAGCATGGTTTTTACATGTATTTGACATTCATATGCATTGCATGGGTATCACAAGCATTAAAAGAGAATAAGGAACAATTAGGCCAACTAATCAATAAGTAATGATAACAACTAGTGGGTTGCACGGTGAATTAAACGTGTTATGTTTATATGTCTGTGTAGGTCAAGCGCCACGTCCCAGTCATGTGTTTCGCGAAGCCAACTGTGAGTAACACTGTTGTAAAGATATGTTTAACTAAAAGTATTTCTTTTCTGCCTTATATTATCCTCTGTTCTAAAATGATTCTTCTGCTTAATGAATGATGATCCTATTTTTTTACACTATATTTGTGGCATCCTTAGCACCTGTTTACTATTACTATTACAAGGATCTTTGTTAGTTCCAATTCTTGGAACTCCTATTTACTATATTGATGGCCATGATAACTAATTGCCGGTCTTCATGACCATCCGTTCGGTCTTCAAGACCGCATGTACTAGTTTGCTATTGGATGTACCACGTATAATATTTATGCCATCTGTATGAGATATGGATCTGTTAAGTATATGATTTTGATTTTCTAAGTGATACTAAAACAGATCAATTTGCACGATAGCAAGGACACCATTCATGACCTTTTTACACTGTTGTTATTCACTAGGCTCTAGCTCATGAGTTTATATTATATGTATATGTAGGTGATCCAGTGCGAGAGGGGACTTAGTGGTATCGACCTTGCCCCACTTTTGTCAAGCTACCTTTTGTGTCTCACTGTGAGGTTCTCATCTGTTCGAGGCTTTGGATGGCTGGTGATCACCCTTTTGACAGTCACTCACATGTTATGAATAGTTTCATTTTACTTACACATATGTTGATGATGGGAATGTACTCCCTTTCTTGGTTGTATTTTGGCAAACTTGTTGTATCTTGATGTATTGATATGTATGTGTATATATATAACAATGCATTTTGTCTCATGTATGTTTTCACAGCTCGTTGGATGTTTTATTTTCTGATATATTAGCTTATGCTAGCCTCGATCATTTGATTGGTACATGAAGGACTTTGGTAATCACGGATTACTGGCCAGTTACGACATTAAACCTATAGGGACGGGTTTGGGTTGTGACATTCCTCTCATCAATTTTTTTTTGAAAATTTTACTGAGTATCACTTTCAAATCACTGACTTATTCTTCATTAACTTATCTTTTCTCTCTGCCCCCTAATATGAATGTAAATACAACTTAGGTTCATATTAGGAATACATCATTTGAATCTTGTCTAAGTCTGACTTAGACATCCATGACCAGAGTTATCGTTTTAGCTCATCTAAATAGAACACTTAAGGCTTAACCTTAGTGCGCCAAGAGTACTACCTACCTCGACTTTTCGTACAAACTAGCTAGATTACGGCGGTTTTGTCTTGTTTTTCATTGAAACATCACTTTAACTTAGCTCAGCTCTGCCTTCCCGACAAGCCTAAATTAAACGCATAGTTCCTCATTGGAACATCCCTTAATTTCAGCTTTACCTTCTTGGCAAGCCTAAGTTAACTGGCTCAGGAGTCATTTCCCACTCAAGGGTCATTCCTTCGATTTCATTTCAATGGTCATTTTCTTCGATTTATTCTTAACTTCGGTTGAAGTTATTGACATCATTAGAGCCGAGATCCAAATTTCATCAAGCCACATTCCAAGGCCTCGACAATCTCTTACCATCAAGATCTTCTAATCTCGAGTTAGCTTTGTTTTATCTCAACTCTGTTCGCCTCTGATAAGTTCTGATCTTTTCAAAATTGTTCACCTAGGTCAAACTCCTTTCATATTGGATTTGCCAACCCAGGCTGAGGCCTTCTTCTCTTGAATCTGTACACTTATGTTAAGCTCTTGTCTTCTCGGACTTACTTATGTAGGCTGAGATCCTGTCTTCTGAGATCTAGGAACTGCTCACCTAGGTGGAGCTCTTGTCTTCTCAGAACTACTCATCTGGGCTGAGATCTTGTCTTCTCGGATCTGGGATCAACTCAGATAGGTTAAGCTCTTGTCTTCTCACATCTGGAAATGGGGTAGTTCCTCCGCCATACTTGATTTCATTTATGAAAGTCGGAAAATTGTTAAGGAAATGATGTTGGGGCTACTTGTGTTATGTGTTGACTGTGTCTTCGAATAGTGCTAATGTGGAAACGATTCCTGTGGTCTGTGAATTTCCTGATGTATTTTCTAATGACCTACCTGGGGAGTTAATCGATAGGGAAATTGAGTTCACCATTGATATAGTAGCTAGGACACAACCAATTTTCTAAGACCCCTTATAGAATGTCAACTTTTGAATTGAAAGAGTTAAAAGTCCAACTTCAAGAGTTGTTAGACAAAAAGTTCATCCAACTGAGCACTTCACCTTGGGGTGCTCCAGTTTTGTTTGTAAAAAAGAAAGACGGGTCTTTGAGACTGTGCATAAATTACAGAGAACTAAACAAAGTAACTTTTAAGAACAAATATCCTCTACCCCGGATAGACGATTTATTTGACCAATTTCAGGTAGCCCAAGTCTTTTCCTAAATTGACCTTAGATCTGGGTATCACCAATTAAAGGTCAAAGCAGAGAATGTAGAGAAAACAACATTCAGAACTAGATACGGACACTATGGGTTTTGGGTAATGCCCTCCGGAGTAACTAATGCACCTGTAACATTTATGGACCTAATAAATAGGGTGTTTAAACAATTTCTTGATGAATTTATTGTTGTGTTTATTGATGATATTTTTATTTACCTCAAAAGCAAGGAAGAGCATGAACAACACCTGAGAACTGCCTTATAGAATTTGAGAGAAAAGAAATTGTATGCAAAATTGTCCAAATGTGAATTATGGCTCGACAACGTAACATTTTTGGGACATGTGATTGACAAGGATGGTATATCAATGGATCCACAGAAAATTGAAGCCATTGTAAACTGGCCAAGGCCAACCAATGTGTCTGACGTTAGAAGTTTTCTGGGACTTGCAAGCTATTATCGCAGATTTATGAAAGATTTCTCTAAGGTTGCCCTGCCACTCACTCAACTGACCCAAAAAAATGTACCATTTGATTGGAATGATCAACGGGAATCGGCCATTCAAGACCTGAAAACTAGACTGGTGACTGCACCAATTCTGACCTTGCCTATCGAAACCGATGGGTTTCAGATTTACAGTGATGCCTCCTACAAAGGTTTAGGATGTGTACTGATGCAAAATGGTAAAGTGATTACTTATGCCTCTCGTCAACTTCGACCACATGAAAAGAACTATCCGACACATGACCTTGAATCAGCAGCCGTGGTGTTTGCCTTGAAAATTTGGTGACACTATTTGTGTGGTGTGACTTGCACGGTGTATACCAACCATAAAAGCTTGAAATACTTTTTCACCTAAAAAAAACTGAACATGAGATAAAGACGATGGCTTGAATTGATCATGGATTATGACTTGCAGATTTTGTACCATCCAGGAAAAGCTAATACAGTGGTGGATGCCTTGAGCCAAAAATCTATTGGAAATTTGTCATGTTTGCTTACAGGCCAGAGAGAATTGTTATGTGACCTAGAGAAAAATGAGATTGAAATTGTGTTGCGTGAATAAGGTGGAATCCTAGCTGCCATTTCCGCTCAACATGCCATCATTGAAGAAATTAGAAAGAAGTAACTTGAAGACGAGTCTCTGAAGAAAATTACCAGCGAGATTGACTCAAAGCCAAGGCCGGGATTTGTGTTGGAGAACAATGTATTGAAAATTCACGGTAGACTTTGTGTACCAGACTATTCTGAATTGAGAAAACGTGTTATGACTGAAGCCCATAACTCTAAATTTGCTATGCATCCGGGGAATACAAAGATGTATCAAGACTTGAAACAGAATTTCTGATGGCCTAGAATGAAGAAAAGTATCGCTGACTATGTGGCAAGATGTTTGCATTGCCAACAAGTTAAAGCTGAACATCAATGACCTGCTGGATTGCTTTAGCCGCTTCCAATACCAAAATAGAAATTGGAGCACATTACGATGGATTTCATTGTTAGATTGCCTCACTCTACTCGAGGTATGGGTTCTAGCTGGATAATCGTTGATCGTTTGACTAAATCTATACATTTCTTACCTGTTAAAACTATTTATAACGTGAACAAGTTGGCTAATATTTATATGAATGAGATTGTGAGGTTGCATGGGGTGCTAGTATCCATTGTATCTAATAGGGATTCGAAGTTCATGTCAAGGTTTTGGCGAAGTTTACAACAGGCTTTGCAGACTGAACTGAAGCTAAGCAGTGCTTATCACCCATAGACAGACGACCCAACTGAATGAACCAATCAAACCATGGAAGATATGTTGCGGATGTGTGTGTTGGATTTCTAAGAGAATTGGGAGACTTATCTTCCGTTGGCCGAATTTGTTTACAACAACAGTTATCACTCAAGCGTTGAAATGGTTTCTTATGAAGCTTTGTACAGAAGGAAATGCCGTTCTCCAGTTTGTTGGGCCGAAGTGGGTGATAGACTATTATTGGGACCAAAACTTGTGCAAGAAATGACAGAGAAAGTGAAACTGATTCAACAGATATTGAAAACTACACAAAGTTGCCAAAAGAGTTATGCGGATGTCTGAAGAAGAGATAGAGAACATAATGTCGGGGATCACGTGTTTATCAAAGTAACTCCGATGAAAGCCCAAACGCAGTTTGGAGTGAAAGGCAAATTGGTACCGAGATATGTTGGCCCATATGAAATCCTTGAGAAAATCAACCCGGTGACGTATCGGGTAGCCTTACCACCAGTGATGGAACATATGCATAATGTTTTTCATGTCTTAATGTTTCGGGACTATCTACAAGATCCATTACATGTTATTGAACCAATACATGTGCTTTTGAAGGATGACTACACCTACGAGAAGAAGCCAATTCAGATTGTGAACCGCCATATCAAAAGATTGAGGAACAAAGAAATCCCCTTAGTGAAAATAGATTGTCAAAACCACGAAGAGACATATGTAACATGGGAGACGGAAGAGGACATGATAAAGTGATACCCTGATTTGTTTCCTTTGGACCCGATATTCTTTCGAAATGAAGGTAATTCGAGTTTGGAGGACCAAACTCTTTAAGAGGAGAAGACTGTAACAACCTGACCTGTGATTAACTGTTAAACCATGATTAAAAATGCTTAATAAGTAATTAAGATGAAATCTTGAGTTACTTCCATGTGCATTGCATTATTTGTGTTTATATCTGCCTACTGTAGGAATATCTATTTGTGTTTATGTTTTGTTCTGCGAATTGAAGGCCTTATCGACATCCGAGCAAGAAATTGACTTGATTTATGTGTTATTTGGGATTTTTAAAATTTTATGATAGGTTTAATTGAACTTCGATTTGGAATGAAATAATTAGAATAAATTAATGATACTTAACCATTCTTAAACCAATTTTGATTAAGCCTTCTTAATTGAGCCTATATAAGGCTATTTTGACTCCATTAATTCCTTTCACACCCTCACTTCATACTCTTCAAGCACAAAATGTGAGAGAAAGAAAGAGAAGGAAAGAAATTGAGATCAAAGTTAGAAAATAGGAGAATTGTTAGGAATTGTTGAAGAATTGAAGAGAATTTGGGAGGTGAAGCTTTTACACTTGTGAATCTAAGACTCTAGGTAAGAATTTTGTCCTTAAGCTTTGTAATCAAGACTTTAGTGCAAGAATTCTAGTGGATGAAGTGTTAAGCATGGAAATTAAGCTAGGAATCAAGGAATGTAACTCATACCACACATGCATGCATAATTCATGAATTTCAAGTGTTGATTTCAACTAATCCTCACATACAAGGGCCTATTCTTGTTCAATTATGGGAGCTCATGGTGAATTTACACTTTAACACTTCATTTGTGCATGGTTTAGAGGTTTTGAATTCATATCATTACAAGCATGTGTAGAGACATGAAGTTTCACTTTGATTTTGGAGAATTGATTTGTGTTTGGGCCTTAGTTTTTCGAATTAACCATCATTTCAAGTTTTCCTATAAGTTTCCAAATGTTTTCTAAAGTTCTTGGCCAAAATGAACAAGATTGAAGCTTTGAAATCGAGTTTTGAGTCGTGAAAAGCAATCTGGAAATTCCAGATTCTGCATCTCCGCTCAAGCGACAAATCCTGCGCTCGAGCGACCACTCTGTGTTTTGTACCTCCGCTTAAGCGACCAAAAGTTGGCTCGAGCATAAATTGCATGCTTCCAGAATTTTAACATTTTTGTAGACCGCTCGAGCGACGAGAGTTGCGCTCGAGCGAAAACCTTAGTCTCACGCTAAAGCGACCATCTAGCGACCGTTGAGTAAAAAATTTAAGCAACCAGTGCTTTTGCAGAAGTTTGCAAACAGCTCAAGCAACCACTCTGGAACCTCTGCTCGAGCGAAAGAAGTTGCGCTAGGGCGAGGCCCCTGTTTTCAGCATATTTGCCTAAGTGTTTTCAAGTGCATTTCAGCATCCTCGTTGCATCCTAGGCATTCCTAAGTCCTAGTTAAGACATAATAATGAGGATAAGAAATAGAAACACACCGAAAGAAGAAATAACTAAGTTAATAATTCTGGGTGTGTAATTTAGTACGTATTCGTTCTGTATCTGTGTAGGTCATGCGCCGCAAGTTAACTGATTTGTCTGCTCTGTTGTTTTGTTTAGAGCCATCTATGAGTAATAACTTAATAAAACTATGTTATTTATTTTCTGTATGATGCAATAAGATCTGTTTTATGGACCAATTATGTTTTGTACAATGAATGATAGTCCATATATTGAAAACTATTCATGGCAACAATTCCATAGCATCAAGTATGTTATCTGTACTCGGTACTGGAGGTTCCTTTATGGAACTGACAAGTATGTTATCTGTTCCTAGTACCGGAGGTTTCTTTATGGAACTGACAAGTATGACCCTTAATACTTTGTATTTGATTTGTTAGCGCTAATGGATGTACCCCATATGAACAAGTATGAATTTTGATTTCCGTATACGATTCAAGCAAGATTATGAAAACGAATTTGTTTTTATTTTCTAAATCTGTTAGGACATCATTCATTTAACCCTTTACTCTGTTATTATTCACTGGGCTTCTGCTCACTGTTATATTATGTATGTAGGTGAGTCGGCGCGTGACAAGGCCTAAGCTACTGCCTGGTGAGTTTTGGGTCGACCAGCTACCAAGCCTCCCAAGGAGGTTCCCGTTTAAGAAGTCAAGTTTTGTGAACCATGCTTAGAGTTGTCTTGTGTAGAATGTTTTGTTTTGTTTTTGTTCATCCACACACCTTATACGGCGCTGCAAGACTTATGTGGATTTGACGTCATATATGTATATATTTCATCAAAGTTTTAAATTTTTGTCCCATGTATGTCAGCACAGCTCAATGGACTGCATATGTTTTTGCTTCCGCAGCCTCTAATTATATGTTAATCTAGTCAGAGGCCTTTGGTAATCCAAGGGTTACTGGTCAGTTACGACCCTAAACTTATAGGGGCGGGTTTGGGTTACGACAGAGCGGTATCAGAGCACATGTTTTACCGCACACACGGGTCCATATGAGCTTAGGATGTCCTAGTAAGAAGTAGAGGCGTTTAATCTGCATGTGTGAGTGTGTGTGTTCTTTAAATATGAAAATTGAACCTGACCATGAACAAATGAAATTGAAATAAATGATCTGAATATTGTGAAAATGATTATTTGCCTATGTTTATAGTGCTCTGTTTACCTATAGCAATGGAAAATACAAGAAGTAATGATGCCACCGAATCCTTTGAGGCTCGCATGAGTCATATGGAATATATGCTTGCAGCTCTGACTGAAGCACTGATACAACAACAGAGGCAATAACCTTTGCCCCCTCTGCCTCCACTAGCACAACATGAGCCAGATACCAATGATATAATCAACCTGACTCAGAAGTTTATGAAGATGAAACCGTCAACTTTCTTGGGTGGCATTGAACCCTTAAAGGTAGAAACCTGATTGCTCGAAATGGAGAAACTATTTGAAGTGTTTCCTTACTCCGAAACACAAAAAAAAATTTTGGCCACCTACACGTTAAAAGATGAAGCTCAGAGATGGTGGTTACTAATCTGAACTAATAATGGGAACATGACGTGGACTTAGTTTAATGAGATTTTGTACAACAAGTATTTTCTCCAATGCTTCATAGATCGAAAAGTGTCAGAATTTCATGAAATTATGCAAGGCAGAATATTCGTAGCGGAGCATGAAGCTAAATTCACTGAATTGGCTCGATTTGCTCCACACATGGTGGATACTAATTACAAGAATGCACGAAAAAGCATTGATGGCAGAGGCCATTTTGGCAGCAAAGAAACAAGCTCCAACTCCGACAACTGAATGGAAGGGTAAACGATCCAGATTTGATTTCAAGAAGGGCCGGTCATTTTCAAAATGACAAAATACGGGATCCTCCAGCAGCTTTAGCCATAGTAGTGGCTCTATTCCAAACTGCCCCAATTGCGGAAGGAAGCATACAGGTACGTGTCACCGTGCCTCAGGTGCGTGTTTTCGGTGTGGAAAGAATGGCCACATGATTAGAGATTTTCCGCTGAGATTTGACAATGCTAACCATCCTGGAGCAAGTTCAGCCGGATCTGCTCCTGTAACGAGGACCAATGCAAGAACTAATACTAGGGGCAATACCAGGAATGAAACACTAAGGCAAGGGAGAGTGTTTGCATTAGTGCCTGAAGATGTACAAAACACCGAATCTGTGGTGTCAGGTATAATTTCCATCTATGCTCAAAATGCGTATGTCTTGATAGATTCTGGTTCTACACACTCTTTTGTGTCGCATGCTATTTCACGAAAATTGACTCGACCATTAGAACCTATGAATTATTTACTATCTGTGACTACTCCTTCTAGAGGTCCTATGGTATGTACTTATGTTTACCCGACATGTGATATTGTAATTGGACATGTGACATTGTATGTGGATTTGTTACCATTGAGTATTGATAATTTTGACTGCATACTTGGTACGGATTGGTTAACGAAATACTATTCCACCATTGATTGCATGAGTAAATCTGTCGTGTTTAGACCACCTGGTATGCCTGAGTCTGCATGAGAAAAGTTCATCCGACCGAGCACTTCACCTTGGGGTGCTCCAGTTTTGTTTGTCAAAAAGAAAGACAGGTCTTTGAGACTGTACATAAATTACAGAGAGCTAAATAAAGTAACTTTTAAAAACAAATATCCTCTACCCCGGATAGACAATTTATTTGACCAACTTCAGGGAGCCCAAGTCTTTTCCAAAATTGACCTTAGATTCAGGTATCACCAATTAAAGGTCAAAGTAGAAGATGTAAAGAAAACAACATTCAGAACTAGATACAGATACTATGAGTTTTTGGTAATGCCCTTCGGAGTAACTAATGCACCTGCAACGTTTATGGATCTAATGAACAGGGTGTTTAAACAATTTCTTGATGAATTTATCGTTGTGTTCATTGATGATATCTTGATGAATTTATCGTTGTGTTTATAGATGATATTTTAATTTACTCCAAAAGCAGGGAAGAACATGAACAGCACTTGAAAACTTCTTTACAGATTTTGAGAGAAAAGAAGTTGTATACAAAATTGTCCAAATGTGAATTCTGGCTCAACAACATAGCATTTTTGGGACATGTGTTGACAAGGATGGTATATCAATGGATCCATAGAAAATTGAAGCCATTGTAGACTGGCCAAGGCTAACTAATTTGTCTGAAGTTAGAAGTTTTCTAGGACTTGCAGGCTATTATCGTAGATTTGTGAAAGATTTCTTTAAGCTTGCCTTGCCACTCACCCAACTGACCTAGAAAAATGTACCATTTGATTGGAATGATCTACGGGAATCGGCCATTCAAGACTTGAAAACTAGACTAGTGACTGCATCAATTCTGACCTTGCCTAACGGAACCGATGGGTTTCAAATTTATAGTGATGCCTCCTACAAAGGTTTAGGATGCGAGTGATTGCTTATACCTCTCGTCAACTTCGACCACATAAAAAGAACTATCCGACACATGACCTTGAATGAGTAGCCGTGGTGTTTGCCTTTGAAAATTTGGCGATACTATTTGTGTGGTGTGACTTGCGAGGTGTATACCGACCATAAAGCTTGAAATACTTCTTCACCCAAAAAGAATTGAACATGAGACTGTAGACACCCCATTTTTTACCGTCTTCAAGACTTGGATGTCATCGTAGGTGCACACGATGATTGTGATTGTTTGTGCTCATTTTGGTACACGAAGTCCTCAGCGGAATGCCCTGTCTTTGAACCTTCAAACCTCCATGTGCCCTGTTTTGGACCAACATCTTCTAGCCTGCAACCCTTGGTGGCTGCCGGCCACCAATTGAGGTTGCTGGCCACCCAAGTGGCCTGTCAGCCATCACTGGTGGACGGCCGGCCACATTAGTGGCCTGTTGGCCATTGGTGACTTTTTTTTGCAGATATTTTCTTGACAACTATTCCAACTGTTGGCACAATCAGCTTGATCACCATACACATGTATGGACTGATATAGCTCAACCAAAAGCTTGTTTTTCTATAAATATGGGACCTTCTCCCCCATTGAAGAGGGTTAGAAATTTTGGAACAAAATTCTCTCTCTCTCTCTCTCTCTACATTTCTCTCTCTCTCTTGAATTTTTGTGCATACAAGTGTAGATACACTTCAAGTTTGCCTATCAACCCTTAATCAAACTTGACCACCTTTGAGCTAAGGTCCTTAGAAGCCTTCTTGGAGCTTTAGAAGGTGTTTTTGACCTGACTTTGTGCCTAGAATTGTTTCTTGTTTCAAGAGGTATAGCACTCCCCTTTTACACTTGTTTTGCATGCTTATTTTTCCATCTCTTTCAACTGTTTTTGGCCTGATTTTGAACTGTAAAAAGCTCTGTTTTTGTGGCCTAAAGGTGGTGGTTTGAGGCCATTTCTAGTTAGGGGGTAGTTCACTCTTCTTACTTCTTTGTGTGTAAAGTTCTTGCGCCTTTGTTCATCACTTTCAACCAACTTTTTTGGCCCTTTAAACCACTTAATTTCAGAGGTTTTTAGTGGCAAAAAACTCACTTTAAAGTCCAAATTTGGAGGGGTTAGCCTTCCCTTCTTGTGTCTTGTTTGCATGCCTAGTTAGCTTCACATGTTAGCATGTTTTTCTAGCTTAACTTGGCTCAAGTCCAGCATGTTTTTGCCTCTGAAATCGACTGCTTTAGCTCTGTTTTGGGCTGGTTAGTTCATTTGAGTCTTGTTTTGCATGGTTATAGTGTAATATTCCTCACAAGTTGGTGTTTTAGGGTCTTAGACACTTCTTGTTGAGTTAACGGCATCTTTTAGTGTTGTTCTTCACTCCATTTCAGCACCTTAAACTCTGCACTCTTTGCTTCACTCTTTCATTTGCTTTTGAGGGTTGTTTCAAGCTTGGGATTCTTTAAGCTTGAGATTGAGGTCATGCCTAATGGTTTAATTCTCTTTGAGGGTTCATTATCAATGGCATGATCTCTCTCTTGCCTTACATTATCCCTTGGTTGACACTTCTTTCATTTTAGAGGACACTCACCAAATGACAAATTGATTAAAGGATGATTCGGTAACTAAAATGTGTAAACAAAATTGGCAAGTAAAAGTGGCAAGGTAAACATTCTTTATGTTGCATTGCATGTGTTCAAATCGGACGTTAATTTGAACACAAGAAAAATGGGACATTTTATACTCAAAAGTGATTAAATGTGCCACTTTCCTAGGTCTCCATTGCCCTTGATCATGCATGATAAGATGATGGCACTTGAGTCTTGTTTTGCACTCAATAAACTTGTACAATTTGGTCCCTTAGCCATCATGCATGGAAATTGCTTGATTGATGGTTTGAGGCCCAAATATATCACTCATTTGAGCTTGTGTTGATGATAAGGGGTGATACATAGGGGGTGTTTGTTTCAGCTTTTCAGAGCTAACTTATGGCTTTTAACTTTTAAAAAGTTATTTTGGACTGTTTGGTTAAACTTATTTCAAACAGCTTCTGATTCTAATAGCTTATTTTAACTCAAAAAAACTGATTCTGAGAAGCTGCTCACCCCTTGCTTCTGATTATCAGTTTCTGCTGTGAACATGTTAATTTTTGGTTCTACTCTTAAATTTTTTTATTTTTTATTTTTTTAAAAATAGAAAAAGACCCAAATGGACTATAGATTATTATTATTATTTTTTATGAGAAATATAGGCAAATAAAAAATAAAAATTAATTGAAAAAGCTATTTCACAGCTTATTTAACAAACACTACTCAGCAACTTAAATCTATAATCCAACAGCTACACCAAACAAATTAACAACTTCTGATTAAAGTCATAATCTATAATATGTTAAGTTATATTCTATAAGTTTTTTTAACAGCCACATCAAACGGGGCCATAGTACAAACAACCTGTGAGAATGCCTCTTCTTTGCCTTGTTTGCTCTCTGTTATAGCAAAAAAAAAAAAAAAAAAAAGGAGCATCACCAATGGCCAGTCGGCCACTGCTATTGGCCGGCAAACAACCACTGTTGGACGAAATCCCTTGTTGGTGGCTAGTCGGCCACCACTTCTGGCCTGCCGACCACCAATGAAAATTTGGCAGAAAGCTTGTCAAGCAGAGCAGAGTTGATCTGGAGAAGGAAAACCAATGCATAGGGTGTGTAACAGAGGCAATTGAAAGCAAAAAGCAGGTGTTCTTCGAGTGGAAACCGAGCATTCATTTGTTTAAATTGATTAGTTAGTTAGTTGTAGCTAAATAATTAAAGTTGTAATTATTTAGGTAGAGTAGTTAATTAATTCATATTGTAATTAATTAGTTTCGTTGCTTTGTAATTAATTAGTTAAGTATTTAGCTAATTAGTTTGCTTTGTAATATTTATTAGCTTAGATAGTTAATTATTTAATTGTTTTAATTAACTAGCTTAGAGTAAGCTCGTTATTCATTCGACGTGTTGTAATAATTAGCTTAGTTTAGCTAGCTAGTTAGCTTTATTCATTCGGACCCTCCTTCTTAAGGGCGTAATGTTGTAATAAGTGTGTGTGCGTGCGTTTATGTCTTCCAACCCCACGTTTTTCTCCTTTTTATTTAACCGCTTTCGATGGTTAGTTTAGGAGCATCATGTTCAAATTAGCATACCTTATGCTTGCATCCATTCATTTGTATTGCATGCACCGAGGCTCGACGCATCATTCAAACTGCATTACCATTTCAATATCTTATTTGAATACGTGTTTAATCGCATGTTATTCAAATCGATCCATATGCCATATTAGTAGCCGAGCCTATTAGTTGCATATTGCATGCGTTGCATTAGGCATCTTGTATAGTTAAGAATCATGCATAGTTTTCTAACGCATATTTTGTTGGCTTGGAGTACTAAGTGAGTTTTATGCTTTAGCATACTCACATAAATGTGAATGTTGTCATGTCCAGCATGCTTACCGTGAGGCTATGTGCTTAAATGCTAAACTGCTTGAATGTCTGTGGATGAAGGCTTGTTGTTTGAATTGGAACGATTCAACGAATGTATGTTTTAAGCCCACTTTGTTGAGTGACAAATCACGTTTTAAGCCCACTATGTTTGGTGGCAAATCCGCAAACTTTAAGCCCACTTGAGGTAGCGAATTCAAACCATTTTCTCAAACAAACATGAGTTGAATTGTTCCAATTTTGAGCAAACTAGTCTATACTTGCTTGTGTGCATCACATACTAATGCTAGTTTAATAACCGAAACAAGAGCACATAATTTTTATAAAAAAATCATATCATGATTAGTAGAGGCCAATCTTTGATTGGGCTAGTGGAGGTGCTCAATTCATGACCTTCCCCACTCATACTTAAGTTCCCAAACCGAGGCAACTTTAGTGATGACGGAAACGTGGCTTTTGGCACGAGTCATGGGTTTCCTAAATTTCTTCAAAATAAAATATTTAGTTGGCGACTCTGTATCTAGTAAAGCAGTCCAATTTTGGCATTTTTAATTCAAAATCAATTGTCCAAAACTATTTGTCGGATTTGGACTCTTTGGTGTTTATCAGTTTCACATTGCACTTGTGAGACTAGATTCAGAACCACAGGAGTCTGAATTGTAGGTCTTTCTTTTCGAGCTTCCAAGAGGGGGCGTGAAAAAGCTGAGCCATAGTTTCTGGCGACTCTACTAGGGATTTAGAGAACTGGACTCAAACTCATGATATATTTTTTTTATCTACACTTATGTGTTTCTTTGCATTTGTATTTGCATTCGCATTTGCATTGGTGCGCCTAAGTCATAGTGTTTGCCATCTGCTATTCCTGAATTGTTTGCCGGAGGCTTGCTTGGAAAAGCTTGCCAAAAGGCTGACTGGTTGCGGGCTCTGCCACGATGGGAACATAACCTTTGGATCTGGACTATTGCTGTACCGTTTGATCCTCCTTTCACTTCTCGCTGTTATGTGTGAGAGATATATTAGGTAGTCTTGTTGAGGTATCCTTTTTGACCAATCGACCTAGTTGCATATTGAAAGCCATAGAGACTGTTCCAAATTAGGACAGGTTACTTACCCGAATTCAGGATTGTGTGAAACAGTTTGCTTAAATAATGAACCCTAGTTCTTGACGAAACTAGGGCAGGGTAACTCTATCCCATAATAGGGGTGTTTTGTCTCTCACTTAACTGGTATGTGCTTTTAAAGTGAAACTCTATAGGAATGTATGCATCAGTTGTAAGTTTGGGCATCAGTTTTGGGGCAAAAATTAGTGTTGAATACAGTTCTCCAACTTATGATTATAACTGGTGTTGTTAGTGTCTGAGCCGAGGTGCTGGGCAATTTCTGATTTTTGTTTTCTTTTTTGCTTTGTTTTCTTTTTGCAAGGTAGTTTTTCACCATTGATTCGGACAATTCTGTTACCCCCCAAGCACTCTGGACCCATGTGAGAAGGATTTGCAGATTCAGGAATCTTGTCAGGGGACAGTCTGTGTTTGTTTCACTCCCACCGATTACCAGATAGGAGGATCGGGCAAAATTCACCAATCCAGTAGCCACCTTTTACTTCACCTGCACCCAGACAGGCCTAGTTTTCTACTTCTACTCCAGAAAAAGAGTATTCGCCAGTTCTGATAGCTCAACATCTCCCAGTCAGCATGGAAGATATGCTTCGTCAGCTCCAATTGACCATTGAGACTATGTAGCTAGATGTTGCCCACCAAGCTAAGGTCGTAGCCTGCCAAACAGAAGTGATAGATAGGCTTCAATAACAGCAACCACAACCAGCAGTGGCCTCTGCATCCCATGCATCCCCAGTGGGAATTCCGCACCCCAGGGTCACAGTCAATGTCCAAGAGAATATGGGCATTCCGACAAATCCGATCCCACCTCAGACCTCCAAGGCACCAGTTTACCAAGCAGAGGCGCCGTTTGAATTCGAGGTTGACCCCACTGCATTAAAGGTCAACAAGATAGAAAAGCTCTTCAAAAGGGCACAAGGCGTGAATTCAATCCCTGACATTGAAGATGGGTACACAGACTCAGCAGTGACTCTACCGGACAGATTCAAGATGCCACATATAGACCGGTTCGATGGCTCCAGGGATCCCATGGTCCATCTACGATTATTCTCTAATATCCTACGACCAATGGGTCTCACTAGACTTTAGAAGCTGTCGCTTTTTGGCTGGACCCTGTGGGGTATAGCGGCCATTTGGTATGCCAAACTCGAGGACTTTGTGAAAAGAAGTTGGGAGGAAATGGCCGAGGCCTTCATCGTGCAGTACTCCTACAATACCCAGATCGAGGTCACTACCTGAGATCTTGAAGCGACCTGTCAGGAGCCGAAGGAGGGCTTCTCGGACTTTGTGACCCGATGGAGGGCTAAGGCCTCTATGATAACTATCCGGCCGTCTGAAAAGGACCAAATCAGAATGGTGGTCCATAAATTGCAAATGAGATTATTACAGAAGATGGTAGTCCTGGCTTTGTTTACATTTGCTGAGCTCTATGAGATAGGGGTTCAAATTGAGAATGCGATGAAGCAGGGGTTGATAGACAGTGAAAAGGAATAGCCC
Organism: Camellia sinensis; assembly: GCF_055761805.1. NCBI lineage: Eukaryota > Viridiplantae > Streptophyta > Magnoliopsida > Ericales > Theaceae > Camellia > Camellia sinensis. The sequence goes on from NC_138972.1 coordinate 85,762,517, forward strand.
AAGAGGCCCTTTACATGCAGCTCCAACGCAACTACGGGTGGTAGCACCTCTACACGGCCTTCGGATGTGAGTATGGTCACCACCACACCCAAAACTGTCAACCCTTTTGCCAACACCTCCAACATAGCTCTACAAATCTCAACCAGCCAGGCTTGATCTCAAAGTGTCTTTACTCCGCTCTATATGCCTTTGTCCAAAGCCTTAGGGGTCTTGATCAGAAAGGGGCACCTTAAGTTGTTAGAACAACGCCCTCTACCCGATCATTTCCCTCCGAAACACAACCCGGCCAAATACTGCACTTTTCACTAGCAGCATGGTCATGACACCGATCAATGCTATAGGCTGCGTCATGAGATTCAAGATCTCATTGACAATAAGGTGATAGCACCTCCCAAAAAACCCAACGTCACTATAAATCCTATCCCACCACATAACTAAGTCCCTTCACCCCGGCATATAAACCTCATCCATACACTGGTCATCCCTTATGACCCCAGTATATACGTCATCCCTTCCCACCTACCTATGCCAGCGTTGTTCATCCCCGAGAGCATGGACTTGTGTATGATGAATATGTCTTCATTCCAACCCGAACCAGTGGTGGTGACAGTGGAAGATAAAGGGAGGTCAGCCTTAGTGGAGAATGTCAGTCCGTTGCCCGAGGGCTTTGAGGACTTATCTGAAGGGACGTACAACCCAAGCTGCTATATTGTGCCAATCAATCATGCTAAGCCGGAAGTGGTGTTGCCAGCTAGGATGGAGGTCAATGTAGTTCGAGAAGATGGGCCAAGTCAGGGATTAGATGATCTAGCCGACCTGAAGGAGGACATAGACAATTTGCAGTTCTCTGACGAGCAAGATCAAAGGGACGTGCATATTGATTGGTTTGATCTGAAAGGGTCAACAGACAATTCTGGGTGGTTAAGTGATGAGCCTGATAAAGATGAGGGAACTGGATTGAAGCTGGAAAAACAAAAAGCAGGAACCGCTGTAATGGTCGGAATGGTCGATGGAAAGGGTAAACTACCGAAAAATGCCGGTGAAGAACAATTGTCTTAGGAACTAGGCATTGTTAGTACTATGCATACTGAACAAGAAGTCGCGTTGAAGCTGTTTAAACAAGAAGTAGATGAAAACAATCGGAAGGCTGGAAAAGCTCAGCACTTTACGGGGGAAATTTATAATAAGAAGGTAATCCAAATGGAGCCGGACGAGTGCTTATCGGCTGCCGAAGGAGTCTGGTAGGATGACGACGACCTACACTTGGCCCATACCGATGAGGATTGGAGTGAAGACTTTCCTGACAACACTTGGTATGTGGAAGAAGTCGACTATATGACAAGAAGTGGCCGATATTTCAAACCACCGCATCTAGACCAACCTGAGGCATCCGAGAAGGATAAAGAAGTTGAGAAACAGAAGGAAAAGCAGTTAGAGGAAGAGACTATGCTGAAACAGTTGAAGAAGATTCAAGCTGATATATCTATCTGGGGCCTGCTTATGGCTTTGTGAGTGCACAGACAGGTTGTACTATCGGTGATGAATAAAGCTAAGTTGTCCATTGACACCACTCCGGAACAACTAGTGGGATTAGTCTTCCAGGGAGGCGCTATGCTGACTTTGACCTTTTCAGATAAAGAACTGCCGTCGGAAGGCTCTCTATACATATCAGTGGAGTGCCGAGAAAAGTGGATACCAGTGGTATTGGTCGACACTAGGTCAGCAATCAACGTCTGTCCTTCTCGAACAACTTATGTTATTGGCCTGAAACCGGCCGATTTTGTGCCTACAGCCCAGGTGATTCGGGCGTATGCAATACAAGCAGAGAAGTGATGGGGATAATGCAAATTAGAATACAAGTCGGCCCAGCTCAGCAGGACATCGAGTTCCATGTCCTGGATGTTCTGGCCACTTTCAACTTACTACTTGGGTGACCCTGGCAGCACTAAGTAAAAACTGTCTCTTCCACCCTCCACCAAATGCTGAAGTACCCCCATGGAAAAGGGGTAGCCATAGTCTTCGAGAATTCATCTATACACCCTTCGCTAGAGATCACTACACCTGTGCTGGAGATTGCGCATCAGAAAGAGGATGTTTTTCTTTCGGGGTTTACCTTAATTGAGGCCCGGGTAGTGCAAAATATCTTGGCTGTTGATGAGGGCTTGTATGTCAGCGCCCAATCTGTATACTTCATGAACAAACTCCAACACATGCCAGGAATGGACTGGAAATGAGCGGCCAGAGAGGCATTACTGCATTGGCCGATGTGCCACATAAGTCGCATGCTTTTGGTTTTGGCTATACGCCCACTAAAGAGGACTGGGTGAGGAAAGGGAAAGAGATGGCCGACAGAGCCAAAGCTAAGCAGACTGGGAAGTGCTATGAGCTTGTGCATAGACCAATCCGGGGAACTTTGAATGGTTATTTTGTTCAGGAGGGTGAAGACTTCCCATTCCGTGGTTTCCCTGAACCCTGGTTCAACTCTGAGAGGCAACGGGTTCCCGACTACGAGATTTTCTTTGACTTGCAGCTACAAGAGAGTGATACAGAGGAACAGACAGAACTAACTGCTGAAGCTGCAAAGATCACAGAAAATGATTCCAACAACATTGAGCTTGAGATAGGAACAACACTGGTATCTCTCCTTTCGGATCCTTCGATTGACCAAGAGAGCTTAGAGGATAACCTGACTGTTTCCATGATCGGGGACCAACCGGGTGTGAACCCTTCTAGCAGTATCTTGGATGCATCTAACGCACCATCCCTCGTTTGGCAGTTGAATGAGGGCCACCTGTCTAGCAGTTCTGAGTCGAGTAATGAACCAGAATCTGATTCCACAGAGTCTGTGGAGTCGAAATCAGATTCCGGTTCTTCTGAGTCTAGGTCCGATATCCCTGGGATTAATAACCCAGATGCCGAGGTTTTGTCCAGGTCGTCCTTTTCTTTTTCCTTTGAGTCAGTTGTAACCGAGGAACTAGATCAGCTTGACCTTGTGAATGAGAATGCCACTGCAGATTCTCAGTATTTCTCTGTGCCTCTTGTTTATTACATTGATCATGATTTTCAAAATTTTTATAAAAACGATGAGGAAGAAATTCCTCTAGTTTTGAAATTTTTGATTAATCGAGAGGAGGAGAGGTTTGCAAACCCCTCGCTGATGAAATCATTACAATTAATGTGGGTACTGAGAAGGATTGGTGTCTAGTCCAAATCAGGTCCACGTTGTCTTCAGAGGAGCGCAAGCACTTAGTCATTTTATTAAAAGATTTCAAAGATATTTTCGCATAGTCCTATGAAGAGATGCCTGCAATCAATCCTGAGATTGTACAGCATCGGATCCCTTTCGACCCCGAGGCTAGACCCATCAAACAGAAGCTGCGAAGAATACACCTTGATTGGGCTTTGAAGATTAAGGAAGAGGTCACCAAGCAAATAGACGCAGGGTTCTTGCTAGTATCTGAGTATCCCACTTGGTTAGCCAACATTGTTCCTGTGTCGAAGAAAGACGGTAGAATTTGGGTGCGTGTGGACTTTAGGGATCTGAACAGAGCCAGTCCGAAGGACGATTTTCCTCTTCCGCACATTAATGAATTGGTGGGCTTTACCGCGGGCCATGCATTGCTCTCCTTCATAGATGGATTTTCCAGGTATAACCAGATTCTGATTGCGTCCGAAGACAGAGAGAAAACTGCTTTCACTACGTCGTGGGGGACATACTACTATCGAGTGATGCCGTTTGGGCTGAAGAATGCTGGGGCTACCTATCAACGGGCTGTAACCACAATTCTACATGATATGATCCATAAAGAGGTTGAGGTGTACGTGGATGACATGATTGCCAAGTCCAAGGAAAGAGAGGGCCACTACACCGCCTTGAAGAAATTCTTTCAACGGATCAGAGAATACAGACTGAGGTTGAATCCACAAAAGTGTACTTTTGGCGTAACAAAAGGGAAAATGCTGGGTTTCCTGATCACACAGAGGGGTATCGAGGTAGATCCTTCCAAAATCAAGGCCATCCTAGAAATGCCACCACCAAGGACTAAAAAGAAGGTGCGAGGCTTTCTGGGTAAAGTGTAATTCATAAGACAGTTTATTTCAAAATTAGCCTTGACTTGTGAACCACTATTTGGCTCTTGAAGAAAGGGAAGAAATTTCGACGAGATCGTCGATGTCAATTCGCTTTCGAACATATCAAGCAATACCTTCAAAATCCACCTATGTTGTCGCTACCAGAGCCGGGAAAGCCCTTGATTTTGTATCTGTCAGTCACGGACACAACAATGAGATGCATGCTTGCTCAGGAATCTGAGGATACAGTGGAGAAAGCCATCTATTACCTAAGTAAGAAAATGCTGGACTATGAGACCCATTATACCCCGCTGGAGAAAGCTTGCCTAGCCTTGGTATGGGCTACTAGGAAGTTAAGGCACTACTTGTTAGCTCACTCCATAATTTTGGTTTCGAGATTAGATCATATCAATATCTCTTCAAGAAACCAGAGCTTACGGGTAGGCTAGCCCATTGGTTACTTCTCATCTCCGAATTTGATTCAAAGTCTATTACTCGCAAGTCTGTGAATGAGAGAGCGATAGTAGAGTTCCTGGCAGATCACCTAGTGGAAGGGGATGAAACGGTAGAATACTTGTTCCCAGATGAAGCCATTCTGCAAGTAGAGGAAGAGATTTGAACGATGTACTTTGACGGAGCGTCAAACCAGTACGATTATGGGATAGGGGTGTTGCTGATAGCACCCGACAATTCCCATATACCCTTAGCCTTCAAATTTCGGTTCAAGGTATCTAATAACAAAGCAGAATACGAGGCGTGTATCGCCGGTTTGGAAGCCACCCTGGAAATAGGGGCAAAAAGGTTGGATGTCATTGGGGACTCAAACCTAGTTGTGTCTCAAGTAAAAGGAGACTGGAAGGTTAAAGAAGAAAAGATGAAGATCTATCACCAGACTCTGGATGTTCTGATTTCTAGGTTTGAGAAGCTGACCTTCACGCATCTTCTAAGAGAGAACAACAGGTTCGCTGATGCCTTATCAACTCTATCTTCCATGATAGACATCCCGTTTGGAGTCCGGATGCGTCCGATCATCATTAAGCAGAGGTATACGCCAACCTATGAGACTATTGCCGTAAGAAATAAAGTGCAAGATCAAAACTCTTGGTTCTATGATATCTGGAACTTCTTGGAAAATGAGGTTTATCCACCAGGGGCAAATACCAAAGATAAGAGGGCAATACGGCAGATGGCTGTTCAATTTACATCTGCGGAGGCAAACTATACAAAAGACGTCATCCCGGAATGTGCAAGTTGTGTGTCGATGTAGAAGAATCAAAGCGCCTAATGGAGGCCATCTAATGTTAGCCCTGAAGATTCTTAGGCAAGGTTACTACTGGTCTACTATTGAGGAGGATTGTATCGGTTTTGTTCGGCGATGCCACATATGCCAAATTCATGCTAATCGCATGAATATCCCGCCGTCGAAGCTGTACAACATGACTTCACCATGGCCTTTCTCAGTCTGTGGAATCGATATCATCGGCACAGTCACACCGAAAGGGTCAAATGGGCATGAATACATTTTGGTTGTAGTTGATTATTTCACGAAATGGATGGAAGCTCAATCTTATGCAATGTTAAAGGCAGCGCACATAGCTAAGTTCATCCAAAACAACATTATTTACCTTTATGGAGTCCCAAACGAGATCATCTCCGATAATGGCTCCTATTTCAAGAAAGAAGTGATCAACTTGTTGGAGAAATACAACGTGGTTTTTCATAAGTCATCCACATACCAACCACAAACCAACGAAGCTGTTGAGGCTGCCGACAAGAACATTAAGCATATTCTGCAAAAGAAGGTTGAGACCTACAGGGACTGGCCAAACAAATTGCCATTTGCACTCTGGGGCTATAGGACTTCAATTCGGACGTCTACTGGGGCAACTCCTTACTCTCTTGTTTATGGGATTGAAGCTGTTCTGCCGATTCAAATAGAAGTTTCGTCGCTGCAGGTTATGGCTGAGTGTTAGATAGTAGAGGCGAACTGGCAGCAGAGCAGGTTTGAAGAACTGATGTTGTTTGATAGGAGAAGACTGAAAGCATTGTACCATGTTCACGGTTATCAACGCAGGATTGCCAAGGCTTTTAACAAGAAGGTTAAGTCCCAGAATCTCAAGGAAAGGGATTTGGTGCTGAAAGACAACCGAGCTCCCATCCATGACCCTAGGGTCAAGTTCAGACCCAATTGGACTAGTCTTTACATCATCAAAACTATCTGGTCAGGTGAAGCTGTTATTCTTATGGACTTGGATGGCCTAGAATTTTCCTAACCGATCAACATGGACAAGTTGAAAAAATATTATCCCTGAGAGGCTCGCTAGGCCAAAAACCTGGAAGGGCAACTTAGGCAAAAGTTAGAGTACAAAAAATTAGAAAAAAGAAAAACTGAGCTCACAAGGTTGAAAACCCTAAAGGGCGGCCTTGGAAAAAGTTAGAGTGCAAAAGGAGAACGTTAATACTCGAGTGAACCTGAACCGAACTACGTAAGGCTTGATTCCCATCTTCGGGATGCGTAGGCAACTTCATCCTAAAGTTCGGCCATAAACACCTCTAACCCAACTATTCTGTCCATGTGTTTGATCAAGTCATCTTTGTCTGTTCTTTATCTGAATATTTGGTTATGGTCCTCTCTGAGAACTGGTTACAGTGCTGAGCAATGCTATTCAATCAAGGGGCAATTTATGATCTTTGGATTCGGGGTTGTACATCTCAAGAATAGATTCCATGCGTGTCAAGTTGTGATCCTTATTAAAAAATGGTTTTGAAAAGTTTTGATAAAAGTTAATTTTTACTCAAATTTTACATTTTACAACTTCGACCATTTTTGGACCAAAAGGAAAATTTTCAGTGCTCATAACTTTAATTTCATTGATTTCAATACAAAGTTCTCCAACTCTCGATACAAATCAAAGTTGCTTTTATTACGTTCGTAAAACTTGAAAAATAAAGATCAAAGCAATAAACTAGGGACATAGATGAGTCAAGTGCTCCTGCGTCCCCCGCTTGTGCTTTTGGAAGCTTCTGATGCCAAAGTGGGCCCGGTTTGTACCTCATCCTCGAGCCAAGTTAGGCACTCGCTAGAAAGGGCGCAGCTGAAACTAGGGGTAGGAGCTAGAAGCTCTCTTGTCCTCCAAGCAATAAGGTATCTAGCCAAGTGTGAACCTCGGATGGGGAATGAAACCGGGTACTCTACCCCCTTCTGTGATAACCCTGTTCCGTACTATGCTAATTAGTCCTTATTATGAATATAATTATGTGTTTGATATGTTTATGTGTGCCATTTATGTGAAATATATGGTTTTGAATTTCTATCTGTTCATCGTAGGAATATCTGTTTGATTGTCTGCTTTTGAAATTAAATTGAAGGCCCTATCGGCCACCGAAACCGAATTGGTCGCGCCATTGTGATTGGCATAATTTTTAGAGCTTGCGGTGAAGTTTAATTGAAAAATTGATTCAGGCCAGATTAAATTGATTAAATTGATGAATTAGTGCCTAATTATTTATTATTATTAAATTAGAATTAGTGGGGCTTTATATAAAGGGCCATATACACTCTTATGGTTTCTTTTTGAGCTCAAAATCTGAGATGTACATTTGAGAGGGTGAGAAGGCCGGCTATAGAGAGAGAGAGGGGGGAGAATTGTGCAATTTTGGCCTTGAAGCTTGATAACTTTGAAGCTATACTCAAGAATTTGGTATTGATTGGAGAAATTGAGCCTCTAGGTAGGTAATTGATCTTGAATTCAAGTTTGAATAATGGTCAAGAACATGGATTAAATTCATTATAAGGAAATTGAGTTGATTTTGTTGTATTTGAAGTCATGGAATGCATGCATGTGCATAATAGTCATAAATTTGTATAGTTGAGCATGAAAAATATGATCCATGTAGAATTATGGCTAGAATCCATGCTTGTGACCACCATTTGTACAATTTGAGTTGAAATGGAAGTTATATCTCACGTTCATGTATCATTCATAAGAATTATGAGCTTGAATGCATGAAATTGTTATGTTGAAAGTGAATTTGGTGTAGATTGGGATATGCATGTGATTAATTTGTGAAATTGAGCCCCATTGTGTTGTAATTTGGTGTTGGTACCATGTTAGTATATGATTATGTGAAGTTTGGGCCAAAAGCATGCATCTAGAACCATTGAATGTCGAATTGGAGCTCAAGAACATGTTCTAGAAAACCCAGAAAATTTGATGTCCACTCGAGCGGGTAACCGCCGCTCGAGCGGGAATTTCGTGCTCCCAGTATTTTTGCAGACTTGGATGTTTGCTCGAGTGGGGAAGTTCATGCTCGAGCGGGGAGCTATGTAGACGACCTTCAGCTCGAGCGTCAGACTTCACGCTCGAGCGTAATTTTGATGCATCCAGCACTTTTACAGACCTCATGGGTCCGCTCAAACGGGGAAGTCCACGCTCGAGCGGGGACCCTATTTTTTGAAATTTTGAAAAGGCATTCTGAGTTCCATTTTCCGTCCTCTTTCACTTCTAAGTACTCTTAGGCATGCATTGAACATTGTAATTGAGTTAAAGAGATAAAAATGAAGCCTAAAGAGGAAAATGTGAATTTGGAACGGATTGAATTGTTTGTGACCCTTTTGTGTTCATGGAATGTGTAGGGTCGAGCTCCAGGGCAAACCAACCAACCAATCACTATGAGTGATATCAATATTTTGAAGTCGTCATTTGTCCAATTGATTATCTCCTTATAAGCCTTATGAGTTTGCTAGTTTGAATTACGGACAAAAGTTTGACATGAATGAATGGGCCAGAGGCCAGTTTGACACGAATGATAGTTTGACACGAACAACAGTTTGACACGAACGATAGTTTGACACGAATAATAGTTAGACACGAATGATAGTTTGATATGAATAACAGTTTGACACGAATGATAGCTTGACACGAATAACAGTTTGGCATGAAAGTATGAATGGACCGAAGGCTAGTTTGACCTGAATGATACGAATGAATTGGGCCCGAGGCCGTATGATGTGTTTGGAACCGCAGTTACTTAACTTACATATGTCTACGTATGTATGTATTAGTTAGAAATATAAATTAGGCCTAAGGCCGTTTGATGTATATTGTTCCAATGTATATTCTTTATTTGATATTATTCACTGGGCTTTCGCTCACGCTCATTCATGTGTTTGTAGGTGAGCCAAGAGAGGTCCAGACCCAGCCTCCGTGAAGTCTGTATGAAATAACCAAAATTTTGAAGAGTTAGCCCTTGCGTCTCACGCACGAGACACGTCTTCGCCCTTTTGCCCTTCTGTGTATTTTGTCATGTTAGCGAGGACTTCGGTATACGTCTGTGTATAGTTTTGTTTGGCTGACTTAGATTTAAATGATCCTATCTGTACAGAACCTTATGCTACGATACTTTCTGTTGTAAGTTATTAACATATGTGAATGTGGAATGTTATGATGTGCATATAAGCACGGCTCTATGGACAAAGTTTTAAATTTGCTTCCGTTTGGCCCCTTTACTCTGATGACTTTTGTCTTATTTGGTTTGAGGCCATAGATAATCTCGTGATTACTGGCCGGTTATAGCCTTAACCCATAGGGGCGGGTTTGGGTCGTGACACCTCCTCTGGGCAAGTGTGATCATGTCCAAACTGACGCTTGAACCGGAACGAAAAGTAGAATACACACTGTGTCAGGCCGATCAACTAAATGCCAGGTTGCCGAGTCATGTTGTAGCTCATTTTGGTCAGGTTAAGCCAGGAGCAATGCCAAGCAATGTCAGCAGCAGACCTGTTGCACATCCAGTGGCACTGACATCCCTCATTCGGGAAATCCACTAGCTGTTGTTGAAAAAAGTATGCTCAAGCTGAGTATGCGGGGCAAGAGTTGACTACCTTCAGCTTGTCTATTAGCCACACCTGGAGAGAGATGAAAGAAAAGAGAGATTAAAGAATAGAGAGATGTATGTTGAGAGAAAAGTGAGAAAAGGGCTTTAAGAGAAAAACAGAGCATCAGTATCGAGAGATATGAGAAATACATATTAGAAAGGGTGGAAAACATTACCTGAAGAAGTAATGGACTCCTTGCGAATTTGCTAGTCTTTTGCCGATGGAAGGCGTCTAAGCCCATCAAAGTCTCGACTAACACCAAGCTGATACAATTCTTTCATTCTTTCAAACCTTGTGCCACTTCAACTAACCGAATGCTAGACCCTTCGAAACTGGGGGCAAGAAGGAAATGAGCTAACATGCACAAACAAAGGGTGTGTTGCCGAAAACCCTGCCAAAGAAGATCACCACAGTCGCCAATGGCAGAAAATCGATGAATTAGACTATGAATGTCCAGCTCTCCATTGTGAACCAAGGATCAGGCCTCGTATAGAGTAAGCCCACACATCCGTCCCGAAGCTTGGATGTGACCAAAACGGGGCTGAGGCAAGATTTCCTCTTTGCACTGGGACTCCATTCGTACTTGAAATTCGTCGATCATCGGGCATATCTCTTGTCCCTCGAAGCTAAAGACATGTGTAATTGGGTTCCAACACCTAGCCGCAGCATGAAGGAACGGAAAACAAAGTGGAGAACGGCTCAGCGGGAATAGTGCGTTTATGCCGAAACCCTAGAAATTCACCTTTTCCAAGCCATCCAAAGTTACAATCCAATCTGAGAGTTTTTTGGCAAGAAATGGCTCAATTTGTGAAGACTTTGCAACTAAAATGAAGAAACTACGAGGTCCAAACCTTTTGTGGAAGATAAGGCAGTGAGTGGAAGCCAACTGTCAACAATCTGGAGGTTTTGCGCATTGGTGCCCGACCGGCCACCCACCACTGATGGCCGGCAAGCCACTCTTGTGGCCGACAGGCCACTATTGGTGGCTGGCACACTTCATCCATGGCCGGCATGTGGCCGGCAAACCGTTCAAGTGGCCAGCAGCTGTCTTGTCTGTCCTGCTGTCCCCCTATGTGCTGAGAATACTGAAAGCATGTGTTTTGTTCTAATTCTTTATGTTTCTAAGGTCTTGTTTGAGTCCTTGTCAGTTTTAGCAAAGCTTGTTGAGTTGTATTCGAGTTATTTTGTTTTGTTTGTTGAGTTATTTTGTTATTTATCAAGTTGTTTTGTTTTGCTTATCGAGTTATTGTTATTTCAATTATTGAGTTGTATGTTGTGTTTATAATCTCACTTGTTGGTCGGTTCGTTACCTGATTAAGACTGTTATGGCAATACAAGTATTCGTTTTCAATATCAAATTCAATCTCCATTCCGTGCTAAGTGGTGCTTATGATGCAAAATACAACATTTTTTCAAAGAAAAGCTGGTTTCCATTCCGATCATGGTTGTCTTTTTACAAAAGTGCAGTACAAGTTTTTAAAGCAAATAAAACCTGTCTAAAGCTGTACAATGTGCTAACACTACTAACAAAAAGAAACTATGCAAAAATACAAAAAAATCAATGCCAGCTATCTCAAGCTCGAGAGGCCCTCTTTGTCATCTTCTTGGGCAGGGACTTAAAGTTGTCTCCATCTGCACCGCTGTCTAATTCAGATGCCGAATTGGAATCAGAATCGTTATCGTTCTTTGCCCCGGAGCCCGGCTCAACATCACCTCCACTCTCAGATCTAGAGTCGTCGTCATCTCCACTCTCAGAGCACTCAGACTGTAGACACACCGCCTCCTCAGAGCCACTGGTCTTAGCATCGTCATCACTCAACACTAGCTCTGAAGGGCTCCTCCGACCTCGACCACGACGTCCCTCTCAGCTGCACGCTAGGGCCTATCTCTTCTTTCCCTCTGCTGCCAGAGGAGGTGGTAATGGTGTAAACGCTGCCATCGCTGGTGCTCTCGGTAAGGTTGGAACCTAAAAAAATACAGTATTGGCGTATCAGATATAATGAATAGTTACAGATACAGTATGATGAAAATGGTGGAATGCAACGAGCCAGATACAGTGTAAGTGTAGTACAGTGTGTCAGTGCAGCATAGCAATGTGATGTGACAAAAGGAAAAATGCATACTATGAGATGAGTATCAATGCTTCAGTCAGAATACAATGCACAATAGTGTGGAACATGTTGAAATGTGGGCAGAAAATATGGGAAGAATACCTGAATGCCATGGAGACTGAGTAGTGCCTCCCTCCTCAGAATTATGCTCTCGAACGAGGCTACTAGCTCGAACAGTACCTCAGTGTACCCCAGGGGTGCCTGCGAATGTATTGAGAATGATTAGTAACCGGAAGGAACAAATATCAGAAAGAGAACAGGAAAACTGGAAAAAATGTGGTACATACCGAAGGTGCACCCTGAGCTCAGACATATCTATGCTCGGCCTCTGCTGGCTCAATCAGAATCTGATACGACGTCTCGGCCGGCCTCCGGCATGTCAGTGTGGTCAGGATCTCTGGCCAACCAGTAGCCTATCTAGCGGAAGGAACCCCTCTAGCCCTGGCCCTCTTTGTCCCCCGGGTCCTACTCATTGAAGGGGCAACTGCTGCTCTACCTGCGCAAGCACAAGCACCCGTCAAATGAGGCATCAGATGTGTCTGGATGAATGTTGCATAATCTCCCTCCCCAAGGAAGTAGTCGGTGTCCAAGTCCCCAGTAAACTGAATCATCTCCTGGGAGGAGAAACTCTTTGTAGCCCTCATGGATGGCGAGTGCAGTATGGGAACTACCGGATGAGGTAAACCCAAGGTCTGGTGGATGAAACGCTCGCCTAGAAACCAAGCTCAGCAAACCGGGCCCTCGAGTAGAAACCGAAAATGGGAAGCCCCTCAAGCTCTGGTATACTCGTCCCAGACTCCATCCGGCATCGTCGCCCAAGGTTGCCAAGCGATCTGCAAACAGAGAATGCACAAGTTGTTTAGTTGCAATATGAATCAGAGCTGAAGTAAAGCAAAAATAATTGTGAATTTTGAGTTACCTCTGCGGCAGTCACTATATCGAAGTACCAACGAAAGAATGCAAAAGTCTCCCGGGTCCTCCGTAGGCATCTCTCGTCATACCGATGAGAGTATGATACAAGAAGAGCATCTCTACCTCTAGCTCTGGGCAAGGGTCGGGAAATATGCATATACCCATAGCTTCAAGGAAAAAGCAACAGTAAATATATAGTTTACAGAAAGTTTAGAGACAGAATGTAGAAAGTAGAATGTGTGTACAGCGTACAGAAAGTACAGATGTAGAATACATAAAGCAGAATGGGTAGTACAGTACACAGAAAGTGCAAGTACAGATACAGAGGATATAGAATGTGCAGTGTAGGGAGCGCAGTATATAGGTGTAAAAAATGCAGTATGCAGGGTACAAAAAGTGCAAAATAGAAAACACAGAAATGGCGGGCAAAATATGTAAAATAGAAATGTACAGCGTACCTTCTAAGCTCGCTAGTAACCTTCGACTCTGTCTCCACTCCTGCGAGATATCGAGCTCATATAGCCGTACAATGTGGCTAGGCGAGCACCAGCCCAATCATAAAGCCGGACCTGAGATAAGTCCACCAGAGCACTTTGGAGATATAACCCTACAGTGTTCCACCTGTTCGCAAACAAGGTGGTACTGAACAGGAACATCAAGAAGCCTCAGGCGTAATGTTAAGTCTCCTCTAGGGTCTCTAGCTCTCTCCCTTGGAAACGCTCGGCGAACCAGATATATAGTACCATCCCCGATAGGAAGAGAGGTGGACGTGCTCCTAGCAGGTGTAGCCAGGCGGCCTTCCACTCACCTATGTCCGTATCATAAGGGATCCGATGACCCCTTACCTCTACACCTGTGAGCATGGAGAAGTCATAGGGTGTCGTCATTATCTCCCCAGTAGCGAAGAAGTGGAAGGATTTGGTGGTATCCCACCACCGCTCCACTAATGCACCAAGCGGGTGACTCGTGATATGGAGTGACAACCCCATGCAGAATAAGTCGAAGCCAGCCTCGTTGATGATGTAGCAGACGTCGATGATGTAGCAGACATCGGCAAGAAGCTCCATATACCAGTTCCTCGCGGACGTGGCTCCATATCCCCTAGCACGAGAGTCATCTTGTGATCAAAATAGTGATTTGCAATGATAAGAGAACAAGCAGATGGAAAGGCAGTGTAAGAAATATAATGCAAGAGCGTGATTATGGCAAGAAATGCAATAAGAGGCAAGAAATGCAGTGTAAACATTATAGTTAAAGCAAGAAATGCAATGTATAGTGAAGAAAACATGAGAATACAGTGTATACCTCGGTAGTGCCGTAAGACAAATGAGAGTCCGGCTCCCGTAGCAAGAAGTCCTCTGGTACGCGTCGTGTAAATGCTTTGAAGTGCCTGATACCTCCTGGGGGTAGCATATGCGTCTGAGGATGATATGCCATTGGATCAAAGGGTCAAATCCTAGGTGGTGATAATACTGGCTCAGGCTCCGCCTCCATCTCTGGAGACAACTAGGGTGGGATCTCCAGAGGAGCTCCGTTATGAGGTACATCATCCGCCATCTAGAAAGAAGATGAAAAAGTGGTCGAAAATGGAGAAAAAGGGGCAAACTTAGAAAAAGTCAACCCTAAGAGAGAGAAAGTGGAGGAAAAAGTCAAAGCCCGGGAAAAGGTGCAAATCCCAAGAGAAACTCGAGGGGAATAAGCCTCAAAAGGTGAAACTCCAAGAAAAAGTACCGAAATCAAATTTCAATCGGTTCAAAACGGAGTAAACAAAAGAGGGTTTAACGAATAAATTTCGTGTGGGCTGTTGGAAAACGCATGGGAAGCGTAGATCAGGAGAGAAGGAGCACCTAGAGAGAGAGGAGAAGTAATTTAGGGCATGTGGTAATAAGGAAATGAAACCCCATGCCCTATACTTAAAGACCAGAGGCAAATTGACCAATTTGCCCCGAATCTGCCACGGGTGGCTAGCAGGCCACATTGGTGGCAGGCAATGAGCACTGGTGGCCAGTAGGTGGCCGGCGGCCCCCTCTGGTGGGCCAGCAAGAGTTATAAGGCTTCCATTGGAGTCTTAATGTTGCTTGGTGTCTTTGGTCTTCAAGAATTGAAGGGTTTGTTCATTGTTTGGTTCAGAATGTCTCCGCAGAAGCTTGAAACTGTGTTTTCAGTGCGCGACGTTCGTCAATTGTCAACGTGCACAAGGAGTATCCCTTAAATACATTGTAATTCGTTCGAGAGGTGAATCAGAAGTTTCCTTTGAGTTTGTTTCGTCAAATCATGCTTTGTTATCTTGCATAGAATGTGCATTTTTTTTTCATTGTTGCATAGAACATCCATTTTATTTTGTGGCATAGAATATGCATTTCACATATGTTGTTGAAAGATGTGCATCCCACGGGTATTGCATGATTATCTTGCATTTGTCTTGAATCATGCATGAAACGTGCACCCGCTTTTACGCATAGAATATGCTCTCGTTTTATTAATCATGCATAGAATATGTTTATGCTTTTGTTAACATGCTATTAACATTGTATCTCGATTGTTTGTCTCGCATAGAACATGCATTCATACTGTATCACATTTGTTAAGTCTCTTTCCTACACATGCACAATATTGTATGTACGGTTTTTTTAGAAGAGTTCCAGGTTAAATCATTTGTGCCCTTTGAAATCGCATCCTTCTACCTCTTCCTTCTCTCGCATGAGACACATTAGGATCCCTTCGATTAAAAACACTCGGGTGTGCCCAGTGTTCACACTAACCCTTCGGTTAAAAACATTTGGGTGCGTCCCGGTGTTCACATTACCCCTCTTCGGTTAAAAACATTTGGGTGTGTCCCGGTGATCACACCGTCTTCTTCCTCCTTCCGTGTGCAACACGTTAGGATCTTGGTTAAAACCTCGGGTGTGCCCGACTGTCGCTCTTCGCCTTTCCTGCGCGTCGCGTAGTTAAGCATGCATAATTTTCTTATGTCCTTTCTGCAGGAAGTGTAGTCTGGCTCGTGATTCCCACGCGTGGCGTGTTTATTTGCTTACTTCTTTTCATGTTTGAGATTGCTGTACCTTGTTTCGGTTTGTTTGAATGTGGCATTTTCATCACATTTGATTTGTATTTAAATGTTTCATTACAGCCTCATTGCATGATCATAAGTTATGTTCCTGCATCATGCTTCTCGCTTGCATCTTGCCCCAGAACTACGTTGGTTTGATTCCTTGCAAAGGGATACGTAGGTAGCCTGCGGGTGTAACCATTTGTTTTTGACTTGTTTGTTTGTCCAAGTCTTCGGCCTTGTCAAAAATGGGTCGTCTCCGGACTTTGACATCCACTCACGTCATTCTATGACTTCCGAGTTCTATCAAAGAGGGGCAACAATAGACACCCCATTTTTGACCGTCTTCAAGACTTGGATGTCCTCGTTGGTGCACACGATGATTGTGATTATTTGTGCTCATTATGGTGCCTGAAGTCCTCCACAGAATGCCCTGTTTTAAACCTTCAAACCCCTATCCATTCGGTGCCCTGTTTTGGACCAACATCTTCTAGCCTACAACCCTTGGTGGTTATCGGCCACCAATTGAGGCTGCCGGCCATCACTGGTGGACGACCGACCACATTAGTGGCCTGCTGGCCATTGGTGACTTTTTTTGCAGATATTTTCTTGACAGTTGTTCCAGTTGTTGGCACAATCAACTTGATCACCATACACGTGTATGGACTAATATAACTTAGCCAAAAGCTTGTTTTTCTATAAATATGGGATCTTCTCCCCCATTAAAGAGGGTTAGAAATTTTGGAACAAAATTCTCTCTCTCTCTCTACATTTCTCTCTTTCTCTTGAACTTTTGTGCATACAAGTGTAGATACACTTCAAGTTTGCCTATCAATCCTTAATCAAACTTGACAACCTTTGAGTTGAGGTCCTTAGAAGCCTTCTTGGAGCTTTAGAAGGTGTTTTTGACTTGACTTTGTGCCTAGAATTGTTGCTTGCTTCAAGAGGTATAGCACTCCCCTTTTTCACTTGTTTTGCATGGTTGTTTTTCCATCTCTTTCAACTATTTTTGGCCTGATTTTGAACTATAAAAAACTCTATTTTTGTGGCCTAAAGGTGGTGGTTTGAGGCCATTTTCAGTTAGGGGGTACTTCACTCTTCTTACTTCTTTGTGTGTAAAGTTTCTATGCCTTTGTTCATCACTTTCAAACCAACTTTTTTGGCCTTTTCAACTATTAAATTTCAGAGGTTTTTCAGCGGCAAAAAACTCATTTTAAAGTCCAAATTTGGAGGGGTTAGCCTTCCCTCCTTGTGTCTTGTTTGCATGTCTAGTTAGCTTCACATGTTAGCTTCACATGTTAGCATGTTGTTCTAGCTTAACTTAGCTCAAGTCCAGCATGTTTTGGCCTCTGAAATCGACTGCTTTAGCTTTGTTTTGGGCTGGTTAGTTCATTTGAGTCTTATTTTGCATGGTTATAGTGTAATATTCCTCACAAGTTGGTGTTTTAGGGTCTTAGACACCTCTTGTTTGAGTTGATGACATCTTTTAATGTTGTTCTTCACTCCATTTTAGCACCTTAAACTCTACAACCTCCCTCTTTGCTTTACTCTTTCATTTGCTTTTGAGGGTTGTTTCAAGCTTGGGATCCTTTAAGCTTGAGATTGAGGTCATGCCTAATGGTTTAATCCTCTTTAAGGGCTCGTTATCAACATCATGATCTCTCTCTTGCCTTACATTATCCCTTGGTTAACACTTCTTTCGTCTTAGAAGACACTCACCAAAGGACAAATTGATTAAAGGATGATTCAGTAACTAAAATGTGTAAACAAAATTGGCAAGTAAAAGTGGCAAGATAAGCATTCTTTATGTTGCATTGCATGTGTTCAAATCGGACGTTAATTTGAGCACAAGGAAAATGGGACATTTCATACTCAAAAGTGATGAAATGTGCCACTTTCCTAGGTCTCCATTGCCCTTGATCATGCATGATAGGGTGATGGCACTTGAGTCTTGTTTTGTACTCATTAAACTTGTACAATTTGGTCCCTTAGCCATCATGCATGCAAATTGCTTGATTGATGGTTTGAGAGCCAAATGTATCACTCATTTGAGCTTGTGTTGATGATAAGGGGTGATACATAGTAAAAACAACCTGTGAGAATGCCTCTTCTTTGCCCTATTTGCTCTCTATTGCAGCAAAAAAAAAAAAAAAAAAAAAAAAGAGCATCACCAGCGGCCGGCCGGCCACTGCTATTGGCCGACAGGCCACAACTGTTGGACGGCACCCCTAGCTGGTGACCAGCCAGCCACCACTTTTGGCCTGCCAACCACCAATGAAAATTTGGCAGAAAGCTTGTCAAGCAGAGTGTAGACACCCCATTTTTGATCGTTCTCAAGACTTGGACGTCATCGTTTGAACACTCGATGATTATCCATGCTCGTGTTCATTTTGAGTTCTTAAAGGTCTCGGTTGTGCGCCTTGCCTCAAGATCTCTTAACTTGTCTGTTTTGTGCTTGGTTGTGGACCAAGCACTTGTGTTTTTTGCTTTTGAGGGAAGATGGTGGCTTGTTGGCCATCCCCTCAACCCATCGGCCTTGTTTTCTTGCCATCAGCCAAAAGTGTTGGCCGATCGACACTCTTTTTAGTCGATTGGCCCTTGTGTTGGTCGATCGGCCATGTTTTCTGGCCGAGCCCTATTTATCTGCTTTATACAGATATTTTATGCCAGTTGTCATAGCTGGCATGCACAATTCAAGCTTAGGAATTGAACTTCTATAAGAAGGGAGCTCCTCCTCCCTTCTCAGAGGTTCTGAAAAATAGGGTTAGAGAAGTTATATCTATCTATCTCTATATTTCCCTCTCTTTACATCTTTGTGTGTGTTTTTATGCTCTAAAAGGTGTTTTGTTCTCACTATTGCACACAAACACCTAGCAATACACCATCCATGGTTGATGAGGTGCTAG
This sequence comes from Camellia sinensis, assembly GCF_055761805.1. Lineage (NCBI taxonomy): Eukaryota > Viridiplantae > Streptophyta > Magnoliopsida > Ericales > Theaceae > Camellia > Camellia sinensis. The sequence continues at coordinate 85,781,444 of NC_138972.1, forward strand.
GGAGTTGGTGTTAGGGTTCTTGAGGTGATTTTGATCAGAGAAAGTTACTGGAGTAGTGTTCTTGAAGAGGTTCTTCAAGGGTGAGCAAACTTGCTTTTAAACCCCCATTCTTGCTCAAGCTTTTATACCTACTTACTTATTGTTTTAAGCCTAGCTCTTAACTAATAAAAGTTCTATTTTTTGGTGCTTTAAATTTTTGGTTAATGTCTTTTTTTGGTTTGGGGTTGTTTACCCCCTCCAAGGCCTTGTTAGGCTTTGTTTTAGGCCATCCCTTTTGGCCCTTATTCTTAGCTTTGCATGACCTTTCTACCACTAAAATCCAAAGGATTTTCAGTGGTGGAAAGGTGGTTTTAAGGTCTTAAATAGGAGAGGATCAACCCCTCTCCTTGTTGTCTTGTATGCTTGCATAAATGGCTTACGTTGGTAGCATGTTTGTTAAGCTTGTCTTAGCTTCATTTCAGCAAGTATTTGGTGTTACTTTGCCATGCTTTACCTCTGTCTAAGGTTGGTTTAGTGGCATTTTGCATGTACCATACACTTGTAGTGTAAATCACACACACTAACTTTATATGCTTCATGTTTGAGCATGTCTTTCTATCCTATGTTGTGTCTATTTCAGCATGTTTTAGGTGATATTTTGCCATATCATACCTCTGTTTAGGTTTGGTTTGGTTAGCCTTTGCATGCTTCTTGCAATTGTAGTGCATTTCCATGATTTGGCCTAACATGCATCATGTTGTAACATGTCATCTTGGCATGATTTTGGCTCGACTCCATGAAGCTTTTAGCCTTGTTATAACATGCTTAAGCTCTGAGTTGAGTTGTTTTGACCATATATGACATGCTTTGTATAGCCATAAGGCATTCTAGCTTGTTAGCCTTAAGTGTCCAAGTCACTAGCATGCTTTACTTGGACCATTTCAATGATTTGGCATCATTTGTTATACTATTTCAGTCCATGTTTCATGCTCAAACACTTGCACTTGTCACTCCTTTAATGGTTTAAAGAGTTGATGTTTTATGTCTCATGAATGGGTCATTGTGTGTGCCATCATGTTTAGGTCTTTGGGATGCCATCTAAGTGGGTTTTTGGTCTTGTTTTACCATGCCATAACTCTGTTTTTCATTGCTTAAGTCATGCCATGTTTGGTTTTGATAGGTGTAATGTAACACCTCTTTTGTAGCCTTGCATGCCTCATGCTTTCGGCCCTTTGTTCTAACTTATTTTGGCTTTGGTCCTTGCATGTTTTAGGCTCATTTTGGCATGATCTAGGACTGTTTTGGATTATACTTGTCATTTACTTCAGATTTTGCATAGCCTTGGTTTGAGCCCCTTGGCTAGTTTCAAGTTTTAAGCCTTTTCGCATGACTTGCTTGCTTTGTTTGGTTGGTTTGGCACCTTTCCTAACATGATTTCAGAGCTTACAATGTATATCACATGTCCATATTTGTCCGCTTTTAAGTGTTCTTGAAAGTTGCTCTCCTATGCTTAGGTGATAGGCAATTGGCAATTAGCATGCATGTTTGTACGTACCTTTGTCTTCATTTCCATAGCATTTTGGCCACTGATTTTGGACATGTTTAAGAGCTATCCACTTTAGTTTAAGTCCATCTTTGCATGTTGTTGCATGCTTGTCTTGCATGTTGTTGCATGCTTGCTTTATTTTGCATGTTGTTGCATGCTATGCATGTTTTCATATTTAGGTTGTATGCCTATTGCATGTTAGTTGCATTGCATAATCTTGTTGTATACCTGTTGCATGCTTGAGTTGCTTGCATGCTTAGGTTGCATTGCATTGTGTGTGCATTCCCTTGCCTCTTGATCAAGCATGATAGAGGCTGGGGCCCCTTATGTGTTTTGTGCATTTCATTTGATATTGAATTGCATACTTGGCTCCTTTGACCATCATGCATTGAAATACGTGATTGGTGGTCCGAGGGTCGAGAACTACACACCTTTGAGTCTTAAACATGATAAGGGGTATAGTTGTGCAGGCATTGTCTTCTAAATGTATTGTCATGCTCTGTTTGTCCTCTGCTGCAGCAACAGGAGCTTTTCACAGGAAGAGATGGTCGATCGACCATATTAAGTGTCGATCGGCAACAAACATTTGGCCGAGAGCCTTATATTTGGTCGATGACCAATTTCCCATGGCCGATGGCCCTATTTCTTGGTCGATGACCTCCCACAGTGTACACAAGATGGTTCAGAAGTGTCACAGAAGTTGGCACAATTTTCGGAGGTATAGAGTAGTGCAAACAAAGACAACATGAAGCATAGCGATGGATTTCCGAGCAAAGCCGTCCAAGCATGCATTCATCCCTCGTCTTGAGGCCATTTCGGTGTTTTAATAACTTAAAATAGTTATTTATTTCGATTTGGTTGTGTAAATAATTAATTAGCTTGTTAGTTAGTTAATTAGATGATTTGTATTATTCTTCTGGTCCCTCCGTCTAGAGGGCCAATTATTATAATAAGCGTGCGTGTGTGTGATGCGTATCTTCCAACCCCCATTTCTTTCTTCCTTTTACTTAACTGCTTACGATGGTTAGTTCTAGGGCATATTTCATTTAGCATTCTTATGCTATGCATGTTTGCACCATCCATTTGTATTGCATGCGCTGGGCTCGGCGCATCATACTAACTGCATCGTATTTCAATTCTAAGTTGAATACATGTATCGAATTGTCGCATCTCATATGCCATTTTAGATTAGCCGAGCTTATTCTAGTTGCACTTTGCATGCGATGCATTAGCCATTTTAACATGAACTATGATCATGCATGATTTCTAACTAGTTTCTTATTTTGGCTCGGAGTACACTGTAAGTGTTCATGCTTTAGCATCTTGCACGTGTGTGAGTGTTAACATGATAACATGCTTGCCATGAGGCTAACTGCTTATATGATATAACTGTCTGAATGCCTGTGGCTGAAGGTTGAATTACTTGAATTGGAACAATTCATCAAATCCGCATTTTAGCCTACTCGCGAGTAGCAAACTTCAAACCATTTTCAAACAAACGGATATGCAATGCTTTGTTTCAAATTAGGCGATCTAGTCTATACTTGTGTGTTGTGCGCATCACATAGTAATTCTAACTAATTAACCGGAATAAGAACGCACGTGTTTTTCAAAAACAAGATATCATGCTTAGTACAGGCCGATCTTTGATTGGGCGAGCGGGGGTGCTCATAGATGACCTTCCCCTCTCGTACCCAAGTTCCCGAGCCGAGACAACTTTGGTGATGACGGACACATGGCCTTAGGCACGAGTCAGGGTTTCCTAAATTCCCCCAAAATAAATATTTAGGTGGCGACTCTGTATCTGGCAAAGCAGTCCATGTTTGGCACTTCTTTACAAAAATCAGTTTTCCAAAACGATTTGCCGGATTTGGACTCTTTGGTGATTTATCAATCTCACATCGCACATTGTGAGATCAAATTAAGAACCGTGACATTGAGTTTGAACTGTAGCATGAAGCCCAAGGGCACGTCTACACAGAGCAGAGTTGATTTAGAGAATGAAAACCAGTGCATAGGGTATGTAATAGACGCAATTGAAAGAAAAACAGCATGAGTTCTTCGGGTGGAAACCGAGCATGCATTGGGCATCCCTCACCTCCCAGGACCATTTGTTTAAATTGATTACTTAGTTAGTTGTAGCTAAATAATTAATGTTGTAACTATTTAAGTAGAGTAATTAATTAATTCAGATTGTAATTACTTAGTTAAGTATTTAGCTAATTAGTTTGCTTTGTAATATTTAATTAGCTTAGATAGTTAATTATTTAATTGTTTTAATTAACTAGCTTAGAGTAAGCCCGTTATTCATTCGATGTGTTGTAATAATTAGCTCATTTAGCTTAGTTTAGCTAGCTAGTTAGCTTTATTCATTCGGACCCTCATTCTTGAGGGCGTAATGTTGTAATAAGTGTGCGTGCATGCGTGTATGTCTTCCAACCCCACGTCTTTCTCCTTTTTATTTAACTGCTTTCAATGGTTAGTTTAGGAGCATCATGTTCAAATTAGCATACCTTATGCTTGCATCCATTCATTCGTATTGCATGCATTGAGGTTGCGCATCATTCAAACTGCATTGCAATTTCAATATCTTATTTGAATACGTGTTTAATCGCATGTTGTTCAAATCAATCCATATGCCATATTAGTAGCCGAGCCTATTAATTGCATATTACATGTGTTGCATTAGGCATCTTGTATAGTTAGGAATCATGCATAGTTTTCTAACTCATATGTTCATGGCTTGGAGAACTATGTGAGTTTTTATGCTTTAGCATACGCACATGAATGTGAATGTTGCCATGTCTAGCATGCTTACCATGAGGTTATGTGCTTAAGTGCTTAAATGCTAAACTGCTTGAATGTCTGTGGATAAAGGCTTGTTGTTTGAATTGGAACGATTCAACGAATGTATGTTTTAAGCCCACTTTGTTGAGTTACAAACCATGTTTTAAGCCCACTATGTTTGGTGGCAAATCCGCAAACTTTAAACCCACTTGAGGTGGCAAATTCAAACCATTTTCACAAACAAACATGAGCTGAATTGTTCCAAATTGAGCAAACTAGTCTATACTTGCTTGTGCGCATCACGTAGTAATGCTAGTTTAATAACCAGAACAAGAGCACATGATTTTTATAAAAAATCATATCATGATTAGTAGAGGTCGATCTTTGATTGGGCTAGCGGGGGTGCTCAATTCATGACCTTCCCCCCTCACACCTAAGTTCCCAAACCGAGGCAACTTTGGTGATGACAGACACATGGCCTTTGGCACGAGTTATGGGTTTCCTAAATTTTTCCAAAATAAAATATTTAGGTGGCGACTGTGTATCTGGAAAAGCAGTCCAATTTTGGCATTTTTGATTCAAAATCAATTTTCCAAAACGATTTGCCAGATTTGGACTCTTTGGTGTTTATCAGTTTCACATTGCACTTGTGAGATTAGATTCAGAACCAACGGGAGTCCGAACTGTGGGGCTTTCTTTTCGAGCTTCCAAGGGGGGCGCGAAAAAACTGAGCCACAGAAACATAGACGATGGCTTGAATTGATCAAGAATTATGACTTGCAGATTTTGTTCCATCCGGGAAAAGCTAATATTGTGGCGGATGCCTTGAGTCGAAAATCTATTGAAAATTTGTCATGTTTGCTTACAGGCCAAGGAGAATTATTATGTGACATAGAGAAAAACGAGATTGAAATTGTGTTACGTGAATAAGGTGGAATCCTTGCTACCATTTCCGCTCAACCTACCATCATTGAAGAAATTAGAGAGAAGCAACTTGAAAATGAGTCTCTAAAGAAAATTACTGGCGAGATTGACTCAAGTCTAAGGCCGGGATTTGTGTTGGAGAACAATGTATTGAAATTTCATGGTAGACTTTGTGTACCGGACCATTCTGAATTGAGAAAACTTGTTATGACTGAAGCCCACAACTCTAAATTTGCTATGCATCCGGCGAATACAAAGATGTATCAATACTTGAAACAAAATTTCTGGTGGCCTGGGATGAAGAAAAGTATCGCTGACTATGTGGCAAGATGTTTACATTGCCAACAACTTAAAGTTGAACATCAACGACCTGTTGGATTGCTTCAGCCACTTCTAATACCGGAATGGAAATGGGAGCACATTACGACGAATTTCATTGTTGGATTGCCTCGCTCTACTCGAGGTATGAATTTTATCTGGGTAATCGTTGATCATTTGACTAAATCCACACATTTCTTACCTGTTAAAACTATTTATAACGCGGACAAGTTGGCTAATATTCATATGAATGAGATTTTGAGGTTGCATAGGGTGCTAGTATCCATTGCATCTGATAGGGATTTGAAGTTCACGTCAAGGTTTTGGCAAAGTTTACAACAGACTTTACAGACTGAACTGAAGCTAAGCAGTGCTTATCACCCGCAGACAGACGGCCAAACTGAACGAACCAATCAAACCTTGGAAGATATGTTGCGAATGTGTGTGTTGGACTTCCGAGGAAATTGGAAGACTTATCTTCCTTTAGCTAAATTTGTTTACAACAACAGTTATCACTCAAGCATTGGAATGGCTCATTACGAAGCTTTGTACGGCTGGAAATGCGTTCTCCAGTTTGTTAGGCCGAAGTGGGTGATAGACCGTTATTGAGACCAGAACTTGTGTAAGAAATGATAGAGAAAGTGAAACTAATTCAACGGAAATTGAAAACTGCACAAAGTCGCCAAAAAAGTTATGCGGATGTCCGAAGAAGAGATAGATAATATGATGTCGGGGATCACGTGTTTATCAAAGTAACTCCAATGAAAGGCCAAACGCGGTTTGGAGCGAAAGGCAAATTGGCACTGAGATATGTTAGGCCATATGAAATCCTCGAGAAAATCAACCCGGTGACGTATCGGGGTAGCCTTACCCCGCCAGTGATGGAACATATTAGGGTTGGGCATAGGGTTATTTAACCCGCACAACCCGCGCTACCCGATCCAACCCGAACACGTATGGGTGGTTTTGCAAATACAATAGGATAGGGTGTAGTTTGAAATATAGCAAGTTTTCGGCTTACGGGCAAGTTGCGGGTTTAACTTGCACCCACCACAACCCACCTGCACTTAGAATATATAAAATTAAAATTGAAATTAAAATTAAAAAAAAAATCTAGACCGTTCATCTATGATCTATCCTAGAGTTTTTTGTTTTTACCAAAAAAACCTAACCCTAATCCTAATCTAAGAAATCTACGCAGCTCTCTTCTTCTCACTCATTTCATTTCCCATCTCTCTCTCTCTCTCTCTGGCAATGGCGATCAGAACCAGCGAGTTTCATCTTACAAGTCTCTAGCAACTCTCGACCTTCGCATGATCCATCTCAACTCTCAACTCTCTACCTTCACAAGATCCGTCTCAACTCTCAACTCTTGACCTTTACATCAAGTTTCATATCATTTCAACTCTCCAACAACTCTCGACCTTCGCAAGATCCACTCATTTTGACTTGCAAGTTTCACATCAAATTGGAAACAACAATTAGTTTTTTGAAAAAGTATAAGCCAGTTGTTGGTTGTTGGCTACTCTCTCTCTCTCTCTCTCTCTCTCTCTCTTCATTAACACCCCTTCTCTCTTTTTCCACTAAAATCTCTCTTTTTGTGTCAATGATCCATTGATGGCTGTGTTAACTATGCAGAGTAGTCTCTAGGACAACAACGTACCCATCGCATGGAAGTTTCTAGAAAATGCATTGGCTTTCCAGATCGTCTCACCTTTTCTCGTCCTCGTTCTCCTTTCTTACAGGTATCTCTCTCTCTTTCTCCCCTCTCTCTCTCTCTCTCTCTCTCTCTCTCTCTCTGTGTGTGTTTTTGCTTCCTTTGTTTTTGCATTTTTTGGGTTTTGTTTGTTGATTTGAAGTAGACAAGGTATTCAAGTCTGATTCGTGATTGTATACTCGTTTAAAATCTGTTTGTAATGTAAAAGTTTAAACGCATTTTTTAGTGATTTCAAATTAAGCTTTAGTATAATCTATTTTGATGCGGTGGTTTGGTGAGAAATGAAGAGAAATTTCTCACCTTTTGTTTATAAATTGAGTGAAAAATTATGAGAAAAATAAATTTTGGGGGAAAATGAAATAATCCGTTCCTTGATCCTAATATGTTTTAGAAAATTGGGGGAAAATGACCCAAAATAAATATTTATAAAATGGGAAAAAAAGCTCAAAAATAAATTTTTAAAGAAAAAAGTCCAAACCGCAAACTGCCTACAACCGCCCGCACATCCGCGAACCTTATCCTCACAAACCGCAAACCGCACTGTGGGCGGTTGCGGGTTAACTTTTTCACAAACCACATAAATGCGTGTTGGTCAAAACCGAACCGCAAACCGCACAAATCTGATCCGCTACCACCCCTAGAACATATGCATAATGTTTTTCATGTCTCAATGCTTCAAGACTATCTATGAGATCCATTACATGTTATTGAACCAATACATACGCTTTTGAAGGATGACTACACCTATGAGGAAAGGCCAATTCAAATTATGAATCGCCAGATCAAAAGATTGAGGAACAAAGAAATTCCCTTAGTGAAAGTGGATTGGCAAAACCACAGAGGCACATATGCAACATGGGAGACGGAAGAGGACATGATAAAAGAGATACCCTGATTTGTTCCCTTTGGATCCGATATTCTTCCAAAATGAAGGTAATTCGAGTATGGAGGACCAAACTCTTTAAAGGAGGAAGACTATAATAACCACGAACTGTGATTAACTGTTAAACCATGATTAAGGATGGTTAATAAGTAATTAAGATGAAATCTTGAGTTACTTCCATGTGTATTTCATTATTTGTGTTTATATTTGTCTACTGTAGGAATATCTATTTGTATTTTTGTTTTATTCTGCAAATTAAAGGCCTTATCGGCATCCGATCAAGAAATTGGCTTGATTTATGTGTTATTTGGGATTTTTAGAATTTATGGTAGGTTCAATTGAGCTTCGATTCAGAATGAAATAATTAGAATAAATTAATTATACTAACCATTCTTAAACCAATTTTGATTAAGCCTTCTTAATTGAGCCTATACAAGGCTAATTTGACTCCATTAATTCCTTTCACACCCTCACATCATACTCTTCAAGCACAAAATGTGAGAGAAAGAAAGAGAATGAAGGAAATTGAGATCAAAGTTAGAAAATGGGAGAATTGTTAGGAATTGTTGGAGAATTTGGGAGGTGAAGCTTCTATACTTGTGAATCTAAGACTCTAGGTAAGAATTTTGGCCTTAAGCTTTGTAATCAAGACTTTAGTGCAAGAATTCTAGAGGATGAAGTGCTAAGCATGGGAATTGAGCTAGGAATCAAGGGATGTAACTCATACCACACATGCATGCATAATTCATGAAATTCAAGTGTTGATTTCAACTAATCCTCACATGCAAGGGCCTATTCTTGTTCAATTATGGAAGCTTGTGGTGAATTTACATTTTAACACTTCATTTGTGCATGGTTTAGAGGTTTTGAATCTATATCATTGCATGCATGTGTAGAGACATAAAGTTTCACTTTGATTTTGGAGAATTGATTTGTGTTTGGGCCTTAATTTTATGAATTAACCATCATTTCATGTTTTCCTGCAAGTTTCCAAATGTTTTCTAAAGTTTTTGGCCAAAATGAACAAGATTGAAGCTTTGAAATCGAGTTTTGAGTTATGAAGAGCAATCTGGAAATTCTAGATTCTGTATCTCCGATCAAGCGACAGGTCCTACGCTCGAGCGACCACTCTGTGTTTTGCGCCTCCGCTCCAGCGACCAAAAGTTAGCTTGAGCATAAATTGCATGCTCCTAGAATTTTAACATTTTTGCAGTCCGCTCAAGCGACGAGAGTTGCGCTCGAGTGAAAACCTTAGTCTCATGCTCGAGCGACCATCTAGCGGCCGTCGAGTGGAAAATTCAAGTAACCAGTATTTTTGCAGAAGTTTGCAGACCACTCGAGCGACCACTCTGGAAGCTCCGCTCGAGCGAAGGAAGTTGCGCTCGAGCGAGGCTCCTGTTTTCAGCATATTTGCCTAAGTGTTTTCAAGTGCATTTTAGTATCCCCATTGCATCCTAGGCATTCCTAAGCCCTAGTTAAGACATAATAATAAGGATAAGAAGTAGAAACACATCTAAAGAAGAAAGAACTAAGTTAATAATTTCGGCTGCGTAATTTAGTACGTATTCGTTCTATATCTGTGTAGGTCACGCGCCATAAGTTACCTGATTTGTCTGCTCTGTTGTTTGCTTTGGAGCCATCTATGAGTAATAACTTAGTAAAGTTATATTATGTATTTTCTATATGATACAATAAGATCGGTTTTATAGACCAATTACGTTTCGTACAATGAATGATAGCCCATTTATTGAAAAGTATTCGTGGCAACAATTCCGTGGCATCAAGTATGTTATCTGTACCCGGTACTAGAGGTTCCTTTATAGAACTAACAAGTATGTTATCTGTTCCCAATACTGGAGCTTCCTTTATGGAACTGACAAGTACGTTATCTGTTCCCAGTACTGGAGGTTCCTTCATGGAATTGACAAGTATGTTATCTGTTCCTAGTACCGGAGGTTCTTTTATGGAACTGTCAAGTATAACCCTTAATGCACTGTATTTGATTTGTTAGCGCTAATGGATGTACCCCATATGAACAAGTATTCAAGCAAGATTATGAAAATGAATTTGTTTCTATTTTTTAAATCTGTTGGGACATCATTTACTTAACCCTTTACTCTGTTATTATTCATTGGGCTTCCGCTTCCCGTTTAAGAAGTCAAGTTTTGTGAACCATGCTTAGAGTTGTCTTGTGTAGAACATTTTGTTTTATTTTCGTTCATCCGCACACCTTGTACGGCACTGCAAGACTTATGTGGATTTGACGTCATATATGTATATATTTCATCCAAGTTTTAAATTTTTGTCCCATGTATGGCAACACAGCTCAATGGACTATATATATTTTTGCTTCCACAACCCCTAATTATATGTTAATCTGGTCAGAGGCCTCTGGTAATCCAAAGATTACTGGCCGGTTATGACCCTAAACCTATAGGGGTGGGTTTGGATCGTGATAGAGTGGTATCAGAGCATGTGTTCTACTGCACACAAAGGTCCATATGAGCTTAGGATGTCCTAGTAAGAAGTAGGGGCATTCCATCTGCATGTGTGAATGTGTGTGTGTTCTTTAAATGTGAAAATTGAACCTGACCACGAACACATGAAATTGAAATGAATGATCTGAATATTGTGAAAAGGACTATTTGTCTATGTTTACAGTGATATGTTTACCCATAGCAATGGAAAATACAAGAAGTAATATGTGGCTTACTTTTCATGCTCCTTTCGGATACGACTAGCTCTACAGTTCAGACTCCCGTGGTTCTGGATCTGATTTCACAAGTGTAATGTGAAACAGTGAAAACACAAAAAGTGTCCAAATCCGGCAATTCTTTTTAAAAAATCGATGTTTGAATCAAATGCCAAAAATGGACTACCTTGCCAGATTTCAGAGTCGCCACCTAAATGTTTTTGAAAAATTTAGGAAACCCAAGACTCGTGCCAAAGGCCACTTATCCATCATCACCAACGTGTCTCAGCTCGGGAACTTAGGTACGAGAGGGGAAGGTCATGAATTGAGCACCCCACTCGCCCAATCAAAGATCGGCATATACTAATCATGATGTGATGCTTATTTGCATTATATGCGGTTGTTCCTGTTATTAGACTAATTTAACTAGGTGATACACGCAAGTATAGACCAATTTGCAAAAGTCGGAACATTTGATTTCATGTTTGGTTTGAAAATTGTTTTTGATATATGTCACTTGAAAATGTGAGTTTGTATGTACATTAATCAATTTATCCCAATTTTCTCATTTTAGCCTCCATCCACAGGCATTCAATGAGGTATATCATTTAAGCGATTAGCCTCATAACAAGCGTACTAGACATGGCAACAAGCACACTTATACAATATGCTAAAGCAAATAAAAACTTGCCTAGTACTCCAAGGCAAGCCAAACAAAGCAAAATAATTAGAAAAATGCATGCTCCTAAATAATGTGATATGACTAATGTGACACATACAACCATGCAATTAACAGGCTCAGCTATAAGCATGGTATATGATACAATTCAAGACATGCAATAAAGCACATATTCAAGAAATTAATTTAAACATTTGGTGAGTATGATGAGCCGAACCTTGGATGCATACAAGACAATGGATGCAAAGCATAAAAATGCTAATTTGAAAAAAAAATGGTGCTCTACACTACCATCGTAAGCGAATAAGTAAAATGGAGAAAGACATGGGATTGGAAGACATACACGTTATTACATATTTGCCCTTGTGCAAGAGGGTGCGAATCAATGTCCGAGAGTCCGAATTAAACTAATTATTACAAAGTCAAGTAAATGAATAAATAACTAACTAGCTAAGCCATAAATAACTAACTAGCTAATTTCTTATAACAAAATAAGCTAACTATCTAACGAATCATTGCTACAACAATATTAATTACAATACTAATAACTACAACATATTGAGATCATTAATTTACAATTTACAATCGAAGCACAAGGATGGCATGCTCGTAGCGGTTTCGAAAGTAACTCTATCTGCTTTCCTTGGAATCTGTCCTGTTTCACCTTCAGTCACTGCCCTCTGTTTTCTGTCAAGAAGGTAAGCTCTTTGTTATGAATCAAACTAGGTCCAAACACACTCTCAAGCTTGAATTGTGATGCTCAAAGCTCAACCAAGGTTCCAAGGCCAAGGTGTGAAGATGTATATGGTGTATGGATATAGGTTAAAGGTGGTAAGCTTGCTCAAAGGTTGCTTGCACAAGAAGAAGGAGCTCTCAAGAAGGTGTATAAGCTTTTTAGAATTTGTTCAACCCTCAAAACAAAGATATAACTTCGCTTCTATAGAATTTGAGCAAAAGAGGTCATAAATATCTTCAAAAATAGACAGCTGGCTGGCTCCTGCCCAGAACAGTGTTTCTCGCTACTAAAGCACGGCCGGCCATAAATAGCCACGGCCGGACCTTACTGGAGCACAGCGGGGCCTTAATGTGATCTCCTATCTCTCTACTTCAGACTTAGCATAAGGTGGCACAATGTGTAAAAATGGGTTTCGAGGGTATAAACATTGTGAATATGGAAGGTTTGGGATTGTTTTAGAGCTTAAACATAGCCCCTTCGTTGAGACCACAAAACACGCACAGCACCACTTTCATCATCAAGTGTACCGGACTAAGCGCTTAAGCCTTGCAGGCAGTCAAAAATGGGGTGTCTACAGTTGCCCCTCTTTGATAGAACTTGAGTCATAAAGTGACGTGAGTAAATGTCAAAGCCCATAGACAACCCGTTTGACGAGGCCGCAAGGCTTGGGCAAGAAATCAAGACATAAATGCAAAGATTGAACTCAAGGGCAAAGCGCAAAAATGAAATACAACAAATAACTTATGATCATGCAATGAAACACCAATGAAACATTTGAATGCAAATGAAGCAATGAAACAATGCTACAATCTAAACAAGAATGCAACGTTTGAACAAAAACGTAAACCAGAGCAAAACAAAACCCGCTGTGTCTCATACAGAAAGAAGTGAATAAACAGATACGTCTCACACAGAAAGGACAAAGAAAGCACAAACCAAACTACGTCTCACGCAGAAAAGATGTAAGAAAATGCAGACCTAACTATGCCTCGCATAGGAAGGGTAAAGGGCGACGTAACCATCGAGCGTACCCGAGATTTTCAACCGAGATCCTAATGTGTCTCATGCCATAAGAGGAAGGGTGGTATGAACAAATAGGCACACCTAATGTTTTTAACCGAGAAAACAATCCTAACACATCTCACGCGATAAGAGGAAAGGTGCTGTGAACAAACAAGTGCACCTGCTGTTTTTAACCGATTGAAACAATCTAATGCGTCTCACACGATAAGAGGAAAGGTGGTGTGAACAAACAGGCACACCTGCTATTTTTAATTGATTTGGACAATCCTAATACGTCTCATGCAAGGGGAGAAGGATGATGTGAACACCAGGCACACATGATGTTTTTAACTAATTTGGACAATTCTAACACATCTCACGCGAGAGGAGGAGGATGGTGTGAACATCGGGGACACACGATGTTTTTAACCAATTGAAACAATCCTAACGTTTCTCACGTGATAGGAGGAAAGGTGGTGTGAACAAACGGGCTCACTTGTTATTTTTAACCGATTGAAACAATCCTAACGCATCTCACGCGATAGAAGGAAAGGTGGTGTGAACAAACAGGCGCACCTGCTGTTTTTAACCGATTTGGACAACCCTAACGCGTCTCATGCGAGAGGAGGAAGATGGTGTGAACAAATAGTTGCACCTACTATTTATAACCGATTGAAACAATCCTAACGCATCTCACGCGATAGGAGGAAAAGTTGTGTGAACAAACAGGCGCACCTGCTATTTTTAACCAATTGAAACAATCCTAACGTGTCACACGTGATAGAAGGAAAGGTGGTGTGAACAAACATGTGCACCTATTGTTTTTAATCGATTTGGACAATCTTAACGCGTCTCACGCGAGAGAAGGAGGATGGTTTGAACAAACAGGCACACCTACTATTTTTAGCTGATGAAACAGTCCTAACGCATCTCACGCCATAGAAGGAAATGTGGTGTGAACAAACAGGTGCACCTGCTGTTTTTAACCAATTGAAACAATCCTAACTCGTCTCACACGATAGGAGGAAATGTGGTGTGAACAAACAGGCGCACCTGCTGTTTGTAACTGATTTGGACAATCCTAACACATCTCACGTGAGAGGAGGAGGACGGTGTGAACAAACAGGTGCACGTGCTATTTTTAACTGATTTGGACAATCCTAACGCATCTCACACGAGAGGAGGAGGATGGTGTGAACACCGGGCACACCCAATGTTTTTAACTGATTTGGACAATCTTAACGCATCTCACCCGAGAAGAGAAGAAGAGATTGGATCAATGAAAGAGCAAACAAATCTAGGAAAGCCTTAGAAAATGTCATGTAATCCATGGAGATAACTCAAATCAAGATACAACGCATAAACGTGAATTAGCGAAGTAACAAAGAAGTGAACACAAATTCTACACAAAGAGACATAAAATCAAAACAATCAAAGCAACGTAGTAAGGTGAAAGCCAATTTGTAAAACAATGGGCCTTAATTTAAATACAACACACCGCGTTCCAATTTGATGATAAAATGGATGATGATTTTACTGTGGCACGAATGATTTTATCTGGAATTCCTCTGAATGAACCAAACACACAATATTGTCTGTTACGAAATAACGGAACGAATTAAAGTAACAAATCATGAAATCATGCAATAGAACAAAACAGAATGAACAAAATTTCTCTCTTTTCCCTTCCTTCTCTTTTTATATTTTTATTTCTATTCCCTTCCTTCTTTATTTTGATTTTTTCTTTTTTTTGATCACTTTGTTTTTTTTTTCTTCTTCATTGCTTTTTTTTTTTATTAAAGCTTAATAATGCAAGAAATAAAGTAAAGTACAAACTAAACTGACGGAGTTCACACTGAGAGCCGGCCGGGTCTTGATGAAACACGGTTGAGCTTTAATAAAGCTGACTGGGCTTCGATAGTAGCAGGGGCAGTTCGAGAAAGCCACGACCCGTGGCTACTTAAAACACATTTTAACCCCCATTTCACACACATCCTAGGTCGAAACTCTTCCCCCTCTCTCTCTCTCTAGGCCTCTCTTCTCTCTAGATTTTCCCTCCCCTTGAGTTACCAAACAACCTTTGCAATTTTTTCCTTGAAACCCCTTCCCTCCTCTACACTTTGAACCGAACAAAATTTAATTTGGTGGAGTTTTGGGGTTTCTCTTGTTTTCCCTCACATTTGCCCACACTTTCCTTCTTTCCCCTTTTGATTTTCCACAACCTCTTTACTTTCTCTCTCCTAGGGTTTGGATATTGGGGTTTTTACCCATTTTCACTCATCCCCTCACTTTTTCTTCACTTTTTCACTTTCTCTTTATGGCTAGTGACGAGGTTCCCATCCCGGACCCTACCATTGGTATTGGGGCCGTCTTAGGTGCAGATATAGAGGTCGAGGATGTTTCTGTGTTGCTTCTCCTCATTGATAGGCCATTTGATGCGGCCACCTACTGGCTACGTACACATGCCCCGCCCCCAGGCGGTATTTTGAGATTTGAGGGCCTCATCCCAAGGATAGATGAGGGCATCCTGCTACGAGAGCCTGCGGAGCACTTGTTCGCCGATGCCTCCACAATAAGCAATCCTTCCTTTGTTTTGTACATATGTTGAATCTCATAAACAAACCACTCATCAGTGCTATTCACATATTGATATTGATAATACTCCCAATTTACAAGTGATAGCTAGAAGGATTGGCAGTTATGGATCCATACCTGGCCCTCGACGCTAGTATGAGAGACTTCCCGGAAAGTTCCGCACACTGGTTGATGTTGCCAACTTTGGGCCTTCTATTCAAGGCTCATACAGATGAGGGCTGAGTCGCTGCTATACGGGGCCCTGGTAGAGATATGGTGGGACATTATGGACTCATTCCACTTCTCATCGATCAGGGAGCTGACTCTTACCTCGTACGATTTCGCAATGCTCACTAGCCTGCAGGTCGGGGTTGGCGGCCCGATCCCATTTGATCCTAATATGACACAATGGAGAGCCGCACAGCGTTAACTTCTGGGGACGATCCTAGACACCACCAGTCACTTCTCCGACTTTTAGCCAACTACTCCAGATGAGGTCATCCATTACACCTGCGGCTTCCTTATGTGTCTCTTCGGTACTATCTTGTTTGCCAACAGGGAAAACACCATGGGGTTATATCTCTTGGGAGCACTGGTGCACCTACCACATGTGACTGAGTATGACTGGGGTGGCGCAGGCCTGGCCACCTTATACTGCTACATAAGCTCTGTATCCCGCCGAAAGGCGAATTCACTCGGCTCCTACTGGAGAGTTTGGAAGGTACACCTCATACTTACTTTTTCTGTTCAGCTTTACATTCTATTCAATTTTGCATTTCTATTTTCTGCTCATCATTGCTTTGCATTTCTTGTCTGTATCTGCTCATTTATTTCATCCATCTTTTCATGCTTGTATCTACGAGTCTACACATATTTCACCTCTCTAGCTCCGGTCCCAGTGAGGCCGATTGAGTTGTCAATACCCCGCTCTCAGTACTACAGCTCTCGATTTGAGCGACGCCGCCGCATAGACTGAGACTTCCTTTACTTCCGGCACTTCTTTGACACGATCACTAAGGATCAGGTAAGAAAATATTAACCCTTAACTTTTACATATTGTATGCATACTACACTATTTCCCATACTACTGTTTCCATACTGCACTAGCATTCTCATACTCCATTGGCATTCTTATACTGCACTGGCATTCTTATATTATTGCTTCTTATACTGCTTAGATCTTTGACATCTAACATCTGCTTCCACAGGTTGACTGGCACCCCTAGGCAGGTATCCCTCAAGTAGTGAGGGCGACCTATGTTGCCGTATGGCATGCCTCTACTATGAGGATTTTGCTCGAGGGTCCTTTTGGCCGAGCATATTACCTGGGAGAGAGGTTCATCTAGTAGACGTGAGGCATTGCTGACCCTGACATTCCACATGTTCCTCCTCTAGGCATGAGGGTAGTTAATGAGCTTCACGATGGACCTCAGGTTGACTTCCTTATGTTGGGGGAGGATGGTGACCGGTACCATGTGTCCGGTGACTTCACTACCTTCTTACACACTCAGGTGATGGCGCCCTTACCCAGGGCGTGGTCTATGCTGTTCTAGAGGTTGCTGCTGCTGCTGCAGCCGAAGAAGTTCCTGCTGCAGCTCCCATTCTTGGGCTTCTGGTGATTCTTACAAAGGTTGTATACATATGGCCAGATGGGGTAATTAAGCAGATCGCCGTTGAGCACATTGAGAAAAGGAATCGCAGATTGGTGATTGCTCCCGGCATTGAGCAGGTACACATTTTTTTCTATTTCTGCCCACTACACTGCTTTACGTCCTCGCTGTACTCTATTACTTTGTTCCACTGTGCTTAACTTTCCACTGTTTTGCAAGTACCCACGGCATATGTTGATGACCTTCTCCAAACGATTAATCGACTACTCCTCATGGTGTGGAGGAGACAGACTGCTCTGGCCACTCACGGGATTGAGGTATGCTTTGCCCCTAGTTTATAGTCATGACAGTCTTGCTCACCAGTTGCACCTGCAGGACCTCCTCCAGCTAGGAGACACAAACAGGGCCTAGTAAGGGGCAAAGGAGGAGCTGACCGAGGGAGAGGCAAAGTGAGCCAGCACTCACCCCCCGAGGAATCCTTTTAGGAGTACATGACTTCTGAGGAGGAGGGGGAGGAGGTTGACATGCAGTCTAGCAGCCCCAATGATGACAGCGATGGATCTCATCCACAACCAAGGAGGAAGAGAGCGAGAATGGGTTGCTGATGATAATGATGATTTCTTGTTTTTGTTTTTCTTTTGCTTTGTAGTTAAAGACTAGCTTCAGATAGACCTTTCTTTTTTTTGAAGACTTTCTTTTGTTTGCTGCTTTGTAAAACAATAACTGGGGTTGGACCCGCTAGTTTATAAAAGGTAAGTTTTTTAATGATCTCCTTGCATATGTAATGAATAGCATGTGATGAATGGCGTAACCTTTGTATGGTAACTTTGCACAAGACTTAAAACAACGAATATCTTCTCTTGCATTCATTCTTGAATCGAATAACAACTCATAACTGGAAAATATGTAAAATACAACTCGATAGCAGGAAAATGAAATGAAAACAACACAAAAATACTAAAAAAAATTTGGTACAAACAAAACAAGACTTCAAACACAACCGTGGTACACCAGGACCAAGGCCAGCCTTTTCTAAATTTGCACTAATCTGGACCCTCATTTAAACCCGGCCAGACCCAAATAGGCATGGTCGGGCTTCACTGAGGCATGGCCAAGCTTAAAAGAAGAGGTCGGTCAGTGCTACCTAGCTTTCATGCACTACTTCTTCCCAAACTCTATAAATGGTGCTCTGTCATGACCACAACCTGTCCCTATGGATTAGGGTCATAACCGGCCAGTAATCAAGGGATTACCTACGGCCTTAAACCAAATAAAACATATTTTATCAGAGTTAAGGGGCCAAAACGGAAGCAAACTTATGAATTGCCCATAGAGCTGTGCTTACATGGCTTAACCAAACATTCTTATATACTCACAATAACTCACACCATAACCATATTCACAAAAAGTATGTCATACATACATCCAGGATTATTCAACCAGTGTTAACAAAAATTCAGATTCTACACATGGTCGGTCAAGGTTGTACTACATGACCACAAAAAGGCTCCAAGAGTAATAAAACAAAAAGCAAAGCCTCTGCATGAGGCGACCTTGGATGACCTTATAAAACTTGGTTTCTCAACGCTCACTGGGACTGGGGTTGGATATCCCACTGCTCACCTACATACATATAAATACAGAGTGAGCTGATGCCCAGTGAATAATACCAGAGTAAAGAGGTTAATGAATAAGATTCGTTCATGAATAAGTCATACGTATAATTTAAACATTTGAACTACTAGTTCCACTTGTATCAAATGCATAGACTGTAACGTACGGAACGACCTCAGGTCCAACATATCATATCCATGTACAAAACGACCTCAGGTCCATGTCATATCTAGGTACGAAACGACCTCAGGTCCATTGCACTCAAAATGACCTCGGGTCCACCTGTACAAAATGACCTCGGGTCTAATACTCATTCATAGACCAACTTTAGGTCTAATGGATCCATGGGCCAAGGACCACCGGTCCTCCTTATCACATTACAAAATGACCTCGGGTCCAACATTCTCATATTCATGGTGATGCGCCTTTAATCATGGTTGCATCTGTATTCAAACTCAAAACGACCTTTAGTCCAATTAGTTATTTATTCAAAACGACCTTTGGTCCATTTATCAGTTATGCAAAACGGTCTTTGGCCCAATCAACATCTTTGTCAAATATACTGAACGGCCTTAGGCCCATTTTTTATTTTCACAACGTTCATTTTACAAGTATGAACGGATAGAATACTCATTCATAGTACAATTTCACAAATTTAGAAATTACCACATTGGCAACATTTAGGAAGTAATGCGTATACAGAAATATCTTTACTAAGATATTACTCACAGTGATCCGGTGATTGATTCGCCCTTGCACTCAACTCTACATAATTCATAACACAATGGGTCATAAGTTATTCAATCCATTCTTAACTTATTATTTCTCTTAGGCTTCTTTCTCATCCCTTTAGGTCATATACAAAGCCCAATGCATGCCTAAGAGTGCTTAGAAATGAAAGAGAATGGAAAATGAAACACGAAATATCTTTTCAAAATTTCTGAAACAGGGCTCCCCGCTTGAGCATGGTTTCTACCGGTCGAGCGGACCTGTTAGGTCTGCAAACGTATTGGTTGCCTCATTTTTACGCTCGAGCAGGACTTCGGACACTAAAACTGAGAGTCGACATATGTGACTTATGCTCAAGCGTGACTCTCCCCACTCGAGCGGATATCAAAGTCTACAAAAGTTCTGGGAACTAACCTTTCACGCTCAAGCGGCTCTTTCCCCGGTCGAGCGGACATGCCGAATTCTGAAATTTCCAGAATTGTTCTTGAAGTCCAAACTCAACATTCAAAGGCCCAAAACTCATGTTCTTGGTTCAAAAATGTGGAAACACATTAAATATCATAAGTATATAAGCAATATGAGGCCAATTGTTCAAAATCAAGTTTAAATCATGATCCAATTCTCAAATCATTTCAACAAAACACTTAGCTTCATAATTAACTTCAATATACATATAACCAAACTCCATAAACTCCATGAATTATACATGCATGTTAGCTTTTGATTTCAATCTTGTTTCAAATGGTATTGATGATACTTATAATCAGGAAACTCATGAGAATTATGCATGCATGTAAGATTTGATGCCCAATTCATCATGTTCATCATGCCTTAAGCTAGATTATACAAATCCATGGCAAATTCTAACATGCATGCACACATAGACTTCAACCTCCACAAATTCAACACAATTCACATTCTTGATTACAATATAACTTGAATTCATAGAATTACAAACTCAAACCCATGAATTCATGCTCAAATACGCACCTTGGAGTTCCAAGCTTCCAATTTCTAGCTAGTTCTTGGAGTTTAACTTCCAAATTCACAAACTTAGAGTCAAAATGCATAATTCTCCCTCTTCTTCTCCCTAGAACCAGCCCTTTCTCTCTAGAGTGTGATTTTTAGACTTGAGTTCAAAAAGAAATGAGGTTAAGTGTAATAGGGCCCCTTATATAGGCTGCCTTAATTAAATTTGATAAGGATTAACTAATGGTGCTTAATTCAATCAGTTTTAAACTAATTAATTCATTCCGAATCAGTTTTCAATTAAATTTCACTGTAAGCTCTAAAAATTATGCCAATCACAATGGCGTAGTCAATTTCGTTTTCTGTAGCCGATAAGGCCTTCAATTTAAATTCTAAAGCAGAAAATCAAACAGATTTTCCTACGGTGGACAGATAAAAATTCAAAATCACATATAATCATATAAATAACACTCAAAATCATATTAAACACATAATCACAATCATAAATAAGATCAATTAGCATAATACGGAACAGGGTTATCACATGCTCCTATGCTGTTTTTTTGGCAGAATAGCAAGTCTTTGGTATTGTACTCTCAAGATGGAAACATTGCCCAACAATAGGCTCCGAGACTAGATAGCCACTTTGGACGGCTCGGAAAAGGTGAACTTTCGCAGTTTCAACCTAAACGCTCTTTTTCCTTTGAGTCGCACTTCTCTTTGCTTTCCATTTCTTCATGTCGCAATTCGATATTAGAACCCGATCACACATGTATTTCAACTCACATCACAAGAGGTGTGTCCGACACTCAAGGAATTTCAAGCATTGATGGAATCCAGGTGCGATGAAGAAATCATGCCGCAATCCCCTTTCGGCCATGCCCAACCTTTGGAACGGACATGTGGGCTTACTTTGCACGAGGCTCAATCTTTGGCTCACAATAGAGAGTTAGACATCCCCGGTTTAGTTCATCGGTTTTCCGCTATTGGAGATAGGAGCAACCTTCTCTGGTACAGCCATCGGCAACATGCTCTCTGTTTATGCCTACTCACGCAATTCTTCATTGCCCCTAATTGTAGCGGAGCCAACATCTGGTTAATCGAAGTGGCCCAACGTCTGAAAAAGGGCAAGACTTGCATGGATTTAGTACTGGTCAAAACCTTGATGGGCCTAGATGTTTTTCATCAGCAAGAGACTACTCGCTTTGCAGGGAGTGTTGTTTTTGCAAGTATTATTTCCCACCCTCCTTATTTATGATTCGCACATCACTCAACACTCACTCTCTGTTTTTTCTCTCATCGTACACCTCTCAATTCTTTAATCTCTCTTATTTTGCATCCCTCCCCAAGTATGGTTAATGGAAAAATTGAAAGTAGCAGACCCTTGCCCCGAATACTCGGCTCGAGCTTACTTCTTTCACCAACAGTTAGTCGATTTCCCTTCGGAGGGGTTGTGGTGTGACTGGATGTGTAGTCGATCCGCGTCTGACGTAGCTTGGCGTTACCCCTGGCTTGATGTGACAGAGATGAGCTATAGCATGTCCCGAGTATACAATTGATTGGCGTCACACAGTGCGTGTTTTATTTCCCCTTTCGGTTCAGATGCCAGTTTGGCCATGATCAGACACGTCCAAATGACAAGGTAGAATACTCGACATCATTTCCAATTCGTAGTTCTCACTTGCCTCGGTACCTCACTACTTGGAGGATGAGAGAGCTTCTGGCCCTTGCCCCCAGCTTCAGTTACACCCTTTCTGACGAGTGCTTGGCTTGGCTTAAGGACGAAGAACAAATTGGGTCATCTTTAGCTGCAGAAACTTCCACGAGTGCAAGTAGAAGACATAAAGCCACCTAACTTAGTTGTGCCCCTAGTTTTACTGCTTTGATCTTTCTTTTCAAGTTTTATAATGTAAAAGCAGCTTTGATCTAAATCAGATAGTTGGAGAATGTACCTGTGTTGAAATCAATAAAATTAAGTACTAAAAATTTTCATTTTGGTCCCAAAAATGTTCCCAAGTTGTAAAAGGGTAAATTTTGAGGAAAATCAGCTTTTATTAAAATTCTTCAAAACTGTTTTTGGGAATGATCACCACCTGACACATATAAAATCCATCCTCAAGATGTACAACCCCAAATCAACAAATCACGACTACCCATTACCGCATTCACCATACCGGTCCTTCTACCAAAATGGAGATCACACAACCGAATGGAGAAAGATGACCTGATCAAATATGAATGAATAGGACAGTTGAGTTGGAGATGGTTACGGCCGAACTTCAGGATGAAGTTGCCTACATATCGCAAGGATAGGAATCAGGCCTTACGTAGTTTGGTTCATGTTCGCTCGAGTATTAACTCTCTCCTTTTGCACTCTAACTTTTGCCAAAATCGCCTTTTAGGGTTTTCAATCTTGTGAGCTCAATTTTTCTTTATTTCTAATTTTTCATGCTCTAACTTTTGTCTAGGTTGCCCTTTCGGGTTTTCAGCCTAGCGAACCTCTCAGGGGTAATATTTCTTCAACTTGTCCATATTGATCGGTTATGAGAACTCTGAGCCATCTAAGTCCATGAGAATAACCACCCCTCCTGACCAGATTGATTTGATGATGTAAAGACCAGTCCAGTTGGGTTGGAACTTGTCCCTTGGGTCGTGGATAGAGGCTCAGTTGTCCTTCAGCACCATGTCCCCTTCGTTGAGGTTTCTGGACTTAACTTTCTTGTTGATAGCCCTAGCAATTCTGTGTTGGTAGCCCTGGACGTGATACAGAGCCTTCAGTCTTCTCTCATCAAACAACAATAATTCCTCAAACCTGCTCTGCTGGCAGTCCACTTTCGCTATCTGACACTCAGCCATAACTCGTAGCGACGGTACTTCAATTTCAATTAGCAAAACAACCTCCATCCCATAGACGAGAGAATAGGGGGTTGTCTCTATAGATGTTCGTATTGACATTCTGTAGCCCCAGAGTGCAAATGGCAGTTTCTCCGGCCAATCCCTGTAAGTCTCCACCATCTTCTACAGAATTCTCTTGATATTTTTGTTCACAACCTTAACAGCTCCATTGGTCTGTGGCCTCTGGGTTAATGATTTATGGAAAGCCACGTTATATTTCTCAAGCAAGTCTATCACCTCTTTCTTGAAGGGTGAGCCATTATCTGAGATAATCTCGTTGGGCACCCTATACCTACAGATGATGTCGTTCTTGATAAATTTAGCCACATGCGATGCTTTTAGCATGGAGTAAGACTGGGCCTCCACCCACTTGGTGAAGTAGTCAATCTTTACCAAGATGAATTCATATCTGTTTGACCCCTTTGGCGTAACTGCACTGATAACATCTATCTCCCAAACAGGGAACGACCATGGTGAAGTCATGTTATAGAGTTTCGACGGCAGAATGTTCATGCGATTGGCATGGATTTGACACTTGTGGCATTGCCACACAAAATTGACACAATCCTCCTCCATGGTTGACCAGTAATAACCTTGTCTAAGGATTTTTCGGGCCAATATCACACCGTTCATGTGTGCTCCAAACTCTCCTCTGTGGACAGCCTTCATAAGACGCTTTGATTCCTCTTCCTCCACGCATAACTTATGCATTCTTAGATGGCCTCTTTTGTATAATTTACCCCCATAGATGATAAATTGGACAGCCAGACGCCGTAATCCCCGTTTGTCTTTGGCATTTGCCCTTGGCGGATACGTCTCTTTTCCAGAAAGTTCCAAATATCGTAATACCAGGGGTTTTTATCTTGCACTTCATCTATTGCAATGACAATCTGGTAAGTAGGCATATACTTCTGCTCAATAATGATTGGACGTATCTTTACTCCCAGCGGGATGTCTACTTTAGAAGATAGAGTTGCTAGTGCATCCGCGAACCGGTTGTTCTTTTTCAACAAATGAGTAAACGTCAGTTTTTTGAACCTAGGAATCAGAATATCCAAGGCCTAATTATACATCTTCATGTTCTCTTCTTTGACCTTCTAATCCCCATTAGCTTGAGAGACAACCAAATTCAAATCTCCAATGACATCCAACCTTTTTGCCCCTAGTTCTAAGGCAACTTTCAAACCAGCAATGCACGCCTCATATTCTACTTCATTGTTGGACACTCTGAACCAGAGCTTGAACGCTAAGGATATATGGGAATCATCGGGTGTTATGAGTAACACACCTATCCCATAACCGTACTGATTAGTCACCCTGTCAAAGTACATCGTCCACATTTCCTCTTCCACATGCAGAATATCTTCATCTGGGAACAGGTATTTCACTGCCTCATCTCCCTCTACCGGGTGGTCTACTAGGAATTTTGCCACAGCTCTCCCTTTAACTGACTTGCGTGTAACATATTTGAGATTAAATTCGAAAAGAAGCAGCAACCAACGAGCTAACATATCCATAAGCGCTGGTTTCTCAAAGAGATATTTAATGGGATCTAATCTCGAAACCAGGATTACAGAATGAGCTAACAACTAGTGCCTCAACTTCCTGGTGGCCCATACCAAGGCTAGGCAGGCTTTCTCCAGGGGAGTGTAGTGGGTCTCGTAGTCTAGCATCTTTTTGCTTAAGTAGTAGATGGCATTCTCCACTTTGGCTTTAGATTCTTGAGCTAGTATGCACCCCATAGTCGAGTCTGTTACTGATAAATACATAATCAAAGGCCTCCCCAACTCTGGTAGCGACAACACGGGAGGATTCTGGAGATACTGCTTGACCTGCTCAAAGGCAAACTGACAGCGATCGTCCCATTGAAATTTTTTTCCCTTCTTTAGGAGACCAAACAGTGGTTCACAAGTCAAGGTTAATTTTCAAATAAATCGCCTTATAAATTGCACTTTACCTAGAAAGTCGGACACCTCCTTTTCAGTCCTCAGTGGTGGCATTTCTAAGATGGCCTTGATTTTGGAAGGATCTACCTCAATTCTCTTCTGTGTGATTAGGAAACCCATCATTTTTCTTATTGTTACCCCAAAAGTACATTTCTGCGGGTTCAACCTCAATCTATACTCTCTGATCCTTTGAAATAATTTCTCCAGTGCGGTGTAGTAGTCTTCTCAATCGTTGGACTTGACAATCATATCATCCACATACACCTCAACCTCTTTATGGATCATATCATACAGAATGGTGGTCGCAGCCCTCTGATAGGTAGCTCTTGCATTTTTTAACGTAAATGGCATAATTCGGTAGCAGTAGGTACCCCACGGTGTTATGAAAGCCGTCTTCTCTCTATCCTAGGGTACCATCAAAATCTGGTTATACCCGAAAAACCCATCCGTGAAGGAAAACAATGCATGGCCCGCGGTGAAGTCTACCAACTCGTCAATGTATGGTAAGGGGAAATCATTCTTCGGACTGGCTTTATTCAGATCCCTGAAGTTGACATAGACTCTGATTCTGTCGTCTTTCTTCGGAACCGGTACTATACTAGCCAACCACGTCGGATACTCAGATACAAACAAGAACCCTGCCTCGATTTGTTTGGTGACCTCTTTTTTAATCTTCGAAGCCCAATCTAGGCAGACTCTGAGCAAATTTTATTTCATTGGTCGGGCCTCAAGGTCAGGAGGGATCCGGTGCTATACAATCTCAGAGTCGATTCCAGGCATGTCTTCATAGGACCACACAAAAACATCTTTGAAATCTTTTAATAAAGCGATTAAACACTCGCATTCCTCTGAAGACAACGTGGACCCGATCTAGACCAAGTGCGGATCCTTCTCAATACCCACATTAATTGCTATGATCTCATCTATACAGAGCTTAACACGCCTCTCCTCCTTATGATCAACCAAATTTTTCAAAGCCTGAGGAATTTCTTCCTCTTCGTTTAAGTCAAAATTTTGAAAATTAAGATCAGTACAACAAACCAAAAGCACAGAAAAGTAGGCAAAGTTCACAGCATTCTCATTCAACAAGTTTGGATCTTCGGTTATAGTGGACTCAAAAGAAAAGCTGAAAGACGACCTGGACAAGACTTTGGTATCCGAGTTACCACTCCCAAAAGTACCAGACTTAGACAAACTCGAATCTGGCTCTGACTCCACAGACTCAGTGGAATCAGATTCGGACTCACTATCTAATTCAGAACTGTTGATAATGCCCTTCTCAAACTTCTAGACCAGGTGTGGAGCCTCAGATGCGTCCACGATAAGATTGGAGAAATCCTCTGCCGGTTTATCCCCAATCATTGAGATAGTAAAACTATCCCACAGGTTGGCGGTCTCAGCTCCAGTAGTAAAACTTGCCAGTAGGTTAGCCAGTGTTCTTCCCAATAACTCTTCCTTTTCAATGTCCAGGCTTGCAGTCTCGCCTTGATCTGTGCTAGGACTCAGGTCTATTTGTTCATCCTCCTCCTCTGGTAACTAGTGTCCGAAGAAGTTCTCGAACCCCGGATACTTTGTCTTTGCTTCCTTGTCAAACCAGGGCTCTAGGAATCCACAAAAGGGGAAGTCTTTCCCTTGGCAGACAAAAAGTCTGTTTAAGGTCCCCTGTATTGGTTTGTGGACTAACTCGTACTGCCTCCCAGACCTCTTTGCTTTTAGCCTTCCTCGCAACTCCTCTCCATTTCTTTGCCAATCTACAACGGTGAGCGTGAGGGTTGTGACTTATCTCCTTGGCGACAGTACTCTCCTTCCTACCACTTCGGCCTAGTCCTGATCCAGGCATATGCCCCTGTTTGTTCATCATGTAGACAGGTTGCGTACTCACGCAATTCCCATCGCTCTCAACCATGATGGTTTGGACCACCCGGGCTTCTGCCAAAGAGAAGCCAGAAAGGAACATGTCCTCCTCCCTATGTATGATTTCCAATAATGGCACAGAGGTTCCTTGGGGAGGATGGATCGCAAAATTACCATACATAGTGGCAATCCTACCTTTGAAGGGGTACTCCACCAACTGATGGGTTGTTGATGATACAGCCCTCATCTGATGTACCCAAGGCCCTCCCAGTAGTAGATTAAAAGTGGCCAGAACGTCCATGACATGGAATTCCACCTCATGTTCGAACAGGCCGATTAAGATATGACTCTTGAATATTCCCATAATATCCCAGCTAGAATTGTCATAAGCCCGGACGGCTTAGGTTGTGGGTGTAAAGTCAACCGGCCTCAAACCGATAACGTAGGCAGTCCTCACTGACATACATTGATCGTCGATTCGGTATCTACTAACACCACTGGAATCCTTTTTTTTGACTTTCCAGGGTTACATATAAGGGGTGGTTGTAGTTGACGCCTTCAGGTGGTAACTCATTATCTGTAAAAGATATCACCGACGTAACGTCCCTAGATGTAACCAACGATACCAATTGATCAGCAATGGTGTCGATAGGCAGTTTGGTCCGGTTCATTGCCTCTAATAGTGCTTGCCTATGCTCCCGAGAAGTCATTATCAGCCCCCAGATTGATATATCTGCCTGAATCTTCTTGAGCTGTTTCAAGACCAAGTTTTCTTCAACATCCTTCTCTTTTGATCTCTCAAACTCTTTGTTGGAAGACTCTGACTATAATAAGGTCACGGGTTTGAAGTACCGACCACTTTGGGTCATGTGATTGATTTCGTTAGTATACTAGGTGTCATCCGGGGTGTCAGTTTTCCACCCTTCGTCAGTGTAGGTTGTTGTCTTCCCACCACTCTCTCCCAGTCATGGCCGAGTTAGCATAAGGTTCTATCTGGAGCATGTTAACATCACGCACCCCATCATCATATCATTCTTCCTCCACCACAATCTTGGTTTCTGCATCTCGATATTTTTAAAGCTTCCTTAGCATCCTTTTCCAGTCACTGGGCTCCTATTCAACCTTTTTGGTAGTTTCGACATCACCCACCATTGTCTTGGGTTCTTCTTTCTCTTTTCCTTTTCCTTACTCCAGAGCTATCTTCATTTGGATCTCTTCTATCATTTTCCTTTGAAATTGTTCCAGTGCCTGTTCTTTTTCAATCAGAGGTGCAGCCTTAGCCTTGCCACTAACACCAATTTCCTCTTCCTTCCTAGTCTCTCTCATCTGTTCCTCCACATCTAACTCCTCTTCACTCAACCACTCATTGTTTGTCTCCGGCTGGCTCAGATCCCACTATCCCAGTTGTACACTGCTTATATCCTCTTCTTCAAAGAAGTAGAGGTTGTCTAGATCCTCTTCCAGCTTAGTCAGGTCTTCTTCTAAGTCAGCCAAGTCATTTAGGCCCTGTTCCGACCAATCGTTCTAATTCTGCCCTAACTGGTTCTCCCCAATAGCATTAATGTTGGAAAAATTTGACAAGATGACTACTGGCTTTGGCTGATTGATGGCCACAATGTATAAACTAGGATCGTACTCCTCTGCAAGTGAGACCTCCTTCTCTATGACATAGATATCAGACGACCCTATCTTCAGTACATTCTTCTCTTTCTCTGTTTCTACTACCACAGGCCTAGGCCTAGGCCTGGGTTTGTGGGGTTAGATCCATCATGCACATGTTTGTGCCATCTGGAATAACCACCTCCGATTTTGGTAAGTGGGATAAGGTAATGTATGGGCTAGGGTTGAAAGTGGGCAGTAGTGTATAGATGTGGTTAATGTTTTTAGGCAGGAGAACTTGGTTGTGTACAGGAAGTGGATTGGTTGTTAGATTTGGTTTAGCGGGCGGGGCGATGACTTTGTTGTCAATGAGATCCTGGATCTCATGACCTAAACGGTAACACAGATCTGTAGGGTGACCATGTTGTTGGTGGAAGATGCAATACTGGGTAAGGTCATGTTTGGGTGGCAATGGGTCCGAAAGTGGATGAGGATCAAGAGGCTTGAGATGTCCCTTTTCCATTAATAATTTGAGGGTTGGTGTTTTGTGAAGGTGGTGAGGTTGTGGCAATAGCAAACGGATCAGCCATCTTGGCCATGGAAACAATAGTACTGACATCTGCAGACCGCGGAATAGTGCTATTACTAGCATTGGTATTCCAAGAGAATGGCCTTCTTGCAGGTTCACTTGTTCTGTGGATGATACCCTTTTTGAATACACTCTCAATCTGGACCCCCAACTCATGTAAGGAAGCAAAGGTGGATAACGGTGCCATTATCATCATCTGCAACATATCTAGTTCAAGATTCTGGACCACCAGCCGAACTTGTTCTCTTTCAGCAGGTCTATTTGTCATTCAAGCTACCTTGGCTCTCCACCAGGTGACAAAATCAATGAATGATTCTTTGGGATTCTGGGTAGTAGCCTCTAGCTCACTGATGGTTACCTCTATCTGAGTGTTATAAGAGTACTGGTTGACAAATGCCTTGGATAACTCCTCCCAATTCCACTTTGTAGAGTCCTCCAACTTAGCGTACCAGATGGCCGCCACATCAGACAAGGTTCTCCCAAATAACGAGAGCTTCTGTGCCCGAGACAAACTCATAGGCCTCAATACATCTGAAACAACCAAACATGCACAATCGGATCCCCACTTCCATCGAATCTATCGATGTGGGGCATCTTGAATTTCTCTGGTAATCTGATCGAAGCCTCAGTGTATCCATCTTCAATGTCAGGAATTGAGTTAACGCCTTGGGATTTTTTCAATGCTTTCTCCAATCTAGCAAACTTAATCAAAGCTGGATCAATTTCATTGATATCAAAAGGAAAAATTCCTGTGAGAGGTTGAACTAGAGGCTGATAAGCTGGAGCTGGGGGAAAAATTTCCTAAGGATACGAGATTTAGGGATTTTCTACTGGTGAAGGTAGATCCGAGTTTGGCTGAGCAGTCGGGATCGGATGCACGGTCGATGTGGATGCCCCAGATGTACATCGTAGATCAACGATGACTTTGTCCTGTGCGGCCATCCTTTGGTTGACAGTATCCATGGTTCTTTGGAAAGTTGCCATCATGGCAGCAAATTCTTCCATGTTCTGTGCCATTGATGGTCTAGATGAGTTAGATGCTGGTGAACTGCTTGAGTATGAACAATTAGGTGTTTGCTAAATACTTTGTACTGGTGTTGCTAACTGTTTGTTCCTTCGTCGTTGAGTAACTAGTGGAAGTGAGATTAACACTGGCTGACTGCCAACAAGGTCTTCAGCTTTACAAAGCTTGCCAAAACGAGTCCACACAACTTAGGAAATATCGAGTCTTTCTGAAGCTATGATGGTAAACTATGTAGCAAAAGAAAAAAACCATCAATCAAAATCGAACGGCACCTCGGCCCAATTCAAAGTAGATAAAACATAACTGAAGAACCACAATCCCCACTAAACTCTGTTCTCAAACTCATACTGATGTGAACCATCCTGTACAATCAAAAGCACATACCAAGTAAAATAACCAAAACACCCCTATGAAAGAGGGCAGGGTTATCCTGTCCTAGATGTTTGATATGATCCAGGTTGCACTATTTCAAACGACAAGTTTCACAACATCCTGCAAATGGGTGGCATCTTGTCCTGAGTTGGAATAGTCACTATAGCTTCATTATATGCAACTAGGTCAAATGGTCAAAAGTGTACCTCGGCAAGATTACCTAATATACCTCTCACACCTAACACCGAGAAGTGAAAGGAGAATCAAGCGGTACAACGATAATCCAGATCCAAGGGTTGTGTTTCCAATATGGCAAAGCCCTTGACCGGTCAGCCTTTTGGGCAAACCTCCGGCAAACCATCCAGGAATAACAGATGGAAAACACAGTGACTTAAAGTAACCATGCAAATGCAATGCAAAAAAACATATAAGTGTAGATAAAATTATCACATCATGAAATTCAAGTCAGGTTCTCTAAGTTCCCCAAAAACTGGGGCTTGCTTTTCGTGCTCCTTTCGGATGCAACTAGCCCTACAGTTCAGACTCCCATGATTCTGAATCTGATTTCACAAGTGCAATGTGAAACAGTGAAAACACAAAAAGTGTCCAAATCTGGCAATTTGTTTTGGAAAATTGATGTTTGAATCAAATGTCAAAAATGGACTGCTTTGCTAGATTTCAAAGTCGTCACCTAAATATTTTTGAAAAATTTAAGAAACCCGAGACTCATACCAAAGGCAACTTATCCGTCATCACCAAAGTGTCTAGGCTCGAGAACTTAGGTACGAGAGGGGAAGGTCATGAATTGAGCACCTCACTCGCCCGATCAAAGACCGGCCTCTACTAATCATGATGTATTCTTATTTACATTATATGGTCTTGTTTCGGTTATTAGACTAACTTTACTAGGTGATACACGCAAGTATAGACCAATTTGCAAAAGTTAGAACATTTGATTTCATGTTTGGTTTGAAAATTATTTTTAATACATGTCACTTGAAAATGTGAGTTTGTATGTATATTAATCAATTTATCCCATTTTTTGCATTTTAGCCTCCATCCATAGGCATTCAAAGAGATATATCATTTAAGCAATTAACCTCATGACAAGCATACTAGACATGGCAACAAGCACAGTTATGCAATATACTAAAGCAAATAAAAGCTCGCCTAGTACTCCAAGGCAAGCCAAACAAAGCAAAATAATTAGAAAAATGCATGCTCCTAAATAATGCAATATGACTAATGTGACACATACAACCATGCCATTAATAGGCTTGGCTATGAGCACGGTATATGATACAATTTAAGACATGCGATAAAGCACATATTCAAGCAATTAATTTAAACATTTGGTTAGTATGATGAGCCGAGTCGAACCGAACCTTGGATGCATGCAAGACAATGGATGCAAAGCATAAAAATGCTAATTTGAAAAAAATGGTGCTCTGCACTACCATCGTAAGTGAATAAGTAAAATGGAGA
The DNA here is from genome assembly GCF_055761805.1 of Camellia sinensis. Lineage (NCBI taxonomy): Eukaryota > Viridiplantae > Streptophyta > Magnoliopsida > Ericales > Theaceae > Camellia > Camellia sinensis. Next base: position 85,813,967 of record NC_138972.1, read on the forward strand.
AAGACGTGGGGTTGGGAGATATACACGTTATTACATATTTGCCCTTGTGCAAGAGGGTGTGAATCAATGTCCGAGAGTCCGAATTAAACTAATTATTACAAAGCCAAGTGAATGAATAAATAACTAACTAGCTAAGCCATAATTAACTAACTAGCTTACAACAAAATAAGCTAACTATCTAACGAATCATTGCTGCAACAATATTAATTACAATGCTAATAACTACAACAATATTGAGATCATTAATTTACAATTTACAATGGAAGCACAAGGATGGCACGCTCGTAGCGGTTTTAGAAGTAACTATGTTTGCCTTCCTTGGAATTTGTCCTGTTTCACCTTCAGTCACTGCCCTCTGTTTTCTCTCAAGAACGTAAGCTCTTTGTTGTTAATCAAACTAGGTCCAAACACACTCTCAAGATTGAATTGTGATGCTCAAGGTTCAACAAAGGTTCCAAGGCCAAGATGTGAAGATGTATATGGTGCATGGATATAGGTTAAAGTTGGTAAGCTTGCTTAAAGGTTGCTTGCACAAGAAGAAGAAGCTCTCAAGAAGGTGTATAAGCTTTTTAGAATTTGTTCAACCCTCAAAATAGAGATACAACTTCATTTTTATAGAATTTGAGCAAAAGAGGTCATAAATATCTTTAAAAATAGACAGCTGGCTAGCTCTCACCCAGAACAGTGTTTCTTGCTACTAAAGTACGGCCAGCCATAAATAGCCACAGCCGAGCCTCAATGGGGCACGGCCAGGCCTCAATGTGATCCCCTATCTCTCTGCTTCAGACTCAGCATAGGGTGGCACAATGTGTAAAAATGGGTTTCTGGGGTACAAACATTGTGAATTTGGAAGGTTTGGGATTGTTTTAGAGCTTAAACATAGCCCCTTCGTTGAGACCTCGAAACACGCACAACACCACTTTCATCATCAAGCGTACCGAACTGAGCGCTCAAACCTTGCGGGCGATCAAAAATGAGATGTCTACATAATGATGCCACCAAATCCTCTGAGGCTCGCATGAGTCGTATGGAACAAATGCTTGTAGCTCTGACTGAAGCATTGACACAACAACAGAGGCAACAACCTTTGCCCCCTCCGCCTCCACTGACTCAGAAGTTTATGAAGATGAATGATAAGAATGATATAATCAAACTAACTCAGAAGTTTATGAAGATGAAACCACCAACTTTCTTGGGTGGCATTGAACCCTTAAAGGCAGAAACTTGGTTACTTGAAATGGAGAAACTATTTGAAGTGTTTCCTTGCTCCGAAACACAAAAAGTTCTTTTCGCCACCTATACGTTAAAAGATAAAGCTAGGAGAAGGCGGTTACTGATCTAAACCTAATAATGGGAACATGACGTGGACTCAGTTTAATTAGATTTGGGTCAGCCAGCCACCGAGCCTCCCGGGGAGGTTTCCGTTTAAGAAGTCAAGTTTTGTGAACCATGCTTAGAGTTGTCTTGTGTAGAATGTTTTGTTTTGTTTTTGTTCATCCACACACCTTGTACGGTGCTGCAAGACTTACGTGGATTTGACGTCATATATGTATATATTTCATTCAAGTTTTAAATTTCTATCCCATGTATGTCAGCACAGCTCAATGGACTGCATATGTTTATATATATATTTGCTTCCGCAACCCCTAGTTATATGTTAATCTGTTCAAAGGCTTTTGGTAATCCAAGGATTATTGGCCGATTACAACCCTAAACCTATATGGGCGGGTTTGGGTCGTGACATAGGCCATGCTTTTCCATAGTAGATCTACTTCACTTAGGTCATGCTCTTCCATCTGGGATCTACTCCACCTAGGCTTTTCCTTCAATGCATGTCTTTCTTTTTTTTCTTTTAAGTGTTAGATGTTTGCCTTTCATAACTGCTTTGTGTATGCTTTGCTATCTTCTCTGTCTTGTATGTTTCCATACTTAGACTTTTTCCTATCCTTCGAAGTCTGACAACCTGGTTGCTTACCTCAGATCAAAATACCTCGAGTATAGCACTGGTAAATTATCTCAGACTGGTCATCTCGGATTTAGCGTAGTGATCAGCCATCTCTGGTAACATATCTCGGATAGTATCTCTATTAATCATCTCAGATAACTTCAACTTGTAAACTTTTTCTAAATTTTTTTTACAAGGGTTATACTTATTTATGCTTCCTGCCCCCTAAAATGAACCTAAGTATCACTTATGTTCACATCATCTGGTTCTTACCTAGGTCTAACTTAGACGTCCATGACCGAGGTCATTGCGTTTGGCTCGCCCAAATTAAACACTTGAGGCTTGACCTTAGTGTTCCGAGAGTACTTTCTACCTCAACTCTTCACACAAACTAACCAAAACATGGCTAGTTTCTCCTTGTTTCACATTAAAATATCGCCTTGTACTTAGTTCAACTTTACCATCATAACAAGTCTAATTTAATCGCCTTGTTTCACATTAAAACATCGCCTTGTACTTAATTCAACCCTACTATCATGGCAAGTCTAAGTTAATCGTCTTGTCTCATATTGAAACATCGCCTTGTACTTAGTTCAACTCCACCATCACGGCAAGTTTAGGTTAATCACCTTGTTCACTATGGGAACATCGACTTTAGACTTTCTCAATCCTAGCGTATTTTTCAAACCGCGCCATTAGTTCTTCCATATTCTTTGGGAGAGTCTTTGCAAGTGATTGTCAGAGTGGGCAATCATCATCCAAGTCATTCTTAAAAGATACGACTGCGAGTTCCTGGTTACAAGTCGGAATCCGATTATAAACCTCATAGTACCTCTTGGCATAGGTCTTAAGACCTTCACCATTGCTGATCTTTAATGTCAGTACGAAGTCTACCCTCAGTAGCTACAATCTATTTATAACGAACCTGGCCACAAACATCTCAGCCAGGCCTTCCTAACTCTTCACACATCTTTTTGGTAGTTTGTGGAACCAATCTGATGCTATTTTCCCAAATGATTATAGGAATACCTTTTATAATAGCTGGTCATTCCCACTCCACAAAGCCATTGAATTTAAGTATAATCTAACATGAAAGTCTAGGTCAAACTTACCATCATAGATCTGAAATCTCGGCATGCTAAACATTTTTGGTGCTTCAAACTCATCCAACTCCACCAAAAATGGCGTCTTCGGGTGTTGGATGTGATTTCAGCATCGTGTGTCTTCCTTTGGAGGTAATTTCTCAAGTCCTCCTTCGTTCGTCCGGGAGCTCGGATGTCCTTCAACTTCAGCCTTTTCGGCACATTGCTTCCTATGTTAGGGTGCTTTCTCTTGGACTTCTCTACATCCACTGCATTATCAAAACAAAGGCCCTACCCTTGGATCTACCGAGATCCCCTAACGTAGGTGCCTTTGAACTGTGGTGTCCTTTGGGACTCCCCTCGCATTGACTTTGTCTGCCTGGCATCTCATGATTGCTGATGTGAATTTCCCTGTCCCTTAGCATGCTGTGGGACAGTTGGTACTACATTCTGCCCTACCTTTTAGACATCGGCCTTGGTTGCTAGTACCGTTGTGTCCTGCAAGGGAAACACTAGTTATATCATGTTGTTCTGTATCATGAGGTTGACCACTATTTGCAAATCTATCAACTTGTTCGCCATGTCCTTTAGTTCCTCATTTCTTCTCAAGCACCTATCCTTCCATACCTGGAGATCGCCTTCATGGTAGTACACATCTCGACTACCCTTCTTGTTCCCATTTCAACCTCTTACAACATTGTTTGCCTCGAGGTCGACCTTCTGTCCTTCTTCGTTATTGTTCCCAGTATTAGGACCCATGTGTTCCTCTTATTCACTGTAAATGTTATCCTTGATCCTTACTTCCTGTCCGTTATTGGCCATCTATCCTTACAAAGTTTCCACAGACGACGCCAAATTGTGGTGTTGATTTCCGACCGCACAACCAAACAAGGAACTTAGCTAGATAGCACGCAGCATAATAGATTAAGCCAACAACCTGCCAACAAGAAAATGAGAATACCACGGTGGTTCGTCCACTTGGGGGCACTCTAACGATCAAGTTGGTTAAACAATCTCTCAAAGATATCACACAAGTACTCAATACACAAACTAAAGCATACCTTTAGACCCACGAAGGTGTCTTACTTTTATAGCCAGCATTAACTTAGGCCTCGTTTGGCAAGAGGCTATTTTAGCCAATTAGCCAAAAAGTTACTAAATTAGCCAAAAAGTCAACAACCCATACCAAAAAGTCAAAGATTCTCTTTTCTCTCTACTTTTTGCACATCTTTTCGTAATTAGCCAAAAAGTCATCCCAAACATACAAGTTTTTTTTACCTACCTTTTTAGCCAAATAGCCAAAAAGTTACTAAATTTGCCTATTCCCAAACGAGGCCTTAGTCCCCTAGAAGTCTCACTACATAGGACTCAAGCACAACACTTATCTCACACTCTCAACTAGATAGGGATAAACTCCTCAATAGCCTTATCTTTATCCAGACTAAGAGTCTCTTTTTATCTAGGACTCTAATCCTGTCACGACCTAAACCCGTCCCTTAGGGGTGGGCGCGGGTCGGTTACGGCCACGAAACCTCCAATCCGCCATCCGTCCGCCAAATTGGCGGATTGAAGAAAATCAATCCACATCCGTCCGCGAATCCGGCGGATGTGGATTGAGCGGATTGGCGGTTTGGCGGATGGATGCGAATCGGTTTGGCGGTTTAAAATTTTATAAATTTTCAACATAATTCAACTTGTGCACTTCCTTAAAAAAAAAAGAAAAAAAAAAGTATTACAGTCAATGACTTAAAAAAGTATTACAATCACTGTATGCCTTATCTAAAGAAAGAAAGTTTTAAACTTTAGAATATCACGATCACTGTATGCTTCATCCACATATTACAATTACAGCATGATTCATCCCTATAAAGTATTACAATCTGTGATTCTTAAAATATAATAACAATTCAAACCACCAAAACCATAAACAGAGCAGTAGTAGAGATTGAATGTCTCTATATTGTTACATCTACATATGTTTTTGAAAACAAAAACTAACCAGCATATATCATATTTTTTATTTATTATTTTTAGAGTTAGATTTAAAAACTAAAAAATATAGATGAATAATATGTTTATTTTTTTCAATTCAAAAATATATTCAAGTTGAAAAAAATTTTTCAACAGAATATTTAAACTCTTTTTCAATTGAAAATACAAACATAATATTTAAACAAATTAAAAATACAAAGTCTTATAAATTACTACAGGTGCTCGCGATTTGGCGGTTTGGCGGTTCGGTTGCGGCCAAAAAATCTCAAATCCGCCATCCGTCCGCCAAATTGACGGATTGGAGAAAATCAATCCGCAACCATCCGCTCATCATCACGCATCCGTCCAAAATGCGGCGGATCGGTTCGGTTCGGTCGGTTTTGGCGGATCGGTATATCCGCTGCTCACCCCTACCGTCCCTATAGGTTTAGCATCGTAACTGACCAATAATCCTTAGATTACCAAAGACCTCTGAACAGATTATCGTATAATAAGGAGCTGCAGAAGTAAATATAGAACATACATAGTCCATAGAGCTGTGCAAATATACATGGGACAAATAATCTCAAAACTTATATACAAATTTGTGACGTCAAAAGAAAGTAGCCTTACGTCACATACATTATAGATATTGTCAAAAGGGGACTTAGCCTGAAATACTGATACAATAGTCAAAATAAACTTGATCATTTCATATCATCAGAAAATAATTAAAATCAAACATAACTTTACAGAATTATTACTCACAGATAGCTTCGATAGCAAAATAAAGAAAGCAGGCGATTCAGATAATCTATGGCGCGTGACCTACACAAATACATAGTAGATACACATTGAAACACACGCTCAACATATACTTAACTCATTACATTTCGTTCTTAGTGTGTTTCTAAGTCTTATCCTCATTATTATGTCTTAATCTTGGCTTAGGAGTGCCTAGGATGCAATGAGGATGCGAAAATGCACTTGAAAACACTTAGTCAAATATGCTGGGAACAGGGGTCTCGCTAGAGCGCAACTTCCCTCGCTCGAGCGGACGTCCAAACATGCGAGTGGTCGCTCAAAAGCAACTTCCTTCACTCGAGCGGTCTGTAAACTTTGCAAAAGTACTGGTTGCTTGATTTTTCAGCTCGACGGTCACTCGAACATGAGACTGAAGTCCTCGCTCGAGCGCAACTATTGTCGCTCGAGCGGTTTACAAAACATGTAAACTTCTGGGAGCATGCAATTTTTGCTCGAACCAGCTTTTGGTCGCTCGAGCGGAAGTACAAACATGTGCGTGGTCGCTCGAGCGCAGGTTCTATCACTCAAGCGGATGAACCAAATTCTGGAATTTCTAGATTCACTCCCAAGCACCAAAGGTCAAATTCAAAGCCCCAAATCATGTTCTTTTTGGGCCAAAAGCTTGAGAAAACATGTCTAAACTTGTCAAACATCATGAATTCAAAACTATTTCGCCAAATCAAGGCCCAAAAGCTTGCCAATTACTCAAAATTCAACTTGAAGCTTACGAATACGATGTGAACATGACATTCATGAATTGTCATGAACTTAAACTTTCCAAAACATGATCAATGAAGGTCAAATGGTAAGAAATGTGATGAATTCTCAAAACAAGGTCAAGATAGACACATGCATGTGAGATTTTTGTGAAGTTCAAACTCAAAATGTTATGATATATGCATGCATATATGGAATTCATCTATTTAAGTTCAATTCTTATGTTAATTCCCCTATCCCACTTGATGTCATGTGACAACCAACTAAATTACAAACTAGAAGATAGAAATTCTTACCTTGGAAGCTTAATTGTGTCCTAGAGGTCCAAATGGTTGAGTCACTTAGTTTAACACCTTGAATTCTTTACAATTTTTCTTTCTCTCCTTAGATTTCTAATTGAACACTTGACCTCTCTCTCTCACTCACGTTTGATGCCTCAAGAAGGAAGAAATAAAAGTGTAAAGTGTATACAAGGGTCCACTAGTGCCTTAAATAGGCTTGGCTTAAGGAATTCATTAATTAGGCTTAATTGAGCATTAATTATTCTAATTATTTTGTTCCGAATCGAATTTCAATTAAACCTACCATAATGTTCTGAAAATTCCAACCAACACATAATTCAAGTTAATTTCGTGATCGGATACCAATAAGGCCTTCAATTCGCAGAACGAAACAAAAATACAAACAGATATTTCTATAGCAAACAGATAGAAACAAAAATGATGCAACACACTTGCAATTAATTCATAATTTCATCGTAATTACTCATTAGGCATAATTAATCATGGTCTATTGGCTAATCATAGGTTGAGGTTGTTACAGTCTTCCCCCCCTTAAGGAGTTTAGTCCTCCAAACTCGAATTACCTTCATTTTGAAATAACATTGGATTGAAAAGAAACAAGGCAAGATATCTTTTCTTATATCTTCTTCAGTCTCCCAAGTTGCATAGGTCCCTCCGTGGTTTTGCCAATCCACTTTTACCAATGGTATTTCTTTGTTTCTCAATCTTTTGATTCGGCAGTTCACAATCTGAATTGGCCTCTCTTCGTATGTATAGTCATCTTTCAAGAGCACATGGGTTAGTTCAATCACGTGGAATGGATCCCTCAAATATCCTCGCAACATTGAGATATGAAAAACATTGTGCGTATGTTCCATGACCAGCGGTAAGGCTACTCGATACGTCACCATGTTGATTTTCTCTAAAATCTCGTATGGTCCAACATATCTCGACGCTAACTTGCCCTTTACACCAAACCGAGTTTGCCCTTTCATAGGAGTTACTTTAATAAACACATGATCCCCAACGTCATATTCCCCGTCTCTTCTTCGGACATCTGCATAACTCTTTTGGTGGCTTTGTGCAGTTTTCAATCGTTGTTGAATCAATTTCACGTTTTCAATGGTTTCTTGCACAAGTTCTGGTCCTAACAAAGGTCGGTCACCTACTTCGGCCAAGCAAATCGGAGATCGGCATTTCCTACCATACAACACTTCATAAGGAGCCATACCGATACTTGAATGATAATTGTTTTTGTACACAAACTCAACCAATGGTAAATAGGTTTCCTAATTTCCTTGGAAATCTAGGGCACACATTCTAAGCATATCCTCTAACGTTTGTATCATCCTTTTTGACTGACCGTCTGTCTGTGGATGGTATGCACTGCTCAGTTGTAACTCAGTTCCCAAAGCTTGTTGTAGACTCTGCCAATATCTTAAAGTGAACTTAGGATCTCTATCAGACACAATAGATATTGGCACACCATTCAATCTTTCTATCTCATTCACATAGATGTTAGTTAATTTACCCACATTATACAAAGATTTGACAAGCAAAAAGTGGGCAGATTTAGTTAAACGATCGACAATGACCCAAATAGAATCCATACCTCAGGAGGAGCGAGGCAATCCCACAATGAAATTCATTGTAATGCACTCTCATTTCCATTCCGGTATAGGAAATGGCTAAAGCAACCCAGCAGGTCATTGATGTCCAGCTTTAACTTGTTGGCAATACAAACATCTAGCCACAAAATCAGAAATTCTTTTCTTCACTCCAGGCCACCAAAAATTCTGTTTCAAATCCTTGTACATTTTCGTATTTCTCGAGTGCATAGAAAACTTTGAGTTGTGAGCTTCAGTCATAACATGTTTTCTCAAATCCAGACAATCCGGCACACAAAGTCGATTCTGAAACTTCAACACATTGTTCTCAAACACAAATCCTGGCCTTGGTTTTGAATCAATTTCATTAACAGTCTTCTTCAAAAATTCATCATGTAATTGCTTTTCTTTAATTTCTTTAAGTATGACAGATTGGGCAGAAATGACAGCTAAGACTCCACCTTGTTCTCGTAACACAATTTCAATCTCGTTTCTTTCCAAGTCACATAATAATTCCCTTTGACCAGTGAGCAAACAAGACAAATTGCCAATGGATTTTTGACTCAAGGCATCTGCAATGGTATTGGCTTTCCCCGGATGATACAAGATTTGCAAATCATAATCCTTGATTAATTCAAGCCATCGCCTTTGTCTCATGTTCAGTTCTTTTTAGGTGAAGAAATTGTGACGCCCTGATTCTACACTATTGGTTGCAGACAAGGGAGAGTCACTAATGAGTCCTATGGTCAATAGCCAAGTAAGATCCCAGATCGCCGGAGGAGTCAAAATAGCCTCCCTTCTATGTCCAGCTTTCTTAGGCAGCACACTACCTTTTTGACAGATCTTAAAAGGTATTGACACAAGGTCTCATAAGCAACGATAAGGTACATACATAGGATATGATACATAATAACCAAAATATACTTGATTAAAAAGATTGTTCCATTACATTACATCTCAAAAAGAAAGTTTTAAACTTCATATGAGTCATACAAAATAACAAAAAGGAGATTTCTAGTATTCCTAAGATAGCCAAAAGTCTTCAAAGATTTCCGGCTCGTCGTCTTCCGCTATGAGTTCCGCTTCGTCACCTGGCATGATACGCCGTGAGCTTTGAATGCCTAGTAAACACACACACACCCCACCCTTTTTTCCCAGTCCAATGCACAATCACATTTATAGCACCAAGTAGTAAAGCATGATACTCCAATAAACAAATAAATACATTAAGAGTTGAGTCAGATGTTAGTAACTAGAAATCCCCCAAAGAGATTCCGTCCTCCCGACCACAAGAATCGGACGCGGATTATTCGGTATGCCCCCTCTTTTGCTGCTTTGTTGCAGACCTAACCTCGGATGCCTACCAACAGTTATATACCGTGTAGCGCCAACCGCAGGGCCTCAAAAGAGACGGTAAAAATAGGGCCTTGCCCGAATCCCTCCTTACACCAAACCACCTAGGGTCCGAATGCTCCGTTCAAGGGTCCCGAAAACCACTTGCGCAAGTTTTAACCTCGAATAGGGAACGCATCCCAACAAATCATATATCACATTTTCTCATCTTTTCATTACTCAAGTGTTCGAAAACCCAATACCCACCCAATTACGTTTCCCGTTGAATTAAGTGTTTTAAGTCAAGGTTAGTCCAACTAAACAATAAAATAAAATTCACATAAGCATGCCTCCTCAAGAAGATAAATAACATAACATACCCATACAACATTATGCCAAGATATGATAATAGGCCATTAAACATTTTCATGAATACAAGGGTATAAAACATCCAAACATAACAAATTTCCAGATTTAACATCACATGAAGGTTAATATGGAAGAACTACTTAGGTTCATCCACCAGACTCGGTTTTCCTATGGTTCGTAGAGGATTTGATCTAGTTCCTAGAACATTTTTCGGAAATGGGATTGCTTTTCCCGATTTTAAGTTATTTAGAAAATAGTCCAGCACTGTTCCAAAATCTGTCCAGAATCTGCCCAGATCTGTCGACTGTTACGAAAACTTGATTTTCTTGCAAACCGCTCAATGTTTTTCGATGAAACCAATTTTAGTTGAAAGCTAACTCCTTAAGGAAGGTTTTGACATGAGATAGAGGTTCATAATATTTTTGTACATTTTTCTGAAATTTTTGAAAGTTGACTGCAAAAACAAGTTTTAAGGTAGAATGTCCGAAACAAGAAAATTTATAAAAAGGGGGTTCCACCATGGGAAAGTTTCATTTATTTTGTGAATAAAATATGCTAACTATCACATGTTTAACTCAGAAAATTTGTTTGAAAGAGTAACCTTGAAAAGTTGAGAGATGTGTACAAAAGAAGATGGTTTTGTGCCAAAATGGGTAAAATACATGAGAGATGGAAACAATACTCAAATCTTAGTATTTTCAACATAGGAACTTGATAATAACAGCTCTGAAACTTTATCTAGAATCTCTAAAAACATGCATTAGAAAAGGAAATGAAGAGAGGGTTGTGTTGGTGGCTTACCATCCAAGCTTTGCACAAGAAACTCTCTTTTCTTCCTCCTTCTTCTCCTCTAGATTTCTCTTCCTTGCACTCCTCTCTCTCTCTAACCAAAATGTGTGTGAGTGAGTGTGTTGTGTGTATGTTTGCAAGCTAGGGAGGGTGTGGTATATATATAGGTAATTTTTGATGTAAAATGTCCTAAAAACCCATTAGTTGGAAATGGATGGAAAGGTTAGGATTTGTTTGGATTCTAAGGAAATGGAAGGGATTTGGGAGGCTTGGTCAATGATTTAGGCAACACTAGTTAGAAAGGAACTAGTTTTGGAATTAACAACCTAGGTGTAGGGTACTAGGTTTGGGTTTCCTAGAATATCATGATGATATATATTGAAAATTGGCTCCTCTCTTCTCCCTAGGATGATGGGGTTATTTTTTATTAATTTTAGGTACAAGGGCACATCCCTCAAGGTGTGTACATATATATATATATTGCAAGATTGATGGTATACCAAGGTTTAAGGTACAAGTACTAGTTTGGAGTAAATTTAGAATTTAAATAAAGAAGTGAGGGCTTGGAATTAAACTCATGTATTGGAACCTTACTTATGTAGAATTAAATTAAATTAGGTTAGGGAACCTAATCCGGCTAGTGTAATTCCTGTTCCGATAAAAATTAAAAATGCTATCTGGCAAGATTCGAAATAGTTTAAGAAACTGAGGGGCTTTAAGAAAATAATTCAAATACATTTTTCAGGGGCTTTACATTAAATGTAATGAAATGAGGAGGATTAGAACCTTAATGATGTGTTTAATTATGATCTAGTTAGGTCTAGGACTAATGTAAATGTCTTCTAGTTAGAAGTACACACATATATGTAGCAAATCTTTATAGGTACCAAAGTCATTATTGCTCCAAGATTTCAAGAGATTTTAAAGTACAATGATTATAGTCTAGGGAGGTATGATGGCTAGCCATGTGATAGTGGATTGATGGACATGTTATATATATATATATATATATATTGTACAAATCTTGGAAATTGCAAAATACATTATTGAAAAAGATTTTTGGGTATAAGTGCATATATATATATATATATATAAATATATAATAGTACTTGTTTGGGGTCAATTTGTGATTTAATAAAAATGTGAGGGCTTGGGTTCAATCAAAGTATCTATTTCAAGTGTAAAATAATTCAGTTTGTATTATCTTGCTTTGAATTTAAAGGTAAATAACCGAACGATGACTATAAAAATTGAAAGTTAAGGTTTAGAGCGATTAATCTAAAATTTGAGAGTTAAGTAATTAATATTAGAGTGTTAGAAGTGATTTCTAAGCTTCCAAGATCAATTAGGGTTTGTATGGATTCGCCCGTGATGCGTTTTCAGTCCTAGGGCTTAATTTCTGATTAATCGACGAACTAAGGGCTTTATTATAATAATTCAAAATTTAGGAACCTAATAAGGTTTACAAAAAAAGTTAGGGGCCTCACAGAAATACTTCAAGCTTTTATGGTCTGTATATACTTCACAAGTTACACCATACAAATAATGTCGCCAAATCTTCAAGGCAAACACCACAGCTGCGAGTTCAAGGTCATGAGTTGGATAGTTCTTTTCATAAGGGCAGAGTTACAAGAAGCATACGCAATTACCTTTTCGTTTTGCATTAGCACAATCCCCAAGCCTTTGTAGGAAGCATCACTATAAATCTGAAACTTATCAGTTCTGTTGGGCAATGTCGGTATTGGTGCAGTTACTAGTCTCGTTTTCAGTTCTTGGAAGGTTGATTCCCACTAATCAGCCCAATCAAAAGGTACATTTTTCTGAGTCAATTGTGTCAATGGCATAGCAAGTTTGGAAAAGTCTTTCACAAATCTGCGATAGTAATCTACAAGCCCCAGAAAGCTTCTAACTTCTGACACATTTGTTGGTCTTGGCCAGTTCACAATTGCCTCAATTTTCTGCAGGTCAACTGATATGCCATCATTATTGATCACATGTCCTAGAAATGCTACGCTGTCAAGCTAGAATTCACATTTGAAAAATTTTGCATATAACTTCTTTTCTCTCAGGGTCTGGAGCACAATTCTCAGATGATTTTCATGTTCTTCCCTGCTTTTGGAATAAATCAAAATATCATCAATAAACACAACAATAAACTCATCAGGAAATTGTTTAAACGCCCTATTCATTAGGTCCATAAAAGTTGCAGGTGCATTAGTTACCCCAAACGGCATCACCAGAAACTCATAGTGCCCATATCTAGTCCGGAAGGCGGTTTTCTCTATGTCTTCTACTTTAACTTTCAATTGGTGGTATCTAGATCTAAGGTCAATTTTTTAAAAGACTTGGGCTTCCTAAAGTTGGTCAAACAAATCATCTATTCAGGGCAATGGATATTTGTTCTTGATAGTTACTCTATTCAATTCCCGACAATCTATACGTAACCTCAAGGGCCCATCTTTTTTTTTAATAAGCAAAACTTAAGCACCCCAAGGTGAAGTGCTCGGTCGAATAAACTTCTTGTCTAACAGTTCCTGAAGTTGAGTTTTCAATTCTTTCAGTCGACATTCTATATGGAGTTTTGGAAATCGATTGTGTTCCAGATACAACATCAATAGTAAACTCAATTTCCTTATCAATTAAATCTCTCGGCAATTCATTTGGAAATACATTAGAAAATTCATTTACTACAGCAATGTTCTCTACAATAAGACTATCAGAAGTCATAGTCAACAAGCAACATAAGTAACCTCGGCACCCTTTTTGTAATAGCTTCCTGGCTTTCACAAAAGAAATCAAATACGATGGAGGAATTACCCCATTCCCAACAAATACAAACTCAGGCATACTAGGTGGTTGCAACACAACAGTTTTATTCACACAGTCAATAGTTGCACAATACTTCGTCAACCAATCCATGCCCAATATACAGCCAAAATGGTCAATGCTCAAAGGCAGCAAATCAACATACAATGTCATATCACCAATCATAATATCACATGCTGGATAAATATAAGCACATATCATAGAACCTCCAGATGGTGTAGACACAGATAGTAAATAGTTCATAGGTTCCAAAGGTCTAATTAATTTCCTAGAAAAAGCATATGATAAAAATAAGTGTGTGGAACCAGAATCTATCAACACATAGGCATTCTGAGCACAGATAGAGATTATACCTGACACCACTGATTCAGTATTCTATACATCCCCAAGCACTAGTGCGAACACTCTCTCTTGTCTTAGCGTTTCATTCCCGGTGTTACCCCTGACTTTAGTTCTAGCATTTGCCCTTATTACGGAAACAGATCTGGCTGAACTTGCTGCGAGGCGATTGGTATTCTCGAACCGGACTGGACAATCTGTCATCATGTGGCCGGTTTTACCACATCCGAAACAGGCATCCGTTGCTCGATAATGGACTGTGACGACCTTGCCACATATAATATTTTATATTTAATTAATCAAGGTGATTTGGATTTTAATTAATTATTATTTTAATTTAATTGTGGAATTGATGAACAATGTTAGTATTGATTCGTATGTAATTTTATAAAAGAGCTATTTTAGAATTAGAAATTAAAAGCTTAAGTAGCTCAAGTAGGTGAAATTGATTAATTGAATTATTTTAATTTTGAGTATCGGACCATATGGGGGTTTAGTTAAATATTCAATTCAGTTTAGAAAATTGGAATTTTATTAATTGGGTCCAAATTGGAGTTGATTAAGTCATGAGGATTGAGAATTGTGGTTATTATAAATTAAATTTATTCATAGGGTGTCTAATTTGAATATGTAATTTATTGACGGAAATTTTGAGTCAGATTAGAAATTGAAGGCCTAAATGATTTGGGAAATCAAAATTAATGATGACAATAATCTTAATTTAATATTTGGATCCTTTTGAGAGTTTGATTAAAAATCGATTCAGAATGGTAAAAATTAAATATAATTAATTGGGTCTCAATTGAAGTCAATTACACTAATTAAATTATGTGAGACTTATAATTAGTTATGATTAATTAAATTATGATCAAGATTAATTAAAATTAAGGAGTAATTAATTAAGCTAATGAATAATTAGTGATTAATCTAATCTTAGTCATAAAATAAAATGGAGTAAAATTATGAAGGTCTTAGAAAGATTGTGAATGGTGGCTTCATTTATTTATTATTGAAGACTTAGTGCAGATGTGCATTTGTGCATTCATTTTGTGTTGGAAGAACACAGCCGAGAGAGAGAGAGAGAGAGAGAGAGGACAAACCAGAGAGAGAGAGATTCATTATTTATATATATACATTGTAGTCAAATCTGCTGGAGCACGCCGTGGGAAAGGAAGAAAGGAAGAATAAATAAGAAGAGGGGGGTATTGTGGGATGCTAAAATTGAAGTTAAAAATTATGGAAAATTAATCTTAAGGTAAGAAATTCCATCCTCTTCCTAGTATTGTTTAAATAATCTAGACATAAATTGATTCAAGATGGATTTTGAGAGGATTAAAAATGAAGATTTGAGGATCAATTATATAAATTGATAGAAATTGGATTTTGCATGTAAAATCAAGTTAGGTTGAAGATTACAAGTTATGATTTTTTAAATTTGCTAAGTTTGAGTTTAATTTTGAGAATTATTCTTGAATTTTGTTATATAAATTACATGCAACAATAATGTATTGAAGATTTGATCCATGCAATGGAATTAGATTCAAATTTATGGAAATTAACTGAAAAATTAATCACTTTGGGTTTGATTAGTTGTCTTAACATGAAATTGAGTTTCAATTGTACATGCATCATGAATTTTCAAAAGTCTTGAAAGTTTATTTCATGTTTTAAAATTTGTGGATTTGATATGGAGAAAATAAATTAAATCTAAATTTGGACAAACTTGGAAACAAATTATAATTTATATTTGAGAATCAAAAATTAGTTTGATTTTGATTTAAATTTCTTACATGTAAATATTTTTAAAAGGGCTTTATAGCTTTAATTTATGTTTTACAAAACAAAGAAAGAAGAATTTTGAAATTATTATATTTATGAAATTATTGGTTTTAATCTTAACAATCAAAGAGATTTTTGTATTAGAAATTGGAGAAAAAAAAAAATAGTCATGGGTTCATATTTGTTAATGAAATTATACATATAAATGGAGCCAAGCATAAGTCTAAGTTTTGAAAATGTGTTTGGAAATTATTTTCTTAGTTTCGAAAGCACAGAAATTTGCTGACCGCTCGAGCAGTAAAGTCACCGCTCAAGCGAACATTGAGGCTATCCAATATTTTTACAGAGCTTTGCAAACCGCTCGAGCAACAAAAAGTACGCTCGAGCGAAGACCCTATTTTCAGCAATTTTTGACTAACTATTTTAATGCCTATTTGCATCCTCGTGACAATCTAAGTATTCTTAGGCACCAATTGGATCACATAGTCATGGAATGAGCTAGAAACACATGTAAAGAGAGTTGAATTAAAATGAAATGGATATTGAATGGTGCTTCTATTGTATCTTTGTTGTGTGATTTGTATAGGTGGACATCCGAGGCCTTATATCAACTTGACCCACTGTGAGTAATAACTTTATAAAGACATGTTCAAGTTATGTTTACTTTTGAAAATGTTATTGCTATCGAAATTGATATATGATTGATTGAATGGCCTATTGAAACGTTATTTTCTTATAATAAATAAAGTTCTATTTTGAAATGGTATTGTGGCATCCATTGAACATAGGCCCTTGCCTGGGGAAAACAATACCATAGCTAGGCCCTTGCCTAGGAGAAACAATACCATGGCTAGAACCTTGCCTGGGAAAGACAATACCATGACTAGGCCCTTGCCTAGGGGAAACAATATCATGGCTAGGCCCTTGCCTAGGGAAAACAATACCATGGCTAGGCCCTTTCCTAAAGGAAACAATACCATGGCTTTTGAATTGATTGACACACAGATATCTCTAGTGTTAGACCTTTATGGTCCATTGTTATTGGAATATTATTACTTCATGGATATACCACACAAATTGACGTTGAATGATATCGATGATAAAGTTTATTAATTATTGAGAACTGAAATGAGATTTGGTTTGGCAATTGTGATAACCCTATTCCGTATTATGCTAATTGATCTTAATTCTAATTGTGATTATGTGTTTAATATGATTTTGAGTGCCATTTATATGAATACATGTGGTTTTGAATTTCTATCTATTCACCGTAAGAAAATCTGTCTGATTCGCTGCTCTAGAATTTAAATTGAAGGCCTTATCGGCCGCAGAAACCGAAATTGATTGCGCCATTGTGATTAGCGTAATTTTTAGAGCTTACGATGAAATTTAATTAAAAATTGATTCGGATCAAATTAAATAGATTAAATTAATTAGTATTAATGAATGTAGTTAAGGGAGCTTATATAAAAGGGGCCAATATACACTTATATTCATTTTGTTTGAACTCAAAATTGAAGTCACACTCTAGAGAGAGAAAGAGAGGCCAGCTCTAGAGAGAGAAAGAGGGAGAATTATGTATTTGGCTCAAAGTTTGTGAAATTGGAAGGCTAGGCTCAAGATTTAACTACAATTGTGAGAATTGAAGCTCCTAGGTGAGTAATTAAGCAAAGATTTATGAGCCTAAGTTTGTAATTTCATGAATTCAAAGTTTGATTGTGATCAAGAACATAATTTGAATTGAATTTGTTGAATTTGAAGCTTGTATGTGCATGCATGTGCATAATTGCCATGGTTATACACATTCAAGCATGAAGCATGTTGAATATGAAAAATTGAGCACCAAACTTTACATGCATGAGTAATTTTGTGTAGCTTCATGATTTTGAACACCATTTGCACCATTTGAAATGGAATCAAGTTAGTATTGTACATGCATGCAAGATTCATGTAAGTAAAGAGCTTGGTTATTTGAATCTTGAAGAATTTGAAATGGTTTGAGAAATGAACCATGACTTTAGTCAATTGGCTCCCAATTAATCATGTCCTTATGTTAGGTGATGTCCCTCCATGTTTTTGTATTGTAAATCATGAGTTTAAAGCCTTTGAATGTTGGATTTGAGCCTCAAGAACAGTTCTGGAAAATCCAGAATTTGGCATGTCCGCTCGAGCGGGGGAATCGCTGCTCGAGCGTGAAATGCGAGCTCCCAGAATTTTTTTGCAGACATTGATGTCTACTCGAACGGAGACATTCACGCTCGAGCGGGGAGCCATGTAGTGTGACTTTCAGCTCGAGCGTCCGAATTCACGCTCGAGCGTAAAAATGAGGCAACCAGTACTTTTGCAGACCATGAGGGTCCACTCGAGCGTCAGAACCCACACTCGAGCGGGGACCCCTGTTTCGGAAATTTTGTAAAGGTGTTCTGTGTTCATTTTCCGTTCTCTTTCATTTGTAAGCACTCTTAGGCATGCATTGAGCATCATAAATGAGTTAAAAGGATAAGGAAGAAGCCTAAGTGAGATGTATGAATTAAGAACGGATTGAATCGTTTATGACCCATTATGTTCATGAAATGTGTAGGGTCAAGCACGAGGGCAAATCCATCGGAAGATCACTGTGAGTTACAATAAAGATATTTGAAGTATGTTATTTGTCCAATTGCTTACCTCCATCTAAGTCTTACAAGTTTGTTAAATCGAATCGTGGACAAATATTTGTTATGTCATATGGTTGGATGCAATTAATTGGGCCAAAGGTCGTTGGATGCAATTTATTGGGCCGATGGCCATTTGACATGAACGATTGGGCCGAAGGCCGTTTGACATGAACGATTGGACCGAAGGCCATTTGACATGAACGATTGGACCGAAGGCCGTTTGACATGAATGAATAAATGGGCCGAAGGCTGTTTGATAGGAATGAATGAATGAATGAATAGGCCAAAGGCCGTTGGATACAATTGATTGGGCCAAAGGCCGTTTGATATACATGAATAAATTAGGCTCGAGACCGTTTGTTAAGGAACGAAGTGGGCCAGAGGCCATTTGATATGTCCAGGCTTGGATCGCTTAATGTACCAAAATAATGCACCAAATAGAATTCTACATGGCCCCAAGGCCGTTTGATATATGTGAATTTCATTTGTGTACCTTCTTTATTCGATATTATTCACTGGGCTTTCGCTCACACTCATTCATGTGCATATAGGTGAGCAAAGAGATGTCCAAACCCAGCCTCGGTGAAGTCTGTGAAAAAGGTCAAGTTTTGGAGAGTCAGCCCAAACGTTTCACGCATGAGAATTACTTTCGCCTCTTTTGATCTTTTGTTATAATCTCGTTATGTTGGCGAAATGTTGGACTACCTTTGTATATAAGTTTTGACTAGGCTGACTAAGACTTGAATGATCCTATGTGTGTATAACATTTCAAGTTGATTTCCTTTTTGGTGTGAGTTATTAACGAATGCAGATATGTGTTATTTAATATGCCATGTAAGCACGACTCTATGGACAAAATTTTTAAGTTGCTTCCGTTTGGCCCCTTAACTCTAATGGAGTGTGTTTTTGTTTGGTTTGAGGCCACAGGTAATCCCTTGATTACTGGCCGGTTATGACCTTAATCCATAGGGGCGGGTTCGGGTCATAACAGAGTGGTATCAGAGCACAAGTTAATAACTCGCACACTTGTCCAAATGAGCAATAAGCGTCTAGAAAAGATCTAGGATGCATTCATGTGATACGTATGAATTTGAAAGCATCAAGAATATACTTAAATGTTTCAAAGTGGATGATTATGTGCTATAAGTTGTGATTTGCTTGCATTTTGAATTATTTGAATATATGTGCCCTTTAGTATATGCATACTTGTGAATCTTTTGTATGAAGAATAATGCAAGTCTAATCAGATGGTGAGAACAAGAGGTGATGAAATAGAGGAGTCTTCTACTGCCAGAATGGATAGAATGGAAAGGTTGATTCAGGAAATGGCAGAAACATTGAGGCAACAACAGCAGTGGCAACAACCACACCCTCCGCCTCCTCCTCCAGTACCACCTGTGCAAGATAATCAAAATGATGACCGAATAATAGCTCTCACCAAAGAGTTTAAGAAAATGAAACCGCCACAGTTTCATGGAGGATTAGATCCGTTAAAAGCCGAAGCATGGGCTCTCAACATTGAAAAACTATTTGAGGTGTTTCCATGTACAGAAACACATAACCACCTTTATGCTAGAAGACGAAGCAAGAAGATAGTGGATGTTAATGCGTGAGAATCATAAAGACATCAATTGGGTGAAATTCCTGGAAGTCTTCTACGATAAGTACTTCCCTCAATGTGTCCGTGACGGGAAAGTATCAGAGTTCATGGAACTTAAACAAGACAACATGACAGTAGCTGAGTATGAGGCCAAATCCACTGAGTTGGCCAGGTTTGCACCTCATGTGATCGATACCAACTACAAGAAAGCAAGGCATTTTGAAGGTGGGCTTCGAAGTGATATTTTGGAAAGGGTGAATGTCCTAAAACTGGAAACCTATATTGGGGTGCTAGACCGGGCCATAATATCATAAGCTAACATAGCTAGACAAACCAAATCAACAACTAACTGGAAGGGTAGTAAAAGACAAGGCTTCTTTTCGAAGAAGAAATTTTCAAAGAAGCATAATACGGGTTCTTCAAGTACTTCGAATTCTTCCCGAGACACATCTCCATTGTGCAATATTTGTAGTAAAAGGCATTGTGGAGTTTGTTACCGTGTGTTAGGAGCTTGTTTCAAATGTGGTAAGACAGGGCATATGGCCAGAGAATGTAATCAGAACAGTGGAAAGTTAGCTGCTAGCTCCACTGCATCGATCCCAAAATCGGAAAATGCTATGAGATCTACCACTACCGGAGATACCGTGAGGCAAGGGAGAGTTTTTGCGCTTGTTCCGAGCGATACACGGAATGCTGCAACCGTTGTTTCAGGTACTATTTCTATATGTAATCAGGATGCTTTTGTGTTAATTGACTCCGGATCAATACACTCTTTTGTAACTTGTGCATTTGCATCTAGACTGAATAGACCTCTAGAATTATTGCCATATCTGCTATGTGTATCTGCTCCATCCGGAGAATCTGTATTGTGTGAATCTATATATCGTTTTTGTGACATGCGTATTGGGAATGCTATCCTGTATGTGGATTTGTTGCCCTTAAACTTTAGACACTTTGATATAATTCTGGTTATGGATTGGTTAACTAAATACTGTGCCACCATTGATTGCGTAACAAAGCGGGTTGTGTTTAAACCATCGGAACAGGAAGAAATTGTGTTTGTGGGTAACGGGGTAGTGCCTCCACCTTATTTGATATCCACAATGAAAGCATGTAAATTGATTAGGAAAGGGTATCAGGGTTACTTGTGTTATGTGCTATCTGAACAATCTGAAAATGTTGAATTGAACAGTATCCCTATCGTTAGAGAATTCCCAGATGTGTTTCCAAATGAATTACCAGGGGAATTAGTGGACAAGGAGACAGAATTTACTATTAAAGTGGTGCCAGGCACTCAGCCTATTTCCAAAACTCCCTACAGAATGGCTACTGCCAAAATAAAAGAACTGAAAGAATAGTTGCAAGACCTGCTTGACAAAGGGTTTATTCGACCTAGTACTTCACCGTGGGGTGCACCAGTGTTATTTGTGAAAAAGAAAGACGGAACCTTGCGCTTGTGTATTGACTATCGAGAACTAAACAAGGTAACAATAAAGAATAAATATCCCTTACCTCGTATTGATGATCTGTTTGACCAGTTGCAGGGATCACAGGTGTTTTCCAAAATTGATTTGAGATCCAGGTACCACCAGTTGAAAGTAAAGGCAGAAGATGTTGAGAAAACCGCATTCAGAACGAGGTATGGTCATTATGAATTTCTTGTTATGCCATTTGGAGTAACTAATGCTCCTGCGGCGTTTATGGACCTAATGAACCGAACCTACCTTGATGAATTTGTTGTAGTTTTTATTGATGATATTTTGATATACTCAAGGAATAGACTTGAACATGAACAACACCTAAGGACTATTTTGCAAACACTTAGAGAAAAGAAATTATTTGCCAAACTAAAGAAATGTGAATTTTGGTTGGATGAAGTTATCTTTTTAGGGCATGTTATCAACAAAGAGGGGACTTCAGTGGACCCACAGAAAATAGAAACAATTGTGAATTGGCCTACACCGACAAATATAACAGAAATCTGTAGCTTTATGGGCTTAGCTGGGTACTACAGGAGATTTGTGAAAGACTTTTCGAGAATAGCTGTGCCTCTTACCCAACTGACACGCAAGGCAACCATTTGAATGGAACGACGAAAGAGAATCTGCCTTTCATGAATTAAAAATGAGACTGACTACCGCACCAGTTCTGACATTGCCATCAGGTACAAAAACTTTGTAATTTTCAGTGATGCATCTTATAAAGGTTTGGGTTGTGTATTAATGTAGAATGGAAGGGTAATTGCCTATGCCTCCCAGCAGTTGAGGCCACATGAGAAGAACTACCCAACACATTATTTAGAATTGGCCGCAATTGTGTTTGCTTTGAAAATTTGGCGGCATTACTTGTATGGGGCAAAAGGTGAAGTCTACACGAATCACAAAATCTGAAGTACTTCTTTACACAGAATGAGCTAAATATGCGGCAGAAGAGACGGCTTGAATTGATAAAAGACTATGATCTTGAAATCCAGTATCACCCCGGGAAAACCAATACAGTTGCTAATGCCTTGAGCAGAAAATCAATGGGAAATTTGGCTTGTTTGCTTACTGAACAAAAAGAAATTTTGCAAGATTTTGAGAAGTCTGAGATTGAAGTGATATGGTGTGAACAGGGTGGATTGATAGCCGCCATTTCAGCCGAACCAGCAATTATTGAAGAGATTAAACAAAAATAGAAATAAGATGAATTTCTCAGGAAAGTGATTGATGAATTTGAGACAAGTCTGAAGGCAGAGTTTAGCATTGAAAATGAAGTGTTAAGATTTCAAAACCGAATCTGTGTCCAAGATATTCCAGAACTAAAGAAAAGAGTTCTAGATGAAGCTCATAAATCGATATTTGCTATGTATCTGGGTAACAATAAGATGTATCGAGACTTGAAGCAAAGCTTTTGGTGGCCCAAAATAAATAAAGAAATTGCGGAGTATGTGTCCAAGTGCCTTCAATGTCAGCAAGTTAAAGCTGAACATCAGAACCCAGGCGGTCTACTTCAACCTCTCCCTATTCCTCAATGGAAGTGGGAGCATGTGACTATAGATTTTGTTGTTGGTCTACCTCGGACTCCTCGAGGTATGGCTTTTATGTGGGTTGTAGTTGATAGACTGACTAAATCTGCACATTTTCTACTTGTTAAGACTACATTTGATGCTTATAGATTGGCTACTATATATGTTGATGAGATTGTCCGTTTACACGGAGTTCCAGTATCTATTGTGTCGAATAGAGATCCAAAATTTGTATCTAGGTTGTGGAAGAGTTTGCAGAAAGCTATAGGGACAGAACTGAGGTTTAGTACTGCGTTCCACCCACAGACAGATGGGCAATCAGAACGGACCATAGAGACGTTAGAAGATATGCTAAGAATGTGTGCTTTAGATTTTCAAGGAAGTTGGGAAGACTATTTGCCACTAGAAGAGTTTGCATACAATAATAGCTTCCACTCCAGCATCAGTATGGCACCATACGAGGCTTTGTATGGTAGAAGGTGTAGGTCACCAATTTGTTGGACAGAAGTTGGGGATAGGGCTTTGCTTGGGCCTAAAATTATGCAAGACACTTCTGAGAAGATTAGAATTATCCAACAGAGGCTCAAAACAGCTCAGGACCGACAAAAGAATTATGCAGATGTTCGAAGAAGACCTCTGGAATATGAGGTTGGTGACCACGTGTTTATCCGTGTGACTCCGATAAAAGGCCAAGTCAGATTCGGAAAGAAGGGTAAGTTGTCGCCCCATTACATTGGGCCGTTTCAAATTTTGGAAAGGCTTGGTCCAGCTGCTTATCGAGTCATTTTGCCACCAGGATTCGAACAAATCCATAATGTGTTTCATGTATCAATGTTGAGGGGTTATCTTCGAGATTCGTTTCATGTGATTAATTATCACCGGGTAGCTCTTGATGAAAGTATGGAGTACACCGAATGGCCGGAACGAATCATTGACCGGCAAGTGAAACAATTGAGAAGCAAGTCCATCCCGATGGTGAAAGTGGAATGGAAAGAACACTATGGGACGGATGCCACATGGGAAAAAAATGATGAAATACGACTATGCCATCCACATTTGTTTCCCGACGAAGGTAAAATAAGTTTGGAGGACCAAACCTCTTAAAAGAGGAAAGACTGTGATAACCCTATTCCGTATTATGCTAATTGATCTTAATTCTAATTTTGATTATGTGTTTAATATGATTTTGAGTGCCATTTATATGAATACATGTGGTTTTGAATTTCTATCTGTTCACCGTAGGAAAATCTGTCTGATTCGCTGCTCTAGAATTTAAATTGAAGGCCTTATCGGCCGCAGAAACCGAAATTGATTGCGCCATTGTGATTAGCGTAATTTTTAGAGCCTATGGTGAAATTTAATTAAAAATTGATTCGGATCAAATTAAATAGATTAAATTGATAAAATAGTGCTCAATTAATTAGTATTAATGAATGTGGTTAAGGGAGCTTATATAAAAGAGGCCAATATACACTTATATTCATTTTGTTTGAACTCAAAATTGAAGTCACACTCTAGAAAGAGACAGAGAGGCTGGCTTTAGAGAGAGAAAGAGGGAGAATTGTGTTTTGGCTCAAAGTTTGTGAAATTGGAAGGCTAGGCTCAAGATTTAACTACAATTATGAGAATTGAAGCTCCTAGGTGAGTAATTAAGCAAAGATTTATGAGCCTAAGTTTGTAATTTCATGAATTCAAAGTTTGATTGTGATCAAGAACATAATTTGAATTGAATTTGTTGAATTTGAAGCTTGTATGTGCATGTATGTGCATAATTGCCATGGTTATACACATTCAAGCATGAAGCATGTTGAATATGAAAAATTGAGCACCAAACTTTACATGCATGAGTAATTTTGTGTAGCTTCATGATTTTGAACACCATTTGCACCATTTGAAATGGAATCAAGTTAGTATTGTACATGCATGCAAGATTCATGTAAGTAAAGAGCTTGGTTATTTGAATCTTGAAGAATTTGAAATGGTTTGAGAAATGAACCATGACTTTAGTCAATTGACTCCCAATTAATCATGTCCTTATGTTAGGTGATGTCCCACCATGTTTTTGTATTGCAAATCATGAGTTTAAAGCCTTTGAATATTGAATTTGAGCCTCAAGAATAGTTCTGGAAAACCCAGAATTTGGCATGTCCGCTCGAGCGGGGGAATAGCCACTCGAGCGTGAAATGCGAGCTCCCAGAATTTTTTTACAAACATTGATGTCTGCTCGAACGGGGACATTCACGCCCGAGCGGGGAGCCATGAGCCATGTAGTGTGACTTTCAACTCGAGCGTCTGAATTCACGCTCGAGCGTAAAAATAAGGCAACCAGTACTTTTACAGACCATGAGGGTCCACTCGAGCGGCGGAACCCACGCTCGAGCGGAGACCCCTATTTTGGAAATTTTGTAAAGGTGTTCTGTGTTCATTTTCTATTCTCTTTAATTTGTAAGCACTCTTAGGCATACATTAAGCATCATAAATGAGTTGAAAGGATAAGGAAGAAGCCTAAGAGGGATGTATGAATTAAGAACGGATTGAATCGTTTATGACCCATTATGTTCATGAAATGTGTAGGGTCAAGCACGAGGACAAATCCATCAGCAGATCACTGTGAGTAATATCTCAATAAAGATATTTAAAGTATGTTATTTGTCCAATTGCTTACCTCCATCTAAGTCTTACAAGTTTGTTAAATCGAATCGTGGACAAATATTTGTTACGTCATATGGTTGGGCCAAAGGCCGTTAGATGCAATTGATTGGGCCGAAGGCCGTTTGACAGGAATGAATGAATGAATAGGCCAAAGGCCGTTGGATACAATTGATTGGCCAAAGGCCGTTTGATATACATGAATAAATTGGGCTCGAGGCCATTTGTTAAGGAACGAAGTGGGCCGGAGGCCGTTTGATATGTTCGGGCTTAGATCGCC